>NC_135889.1:18449254-19084346 GCF_964194155.1 Cetorhinus maximus
GACTTGATTTTCGTCTTTGCCAGTGAAAATTGGGGGCGCCGGGAATGTGGGCAGGAATTGCAGAATTGGGTCCACCCACCACTTTTAAATGGTTCAAGAGCCCTTCCAACTCTCTGAAAATCCAGGCCATTAGTTCTGTTTTTCTCTCCACCTGGTCATTATTTCCAGCATTTTCTGCTTTCATTTCAGATTTCCAGCATTTGCAGTATTTTGCTCGTGCCCTAATATCTCTTAATGTGGCTCAGTGTCAAACTTTTGCCTGATAATCACACTTTGGGACATTTTACAATGTTAAATATGCTATGAAAGCAAGTTGGTGATTGCTGTTGGGGCCTGCTTCCCTTTCACTTGGTGTTTATGCTGTGTTTGAGTAATCCTGCTTGGGTCTTTGTCAAATGGGATCTGCTTATTTATAGCATGTGCCACAGAACAAGAACAGTTATTGATTTTGTAAAAGGCAAGACAGTTACTGCAATGGAAAATAATGCTGTCCTGGGGCATTTTGAGTGTGAATTTCTATCTAAAAATGTGCTTGCACAACTTCCATTCTTGTTATTTATATCTGTGTATAACAGACTGTAATTCAACTTTGCACATCCAGCAACTTTAGTTTCCTCAGGCAGATGATAATAACATTTAGAAAGAAGGACTTGCATTTATAGAGCACTTTATCACCTCTGTAGAAAGGTTCCATGGTGTTTCATATAGAATGAGTTACTGCTTGAAGTACAGCGACTTGGTGCGTAGGCAGCTTTTGTGCACTGGAAGATCCCACAAGCTTCGAGATGCACAATCCGTGGATCTGTTTGTGGATCTTATCTTTTGGGGGCTTGAGCTGAGACAAGAAAGTTGTGCAAGAGTGTTTCTTCTTCAGCACCTACCAACCTCGCGACCTCTGTTGATTGTATAAATTAAGGTTAAGGGTCTACAGATGGGTTGTTGTAGAGTTAGGCTCTGTACATTTGCACAAAGCTGGGAGCTGCCTTTAATCTCTCACCCTGAGTATGAGGTCCACAAAGCCCCAGGACTGTCTTTAATCTCTCACCCTGACTGTGAGGTCCACAAAGGCCCAGGACTGCCTTTAAACTCTCACCCCAACCTCTTGGCCCCATAAAAGGGACTATGACTGTCTTTCAATGAGCTCTCCCATTCCTTCTTTACTAATCAAAATGCAGTCTCCCTCCCACACCCCTCCCATAAGCCTCTGTGCTACCTGTCCCTCATGTGCCACACTAACACAAGGCCCCCAACCTTCTATTCCAGAGTCTGTGGGCATTCATTCCTATTCATTCAGTTCGATTCCCTTCTGTGTCTGCATTCATGTCGGGCTCCAGCTTCTCCACCCTCAGTTCCCCCTCTGCCTGCCATTGTCCCTCCCAACTCTCCAGCATCACAATAGCCCATTGTCCTTCATGTCTCCGTCCTCCTCCCCCCACCTCTCCATCCCCACCATAGCCCATTGTCCCCCATGTCTCCATCCTCCTCCCCACACCTCTCCAGCCCCACCATAGCCCATTGTCCCCCATGTCTCCGTCATCCTTCCCAATGTCTCCATCATACTCCTGGTTGCAATGTTAGTCTCTGTTTCAGAACACAGTGAGCAGGCCACCCCTACACCCCCACCACTGGCATTACTGAGGAACTGGAGCAGGGCTGTTGCAGGTAGGCTTTGAATGTTGCATTTGCCTTGAAGGCGCAAGCGAAGCGCCAGCTGCACACCACTCATTTCCAAACATGATTCAGACCAGCCTAAATTCCCACTGTCAATGGCATGTAATTGAGAAGAGGAACATGATTCCAGCGAATAGTGTTTTTAATGAGCATCCATGACATAGTAATGCATGCAAAATGGCGTTCCCGACATGGATCAGTGGACCTGACATCAGCCCACCATGAAAGTGGTGAGGGGAGAATTCCGAACTGATTTTCCACTTGCAGGATTTGGATTTTGGCCTCTTTCTGAATTTTCTGCTCCCACCCACCACGAAACCTGCCATTGGCAGGACCAGAAAATTCCACCCTCGGAGTTTTTTTAAAGACAGAAGGTTACCATCTGAGTAGCTTTTGTGAAGAATGGCTGAAAGCACATGTGAACTGTCAGGGTATGACTACATGACGATGTTCTCAGAGTTTAAACCTTATGACCAGTGGAAGAATGAAGTAGACATGTGGATACAGGTTACGTCCCTACCAAAGAGGAAGCGAGGTATGGCTTGGCATTGTCGCTTCCTAACAACAATAAAATCAGAAACAAAGTATTTTGTGAGCTGGAAACCTCTCTGTTGGATACCGATGAAGGTTGGCTCTTCTATTAGGGTTCATGGATGAAATTTACCAGAAAGTTGATCTATTGGATGCCTACGAGGCATAGTTGGCCTCTGATAGATTCAAAAGATGGACAGTCACTCTATGGAGGAATATATCATGGACTTTAACAGACTGTATAAAAGATTGCAGAAGTTTAATTTGGAGATCCTTTGTTCATTTAAATTACTGGGTTGTGCTAAGATGTCCCATATGGACAGGCTCCTGATCTTAACTGGGGTTTGGTTCTCAGAAACAGATTTCCCTTTGGATCAGACGTCTGCGACCTTGAAAAACTTCCTTGGGAAGCAGTCATTCCCAGCAACCTTGACTGCACAAATGGGACATTCCACAGTGTCACAAAGGATGGAGGGCTCAATGATTGCAGCATTTCGAGATTGTCCAGATACTGGGAGCAGCCGTCAATACAAAGTAAGAAGTACAGACAGAAGGAATGAGGATGAAAGCACTTTTAGCAGATCTGGATACCACAGCAGACAACAGGATTGGAACAGCAAGAACAGGATTGCCCAAGAACAGATAACAAGTGCTTCGGGTATGACTCAAAATATCAGGATGTGATGAACTACCCGAAGTGGAACAGCAGGGTTCTCAAAGTGACGCACGACACAGAGAATTCAGGATGAAGATGATGATAATGATCAGTCTAAAGGAATTGTACTAGTCACAAGAAATTTTAGTTCGGCGATAAGTGTATTAGTCACGGATTTATTTAACTGTGTGATGTTCGAACAGTGCTTGCACCTTGACAATGTGTGGAACAGATTGGCTAAAATGTTATCTAGAGTCACTCAGTAATGAGGATCGATGTAAGGTCAGGAAGTATGAAAGTTCTACTTTTTTAGTTTCAGGGATGACAATACATTGAGGTCACTAAAAAAAAGTGATGATTCCATGCAAAGTAGCTGGAGTAAGTCACTTTATTAGTACAGGTGTATTGTCTAGTGAGATACTTTTGCTGGTGAATAAGCCTTCTATGCATAAGGCACAATTGAAACTGGACATGGAGCATGATAAAACAATTGTTTTTGGAAAGTCAGTGGGTCTGCAGGTTACCTGGTCAGGACACTATTGTATCCTCTTAACAAAACCTGATATTCCTCATCAGTGTTAGACAAATATTAATGGCATCAGGTGATAAGAATCAGAGGGGAAAAAATCAAATTGTTTTGACGCTGCACAGACAATTTGCTCACCCTCCTTGTCAAAGACTAAAAATCCTGCCAAAGGATAAAGGGCTGGTAGATGAGGAATATATAAGGCTCATCGATGGGATTAGTGCAAAATTTGATATCTGTAAAAAGTATTGTAAGTCTTCCATTGGCACGTGACTTTCATGAGGTAGCTGCCATGGAGCTAAAGGCATGGGACAAGGTCAGAAATATTTTCAATTTACACTTTATAGATGAGATTTAGTCTTTCAACAGTAATACATGACAAGGACAAAAAGATGATTGTAGATAAAGCCATGGAGAAATGGATAGGAATGGGATTTGGGACATGGGTAAGTTTCTGACTGATAATGGAGAGGAATTTGTGAATGACAGATTTAGGGACATATGTGAAAACATGAACATTGTGAACATGAACACCACAGCTGAAAGTCCTTTCAGCAATGGACTCTTTGAAAGGAATCACGTGGATAGAAGAAATGCTGCATAAAATCTTAGCAGATCAATAAAATTGCAAGTTGACAACTGCACGGGCATGGGCAGTCCATGCAACACATTTGCTGCAGATGGTTGGAGGGTATAATACCTATCAATTGCTGAATCTCAAATTGCCTTCTCTGCTCAGCAATAGTTCCCTAGAGGGAACTACAATTAGTTCCATTTTTTCTGCACATTTGAATGCTTTACATGCATGGTGAATGGTTTTAATCAAGACTGAGGTCTTGGAGAAAATTTGGAGAGTTCTAAGGCATCATATAGGACTGCCCAATTACAAAAGAGAGGACCATAAGGAATGGAAAGGTCTTGGTCAGGCAAAAGGGCATGATGGTAAGACAGTGGCTATCTAACATGGTAATCATTCCGGGATTGATTACAAACTCTCTGAATTTGAGCAGATTGAAGGAGATGAGGTACCCTGAACTTCACATACCAATGGGCAAGATTAGTTAAGATGCCAAGGTTTGCCACCCTGCCACCTGAAGAGTCAGTGGGGAACGCATCCCTGTCAATCATAGCCCCACAGCTATTTAATGCTCCCAGGCAGAAGTCCCACCGCAGAGAGTTGCTGGCAAATCAGATTGGCCAGCAGCTCTGTAGTCCCAGCAATGCCAGTGGCAGCAGTGGCCAGGACTGGGATTACAAGCAGGTCCCAGATTCTAAATCCCAGAGTCCAGGATCAGGTAAGTGCGGGTGGTCTCATGGGGTGGGAAGGGGGAGGTGAAACATGGGGGCATTGGAGAAGGGCACAGGGGACTTGACAGAGAGGCCAAGGAGAGAGGGAGAACCCGCGGGAGACAGACCTCGGGGGTGGGGGTGGGGTGCATGATGTGGGAAGGGGGCTCTTGAGGGAGGTGACCCCTTCTTGCCTGAGGCCCAGTGTGATCTTCCGGGCTTCCCCCTGCCCCTGAACTCACCTTGCCAGCCTCAGAATTGAGGCTGGGTGGGAAGCAGCCCTTAATAGCCAATAATTGGTCACTCTCAGCCTCCATTGAGACAGGTGTGGTCAGCTGACTGGTGATTTGCGGATGAGGCCTGGGAGTTAAAATCACCCAAGCACAGAATGTTTGTTGCTCAACCGGCTCCCTAGCCAGCCCAAATCCCACTCCAAGGGCTGGTATTTGCTGGTATTTCACCGGGAAGTCCTGCCTCTGGGGTTGAAAGTGGTAGGCAACCCTGCTTTGGCCAGCACCGGGACTCAGGACAGCATATTGGCAGCAGTGGCCAATTAAGAGGCCATGTTAGGGCCACCATCAATTTAAGTATGATGGCCACCCTCAAGACCTGCCAGAGGGCTGGCAGCTCAGCAGCACCACCACGATTGGTGGCCATTGCTAAGGGAGCAGTTCCAGGGAGAGGGCATCTCAATGGCCCTGTGCCTTCAAAGAGAGGCAAATTAGGTTGGAGGATGCTGGGACCAGGCAGGCAGACCCTTCTGACTGAGTGGGGAAGGGGTTGTTGAGCACCAGTGATGCCATTGACACAAGAGTGGCTATTGTCAGTGGGTGCCCTTTTGTTGGTCATGGAATGCCCATAAAGGAGAAATCTCCCAGAACCACTGGAAGGCCATCAGATTTCACCCAGCAGCCTTGCAGTGCAGCAGTGGGCTTTCCCAATTCAGCAAAAACATGGGAAGTCGCACTTAATTGGCCATTTGAGTGGCTCAACTGGCGTACCAACAGGCATCTGAACTGCCAACCTTCCTGCTGCTGGCAATATGACAGCCTCCCTCCTGACTCCCCCCCTTGCCATTTTGCCAGCTCTGCTATCTCCTAGTCTATTACCAAAGGACCTGGAAATTTCAGCCACAGACAGCTTGACAGTTGTAGAAATTCCCCCTATCAGCACTCACTGAAGGAAAATTCAACTCGGAATGCTGAAGAGTTCAAATGCCCAAGGTCATGAGGACTTTAGCTGTGATGAAGAGGAGATGCCAGGCATTTGTATAGCACTTCTAATGTAGTAAAATGTCCAAAGTGCTTCACAGGATTGTAAAGCATATTATAAAGCAAAATATGACACTGAACCAGATTAGGGGATATTAGGACAGGTCAATGAGGTTGGTTTTAGGGTGTGTCTTAAAGGAGGAAAGAGAGGCAAAGAGATTTAGGGAGAGAATCCCTGAGCTTAGGGCCTAGGCAGCTGAAGGTATCACAGCCAACAGTGCAGCAGTGAAAATTAGAGATGTGCAAAAGGCCAGAATTGGAAGAGCAATAAAATCGCAAAGGGTTTGGGCTGGAGGAAGTTACAGAAATAAGGAAGGTTGTCAGGCTTGATGAGGTTACAGAGATCTTGGAGGGTCACCAGGGTGGAAGATGTTGTGAAGATAGTGGAGAGACCATGGAAGGACTTGAATACAAGGTTGAGAATTTTAAAATTGGGATGCTGCTGGACCAGGAGCCAATTACTTAACAGGTAATAATAAAATGTTGGGTAGGGGTACCAGGGAAGGATAATGAAGTGGATAGTCCTCTTTCTCTGGTCTCTGCCCAAAGGCAGGTCCGAACCACAGAGCCACAACCTCCACCATGGGTAGGGCAAGCAGGTAAGTCTCGAATCCACCCCAGCCAGAACGGAGATCAAACTCCATGCTATTGGCACCAATCTGATCCACTCTGGCCATCCAGCCAACTGCCCCTCATCCCCCAAAAGCAGACCAAATTGCTGTAGCAATATGCATGTTGCAGTCCGGAGCTATGAATAGTGATGATAGAGGCTCTAATTTTCTTTCTATCAGATGGTGGATCAGGAATTTCTCCCACTCTTACTATTGTCCATTGGAATATGTTGGAAAGATTTACAGGTTGATAATCAACTTGTTTGGCTGCATTACAAACACACCTTTCCTGGCCCTTAAGTCCTGGAGTGGGACTTGAACCCAGAGCTTCTGGCTCAGTAGGCAGGGATGCTATCCACTGTGCCATAAGACTTCCCAAAGCGTATAGTATAAGTGACAATTAGAGAAAAGAGAGAAACGGAGAGAAAAGCAATTGAGAAAATGGATTTGTGGGTCGATCTAGGAGAAGTATTGGCTTTCTTCTGTTCTTAACCCTGCTATTAGCCTCATCACAGCTGGAAGTCTGTACAGACTGAGAGACTAGGGTGACAAGGAGTGGTGGAAGGGTGGAAAGTGTAGAGTTCATCACAATTCTTGGTGTGCACAGGAATCGCCCACAAGTGTGACCCTTGAAAGTTGCTCATTATTTTCCTTTCTGAAGTCATTGCCTCCTCCGCTCAGCATTATGTTGCTGATGAAGATGTTTGGTTTGACATTATGACAAATTCTCATCAATACAAAAGGACACTGAGCACTGTCATGTCAGAGATCCTCCACAATTGGATCCTCTTTGGGAGATTATAGAGGCTAATCTGCAAGAAAGGGCTAAGTACTTATAGTCCAAAGAGGTTGGAAAGGGGTCAGAACTGGAACTGTGCCCCACTGTAACATGAAATTATGGTTTGAAGCTGTCTCTTTCACCTATTGGAACAATGTACATTGACAGTTGCAGCATCAACGAAAGGCTTTGTATTTCCTTCTCCAACAACTTTAGCGAGACAGAAACTTTCCTGAAACAGGGTCAGAGGCAAAACCAGGGTCCTGCAAGTTTTAAAAATAAACTTGCGATTCTTATTCAGTAAAGCATTTTCAGCCCATTTCAACGTATTAACCATCATGTGCTTAGACAGACCTTAGGTCTTGTCGCTGAGACACTGGATAAGCTAAAGGAAAGATAAATGCTGAAATGAAAGTACCTTATGTTGGAGCTTGTCCTTTGAGAGCAAACTACAATTACAGTATTCCTGTTAGTAATTTCATTCAGCGTGCTTTGAAGTGATATAGGATGGAAGACATCTGTCTGCTGCTTTGCAAGTGGCAAAATTAATTCAGCTGTCAAAGGTTAATTTATACAGCGTATTCATTAGCATAGAGAGATTCATGCAATGTCTCGTTCATTCTGCAAAATGATTCATAAAATGATGGAATAAGATAGGTACCCTTGCATTCTATTAGCTAGCTCGCTGCTGCAATATTATCGGAAGTGAAGATCAAGTCCAGCTAAAAGTGGAGAATGCATCCAACAGAACAAGTTAATGAAGGGTAATAGCGCCAAATCTTGCTGGAAAAATAACAGCGTGTTAATGGCGCACATCATTATTAATGCACAAATCGGCCATCAAATTCAGGGGTTTTGCGAATTTCCAGAATTCCCTGGTTGATTTATGCTGCTCCACTGTTTGCTTCACACAAATAGTATCTCGCCTTGGCCTCCCTGTTATTTTTAAGAATATACTGGATTTGCACAAGAATTTGCTATTTAACTCACCGCAGACAGTTTGGGCTCACAATTAACAGCATAACTACAACTTTAATAATGTCATAATTGTTAATGCATTGCCAATCAACCTCTCTGGCCCAGAAAGGGTACAATGTAAACTGCTCGATCTCATTCCTACATGTAGCAAATTGTTGTTGGAGATTTTGCACATGACAAATTTAAGATCTTAATTTTTTCTTGCTTTCTCTTTTTGTTTGTTTTTTTCCCTCCTTTTTAAAATCTAATCTTTCTTACCCTTCTTTAATTTCTCTTTCTCTACCTGATTTGACTCTTATTCACCTTATTTCCTTCTCCATCATTCCTCTTTTTTTTCCTCAATCCTGAAACCTAATTGTTAAGGAGTTAAACTGTTGGTCCTGTTCCAGACGCTGTTATCAGCTTGCACTTCCAACAAGTTACAGGGCAAAACATTTCGGGCTGAATGGTGAGGGAAAAAGTCACTGCATATACCATGAGATGCCCTGTTTTAGAAAGATTTAGCCCATTAAATGAATCCTAAAAGTACATCTTTGCCTCAAAGCAGCACTACAAGGCTCCTTTCAACCTTTTAACATGCAATTTCAACTACTCAGTTGAGGACATGCTGATCTCTGTATCTGTGCAAAGTTATCTGATCTTAACACAGGTGGCAAAAGGAGGTGCTTATGTTTTGCCTCTGCTGTGCTAGAGATGTAAAGCCTGATGTCTCAGAAGCGCGTAGAGTGGCTCTCATTATAAAGTATACGTGTTGGATGTGGACGGATTTGGGATCAGTTGTAATAATATTTGTTGAAAGAAAAGTTTCCTATAATGGGTAACTGGATAGAGTTAGGAGTAGGAATACTGATTGATCTTACCCCCTCCCTAGTCAAGGATACTCGGCCACAATTACTTCCCGAGATCAACTCATTCAGCAAAGATCGGTGTTCAGACCGGGGACTGAATTAGAAGGGAATTCATGAACTCAAGCGTTGTTTCCCCTGTGCAGGTCTATTACTGGCCCAAAGTCCTGGATCTTCAACCTATTATTGTCATCCATGCCATGTTAAAGTGAGGTGGCCGTTTTAGAATGAGAAGTGCAGTTTTGATGGGTGCATTTTTATTTTCTTCCCTGCTCCCTCTTGTGACTCTTTAGGTGTAAACCGTGCCTCAGTTGGGAGTACTCTTCCCACTTACAGAAGGTTGTAGGTTCAAGCCCACTCCAGAGACTGGAGCGATAAATCTCAACTGACACTCCCTGACTGCACTGAGGGAGTGCTGCACTGTCGGAGGAACCGTCTTTCAGATGAAATGTTAAACTGAGACCCCATTTCCTCTCGCACGTGGATGTTGAAGACGCTATGGCACTATTCAAAGAAGAGCAGGACAAGTCTCCCTGGCCAGTATTATTCTCTTAACCACAATCATTAAATTATCTGGTCATTATCATATTACTGTTTGTGGGATCTTACTGTGTAAGGAGCTAGCTGCTGTGTTCCTTACATTACAACAGTGGCTACACTCCCAAAGTATTTAATTAGCAAGAAAGTGGTGTCGGACATCCTGCAGCGTGAACAGTGCTATATAAATAAAGTCTCTGTTTCATACCTGCTTCTGCTTGACCCACAGCATCATGCGGCCAATCTCCATGGGTCAGCATGAGGCCTGTTGCACTGCTTCTATTTCCACTCTGGCTGAGACCAAATACAGATTGTGAATCAGAACTATAACCTTGGGGAGAGGATTTTTAAATGATCAAACTCGACCCCAACCCACCACCAATATGTTGGTTTTAATGGAGGGATGTGTCTGACCATGAGAACTTTGCAACTGCCTAATTGAAAACTAGCCTATCCACACACAGCAATTCTGAGTAAGTTTTATCAGCTGTCCACTTTCTAAACGCTATGATAGTCATTGAAACCTTTTAAGGAGGCTGTGTGCCTCCACTTTTAACCAATGTTTCATTGTTAGCTCATGGAGGCCAGGTCTGCTAGGCCTCAGGAATCTGAGCAGTAAAAATGAGGTGAGAAATGCTAGATCCACGAGGTAAGTGCCTTTACAGCACTGCTTGTGGGCCAGGAGTACTTCCTCCAGGTGTGATAAACTAATCCTGGAATACACCCCACCCCCTGCTCCACTTGATTGGACCCAGTGATTGTCTGAATCCCACCCTCTACCATTACCCTGATGTTTGCTCCCTGCCTGCTTTCGAGCCCCTCGATCAAGCTGGATACCTGCACAAAATCTGTCAAAGCAATTAAAAATCTGTACTTCCAGCTTTCCCGTCCAAAAATTCATTCTTCCTAACTCAGAGCAAAGACCTTGTTTACAAACCACCTTTACCAACTGAACCAGTGGGGGAGCCAAAGGCTCTGGCTTGTCATTATGATTGCTGAGTTCTTGGGTTATACCCAGCTATACTGTGCTTGGCTGCAGATGAACAGGCCAGTTTATAACAGTGGGAAGCTTCACGTTCACCACCACTTCATATAAATACCAGCAGCACCTGTGCTGATGAACTCTTCTTTTGAGCAACTAGAAAATCTCCCCTCTTTCTGAGGGGTTCAGCTGGTGTAGAATGCATGCGGGACACTGCAATTTCTCAAGAATCAACTGCAGATTAGCACCCTCCTCCCCCTCCCACGCTGGAGCATTGCTGTGTATCAGATATGTGAAATAGACTGGCAGTCGGCAGGCGAATCATTTGTTACAGCAAGCAGTCATGTCCCATTCAGGTCTGCCCAGAAAGCAGCATTTTCCCTGCCTTCAGGGGCACCATCAAAATTGTGGTGCCCAAGCAGTAAATTGTGTTGTTAAAATTTCTGGGATTTGTTATGGTAAGCCCTGCCCTACTGTCCTGTGCTGTGAACCTGCAGTTACTGTTGGTTAAATTTAAAAAAAAAACTGACCATGAATATAACACTATTTAGAGAAATTGTCTTAAAGGGGAAGCTGGAAGCAAGACATCTCGTAATTCCAGTAAGCGAATTTCACTTCCACTCAACATGTTTAAAGCACATCCCTACTTGTGATCTTTTTTATATATACGTAAAGTTATTTATATTAGACAGGTTCATCCCAGTGTAGTTTGGTGTAGAAAGGAAAATTAAAAGACTGCACTGAACATCTGTACATGAAATTTGCTGACCAGAATTTCTAGCCCCACATGTTTGCTACAAAACTCAGACGCAGAGTTATACAAGATTCGCTGGGCACCGTATAACAGCATATAGCAGTGTCTAAATGTGTGCCTGTGTCTAAGCTTGGAGCAGCATGTAAACATGTGACAGTACCAAAAGGTGATAGACTTGAACATATGACATTATCCAAATATATAATGGGATGTAAACAAAGCACAAAGTTTGAAAAATATTTTCTGTTATCTCACCTAATCTCGGCTGGAACATCAGCTCTTGGAACCTCAACCTCTATGCAAGTTCAGTTTTATTTTTTGAAGATTTACGTTGATAAATAGTGAACATTTTATTGCAGCCTTTACCGCTGAATTCCTGAGCTTCTGCTAGTTTGTGTCAGTGTTAACGGTGCTTGCTGTTCCTTCAGGCTTGCAGCTCCCTCCGGTTTTAATGTTTTGCTTGTTCTATAAGCTTCTGCATCACTTGGTACTCAAGGTGAAGTAGCAATGCGGTAATAGATTCATCAGGCCTACTTTGCAGTTGAAAATTAGCTAGAGGAATAGAGTAGCGTCAATTGCACCAGAGGCGGGTGTTTGGAAGAGAATGCTCTCTTGTGCTTCCAAACTGGAATCCAATTCGAACATGGAGTGAATTATTTTGCATTCAGTTTTTATGGCTGAATTTCTGAAATAATATTTTATAAGAAAAGTAAGGTTAGGGGAGATAACTGAGGCTTGGAAGGAATCGAATCTTACTGCGCCATGCAGTCACCATCTTTTCCCAAAAATAATTGTTTCTATGTCAGCTTGTTCATCTGGGAGGACTTTCTTGCTCAGGGGCAATGGGTTTGAACCCCATACTGGATTTTAGTGGAGGATTGTTGACAGCCCAGCATAGAACTGAACCATTGGTGTTGTCCTTCAAAGGAGATGTTAAACCAAAGTTTCCTCTTTCTTTATAGAGCAATAGTCACTCCATAATGAATTCATTCTGTGATGTGCTTCAGTAACAAACTGCCATTCAAGTGTTGAATAAAGGGGTGCAGCTCCTGTGTACCAGGGCCCTGGAAGACTCAATTCTGTCATTGAGAAGATGGTGCTCTGAGTTTATCCGTTGAATTCATAAAAATGCTGTTTGTTTTCGAAAGGGTTTATTATAATGTTACTCTCCTGATACTTTTGGAGCCCATCTCCCTCTTCCTTCCCCCTGACCGTCCCCAGCCCCCCTCACCCCTGTACCCCGTACCCCCGTCCCCCCACAGCACACTCACTGCATCACCCCCTACCATTGCCAGGTAATAAGACAGCCTGCTCTCAGACGTCAATGGCCCTATATTGTTAGGCTTAACTATTTTTTCATAAAGTGCAATTGTTTCACCAACCTGCTAAAACTCTTCAAAGTTTGGAGTGGGTGGAGAATGATTAATTGTATATAAGCCTCCAAAAATCTACATCAAGCATTTCTTTGTTTAATTGGATATCATGACTTTGCAAAACTTCAGGGATTCGGAAGAAAGAATGTACTCCATGGACATCATTGGAATGTATAAGCTCTCACGCTGTTGTTAATGGCGAGTATTAGGTGTAGCTCAATTGATAGCACCCTGAATCAAAGGGTCGTAGATTCAACCCCACTACTCCAAAGACTTGAGTACATAATCTAGGCTGATATTCCAGCGCCATACTGAGGGAATGCTGCACTGATGGATGTGCCTTGTACCATCTCTCAGCTGAGACAGTAAACAGAGGCTCCATCAGCCCTCTCAGATGGATGTAAAAGATCTCCTGGCACTCCTCAAAGAAATGCAGGGGAGTTATCCCTGGTGTCCTGATCGACATTTACCCCTCAACACTTCTATAGAAAAACAGATTATCTGGTCATTGTCATGCCGCTGTTTGTGGGATCTTGTCACGCACAAATTAGCTGCCATGCTTCCTAAATTATAACCACGCCTGCACTTCAAAAGCACTTCATTGGCTGTAAAGCGCCTTGGGACATCTTGGGGCCATGAAAGGCCCTATGTAAATTGAACAACCAAAAACATTGCTACTTTAACTTGTGCATTCAAGAAAATGTTCTTCCTTTTTTCCAAGAACCTGAATGAATAATTTATTATGATGAGATGTTATCCTGGTTAAGTTAACAACCTGGCCACAAACAAAAAGTGACCTTTATTACAGAAATGACCCAGGGCAAGGTCGGCTGGATGCAAAAAGCAATGCAAGGAATAAGTCGATCTTGGTTCACTAGACATGAAGGAGAAGACAACTGGACTCTATTCGGTTGTATTAGTTAAACATTTGAATAATTGATTTTTTGGGAGGAGTTGAGGTTTTTGTTTGCATTTTTCAAGCGTGATACAGGAAAATATATGACTCTGCTGTTCCCAGTTGGCACAGCGATTCATACTGTGGCTTGTAGGTTTTTGCTGATGGACAAATTTTAAGCATTCCTAATGGTCGGTAGGCATCTAGAGTGAGAGTGCAGAGCTGTACTCAAGGAAGGAGAAGAAAGTGATGTTTGCAGGGATTATGGGCACCATAATTTACATAATTTATATTTCCTTTCTCACCACCTGTGTAGGAGTGTGAGATTTTAAGAGCTACAATTGATTTTTCCCTAGTATATCCTCACACAGCCTCTTTCACCTTTCCATCTCTCTGTTCCCATCTCCCTAATCTGAATCTTCTCCTGTTCCTTTTTCCGTGTTTTCCTCCATTGCCTCCTCTTTTGTTTTTATTCTCTGAGTTTCGTTCTCCTTTCCCTCTCCCCCTGATCTCATCTTTTCTCTCTTTTATGTTTCCCTCAGTTATCTCTCACTTGCTCCCTGTCTCTTTGCCCTGGCCAAATTCCTCCACTGCGGAGAAAAAAGGCTCTAAGTGTCCTTGGGGTGGGAGCCTTATCCAAATTTTAACATCACTTGAGTGATATTTATAACACTTGGGTTAAAAATATCCTTGATTTGGAAGGAGTATGAAGTGTTTTCAGATAGCAGAGAAAAAGGCTTGCATTTATGTGGTGTCTTATCACATCGCTCAGAAGCATCCCTTGGCCCTTCACATACAGTGAGTTCCTTTGTAGTGGGATGACTGTTGTGTTGGCAGACGCAGTGGCCAAACACTCGGTTTAATAACTGGAACTTGAAATACATGTCTACCTGTCTGTAGATCTGGTGAGGTTTCAACAACCGCTTTTGTTCTTAAGCTAACGCTCTCAGCCTCTGCAAAAAAGCTTGAAAGGCCACTTGTGAAATTCTCACATCCTCTGGGAATTGTTTAAAGTTGCGCTGTAGCTTGCTTTAAGGGAACCATAGGGGCGAGGGCGAGACCTCAAAGAATAAAAGGAATATAAAGATAAAAACAGGTAAATATCAATAAGTTAAAAATCTAAATGTTAATGCTAGTCAGGTAATTTGTGTCGTTGATGTGAGGTATTTTTATGGAAGTCTCTGGAGAAAAGAGTGTCAAAACTGTTTAGAAAAAGAAATGTGTATGGAGTGTGGAGAGACACCCTGGCAAAACACTGTGATAACTCACTATATTTATCTAGTGATGTATGGACCGTGAAAGACCCAGATTTGTTCCCAGGGTCTGTGCTGATCCTGGAGGGATGGCAGCATCCATTGGGTAAGCGAGGGGCCATCTGCCAAGGTCCATGCTGCTACTTGCCATTCACTGACTTCAAGAGAATTGAACTTGGCTAGACATGAACAACGACTAGCATTTACAAAGCACCTTTGACATACTAAAACATCCCAAGGCACTTGAGAGGAGCAGTAGCAAAATTTAACACAGAGACACATATTCAGACAGGTGACCAAAAGCTTGGTCAAAGAGGTAGGTTTGAAAGAGTGTCTTAATGGAGGAGAGAGGCAGCAAGGCCGAATAGGGAAAGAATTCCAGAGCTTAGGCCGCAGGCAGCTGAATGCACAGGTGCCATGGAAATTGAGAAGCCAGAATTGGAGGAGCACAGATATATCAAATGGTTCACAGAATCTCTCAGTGCAGAAGAGGCCCTTCGGCCCATTGAGTCTGCACCGACATGTGAGAAACACCTAACTTACCTACCTACTTAATCCCATTTACCAGCACTTGGCCTGTAGCCTTGAATGTTATGACGTGCCACGTGCTCATCCAGGTACTTTTTAAAGGATGTGAGGCAACCCGCCTCCACCACCCTCCCAGGCAGTGCATTCCAGACTGTCACCACCCTCTGGGTAAAAAGGTTTTTCCTCATATCCCCCCTAAACCTCCTGCCCCTCACTTTGAACTTAAGTCCCCTTGTGACTGATCCTTCAACTATGGGGAACAGCTGCTCCCTATCCACCTTGTCCATGCCCCTCATAATCTTGAACACCGTGATCAGGTCACCCCTCAGTCTTCTCTGCTCCAACGAAAACAACCCAAGTCTATCCAACCTCTCTTCATAACTTAAATGTTTCATCCCAGGCAACATCCTGGTGAATCTCCTCTGCACCCCCTCCAGTGCAATCACATCCTTCCTATAATGTGGTGACCAGAACTGCATACAGTACTCCAGCTGTGGCCTCACCAAGGTTCTATACAACCCCAAAATGACCTCCCTACTTTTGTAATCTATGCCTCGATTGATAAAGGCAAGTGTCCCATATGCCTTTTTCGCCACCCCACTAACATGCCCCTCTGCCTTCAGAGATCTATGGACACACACGCCAAGGTCCCTTTGTTCCTCAGAACTTCCTAGTGTCATGTCGTTCATTGAATACTTCCTTGTCAAATTATTCCTTCCAAAGTGTATTACCTCACACTTTTCAGGGTTAAATTCCATCTGCCACTTATCTGCCCATTTGACCATCCCATCTATATTTTCCTATAGCCCAAAACACTCAACCTCACTGTTAACCACCCGCGTTGTAGGGCTGGAGGAGGTTACAGAGATAGGGAGGGGTGAAGCCATGAAGGGATTTAAGCAATGGGATAAGAGTTTTAAACTTGAAGTGTTGCTGGACTAGAAGCCAAAGTAAGTCAGTGCGAGCAAAGGTGATGGGTGAATGGGAGTTTGTGCAAGTTAGGTTATGGGCAGCATAGTTTCAGATGAACTCAATTTACAGAGGGTGAGAAGATGGGAGACTGGCCAAGAGAGCATTGGAATAGCCATGTATGGAGATAACAAAGACATCATAACAGCTCCCATCAGGTAACATCGGGTGAGGATCAGATCAGGCTCAGCCACGACACACCTGCCAAGAGCCATCATCAAAGCTCCCTCATGAGTTATAGCTATGTAGCTGAGGTAGAAGAGGGTGGTCGGATGGCTGTGGATCTGGGCTTCAAGAAGAGAATGGAGGGCAGAAAAATTGTCAGAGAAATTTTGCGGGGCAACTGAAAGCTTTGACTATGTATATGCGTGACCGATTGCTTCCCTGTCCCTTAGTCACCAGGCCTTGTTGCTAATCAACCTGCAATAACTTTGCTGCCTTATCTGTGTTTACACTGAGAAGCCTCCAGAACAGCCCTAGTGAAATAGAAAAGAACCAAAAGCAACAATCATAAAGTCTGCAGGTGCTGGAAATCTAAGACACAAGCAAGGAGAGATGGTGGCCTAGTGGTAAGCCAGTGGCCCAGGCGAATGCCCTGGGAACATAGGTTCAAATCTCACCATGGTAGATGTTGGAATTTGAATTAAATTAATTTTAAAAATCTGGAATTGAAAGCTAGTCTCAGTAATGGTCACCATGGAATAATCATGGATTGTCGTAAACACTCATATGGTTCACTAATGCCCTTTAGGGAAGGAAATCTGCCATCCTTACTTGGTCTGGCCTACATATGACTCCAGACCTACAGCAATGTGGCTGACTCTTAACTGTCCTCTGAAATAGCCTAACAATCATCAATTCAAGGGCAATTAGGGATAGGCAACAAATGCTGGCCTTGCCAGTGACGCCCAGATCTACATCCCATGAGAGAATACATTTTTATAAATCGACCAGTTCCACAACAGCTCCCCAAAATGGAAAACCCAAACTTAGTCTTATCCATGACAGGACCCTAAATTAGTAAAATTCCCCCATGGTGCATACATTACCAAGTCTCTGAGTAACCTTACATGGGGGGTGGTGGACTCTTCGGCCAGTCACACCGATGTCCCTTCCACTGTAGTCTTCAGTGGCTGACTAATCCACTCCAGTTGCAGCTGGAATCCTGGAAGCAGTGTCCCTGTAAACCAAGTTTCTGGCACCATCCAGCTTTTGAGGCCTTGTTCAGACATATGCAAAACAAGTCTGGTAAACTTATGTCCTTGTCAATTGTCCTCACAGGCACTGGAAGGCTTTGTAGACTTTGCCATATTCAAGTTGTTTATGCATATTTTGATGATGTCTCCCATCTGCCATCAATCAGGTTGTATATCCATCAAAAAAACTCCATCTCCTGATTCCACACCATTGTTGACCACCCCATGTATTCATTGTCCTGGCTTGTAGCTCAAGGGTCATCGAATGCAGTCCAAAAAAAGCTTTGATAACTAAAAGGCGACTTTTATTTTGGTATTCTGTCTTAGAAAGGGAAAACAAAGACGTAGACCGAATACCAGCTGTGAAAAGCAAGGTCTTGGAAAACACGTCACTACTGATTATTATTGATCAATTAATCAAAGCACAATCACACCTGGGTTCAGATCAATTTCTCAAAGTAAGATTCAATACAGGTTCACTTAAAAATCAAAAGTGAAGCAGAAATAAAATTACAAAAATAAGTGATTGCCGGCTGTAGACCTACAGGTCAGGCGGCTCCTGTGGAGAACAGACCAGTTGATGCTTTGAGTCTTTCCTCAAGAATAAAATGCATTTGAAACCTTTCATTTTCTGATCTCTCTGCTGATGCTGGCTGATCTGATGGCTTGCTTCAAGTTATTTCCGTTTGTTTTGGAAGCTACTTTGTTAGCATTGTTAATTTATGCTATATCTATTTAGTTTCCCCTGGTATTTAATTTTGTGCCACCGCTTTACTTGCCAATCAGTATTTGGTCCCCACGGGTTCACATTTATATCTGTGATAGCCAGCAGCCATTGGAAATGAACGAATAGATAGATACGGAATCTACTGCCAAACCTGAGTACTTGGTCCAAAAAATTGCACATGTTTCAAGCAACAAAATAGAAACTTGTTTACTGTTTTATGGCTGACATTGATGGGTACCATCTAATCACTCTTTCTGTTTGTAATTGTTGCAGCCAAATTGGATAGGATTTAAACATTTTTCAAAAATGTTTTTTAAAGGCACATTCTTTAGACTGTCCCCATAGATCTCAGTTCTGATTACAGCCTGCCAAATGGATTGCCAGTGCCCAATTAAATGACACCATTTGGCAAGTAATATTTGGCAGTCAACTTCATGGGGAGAATGGAAAGATTGCTTATCTTTGTATTAAAAAAAAGTCTTACTGATAGTGACCAGAACGAACAAGATGTAGCAAACAATGGGGTAGATTTGCTTTCTACTATTTAAGCTAATGTGTAGGCCCAAAAAAGTGATTAAAAAAGACTGCTGAAATGCGGCCCTTCTTAAGAACATAAGAAATAGAAGCTGGAGGAGACCTTAAGGCCCCTCAAGCCTGCTTCAGCATTCCATATGATCATGGCTGATTATCTACCATGACTCCACTTTCCCACTCCCATCTTATCTCGAAGGGGATTGGAATTCAAAAGTGAAGAAGTTATGTTTCAGTTGTACAGAGCCCTTGCTCAGGCTCCACCTGGAATTGAGTCTTAGGCACCACACCTTAGGAAAAATATATTGGCCTCGGAAGGGCTGCAGTGTAAATTCACCAGAATGAAACCAGGGCTTAAAGGGTTAAACTATGAGGTGATATTGTTTGAACATGACTTGCATTCCCTCGAGTTTGGGAGGTTGAGGGGGTGATCCAATCGAGGTATTTATAATGTTTAAATGATTCAATAGGGCATGGCTACAGGGAAACTATTCCCCCTGGTGGGGAAATCTAGAATAAGAGGGAATAATCTTCAAATTAGATTCAAGCCATTTGGGAGCAAAAAAATCAGGGCCTGAACGTTACCTGTGGCGGGTGCCCACGATCGGCAGGCCCAGGAGCAGTTGGGAAACAGACCGCCAACTGCGATCGGCCCCCAACTGCAATTTCACGCTAGCTAGCCGATTAATATCAGCCAGCGTGAAACGCGCGCTGAAATGCTCAGCGCTGCTGGGGTGGGGGCGGGAAGAGGGCGGCTGATGATGTCACCCCGGGTGCGGGTGAGCTCTGCGATAAAGTTCCCCGAAGGCAGGCAGCTGCCTCAGTGAGCTGCAGACCTGAAAATGCCCAAATAAAGGTTTTAAAAGCTGAAGAAAATATCCATGCATCACAATCAATTGTCTGAAAATGCAGCTGATAAAAATGCTGCCCACAGATATTTATTTTTATTTTATATCATAATGGAAATTTCATCCCGCCCTTGGATAAGGTTTGAATAATAACGTAAAGGCCGCCTGGTCAATTTGCCTGTCCGTAAACCCCAAGTTTGGATTGGCCACGAAAAACTGGAGAAAATTGCGCTGTTTATGAGCTTAATTGGCCTCTTAATTGATGGTGGGTGTGCTTCTGATTTCTATACACGCCCGCCAAGTGAAAGATCGCATGATGGCGTTGGGATGCTCGCCTGACGTCTTCTTGCGCGATTTTACACCCGATTGGGTCGGGCACGTGCCCCACCGTCCGCCCGCGGGATGTAAAATTCAGACCCAGGAAGTACCTTTGCACAGAAGGGGGGAGTGAAAATCTGGAACTCTCCCCCCGAAAAGGTGTTGAGGCCGGGGCTTTCAAGGCTGAGATGGATGGATTTTTTTTGGGTTCGGGTTTCAAGGGATATGGATCAAAGGCAGGTAAATGGAGTTAAGATACAGATCAGTCGTGATCTCATTGAATGGCGGTGGAACATGCGCAAGGAGCTGAGTAGCTCTATCTCCTGCACTGGGTGTAAGCGCACATATAAAGGAAAAGACGCTTTATGAAGAGGGCACGTTTTCCTTGGGGTCTGCCACATGGTGTTCAGGCTCAGTGATATCAGTTATTCTTTAAAACAGTCTGGTTGACTTTTTTTTGTGTAGAAGTTGACTCCCATTTCCCTGTATCACTTGTGGGATCCAGGAACGTAACATCAAAACTCTTCTGTGGTCTGGATAGGATCTCTGCACCTTAAGCACATGGTACCCCCTCAATCTCTCTGAAGGCGTACGGAGTTAGCACCAGGAAAAGCCACATTTGGTTCAGTTCGTAAACAGCTGCTCCACTGCACAATAGAGAAAACATACAGGACACCAAGTTAGTTAAAATTCCCAAGCAGTTTACTATCTTTCATGTGCAAAATAACAAGCCCATTTGTGATGTTTCTCACTTCTTGTAGAAAAGTAGATTTTTCCTTCACTCCCTGTCCTCCCCCATAAGGAGATCATTTCTGCCTTGCAGTTTTTTGTTAGCTTGGCTGACTGCCTATGCTGATTCTTAAAAAAACCTCCTTTTAAAAGCGCTCAGACATCAAAGACATTTTTTAACACTGAGGTGCTAGATGTCTCCTGAATGAACAGACATTGCTAACAAATGGACCACCTTTTGGGATATGTGCAAAACAACAGCGCATTCCACATTTAATCACCTCTCCGCTGATGGATAGTCAACCCTGTGGATACCTTCAAGCTTCTGCCCAAAACTAGCATTGAATCCAGTTACACCAGTTTACAAGAAAAAGAATTAAATGTTGTATGTGCCTGCATGCCATTGTAATGTAAAGGTGCTCAGCAGAGCAAGAGTTAGCGTGTGACTGGAGAATAACACTGCCCAATATATGGCGCATAGAGTCACACGGTATTAGACACAGAAAGAACATTCTAGAAGCTGCTGGTGGCAGTTGGTGGCAGCACCATGCAAGTCATTAAGTGGGATCTGTACATAGTTAAAGCTTAACAGTAAATAAATCCATGTTTAAGCATACAACTCTCAATATCTCATCACTGAGACATCAAACAAACCTTTAATACAACATAAACCACCATTGTTGTCGCCAGCTGCCCCTTGATTTGAGGATGATGTCTTACTCAAGGTCACGTGTTTCTGCCATGGGTCTTCATGGGCAGAATTTTCCTGTTGCCGTGTGGGGGCGGGCCCTGCATGCTGACGCATAAAATGACGCACGGTGACATTGGGCGAGCGTCCCGATGTAACAGCGCACCATCGTGATATTTCGTTGGGCGGGCATGTGATGATATCCGATGTGTGCCCGCCATTAATTAACCGGCCACTTAAGGCCCTTGAAGCGCCAATTGATGGCGATTTTTCAGCGCCGGCATGATCTTCAGGTTGTCACATGGGTACAGCGGGCAGGCGGGCAGGACACATTGTATAAACCTCATCCACGGCTGGGATAAGAGGGGTTGGTGGGGTCGTGAATGTGTTCAGTCAGATATTTAATTTGGAAAGTTACTGATACTTGTCTGTGTGAGCAGAAATACTTCAAACTCATACCAGCTGCTTGGACAGGACTCACAACCTTCAGGTCAGCAATCTGCAGTGAAGATCCTTTCTGGGGCCTGCAGGTTTCAGGAAGCCTGGAATGGGAGTTGTGCTCTCCACTGGAGGAGGACTCCACCATGGAGACCAAGCCAAGCATAGCCTCAAGTATCTCCGCCACACCCTGCTAGACTTCCAGCGTTTGCTACCTCATGGACGACTCCAGAGGCACATCATCAGCCACCAACTGAGCATGTGCCTGGTCCCACTGCAGACCTCTAACTGCTGGCTCCATGGGCACTCTCTGTCTCTGCCAGCTCCTTCAGCGACTGTGAAGTGCCCTCAATGCTGTGCCCCGGGATGCTAGCCGAAGATCTAATTCCCACCGAGGTGCTAGTATCTGCGCTGGTGCCTGCCTGGCAGAGATGGTGTGATGCTGGTGGGTCATAGACTTCAGGGCCCTCAGGTGTGAGAGAGGGCCTCTGCTGCTCCTTCTCCCAGCCCTGCTCCGCTGATGCTGAAAGGAAGAACAAGGACAGTGGATCAGTTAACGTGGAGACAATGTCAATGTGCATCCCTGTCCCCTGGATCATTACGCGCTCATCCTTCCATAAGCAATGGTCAAGCCATGTTGCAAACTTCAATTACTGAACATTCAGCACTGCCTTGGCTGTTGGGAGAACAATGGTGATCTCACTGCTGGGCAAACATACCTGCCCACGGCACCCCAGCCTCACTGTCACTGGTGGACCTGGGCACATGGCGCCTCTCCAGATCGAGGGCCTCCTGCTCGAACCTGCTAATGATCATTAACTGTGCCGGCCCACCGCCAGTCCTCACCCACTCAGCAGCATTATGTGCATTCTTCTCCTGAAAAGGAGAGAAGAGCATTGATTAGTGCTAATTGTACCTGGATTCTCTTTGCTGCCGGCCCACCCCAACCAGAGTGGGACATTGCAGGGCTCCAGTACCTCCTCACCAGGCTGCTGCCGAATACTCATACAAAGATGCCAGGCCTGTCTCCCCCCCCCCTCCCCCCCCCAAACATGGCTAAAATGTTGTCTACTAGGCACCACACGGTCTAACCTTGCAAAGCAAGGAGGCACAAGCACGTGGAGCGCAGAGGACAGCAGATCGATTGGCGCCCTGCCACCTGGAAGCTCCCCTCCCAGCATGTCAGCACCCTGACTTTGACATGTCCTGGAGTTCCAGCACTGTGCCTAGGTGCAGCTCCTCCAGGTTGTCCCCAGAACAGTAATGTGTGTGTCACTGTATCACATGCTGTAGGCACAGAACCCATCTCACCACCACCCTCTCAGGGTGACCTCGGCACGGGCAATGTCTGCTGGCCCACCCAGCGAAGGACACATGCTGTCAATGATTCAATGCAGTCACTACACTCAGAGTGGAGGGGGGGGTGGTGGGGGGGAGGAAACGAGGACCTCCTGCCGTGCTGCTGCCACCTCCTCGAGGAGGGCAGCAAGGCAATCATCTGAAAAATGAGGGGCACAGTGCCCCCCTGCCTTACCCTCCTGCCTGGCCTGCTCACCAGCAGCACTCTGGGGAGCCCTGTCAGTAGCCATGTTTGTCAGCCTTTGCAAGGCTGCAGAAGCTCTTTTAAAACAGTCCAGCTGCTGCCCGCCCACTCCCACTGTCCTCGGGAGCTGCGTTTCATGCTGGGCGGGCCTTAATTGGCTCGCCCGTGTAAAATGGCGGCACGGACCCGATTGCGGGTGGTGACTGGGTCCGTGCCCACCTGCGCCCGCTCCCGCACAGCCCACCCGACAGGCAGAAAATTCTGCCCCATGTGACTGAACAGGCTGATTCTTGAATTACAGATCTTTAGGCACATGGGGCAGGATTTTAAGAAACCTGTAAAGAACACAGGCTGAATTGGTGTATAGCTTGGCCTTCCCCTCGGCCTCCCCTTCGGCCTCCCCCTCGGCCTCCCCCTCGGCCTCCCCTTCGGCCTCCCCCTCGGCCTCCCCTTCGGCCTCCCCCTCGGCCTCCCCCTCGGCCTCCCCCTCGGCCTCTCCCCCGGCCTCTCCCCCGGCCTCCCCCCCGGCCTCCCCCTCGGCCTCCCCCTCGGCCTCCCCCTCGGCCTCTCCCTCGGCCTCCCCCCCGGCCTCCCCCCCGGCCTCCCCCCCGGCCTCCCCCTCGGCCGCTGCTGAGACTATAAGCAGACTGATGGATGAAGAGGACATGGCTACTGAAGAGAGGCCAGCCTGACGTTTTGGACCGGGATGGATTGAGGAGCCTAGGGAGGAGGGCAAGGGGGACGGGGAGGCGGGTTTTGGAGGCCAGGTGAAGAAGGGCAAGAGGGGTGTAACATTTTGGATGGGGGTTGTGCCCAATGTGAACAGGGCACCCCCCAAAAGTCATATCCTCCTTCCTTCCTGCCTTTTAAGCAGTTTGCTGAAAAAAATGGCCTGCCCACTCTTGCCCATCTGTCCATGCCAACCATATTATGGTGTGGGCAGCATATTTTACCAGGTTAATTGGCTTGGTTACAAGCTCAATTGACCCTTACTTGTTTACTTAAAAATGGCGGATAGGCTTCCAATTTAAGCACCCATCCATCTACTGTGTTATGGGGGACAGCTCAGGGGTGGGCGGGAATGTGGTGGGCTTGCCACCCCTCATAGTTTATGTGCCCATCCCCCGCTGAAAACAGGCCCGTTCTGTTGGGGGTGGGGCGTAAAGTCTTGCCCCATGCCAGGAAAGAGCATGTTTATAAGGATACATTTATAACTAATGTGCATATGAAAAATATGTTTTAATCTTATAAAATGCACATTTATAAAAACACGTTTAGAAAGAAAATTGTTGTAAAGGATATCCTTACAAAGAATGTACTTTCAAATGAGATGCTAAACCAAGGCTCCATCTGTTCCCTCAGGTGAATGTGAAAAATCCTAGTGCACTATTTTGTTGGAGAGCAGGGGAGTTCTCCTTGGTGTCCTGGCCAATATTTATCCCTCCATCAACATCACTAAAGTAGATTTATCAGGTCATCAGATCTTGCTGTGTGCACGTTGGTTGCTGTGCTTCTTGCATTACAACAATGCCTATGCTTCAAACGTATTTCATTGGCTGTAGAGCACTTCAGGATGTCCAGAGGTTGTGAAAGGCACGATATAAATGCAAGATTTTCCTTTTTTATAAAGCTTGTTTTTGTTGCTACACCTAGCATTCTGAACAAATCTTCCTGTAGTATCACTAGAAGGTGACATTTGTTTGAATGGAATTAGAATATCCCAGAATACAAATGAATTGTGTTCTGTGCAACGGGGATTAAAATACTCTTTTGGACATTTTTGAACTGTACAAAAAAAATCTACAAGGAAAACAAATACAAAATTATTGCAGTGTGACTCTATGTTGGCGAGTAATTCTAAATTTCATTTTAAGAGTGATTCTGACCAGGCTTATTGTCACACAAATCTTATCACTCTCTGCATCCTAACTCGCACCTAGTCCCGTTCACCCTTACCCCTGTGATCACTGGCCTACGCCTCGATTTTAAAATTCTCATCCTTCTTTTCAAACCTTTCAATGACCTCGCCATTGGTTGCCATACTTACAGCTGCCTTGGCCCTAAGGTCCAGAATTCCCTCTCTAGCTCTCTCTCCTCCTTTAAGATGCTCATTAAAACCAATCATGTGACCAACCTGTCCCAAAATTTCCCCCTGTAGCTCAGTGTCAAAGCATCACTCTGCTGTGAAATGTCTTGTCTTTCACTACATTAAAGGCACTATATAACAGTAAGTTGTTGTTGTCAAAGCTTCCCAGCTCCAGAGGGATAAGCAATCGTGTGAAAAAGAAGTAAGTGAATGGGTTTGGATTAAAAGAAAAGCAGAAGATCCTGGAACTGCTCATCAGTTCAGGCAGCATCTGTTGACAGAGAAGCAGATGTTTCAGGTCTGTGACCTTTCCTCAGAACCCATTGTGTCAGCTTCCAGAAATATGCTAGGGTTCAGCCAAAGAATCGGGAGGAAAGAAGGAGAAAACTCAGAATAGGTCATGTTTGATTTCAGAGGCTTCCTTCTGAACTGACTTGCCCAACTTGCTTTTGACATGACTAGTGTCATTAAGCTGTCAATCAGCTCAACTGAACCAAAACAAAAACAGAATTACCTGGAAAAACTCAGCAGGTCTGGCAGCATCGGCGGAGAAAAAAAGAGTTGACGTTTTGAGTCCTCATGACCCTTCAGCAGAACTGAGTGAAGTTAGGAGAGGGGTGAAATATAAGCTGGTTTAAGGTCGGGGGTGGGGGGGAGAAAAGTTGTGGGAGGGGGGTGGTTGTAGGGACAAGCAAGCAGTGATAGGAGCAGATAATCAAAAGATGTTACAGACAAAGGAACAGGGAGGTGTTGAAGGTGGTGATATTGTCTAAGAGAATGTGCTAATTAAGAATGGATGGCAGGACACTCAAAGTACAGCTCTAGTGGGGGTGGGGTGGAAAGACTGACAGGGTATTATAGTTATAGATTTAAAAATAATGGAAATAGGTGGGAAAAGAAAAATCTATATAAATTATTGGAAAAAACAAAAGGGAGGGGGAAGAAACGGAAATGGGGGTGGGGATGGGGGAGGGAGCTTAAGATCTAAAGTTGGGCCCAAACACTCCTTTCAAGTGAAGCAGCATTTCACTTGCATTTCCTCTAACTTAGTCTACTGTATTCGTTGCTCCCAATGCGGTCTCCTCTACATTGGAGAGACCAAACGCAAACTGGGCAACCGCTTTGCAGAACACCTGCAGTCTGTCCGCACGAAAGACCCAAACCTCCCTGTCGCTTGCCATTTTAACACTCCACCCTGCTCTCTTGCCCACATGTCTGTCCTTGGCTTGCTGCATTGTTCCAGTGAAGCCCAACGCAAACTGGAGGAACAGCACCTCATCTTCCGACTAGGCACTTTACAGCCTTCCGGACTGAATATTGAATTCAACAACCTTAGATCTTAAACTCCCTCCCCCATCCCCACCCCCATTTCCGTTTCTTCCCCCTCCCTTTTGTTTTTTCCAATAATCTATATAGATTTTTCTTTTCCCACCTATTTCCATTATTTTTAAATCTATAACTATAATACCCTGTCAGTCTTTCCACCCCACCCCCACTAGAGCTGTACTTTGAGTGTCCTGCCATCCATTCTTAATTAGCACATTCTCTTAGATAATATCACCACCTTTAACACCTCCCTGTTCCTTTGTCTGTAACATCTTTTGATTATCTGCTCCTATCACTGCTTGCTTGTCCCTACGACCACCCCACCCTCAACTTCTCTCCCCCCGCCCCCCCACCTTAAACCAGCTTATATTTCACCCCTCTCCTAGCGATACTTTAGTTCTGTTGAAGGGTCATGAGGACTCGAAACGTCAACTCTTTTCTTCTCCGCCGATGCTGCCAGACCTGCTGAGTTTTTCCAGGTAATTCTGTTTTTGTTTTGGATTTCCAGCATCCACAGTAGTTTTTTGTTTTTATCAACTGAACCAAAACCAGTTGCCGCCTATTACTGTACAAACTTGCCCTGTAAAGTTTTCCGTGCACCATTTTGCTCCATAGACACGTTAAGACACGCAAGAGAGGAATTTAACTCAAGTTTGTTCAAGGTACTTAATAGGCATGCCTCTGCAATCTTCCAATTTTGCCTATAGTCAAATTGAATGGCAGACATATAGAGCACAACCAACCATTCACTGTTCCTCGTGTGATGCAGCTGCACCCTTGCCTCTGAGTCAGAAGGTCATGGGTTCAAGTCCCACAGAGACTGAAGTATAAAACCTAGGCTGACAATCCAATGCAATACTGAGGGAATGCTGAACTGTTGGAGGTGCCATCTTTCAAATGAGATGCTAAACCTGCCTGCTGATTCAAGTACGTGTAAAAGATACCATGGTTCTATCTGAAGAACAGCATGGGAGTTCAGCTTGATATCCTGGTCAATAGTTATTCCTCAATCAACATGACTAAAGCAGGGGTTAGTTTGTCATTTATCTCATTCCTTGCACAAATTGCCTGCATTCCAACAGTGACTGCATTTTACATCACATTACAATAGTGACTGCACTTTAAAAGTATTTCCTTGGCTATCCTGAGGTCATGAAAGGCACTGTTTAAATGCACTTTTCTTAACTTTTGCTTGGTTGCCTGTTTCTGATTGCTAGCATGGGCAGATGGAGAAATCACTTCAGAATGCAAGCTATTTGCCCCATTGTAGCACTAAGAGGAAAACCACTTAGTTTAACATAATCCAAAACGGCAAAGAATGTTTCACCTTACGTCTAACCTATGATATACCTGACACTGACTCATAAAAATAGAAAACATTCCAATGAACAGCAAAATCCTGAGCAGAACTTGGTCCCAAAAAAGGACCAATTAAGAAAGAAAGATTAGAAAGATGAGGTAAGATCCATTAATTGGCAAAAAGGAAGGTATAAAACTGTTTGCAATTTGTTTCAGCTTTGGCGGCTAAAGTAATAGAAAGATGTGGCGATGTTTGTTTGCAATTCCCAGCATAGTGAGCAGCCAAGAATCTAACTGCCCCTAGAAGAGCTTTTGTTTGCCCCAGGGCAGCTGGACAATAAAAAAAAAATGGAAGTCTTGCATTTATATAGCGCCTTTCACACCCTCAGGGCATCTCAAAGCACTTCATCATCAATGAAGTACTTTTGAAGTGTAGTCACTGTTGTAATGTAGGAAAACCTGACAGCCAATTTGAGCACCACAAGATCCCATAAACAGCAATGTGCGAATGACCAGATCATCTGCATTTTGATGATGAGGGATAAATGTCGACCAAGACACCAGGATGAACTCCTCTGCTATTCTTTGATTTGTTCTGTGGGATTTTTACATTCACTTGAGAGGTTAGATGTTTTAAGATTGCATCTAAATAGGCAGTGCCTCTGACAGTGCAGTACTCTGTCTGTACTGCACTGGAGTGTCAGTGTTGATTGCTTTGCTCATGTCTCCAAGGAGGGACCTGAACCCACAGCTGTCTGACTCAGAGACAAGAGTGCTATCCACTGAGCCACAGCAAATGCTAAGTGCAAAGATAGAACTTGCAATTTTGTGGCACCTTTCACAACCCCAGGATGCCCCGAAGTGCTCTACATTCTGTGAAGCACTTTGAAAATGTGGCCACTGTTGTAACATAGGAAATGCAGCAACCATTTAGCACATTCGATCATTAATTTTAAAACTAAGACTGATAGGTTTTTGTAAATTTTTGCATAATGGACATGGAGCAAAGGTGGGTTTATGGAATTAGTTTGCAGATCAGCCAATATCTCATTGATTGGTGAAACAGGCTCAAGATTCTAAATGGCCTACCCCTGTTCAGATGTTCCTAAGTACATCCATTAGAGAGGCTTGATGGAGCCTTGTTTTAACATCTCATTCCAAAGATGGCACATCTGACAGTGTAGTATTCCCTCACTACTGCACTGGAGTGTCATCCATGATTTTTTTGTGGGATTTGAACCCAGAACTTTCTGATGCAGAAGCAAAAGTGCTATTCTGGCAGGGATGACTGATACTGGGCGCTGGAACTTTGCGTCAGGGACTGAAACAGGAGTTGGGAATGTAACAGAGTCTTGAACCGACCCTGGAGGGAACAGTGGGATTTTCATGGAGGCAACCCTTAATTGTCATGGGGACAGGTTACCTGTCCAATTAAGGGTGGCAGGTTGGCTTTCAAAGCTAGGCGGCCAATCAGAGGCTTCCCAGCTTCAAAGGAGCAGCCAGCAACAAAAGAGGGTAAGTAACTGAGAAGGCGCTTCAACATGAAAGTGCTCTCTTTTCAACCTCTTTAATAGATTAAATAAAAAACAGATACAGCAGCCAGGCCACCACTTTTGGGGGATATTTCTCTATGGAGTAGCCTTTGGCTACACTCACACCCAGGCAGACAGGGAGGCCTGGAGCACTGGCCCGCTGGCCTGCTGCTGAGTGCCCACCTCCAGGCAGTTAAACGTCACCCCGTATGTCGGGAAACTGGAGGCCGACGAACCTAATTGGCTCCCTGCCTCTTGGCGCAGGTAGCGCTGCTGGCCCTGAGTCCTTCGACAGAATGGCCAACGCCAGGAAAGATATCAGGAAGCCGGCATGCTGGCTGGCACCAGTATTTTGGGCCCCTCTTGCCCCCACTTCTGCCCTCAACAGGGCCTCAAATTTCAGCCCTGGGTATCTAATCTTTTTAGCATTATCCAGTCTACATGTGCAGCTGGGGAAATTTATTTTACATTCAGGAGCTCAGTTTTTGCATTTGCTAACTCAAATGTCCCAGTATTGTCCACAGGGTGAAGTTTAAATAATGCAAAAGACAAATGCCCAAGGAATACTCTGCAGGATTCCCTCCTGCCATTCTCACCTTTCCTAATTTATTTCCAGCAAGCGTTCCAGGGCTCAGCACAGAGGTGAAGTCAATTATGTAATCGGGATATGGATCCAGATTTTTGTAACATGAGGTGTATAGCAACAGTGCACAATGATTTATTGGTTAGAAAGTTATTTGTAAGCTTGCCAAGCTGCAGCTTCGTAGGACATGCTACATTTGCTCTAATAGGTACTAATTATTTAATCTCTTTTATTACTAAAATATGGTGCTGGGGCCACTTATTTCTATGTAATTTATGGTTATGTAGGGTAGATACATGCTTCTGAAGTTAGCTGGTCTATAGCAAGAGTCTTGATTTAAAAATCTAATGTATATCCCTGGTAACCGTGAGAATTTGGTCGATGATACTGTGCCCTTTGAAGCCAACTGAGAACGAGCAAAATGTAGGTTGAGCGATTTCATAATAAAATCATGTCTTCTAATGTTCAAACTTAGTTCCTAAGTATAAAAGTCTGTTTAAGTAGCTTCTTTGTGGGCGTAATTGCTGATCGGCTCTTTTACAAGCCTGTGCAAAGGAACATTTGAATACAATATACAGCTCTATGTCAATTATTTTCCCTTGCTGTGCTTTGGTGCTAATTATGACTCTCTTCATTTCTTCTATTAAGTCATGTCCTTTTCATTAAAATAGCAAAATGATGGTTTTAAAGGGGAGGTCCACTCTGTTTACCTAAATCACTCCACTTCAAAAAGGTAATTCATTCTGTGAAGCTCTTTGAGGGAATTTCGATCTGATAATTGCCATTATTATTATTTCTTGTCATTTGTACTGACTTTCCCTTTTCATTTCTCGAAGGCTTGCTTCTCCCAGACCAGACTTATGATATTGCCAAGATATTCCATGACAACTAATTATCAGGCATTATGATGTGAACTTACTGATTTGATGAATATGTGTGATTGTCCTTGTATTTTCACCATTATAGATGCAGGTCACAATAATTGCAATCACTTGCTCATGAGAAACACAAAATAATGGCCATAATTGCTATCCTCGGGATCCTGTAAATGCTGTAGGATGTCTGCCTAATAGAAGCACTCTGACCTAGACAGTTCTCATAACAGTAGCAGACCAAGATGTGTGCATTTACAAGCCATGATTCGCACTCCTCTGCCAAACCAAACCTAGATGATTCCCAGGATGAATCGAAATGAGCAAGATAAAAAGCACAGCCAACTGAGTTTGTATAATGTCTCTTCGCTTTACTAATTAGAAGGAGAATAAACGATGCGTGCAAGAACATTGCAAACCTGTATCTTACTTGAGGGCTTTCAAATGCATTGGATAATGGGGTGGATACCAGCGTGTTACAATAATATTGTAGATCAACAGGTTTCCTTGATCACATGAACTGCAACAGCTAAATGCTTATATAAGTGAAAATAAAATCTTACTGCAGACTGATTCATCAGTGCTCCATTTTGACTACTCTTAAAGCTAATTTTAACATTTTATCATAGCCATATGGTAATCATGTTGCCTTGTGGAAATGACGTGACATAGCTTAGAGAATGACAATGTATATGCTGCATCATGTGGTTGGTGTTTCAGTAATATCATTATTTTCCAGCAGTGAATCATATGTCTTAATCAATGGGGTAAAGAAATAGAATATGATAACTCACAAAACTGAAGCATGAATGATTTGTACAGTCATAAAACCCTGAAGACACTTGTCTCCCACACATCATCAGATAACCATTCTTTTCTTTCAAATATGTACTAGTCAACATCCCATGAACCAGGTCACACTTTGAGGACTATTTGTTTGTTGTAACAGGCAGAAAGAAATTGTGGTGCCATCTCTCGATGAAATCAGAATCTCAAGGATGACCATTACTGCCACTGACTTAACCATTGATGGCAATGGGCTGGAATCACAACAGAATTAATAATCAATTCCAATGTATCTTATCTCACAATTGGGGAAAATCAAAGATTTTAGTATATTAACAGACATATGGGCCTGAATTTTGCACTCGTCACACGCGCACGATGGGTGGGCCTGGAAGTCCTGAGCACAGTGCAGCCTGCCAAGTGCACGCCCTATATATGCTGTTGTGCAACATGTTGGCATGTTTTCCTGCTGATGTGAGTGGACGACCCAGCGGCGGGGGGGAGAACGATTCCGGTGGGCTGACCTAATAATGATATGCAGATGTATTACAAGGAGGTTTCTGACGTCCAATGGTGGGAAATGCGGCCCACCATCAGCAGGCTGAGTGGATGATTGCAAACAGGTTTCACGTCATCTTGAAACCGATCACGCCATCTTGTCCACTCATGCCACTGAATGTGCCAGATGCCAGTGGGCATGGAAAATCCCAGCCGTCATCTTCCAGTGACATTGTCTCCAGTGACATTGTCTTCCTGTAACTTTGCCTAGGGAGATGATCCACGCCTCCAGAGCAAAATTAACATGAAGGTCCATGGTCACCAATGCCCTCTTAGGGCATGATACCTGAAGAGAGAGAGAACTTTACCAAGGACCTTCACTACTGTATATGCCCGGGTTTCATCTCATGTATAAATTTGACCTGTGATTTTACTTCAAAATTTCATAATTTTTCATTTACTTCATGGAAAAGTGGACCTTAGTTTTTCAGGGATGAAAGCTCATCAGCTGCCCCACTTCCTTCCCCTTCCTACACCTCTCAGGACCCCTTCACACACTCACCAAAAAAAAGTTGGAAGGTAAGAGCCCAGGATAGCCCTGGTGTTGTTCTGTTTGTTCTACTGGGAGCTGCTTGAATTGATACTCCATTAACATATTCATCACAGACAACCCAATTCACAGCACTCCTCAAGGCAGCACAAACGTGACTGAACAATCTGCTGATCTCAACCTGCTACACCAGGGCTGAGAACTAAACTGTGCAACCTGTCCGACTGCAGCAGACTGAACCTTACCAGGGTACACCCATCTGTGTCATAGCAACAGGCCAGGGACAGCTGGCCAATCAGTGGACTCATCTAGATGGTCAATCCAGGTACAGGATGCTAGGCTGGTTCAAATCAAACACCAATCAAATCAAACTCCTTGAAAATGTTACTCATCTAAAAGTTGACCCCTTAACTTTTTGCCTTAAAAAACTTGGAGTCAAACATTTGTCTTTTGTACTAGTACACACAGTATTATGGTGATGCCTGTGACGGGAAAGAAAAATGGAGGAAAATATTGGGGACGTAGCAATATAGAATATATCAGTCCGCAGCAACTTGCTTTTATATAGAGTCTTTAACATAGGAAAAAGTATCTTAGAGGAAATAGTGAATTAGGAGGGTTGACTAAAAGCATAGTTGAAAAGGTGGATTTTGAGAAAGCATGTTAAGGCAGAGGGCTTGGAGGGTATGTTGTGGTGAAGCAAAGGACATGGAAGGAGGAGAGGAGGAATTTCCATGAATAGGGATACAATGGTCAGAGACTCTGCTACTAATGATTTGGGGTAGGCTGGATTGAGCCCACCGAGGGACCTATAGATGAGAATAACATTTTAAAATGAACGTATTTGGGACCAGTCGGTGAGAATTGGAGTGATGGGATTCCGGAACTTAGCATGGACAGTAAAGGTCTATTAAGAGTTTGTCACACCTCAATAATCACTCTGTTACCTCAAATAGTGCCTCTGCCTAAATAGGGGAGAAATAATATTTCAGTTGAACATATTAGTCATTAATTTATATCTCACTGGATAATTGAACTTATGAACTATAGTCTGGTTAAGGTTTTTTTTCAATGCCCAACAATGCAAAATAAAGTAATGCTGGAAAAGGTGATGGATTGTCTTTTAAGCCAACTGTAATGGTAATTACACTGCTTGTAGAGGAGCAGGAAGAGAAGACCATATAGGAATAGAAGGGAAAGTCTGGCCTGCAGGGAAGGCCATAGAGGTCTTGAATGAACCACCTGGCTTCAACAGAGGAGTAAAAAGGGGGTTTGTGCTCACTAGGGAAGTCATTACAGAGATAAATGCAAGGCTAAGTCCAGATTTGGAGGCATCAATCAGTGAATTTAGCTTGTGTCATTTAAAATTACCCCAGTCAATAATATGTTTTGAGCTACAGTCTTCCTGGACATGAGCATGAGACTAAAACAATGCCTGTGTTTACATGTCACCTTGTTATATTAAAACAATAACTGCTGTTATGTAGGCAAAGCATGTAGGACATTGGTCCATCTGTATTGGAAGTGCACTGCTGGACAGTTCAGTGCTGGAGAGGCACAGAGAAACAGTTGGCTACAGGGCACAAATCCTGGCTGCCCCAGGGCACTGGACTTTGTTCTTCATGTCCACACAGGGGTATGGACACTGTTTGCCAATGTAACGGCACACATTAATCATTTCTTCCAAAAACACGTGCAGTAGGCTTTGCAGAAAATTATCCTGCTGGTGACTCCCAATTTCTAGGGTTGGTACGTAACTCTTTCCTCCCTGATCTGCCTCGTACCATGAATTGTCTGAAAGGGACAAATTGATGGAAAGCCTGCTTTTTCGTATGAGATGACTCATGATTGCTTTACGTCAGCTACAAACAGTAGCTGGGCACTGATAGGACCAGGCCTTTACAGTGATTTAAATGTCATTGATTATTCTGGTGGTATGAGCCACCCTAATGTGCTTTCTGGTGTGCTTCATATTTAGAGGGACATTTACAGTGACATCAATGAAAAACCAACTTATGCCCTGTTATGTTATGAATGAGAGGGAACTCTCAACAGTACCTGTTAGGGAAAAACACATCACAAGATGGGCTTGTTCTTGCTGTTGTGTCTTAGTCATTCACACTTCCTCTCACATATCCTGCGATTAACCCATTTATTTCACACCGGCACAAGACAAATTTGTAGCTATAGATCAGTTTCTATCTAATTCAGATAAACGGTAACCATGAAGTATGATATTAGTTGGAAATACCTTTATTGCAAGAAAGTCACTGTAAGATTATCATTGTTAGTTGTATCTGCACTCTAGGGGCAGCATTTTCCCCTCATCGGGGCGGGGGGGGATGTGCGGGAGCGGGCGTGGGTGGGCGGGTTCCTGATCGACGCCCCCCGTCGGGGATGTGCCGCTATTTTACGTGGACGGGCCAATTAAAGCTTGGAAGCCCTGTGCGGGCAGGGTGGGGATTCCCTGAGCCGGGAGGCAAAGTGCCGCCTCAGGGAGATCAGCGGAAGTTATGAAAATTTTTTTGAAGGGTAGAAGAAATCTTCCTCACATGTCCCCTCATGTGACACTGTCACACGAGCTGGGACATGTCAACTTCTTTTATTTAAACATTTATAAAAATTTTAATACCCTCATGAAACCTTATCCCACTTGTGGATGAGGTTTCATGTTTTTTCTGAAGGCCGCCTGGGCGCCTGCCCACCAACCTTAAGATTAGACGGGCAGCTCATTTAATTGTTTTAATTAGGTTTTAAATGGCCTTAATAGGCTTTTGACAGTTTGGCAGGTGTGCAGCCGAGTTGGCTGTGCGCCCGCCGAACTGAAAAGTAAATGACGCACGGTGACGTTGGGATGCACGCCTGACGTCACCGCGCATCATTTTATGTGTCGGCGAGTGGGCCCCGCCCCCGCTTGCTGATGGGAAAATGCTGCCCTATGAGATCTTTGCATCTTGTAAAGCAAAACATGTAGAACCACTTGGAGCCCTTGATAAAGCTCATGGGAATCTCTCTAAGTGAGTTTACATTTGTTATTCATTTAACATTGAGTTCAACAACTTCAGACCATGAACTCTCTCCCCCATCCATCCTTACCCCTTTTTTAATCCAATAGTTTTTTTTATTTTACTTGTTATTTATTTATTTATTTATTTATTCTTATATATTTTTTACTCCTTTTTTCCTAACCCCTCACCTCTGCATTCCACTGAGCCATCTTAATTGGTTTCTATGCTGTGCTTTCAGAGTGCTGACCCTTGTTCTGCTATTAACACTTTCTGCTTACCTTTATGCCACTTCTTTGGCCTTTATCACTACTATTAACACTCCTTTTTCTTGTGGCCATGACATCTTTGTCAATCTCTCCTAAGCTCCCACCTAACCCTGACCTTCTATCTTGCTCCGCCTGCTCCACGCCCTCTTAAACACTATAAAATCTGTCACATTTCTACCTCTCTTTAGCTCTGAAGAAGTCACATGGACTTGAAACGTTAACTCTGTTTCTCTCTGTACAGATGCTGCCGGACCTGCTGAGTCTTCCCAGCATTTTTTGTTTATATTTGTTATTCACTGGTTTGGCCTGTTTGAAGCTTGTGAGCTTGGAGGTTTGGATAGGGGTAAGTCTCCTGTAGATTGCCTATAAGTGTTCTACAACCACCAAGGCTTCCATTCTATCAATGTGCAGCCTCAAAATCTTTACACATTATGAAAACCAAGCATGTGGTAAATATTCAGTCAGCAGGCTTGGCAGCATCTGTGGAGAGAGAAATAGAGTTAATTTTTCCACATTAACCCAGTTTCTCTCTCCACAGATGCTGCCAGACCTGCTGACTATTTCCAGCATTTTCTGTTTTTATTTCAGATTTCCTGTGTCTGCAGTATTTTGCTTTTGTATAAAAAGCTTTATGCAGATGTGCACATGATTCCCATACACCTCCTATGATGCTTTCTTCTTGTGACAGTCCACTTTCCCAAATGTCTTCACACTTGGAAATAGAACTACTGGCTGGCTGCTCAGAGATACTTAAAATATAGCTGATGACATCCCTCAGAGAGCCAAGGAATGAGGCACATAAGTACTGCAACCGATGCCACTGGGTATGTCATTGAAGAAACCATTGGCATGCTGTGCTTTAGTGCCTGGACAGATCTTCAGGCGCCCTTCATTACATGTCAGCCATGGTTTCCAGAATGGTTGTGGTGTGCTGTGCCCTTCTCAACACTGCACAAAGCGAGGTTTGGGACCTGCAGGATAAACAAGACACAGAGCATGGACCCTCCTTGGATGATACCGAGGAGGGGAAAAGCAAGGAAGAGGGGAAGGAGCCAGGAGTTGATGCAGGCAATGCACCACCAATGTTGCACATTGCTGCCTGGGAGATCCTGGATGGTTTCATTGTTGCAAGTTTATACGAACATACAAATTAGGAGAGGAGTTGGCTATTCAGCCCCTCGAGCCTGCTGTGCCATTTGATAAGATCATGGCTGATATGACTGTGGCCTCAACTCTACTTTCCTTCCTACCCCACTATATCCTTTGACTCCCTTGTTGATCAAGAATCTGTCTAACTCAGCCTTAAAAATATTCAATGACCCAGCCTCCACTGCCCTCTGAGGAAGAGAATTCCACAGACCAACAACCCCCTGAGAGAAAATATTGTCCTCATCTCTGTCTTAAATGGGAAACCCCTTATTTTTAAACTCTGTCCCCTAGTTCCAATCTCTCTCATAAGGGGAAACATCCTCTCATCATCCCACCCTGCCAAGTCCCTCAGGATTTTATATGTTTCAATAAGTTCACCTCTCATTCTTAACTCCAATGGATACAGGCCCAGCCTGTCTAACCTTTCATCATAAGATACACTTTAGATTCGAGCAGTGCATCCTTCTGACAACCGCATGGGAAAGTGGTAGATGGGAATAATATTTATGTGGTATGCGGTAGAAAACAGAAATCTACCAATCTAACAACGTGTAACCCATGTGCATATCCATTACTAACATGTGTTGGCTGTGTAACCCAAGTGTCTTCAGCAGAGGTAGAGCCAGGCTGCTCAGATCCTTGCTCTACCTGCTGAGATCTTCTTGGCTGACATCCTCTGAGTTTTTTAATCCTGTGAGCGCTCCACTAAAGGCTGCTCAATCTGTAACTGTGCAGGGCTGACCTGGCCTTCGGGACATGAGGCAGCATGTGGGGTACTCACTGAGGGGTGGGGGAGGGGCACAATGGGTGAGAAGCGCAAGTGGTTTGAGTGGAATCCCCACTTCCATGCCTCCCTTCGCCATTATGCCTCTCATGGTCCAACTTTCCTGCCAGCATTGAGCTGGAGAATACTCTGGAGGTCTGGCTAGTTAACAGGAAACAGAGGGCAGAGTTTTATTTTCCCTTGCCAGAGGTTTTTTAGGTGGAGGGTAGCCATAAACTTCTTCAGATGGCCTTCCCACTGGGCTCTCGCCTGCCCCAACCTCTCTGTAATTTGATGGTGGGGTGGGCGAGGCCGAGGGCGGCAACCCAGTCTTTGTCCGAATTTAGGCCCTTAAATGGCCAATTAAGACTACTTAAGGGGCTTTTCTGCCCAGCCTCAATTTTCAGGCTGACAGGAGGAGTTGAGGGGCAGAGGGAAGCCCAAAAAGTGACCATGCTCAGACCTCGAGCGGGAAGGGTGGGGCGCCCCCATCAAAGGCCTCCCTCCCAGCCCTCTCCAACAACACCCCTATCCCCTGGCAGGAAGAACAGAAAAGCAGAATATTATTTAAATGGAGAGAGACTGCAGAATGCTGCGGTACAGAGGGATCCAGGTATACTTGTACATAAATCACAAAAAGCTATCATTACTTGCCATATCAAGTAATTAGGAAGGCAAATGGAATGTTGGCCTTCACTGTAATAGGGATAGAGTATAAAAGTAGGGAATTCCTGCTAAAACTGTACAGAGCATTGGTGAGACCGAACCTAGAGGACTGTGTACAGTTTTGGTCTCCTTACTTAAGGAGTGATATAGTTGCATTGGAGACAGTTCAGAAGAGGTTCCCTAGGTTGATTCCTGGGATGAAGGGGTTTTCTTATGAGGAGATGTTGAGCAGGTTGGACCTATACTCATTGGAGTTTAGAGGTATGAGAGATGATCTTATTAAAACATGTAAGATTCTGAGAGGGTTTGACAGGGTAGATGCTGAGAGGATGTTTCCCTTCGTGGGGGAATCTAGAACTGGGGTTCACTGTTTCAGAATAGGGGTCTCCTATTTAAGATGGAGATGAGGAGGAATTTCTTCTCTCAGGGGGTCATTAATCTTTGGAATTCTCTACCCCAGAGAGCAGTGGGTCATTGAATATATTTAAGGGTGAATGAGACAGATTTTGATCTACAAGGGTGACAAGGGTTATGGGCAGCTGTCAGCAAAGTGGAGTTAAGGCCACAATCAGATCAGCCATGGTCTTACTGAATGGCGAAGCAGGCTCGAGAGGTCAAATAGCCTACTCTGGCTCCTATTCCATATGTTCTTATATACTTTGCTGCAGATCATTGAGGCCAGAATACATTCATTCTAATTAGGGTGCTGTAGTAATTGTAAGTTAAATCATTTTTTACAGTTATGGGGATCATGTGGCTGTACAGATGAATCAGCCCTAAGTGTGGGGAATCTTAGGGGCAGAGCTTTTTAGCCTTGGTCTTGGAATAAGCATGTAGCCTCACCAAGAGTCTGTAGATAAAGTTTACTGTTTCTTACAAGAAGCCAACCCTGCATTCCAAGTTGATTACAGGTGTTATTCATAATGTGCAGGCCCTTGGTGAGGGCCTGTATGTAATTTTTCCACAGAGAAGGCATTATCGCAATGGCCTGCAACATCATGTCACTCCTGATTGAGATGGACTCCTCCAAACCCTCTGGAAGTGTGCACAGTGCAGCTGGAACCCCCACCGTTAAATTGCACATTCTCTGCTGCTGCACTCGGAGGAGAGCTTCCTTATAATTACTAGGTGGAATAGCACTTGGCATCTGCACAGGCACACTGCATATAGATTCCGCATGCGGACTCTGTAAGCTAAATTCTGGAATTCCTTTGCCAAATCTCTCCACCACTCTCTCCCCACTTAAGACACTATTTAAAACCTATCACATTGTCCAATCCATTGCTCACCTGTCCTTATATCTCATTATGTGGCTCAGTGTCACATTTTGTTTGAGGACGCTCCTGGGAATGTTTTACTACATTAAAGGTGCTGTATCAATGCAAGTTGTTGTTGTTCTGTATACATGTTCTGTATAGGAATGCTGCGGAGTTATTCTATAGAACTACTCTGCAAATATTCAAATTTTCTTTTAATAGATGCTCAGCTTTCTGATGTTACAGCATTGCAGTTTCAAAGGATTATGAATTTGGTGATACCTGAGTGAGTTCTTGCTGTTGGAACCGCTTCTCAACCATGACTTCAAGCAGTCAGACAGCACAGGATTGGTCAAGGATTTAAAGGTAGCGCTGGAAAGGAGAGACTGTAGATGAGGATTAACAAGGGGCCACACTCAAGAACATGGGAGAGGAGATATTGTGACAAGGCAGGAGGAAGTGGAGCCAAATGTGTGTCTCCAGCGGAGCTAAACTGCAGGTGTCAGGTGTGGCTCTGTGTTCTCTTGCTGGCCTGAGTCAGAAATCCCCCTCCAGGGACCTAAGCATAAAATCTGGGCTGACACTCCAGTACAGTACTGAAGGAGGCGGCATCTTTCAAATGAGACTTTGAACCAAGGTAATCTGCCCTCTCAGGTGTACGTAAAAGATTCCACGGCATTATTTGAGGAAGAATGGGGATTCCTCTCCACTATCCTGGCCAATATTTACCCCTCAACTAACAGCCTAACACCTTTAAAAGAGGTTATCTGGCCAAATTGGCTGCCATGTTTTCTACACTTCAAAAGTACTTGATTGACTGTAAAGCGTTTCAGGACATCCTGAGGTCATGAAAGGCGCTTTATAAAAACAAGTTCTTCCTTTAAAGAGACAATGGAGGAGGGTGGATGGTTAACCATGTGGAGAGATCAATGACAATGTCACTTTTACAGTCAAATCTTGAACAGACAATCTCAGTGCTATTACAGAAGCAGCATAATTGATCACTTAATTACTTTTGCAGTCAGTTTAACCCAGTTCTGTAAAAATGTTTTATTTTCTGGTTTTCCAGCAGGCCTTTATCTGAACTCTAATCTAAATTAATTTTTCTCTTGCCAAAAAAACCCTTTGGTGTGTATAACACAAGACATTAATTAGGGGCTTAGAAAGATGTGTAAAAGGTTGCTAAGTATCAGAAGCAGCATGAAAAACAAAGAAAGAATCAATATCATACTAGAAAGGAGGGGCTAAACACACTGATGTTACTCGCAGGCTGAGAGTTGGCTTGTTTCTCAGCTTACTGCAGCTTGCAAGTAGCTAGCCTCAGGTTTATCATGAGTGCAGGTTTTCCAGATCTGTTTCTTTCTCCTTAAAAACTGCAATGTATTATTACAGTTTGTACCAAATGCTTCTTGGATACTTTTAACCGTCGAGTGGTTTCTACTCACTGCTGTTGCTTCTGTTCTCACCTCTCACTCATAAAGCCTGTGGAAATTGGGTAAATGACGGTGAAAAGGTGAATGTTGACTTTTCTCCCTTTAAAACTTGTCTTTTAAGCAGAGCCATAATTATTTCTGATGTCAGTTTTTTGGTGAACCTTTGTTCCTTCAAAATGTCCACACATTTTATTATTTCCTCACCGTACCTATCACTTGCAAGTGTTGTATTTTCCCTGTAATACCCTGTGGTATTAACATTCTATCTCCTGCACCAATGCACAAGCTTAGCTTAGAATGGTTTACATTCAAAAGTTTGTGTGAAATCCCAGCGCTGTCACTTTACCCTTACTTGTGACCTTTTCAGCTGTCAGGGAGAGGCACAACAGGACCCCATCCAGTTCCTCTTTGCGCCTTCTACCTGCCTTACTTTTTTTTGGCATAATTGGAAAAATGTCCCCAGAAATTTTTGTATTCTGATGCTGAAGCCTGTAACAAATTGAACCAAAGGGCAAAATCTAATACGTGTCGATCATCAGCTGAGCAGCAGGCACAAGAATCATTCAAAGGTAACTGAATCACATGACAAATTTAATTCTGCATGATTGCAATCAGTCCGAAGTAGTGTGTGAAGTATTTGACATCCTTTATATTATCATCTGAGGCAAACTCTTTGGATACTTTTATCTGCACTATTGAGGTGTGCAAGATCAGGACAAAAATAAATAAATGACCCAAATACTTGTGACAGTCAAACCTTTCACAGACATTTTACTCTAGAAAATGTGTTGTATTAACACTCCGAGATCCCTACTTTTATTCAATTCTGCTCTCTTCTTCATTCCTGATCTCCTTCACCCCACCATTGGCTGCCATGCCTTTAGCTGTCGAGGCCCTAAATTCTGGAATTCCCTCCCTAAACCTGTCCAATGTGCCCATGCTCTGTTTTCCTTTCAAGAAGCCCCTTAAAACCTACCTCTTTGACAATGGTGATGGAGGTGATGGTGTAGTGGTATTATCACTGGATTAGTAATCCAGAGACCCAGGGTAATCCTCTGGGGACCTGGGTTCAAATCCTGCCATAGCAGATGGTGGAATTTGAATTCAATAAAAATCTGGAATTAAAAGTCTAAATGATGAAACCATTGTCAATTTCAATTGTTGTAAAAACCCATCTGGTTCACTGATGCCCTTTAGGGAAGGAAATCTGCCATCCTTACCTGGTCTTGCCTACATGTGACTATAGACCCACAGCAATGTGGTTGACTCTTAAATGCCCTCTGAACTAGGGCAACTAATGATGCCCACATCCCATGAACAAGTAAAAAAATAGCTCCTTATGTGGCTTCATGCCAAATTTTGTTTTATCATGGTCCTGTGAAATGCCTTGTGGAACATTGTACCATGCTAAAGATGCTATATAAATGCAAGTTGTTGTTCAAATGCTCGGTGTTTGAGAACAATCAGTGTATGATTGTGTAAACTGTAGATTTTATAAGCTTGAAGTGCCCTCATTTGATCAACTGCTAAACAGAGCAATGAATAGTACCTGTGTTTAGTCCCTTACCTCAAGAACCAGGATTTTAGTTCATCACAAATCAGTGACATGAAAATCTCTGTCAGCTGTTAGTTGTAACCAAAATCAGTTTAAATTGTTCAACATCCAATATTGGATAAGCAAAAATTTCTTACAAGTAAAGTTTGGGAAGATCAAAGCCTCTCAGCATCTACCCTGTCAAACCTCCTCAGAATCTTATATGTTTCAATAAGATCACTTCTCATTAAGTAACATCTTGATTTTAACTTCTCAGTCTTGTTTAAAATCCCTCCATGAGCTCACCCCTCCCTATCTCTGTGATCCTCTCCAGCCCCACAACCCTCCAAGATATCTGCGCTTCTCCAATTCTGGACACCTAAGCGTCCCTGATTTTAATTGCTCCACCATTGGTGACTGTGACCTTAGCTTTCCAGGCCGTAAGCTCAGGAGTTCCTGCCTTAAATATCTTTGCCTCTCTGCCGCTCTTTCCTCTTTTAAGATGCTCCTCTCCAAGAGTACATTTTATAAATAGAATAAGTCCCTGCCAGCAATGTGATGTGATTAATATCTGCACTGGGGACCAAGCTTAATCCACTCATGAGTCATTTGGCCATTTAGGGCCCAATATTCCTTCACTAATTTCGGTAGAAGTTGACTTTGGTAAAAATTGCTGATGTGCAATTCATCCATTTTTAGTAACGCTCAACAAACAGATTAATGAACATGAGCAAAAAGATTAGGGCAAAGGTCCATTTTAACTTATTAAATGCTATTTGTGAAGAATTTGTGTAAATTTTCTTGATGGTGGAGGAGAATGGAAAAGGGATTTTTTTAAAACTCCCAACAGGACTTCTAATTAGGTTCTAAGCTCTAGAATTCTCGGTCTAAACTTCTTTACATCTCTCTCCTCCTTTAAGATGCTCCTTAAAGGCTACCTCTTTGACAAGCTTTTTGGCCATCTGCCCTAATGTCTCTTCAATTGGCTTTGTGTCAAATTTTGTTTGATAATCCTACTGTGAAATACCTTGGGATGTTTTATTATGTTAAAGGCACTATAAAATTGCAAATTGTTGTTAGTATGCCTAATGAAAGGGAAGGTTTTGAAGTTCCTCCACTGCAATGAATTGTACAGTGCAATTTCCTACCAAGAGTATAGGTGCAGCAACCGATGAAGTAGAGGATGGGAGAGCAGCTTGGGAGCTGAGGGAGTGCAGGAGGCTCATGGTTGACTACAGACGCTACTTTAGGGGTTGAATGTTGGCCTCTGCTAACTACCCAGACAATTGTCTATTCAGCCTCTGCTTCACTCACTAAGGTCTGTATATCATTTGTGTACATACAACTTTTGTAACCTTTAATTTTACTCCTAATACCTACTTAGAAAAATCCTTCTTAATATTTCTATCAAGATAACTTTTTTCAAAGTATGTCTTCTACAATAAGAACTTTTCATCAAATGCATATATGAGAGCTTGGTTACTTTATTTGTACCTTCCTTTCTGCTCCAAATTCAATCAGTTTCTTCCTCAGTTCTGTTCACATCCTTCTGGGCATTGCCCTGGGGAATGAGCCAAGGAATGACTGTTCCTAAGCTTCTGTTTAGTTGAAAAAGGCACGATGTGTGGACATGTTTCTTTTGCCTGCAAAAAACAAGCTCCTGTGTGTGAATATATGTGGCTTCTAGCATGCATAAGAGAGCCACATTGCGAGCCTGACTGCCATTCTAAACTGCTTTTCAGTGTAATTCTTAGCTCTGTCAGGATTGTTTATCAGGTGTTGTCCAATCGTGGAATCACATCTAATATTAGACACCATGTTTTGAGTTTGCAAGCATGGGAACAATGCCTTGACCAATCAGATTCGACCTGCCTGGTTTGAATTTGAACAAAGCTGGGCAGTTAACTGTTCCATGCTGCATTCTCCATGGTAATGCCTAAACGAATCAGAGTCCACTTACCAACCAATTAGCACTCTCTTCTCATGCAGTATAAATTACTTTCCCCCTGTTACAGTTGGAAAATTCTTGTGAGCTATCCTGATGATTGCAAGATGAAAAGCTTTGACAGCATGTCTGTTTTTTTCAGCAAAACCCATATCAATATTGTTAGATTCCGGTTGAAGCCAATTCATGGGGTAGTGACCTTAAGTTCATTTGGCTTCAAGTACTCATCTGTTGTGACTGGGTTAATGCAACTATAGTATAGGGCGTTTTCACTGCAGCTATATGGATGATCAGTGTTTTATAACTATTGGAGAGTGGGAAAATGCTCAGTTAGTTGCAAAAACCAAATGAGATTCATGGGGGATCCAATATTGAAAGTTCTGAAATCACCCCAATGAAGAATAAAATTACTGACTTATTTTAAGATGATTTAATTTGTGCCCTTCTGACAATCTTAATTAATAAGCCGTGGAATGTAATCATCACTCCTAATGTGTTGGGAACTGCTGAAAGAGGTACAGAAGCTGACACGAAAAGGAAATCCTTAACAAATACCAAAAGGATGTGTCTCCTTGGAAAATTTCAGTTTAATTAGTTCCATCTGAAAGTGATTATGTTAAGTGTAGCAGCGATTAAAAATATTATCAGAAATATGTTAGTTGCCATAGTAAATAAGCTACTTCATGGTTACCAAAGGTTTGGATTTATGGTGGAGGACAAATTCTCCGTGACATTAATTAAAATATTTAAGATCAGTATTAATAAAAGCAAACTTCGTAAACACTTCACTACAAAGCAAGTAGATTGTATTGTACTTCAGATGAATACAGTGCTTCTATGGGGTGGCGGGTGGAGATAGCTATCACTCAGTGGTATCACTCTTGCCTCTGGGTCAGAAGGTTGTGGGTTCTGCTCCCACTCCAGAGATACAAGCACAAAATCTAGGATGATGTACACAGTGAAGTACTGAGGGAGTGTTGGAGGTGTTACCTTTAGATGAGTTGTTAACCTGAATCTGCTCTCTCAGGTGATGTAAACATTTCCATGGCACTATTTTGAAGTAGGGCAAAGGAGTTCACCCTAGTGCCCTTGCCAGTATTTTTCCCTCAACCAACATTGCTAAAATAACAGATTATCTGGTCTTAATTACATTGCTTTTTGTGAGATCTTGCTTTACGCAAATTGGCTGCCATATTTCCTACTTTACAACAGTGATGACAGTTCAAAACTATTTCATTGGCTATATAAAACTTTGGGACATTCTGTGGTCTGAAAAGCCTCTGAAAGGATAAATGCATGTCTTTCTTCCATTTAAGGTCACAAAAACTACTCGCCTGCTCCTATGGCTTCCCTTCAATGTACAATTGTACTATGACTTTCCCCGATTATTGATAGAACTTCCCAGAAACTACATAAAGTGGTTAAAAAGGAAAGTTTATTCTCAGCAATCCTTACCTTAGCATTTTCACTGATATTCTATCACCGAGATATCTTCACTCCTTTCCTCACTCAGCAGCTGCAATACATAACTTCTCATCATCAGTGATTTCAACCTCCATCTGAATTCATTATGTTCTCTTTCCTCTGAGTTTGCTCTCCTTTTAAAGCTCCTAAATCTCTCCCTCCCTCCATGTGAGCTCCCCAACCCATATTCATGGCCATCTTTGCTATTTCACATCTTGCTAGCCTGATCATATCAACCATCTCTGATCACTTCAAAAACAGAATTACCTGGAAAAACTCAGCAGGTCTGGCAGCATCGGCGGAGAAGAAAAAAGTTGACGTTTCGAGTCCTCATGACCCTTCTGAGACCTGCTGAGTTTTTCCAGGTAATTCTGTTTTTGTTTTGGATTTCCAGCATCTGCAGTAGTTTTTTGTTTTTATCTCTGATCACTTCATTGGATCACTCATCATTGACATCATTCTATTCTCCAACACTGCCTCCTTCTGCATCCATCCCTGGAACAAAACTATCCTCCAATTCACTTACAACTGCACTTTCTAGATCCCAACTATTTAGCATTTGGCCCTCCACTCCCTGCAACATTTCTTCAGTTGTTGATTTGCTCAACCACACCCTCACTTTCACCTTTGACGCCCGAGTTCTTGATAAAACCATTACTCTCTCTTGCCCTCCCCCCTGCTAAAGCCCTCATGTCTGCTCCCTTAACTTCAAGACTTGGAAGGATATTGCGGTCAACTGATTTAGCTACTTATCGCTAGATCTGGCTGGACCATTTAAACGCTATTGGCCCCTGCTCTCACATGCTGAAACTGTTCACTATTCCAGGATCATTCTGGAATGCAAAGATAACACCTGATTTCTTTTCTCTACAGCAAACTATCTTTTTCGAAACATTCTCCTATCCCCTCCAGCTTCACTTCCAAAACAAGTACGAGGAGCTCAAGGACTTCTTTGTCACTAAGATGGAGACAATCTGATCAGGGCTTCTGCCGTGTCCCTTCCTTCCACTAGCTTGCCCGTCCAAACTTCCAATAATGCTCCTCCCTGCCTTACCCCTGCCTCACTCTCATTGCTCTCCTATCTGCCCTCATGCCCTCTCTGAGCTCACCTTGTCCATGAGACCCACCTGCTGTTCCCTCAATCCTATTCCCATTAAACTGCTGATCACCCAACTTCCCCTCCTGGGGCCATGTTAGCCGATATTGTAAACAGTTACCTCTCTGTCCAGGTGTTATCCGTTTCTCCCTTAAATCTGCCATCATCACTTTCTCCTTAAAAAAAACAACCTTTGATCCCACTGTCCTTGTTAACTACTGTCTCATCTCCAACCCCCTTTTTCTCTCTGAAGTCCTTAAACATGTTATCACTTCCCAAATGCGTTTCCATCTTTCATGAACTCCATGTTTGAATCCCTTCAATCAGGTGATTGACCCCTGTCACAGCACTGAAATAGCTCTTCTCAAAGTCACAAATGGTATCCTATGTGACTGTGACAAATAGAAACTTTTCCTCCTCGTTTTTCTCAATCTGCTTAGCAGTCTTTGACATGGTTGACCACATCCTTCTCCTCCGACGTCATTCCACCGTTGTCCTGCTGTGCTCACCTAGTTCCATTCTAATCTAAGTGTAGCCAGAGAATTACTTACAATGGTTTCTGTTCCTGGTTTCCTCCAAGGATCTATCCATTGTCCCCTCCTATTTCTTGCCTACGTGCTGCCCCTTGGCTACGTCATCCCAAATCTTTACATTTTTAGTTTCACATGCACACTGATGACATCCAGCTCTACCTCACCACCACCACTTTTGACTCCTGCACCATTGCTAAATTATCAGGCAGCTTACCTGATTCTCAGTACTGAATGAGCATAAATTTCCTTCAATTAAGTATCAAGAAGACTGAAACCATTGCTTTTGGTCCCTGCTCCAAACTCTAGTCCCGAGCTACTGACTTCATTCCCCCTCCTTGGTGTGATGCCCTTTGACCTGGAAGCAGTACAGCAAGGAAAATTTGTAATTTCTTGAAAAAGTCTCTGGAATCTGTAATTGTTTTTAAGAATGTTTGAAAAGGACTTTTAAGAGTTTGCATAAATTGTAAGGAGATCAATTGTAATTTTCTGGGATAATAAGAAATACTGGTCCATCTGACCTGGCGACCCTTGACCTGGAAGCAGTACCAACAGGAAGGCAATTAAGAAGCCATGTGGCTGGCAGACACAAAGGAGAGTTACAAACAGAGGAGCTGGAGGGTGAAGATGAACAGAGCACAGGTGTAGACACAAAGAGAAAGCAGACAGAAAGAGGAACACACCAAATTCTTGTGAGAAGAAGAAGCAAATCACTCTCAGGATCAGGTCAGATTTTCTTTTTGGCAGAATGGGTAACAACAGTTCTTAGTGGCACTGTGTGAGCTGGCTATAATGGTCTAAAACTTAGGAAGCTGTATGGATAGGTCAGAGACACTAAAGAGCTGGGTGTTTTCCCAGAAGTGGCCAAACTGTAAACTGGGGTTTTATTTGTTGGTCAATTGAAAAGGAACCCTGGAAAGCTACACCATCAGGACTACTGTGACCCGAGGGAGAGGGGGTTCTTAGAAGTGCGCCTTGCTGATGATAATCATACCTGTGAAACTCAAAGATGAAAGCTGTTGTTGGGTAGGACTCCTGACCTACCCTGCATGAATAATGAACAGCATATTGTGAAACTGTGTAGCTACGTAGTACCATATTGCATGGGAGTGTTGCAGGTGCTTGTGGTTGTGTAAGACATAGCTTTTTACATCAACTATTTAAAGTGAAATTTGCCTTTTTATTTGATGTATCATTTGCATGTTAGTTCATGTATTAATTGCGTCTGATTAATTTTTAAAGTAAAAGCTACAGAAAGTGGAATTGTGTTGGTAATTTCTTCATTTGGGGCTTGTTCTGTAAATTTAGTAATTTTAGTTTACGGTTCCCACACACGGGTTATAACACAGGCAGCAGCCCAAGAAACCTGTTCACAACCTTTATGTTGACCTTGAGATGAACTTAATATTCAGTACTGCTATGACTAAGACCACCCATTTCCACCTCTGTAACATCACCCGCCCTGTCTCAGCTGATCAGCTGCTGAAACCCTCATACGTTTGTTATCTCTAGACTTGACTAGTCCAACACACTGCTGGCTGGCATCCCACATTCTATGCTGTGTAACCTTGAGATCATCCAAAACTCTGCTGTCTGTGTCTTAACTCACACTAAGTCCCATTCCAGTATTACCCCATGCTCGCTGACCTACACTGGTTCCTGCTCAAGCAATGTCTTGGTTTTAAGATTCTCATCCTTGTTTTCAAGTTTGACCATGGCCTTGCTGCTCACTATCTCTGAAATCTCCTCTAGCCCTACACCCCTCCCCAAAATATAAACAGTTGCTAACGTCTCTATTTTTGGCATCCTCCCAGGTATCCATGCTTCTTTAATTGCAGCTGCTTGGGCATTCCTGATTTTAATTGTTCCATCTTTGGTGTGCATCCTTCAGTTGTCTGGGACTAAGTCTGGAATTCCCTCCTTACACCTTTCTGCCTCTCTATCTCGCTCTCCTGCTTAAAGACCTGCATTTAGTAATTGAACCTAATAGGTCCTCATGTAGCTCAGTGCCATACTTTTATAATGCTCCTGTGAAGTGCCTTGGATGTTTTGTTACATTAAAGGTGCTATATAAGCATAGGTTGTTGTTGTTATTATTGAAAATGGCACTGGTATTTGGACATTAGCTGCCGTACTGCTGCCAATGGTATAATTTCGACCTGTCGACTCTGCATCATTCTGAACAAGTACCTGCTATATAAATGGTGCATCAAACTGATGGGAAAACAGGGCTCCTGCATTATAGAATAATGCTGCAGTCAGCCGCCTGTAATCTGCTTATTTAACCATTTGTGTCTGCCTGTGTGGCCTTCTTCTTTTGGCCAGCCTAGGGTTCATTGTCATGTCTAAGAGTCTCCAGTGCAAAACACGGAGAAGATTAGAGGGTTTCTGCTAGTCTGGTACAGAATGATACTGAATGTATATTTTCACACCTCAGGGTCACATCCACTCAGTTAAGTCCATAAGGCCTAGGTACAGGTTTGAAGAGTCAAGGCTCGGGGATCTTGAAATGTACTGCAGTTACCGATATAGAGCACCAGTAATCACCTGACTGCTCACCTGGCTGGGAGCACCCGATCCACAGGGAGCCATGGCCTGCATGAGTCATTAAGGGCTTTCTCCACTACAACGATGACACTTCCAAAAGTACTTCATTGTCTGTAAAGCACCTTGGAATGGCAATATATTTTCAAGGATGCGGAATACAAGAAACCATGCACAAGTTATTGGAGAGGCACTTCATATTCAAACAAGGGGGAAACTTTTCCGTCCCTCTGTGCTGTTTTGCTTGGCAAAAGTTTCTGCCCTTTCACAAATGTTCATTCAGTGATGTGCATGGAGTGGTGACAATTCTTTATCGCGGAGGGTTAGAATTAGGCAGCTTCACACTAGTAGTAAATTGATGAGTGCTTTTGAGTGGAGCACTCAATAATGACTCCTTCATTAACAACTGCCGAGATCACTTTATAATTTGGATTACGTGGGGTACTTATTAAGGAGCCAACCAGGCTGGCTGGCAATTCTGGAGGAGGCTTGATTTCAGATATCAGGTCTGCCACTGGTGGTTGACTCTGCTCTCAACCAGCACAGTGTGGTATGTCAACTTGGAGGCACTGTGGCCTCAAAGAAATACTGCCTGCTTCCCCATCCGAGTCAGGAGGGTACTAGCACTCCTGACACCCCTACTGGTGCTGACATTGCCAACCCGGGTAGCCCGAGGCCTGCTTATTCCTACCAGCTGTTACAAGGATGTGGTTTTTTAAAGAAAAATATACCATTTCTAATGCCTTTCTTTTTCTGCCTGGATTTTAATAAACTGTAATCCCATTAAGACAATGGAGAGATTGCCAGCCAGCAGACTATGCAACTTACATTCCACCGAAGTGGGGGTGGAAAAGAACAGACTCTCAAACTGCCCCTCCCTGCCGCCCACCCCTGGGTAGTGTGAAAGACCCGATCTCTTGTTGATTTTTACACTATTATTTTTCAAAAGTTTCTGAGATAAGTCATCAAAAGTGTAATTATCTGTTCTACAACGCAATGACTACAGCAGGCATAGTAATCAAATTCCTCTGGAATATACAGACAGCAAGGCTTTTTAAGAACTGTTTACCAAGTCAGAGGAGAGATCAGAAGGATATACTGAAAAGCTGCAAAGATCTGTGTGTGTCTCTCTCTCTCTTGATAGTATGGTGCATCGATATTGCAGAGTAATCATCCTGAGAAGATAAATCCATTACAACTAAAGATTTTTTGAGGATACAATGTGGAAATCTGCTCTATACAGCAGTGCCCAGGAAGACAACTGAACAAAATGGCCGCAACATGGAATGAACACATCGAGACCAGTTAAAGGACAGTTAACCCTATATTTCTTTGTTTATTTTCTTCACGAACTGTAAAAAATCTTTAAGTTTATCCTCGTATTCTACCATCTGTACTCGTGTGTGTGTGTGTTTGTGTGTGTGTGTGGGGGGCCCAGGGAATGCATGTGACATATGAATGGGGGTTATAAATTACCTAGTTTTAAAAAAAAATTGCGAAGTAGGGTCAATAAACGTATCGTGTTCTTTGGTTTAAACTCAGAAAGCCCGTCTGATTAATTCTTTATAATCCAAAAGCGTACGCAGTGGGACTTCAGTTTTGGCAAAGCCCATCTTCGCTAAATTCACAACTAAACCCTGTTACAGCCAAACCTGGGGTGGTAAATTAGGGAAGTCAATTTTTATCCCTCCGCACGTGGTTGTAACACAGTGTACAGACTGATCCTGCAAGCGTGAAGTTGTTTGCCTGTATTAGAAACTGTGACATGATTGAGAAAGAGCAATTGGTTGCGTGTGAAGTACTTTGGGACACTTCTGAGAAATGTAATTGCTCACAATGCTCATCCCAGCTTTTCTTTCTGATACACAGCTGTGAAAATGAGCTGGCTGCTTTTTAAACTCAATGCACATTTTGCAGAAGATTCAATGAAGTTTGTGGGAGTGGAGCTTCCGGCCTGCTGGAACAAATGTTATTGGATGCCTATTAAATTGGGCCTGTTCCAGTTGTGCCTGAGTTTCCACTGCACACTTGTGCTGACTGAAGCTGTATGCTGGGGATCACAAATTCAGAAAATCCAACGTCTTGTCTCAAAAACTGCTGAGCAATCTGCAATGAGTGCGGGGGCGGATATGGGGACGCTCAATCACAGCCCAATTTTCCCAACCTAGTGGGAGCTGAGCTACAATAGGTAAAGCTCCAGTCTCCAGAGCAAAAGATTAACCTCCAGGACTTTGCCATGAACAAGCCAGGAGGAAAATCATCGAGGCTTTATAAAATTTTTGTTTAATTATGTAAGTATCAGAAATGGAGAAAAATAGCTGTTTGACTTAAAAGAAAGAGAGGTTTGCATTTATATAGGGCTTTTCAGGCTCACCGGATGTCTCAAAATGCAATACAGCTAATTACGTATTTTTGAAGACATGTAGTTGTTGTTGCAATGTAGGAAATGCAGAAGCCAAAACGCACATGGCAAACAGCGATGTGATCATGATCAGCTAATCGGCTTTTGTGATGTTGATTGAGGGATAAATATTAACCAGAATACTGTGGAGAACTCTCCTGCTCTTCTTTGAAATAGTGCTATGGGATATTTTATATCCACCTGATCAGGCAGCTGGGGCCTTGGTTTAATGCCTCATCTGAAGGACAGCACTATTCCAACAACACAGCACTCCTTCAGTCCTGCACTGGCGTGTCAACCTTGGTTTTGCTACTCAAGCCCTGGACTTAAACCCAGAACCTTATGACTTAGAAACGAGTGTGCTACCAACTGAGCCACAGATAGCACTGATGGACATAAATCATCCACTTAGCAGTTGGGATTGGTAGGTGGTGCATCATGCGGATGGGCATGGCAGGTGGCCAATGGCAGGAATCTGGGGAAGGACAATTGGAGACAGCAGGTCATGTGATGACTCCTCCAAGGATATGTCCAAACAGAGTTGCAACCCTTAAGCCTCACCAAGTCGTCTTTGTGCATATTTCTGAAACCAGTGCTTCATAAGAAGCCTGTGAGTTTGCAGATGATTGCACTGACGTGCGACTTTCCTCCCCCTCCTTTGCAGCAATCCTTGATCTCATTTTATGAATGCAGTCCTCTCAGCTTTCTGTTTCTGAGCTGACACACTGCCCCCCTTTCCTTCCTAAAACACTCTTTAGGGAAATGGGAAGCGAAATAAAAGTCAAAGCTTCTGACAGTGTTTCATGCACAGCATAGGTAAGTGAGCTAAGGTTAGCATTTCAGCTGAGAAGCATCTGCTTTAACTGCACGCATTCAACCAATAGAGTACCCCTGCAATCCGAATCATAGAGAGATCTTGGCAGTCATCAATGAAGGAGTCATTATTTATGCTGCAGGGTCAAGTACATCCACTTTAAATGGAAATATATGTTGTCAGCTCAAAAGCATTCACCAATTTACTGCTGGTGTGAAACTGCCATACCCCGATCCTCCGTGACAAGGAGTTACCTGCAGCCCGTGGACATCACTGAATGAACAGCTGGAATGGAGGAAGAACTTCCTCCAAGCAAAACTGTACAGAGGGAGGCAAAAAATTAAATGCCTCCAGATAACTAGGCGCCTGGTTTCTATTTATCCAGCATCCTTGGAAAAGCATTGTCGCTCTATATTAAATAAAGCAGTAGCGTCCATTTTCTGGTTGTGGTGTCTGAACTAGGAGCATAGAATTTTGTCAGGCCCATAGTATCAAGTTCACAAAAGGTAATGTAATATTTCCCCTTTATAGCTAACATTTGAAGTACCTCATGCAATATCATTGTGAACTGCTCTTCCACCCAAACTGATTGTTATTAATTAGGCTATTCCTACCAGTCATTGATTTTTGTGCTGAATGCACTGGTGCTGTTTCGCACCCCAGGTAAGCCCCTCGGGAGTTCCTTGGTGTCATTGTGCTGACCCGTCATTGCCTATTATGTAAAAATGCTCTCTGTATTAGAACACAATGCAGAGCGGCCTCATTATTGGCCAATTAGATTCCCTGACCTTCAGTGCCATTTACCATTAATGGAGAGTTGGCTGAAGGGCATTTGCACGCTGTGTTACTTCACAGCTTGCCTTCCTTTACGTGATTTAGTGAGCATAAAGATCCCTGTTTTGTGATGCATTTAGATTCCATTTCAAGTGTCAACTCTGATTAAAAATACCATTACATCGTGCCTGCCCTGTGAGATATTTTTATCATTTTTCTTTCTGGCAGATATTTAGTTCTTCTTTTTGCCATGTTAGATTCCATGGGCAGAATTTTGCCCTCGTTGGGCAGGCTCGGCGGGGACGGGCAGACGCCCGCAATCGGGACTGCACCGCGATCTCACACTGGTGGGCAATTAAGACCCATCCAGCATGAAACACGTGCTGCAGCGCTCAGCGCTGCCTAGGGGGAGGGAGGAGGACGGTGAGCGCGGAAATTCGCAGATGCTCATGTGCAGGAAAAGTTTCCTGAGGCACAGGGCTGCCTCAGGGAGATGAAGATGTATATATAAAAAATGAAGAGTTTTAAGGTGTTAAAAAAACATGTCCCCTCATGTGACTCTGTCTCATGTTCAGGGACATGTTAGAAATTAGTGATCATTTTTAATTTTTTTTTAATGATGGATTGAAACCTCAAACGGCCCGTGGACAAGGCTTCACAAAAAATGCAAAGGCTGCTTGGTCTTTTCGCCTGCCCACCAAACGTGAGGTTGGACGGGCAGCGAAAAATCTAATTCAATTACATTGTTAATGGCCTTAATAGACCTTGTTAATTTGTCGCTGGGTGTGCTGCTGATTCCCGCGCGCGCCTGCTGACTGAAATGACATCATCGCGCGTCATTTTACACTCGCTCGGGTCAGGCACGTGCCTGCCCGACGAACTAAAAATTCTGGCCCATGTACATGCATGTCAGGTGACTCAAATTGCTTTGTTCAAACACGTAAAATTCTCCCACTTAAAAAATATAACTGCCCTGACCTCTGAACATAGGAAACTGCAATGACTTCAATCACTAATTCCAGTGGTACAATCCATAGCCTGGGAACCCTTTGTGTAAAACAAGTTTCTCCTACTGTCTGTTCTAAGTCTCTTGTATTTCATCTTATATGTAAGCCCTCACTCTCTCATCCTTATTTTCAAATCTCTCCACGTCTTCATCGCTCCTTGGGTTTAATCGATTGGCCACAGTGATAGCCGTGTCCACCAGCCGGGAGGACAGGGGCAACCCCGCCACAGCCATTTACGCAACCCCCAACAGGATTAAATGCCAATCAGGCATTAAACTGTCTGCCATCGCTGCTCCTGTGCCCTTAAAGGTCTTGTCTCCCAAGAGCTGTTGGCCAATCAAAAGGATAGGAGCTTTTCAGTCCCAGGAGCGCCACTGGGAGAGGTGGCCGCTGCTGGGACTGCAGCAGGCCCCAGAGTGCAGTGAATCGGTTGAGCTTGCCGGGGCCAGTCAGGGAGGGAGGGGGGCGGGAGCAGGGATCCTTGTGGGGAGCAGGGAGGGAAGTCTGTTCCAGGAAGGGTGGCCCTTGCTGCCAGGGAGGGCTGCTATAGACCTCAGGGTGCCTGACAAGAAAGCGACAGACGCTCCAACCCTGGCCTTGCCTTCCAATTTTATGAATCCACCCACCCTGGCCCCGTACCTCTCAGCCAGTGGGATGGTTGGGGTGGGGGAGGGGGGGATCAAATTTCACCCTCTATCACTGTACCTCCTCTGGACCTATGAGCCCGAGCATTTCTGCTTTCCCTCCGACTTTGGCCTCCTTGTACTTGACTCATTTCCTTTGGTCCACCATTGATGGCCATACCTTCAGCAACCTCGGCCCTAAGCTCTGGAATTCTATCCCTCTCTACCTCTCCTCTTTTACAACCCTGCTTAAAACCTGCCCCTTTTGGACGATGCATCAACCAATGTACAGTTTACACCAACCCACCCCCTCACCCCAAAGAGGGGAGTCAAGTAGCTACCAGTCTAAAGAAACTTTCAGCAGCAGCAAAATTAACTTCAGACTGGCTCTAAGATGTGTGACTTTACATCACTTGCCCACAGGGAGCACCTAACAAATGAGCTTAAAGGGACAGATCTTGTTAGCAGCTAAACATCACAACAGCACTCCAGACTAGCCATACACAACACCACATGAGATAGCTAGCATTAACTAAATGTTCAGATCTTCAAAAGATCATTCGCAAAGGGCTGTGATATTTTACATAGAAAACCTTATCCATTGTGAAAATGTTACTTTGTTCCTGTAGCTTGGTGGGCAGACGTCTCTTATAGCTTCTTCACTGTACAGTTGTATGTTATTCTAGGACTTTCACTGAAGAGAGCTGTTTCACTAGCAGATATAGCTGTCCGCCAGTGTGAACAGGTCCTGCTGTCGGAGTAGGAATCAACATTCTTCCCAGCCCCGGATGCTGAGTTTAAGCAATTTACAAAGCAATTTAGGGCCCTCAGTCGCAGGCAGAACTCAGCAGGTTCTGGCTGATAACTGAGTATTTTTTTAATTGCTTCAGAGCTTTTGGGAATCAGATTCAGGAATGATACTGACCCATGATACTGAATTGAGAGCGGGCTGCCTGTTAGTGGACTCACTACTGTACTTTAGCTGGACAGCAACCTTCCTGACATGAGGCCTGATATGATGGGTCTTTAGCAGGCTGATGACCATTGAGGAAGTATGTGCCATTTAGCACACACTCAAAGCGATAGTGTGGAAACACAAATCAGGAGAGATTTAAAAACGGGTTGCGGACTTATTACCCGTGAGACACTATTGTACAGGGTCAAATTCAACCCCAGGAAATGCTTCCTTGCGAAAGGGATTGAATATGGAGATGGTAATTTATAAAGGACTTGCATTTGTCTGGCACCTTTCACAAGCTCAGGACATTCCACACACTTTGCAGCCAATGAAGTACTTTGAAGTGTCATCACTGTTGTAGTGAAGGAAATGTGGCAGCCAAATTGCTCCCACAGACACAGCAAAGTGATAATGACCAGATAATCTGCCTTTAGTATTAGTTGAAAGGTAAATATTGACCAGGACACCCTGGTCATCTTCAAAGAATGCCACAGGATCTATTATTCCACCCAAGGATCTCAGTTTAATGTTTCATCTGAAAGATGACACCTCCAACAGTGCAGTACTCCTTCAGTACTATATCGTGGTATCAACCTAGATGATGCACTGAAGCGCCTGGAGTGAGCACGTGAACCCACAACATTCTGACCCCAAGGTGCAAGCGCAACCAATTGAGCCATGACTAAAAATTAAGAGCAAGATGGATTGGGGTGAAAATAAAAATGCGCCCATCAAAACTGCACTTCGCATTCAAAATTGATCACTTTATTTTAACAAAGTATGAGCCACCCTCACAAAGGGCAATTGGAGATGAGCAACAAATGCAGGCCTTGCCAGTGACGTACACATCCCTTGAAAGAATATTAAAAATTATAGCAATATAGATTAGAGATCCAGGAACTTCAGCCAGTACTAGAGCTGCACCATTAGCACAGGGGAAACAAGAGCTGATTTCATTAATTCCCTTCGAATTTAGTAATAGAATCCTAGGTTCCCACAGCTTTCTGACTCAGATGGGAGGATGCTGCCAATGAGCCACGACAAGCTTGTAACTCAGGGAAGCCATCAGTGAACTCTATTCACGCCTTTTACATTAAGGGCCAGATTCACAACTTCAACCGCTGCACTGAGACCACGGAGCACACACAACTGTTCAAAAGTCATATCTGTAATATGAAGGTTATCCTCTAATGTTGGGGATAGGGTCTGAGGGTTTGCAGTGACCAGCAACATAAAACCCATAGATATTAACATCCAGTGTCACTGGAGGTATTTGTCTAAGCCTGTCCCTTTGGAAAAGCATTTCTTTAAGTTTATTACACTTGGCCTGACAATTTGGGCTGTCAGTCCCTGAGGATTGTCCTGGAATCTTAAGGAATTTTAAGAAAATAATCTTCGGGACGTGTGTTTCTTCCATTTGCTTTGAGCACGTTCATTTACCAGCTATAAAAATATTGGAGATGGGAGGAAAGGCTGTTTGACCAGGCCCACATATGTGAGGAAACCACCCCCCCACTCCCCAGGAATACATCCAACCAGAGTTGGCAACCCTACTGCCAAATCACCGCGAACATCCCTCTGCAGCAATGCTCCCCTTTAATATCCTTATTTTGGGGTTCCCCGAAACAGTCAGGATTAGTAACTAAGAGTGTTGAAAGTTCACACAGCAGGTGCTAGTCTGTGCAGGGTAATATTTTGCCAATTTTAAGCATGTGTTGTTGAAGCAGTATAAAACAAGGTAGAAAACCCTTAAAGGTCACATTTTGCCAGAGGTAAAGCCTCTCTGCTAACTCATCCCTGCAGGCGTTTAGAATCTGTGCTAACTCTCAAATACAGTTTATAAATAATAATAACACTTGCATAATAATACATATAGTTTCTTATTATGTCAAAGTGCCTCATATGGTGAATTATCTCAGCAAATCCAAGGCAGAATTCTCTTACATTTGACTTCTAATGAAACAAAAATTGACAGAGCTGAGCAGAACAAAGAGGCGTAGTTTGCATCTTTTATAACCTCGCGCCTTAACAAGTTTTCCACAGTAACATCTCACAAGGGCTTCAGATTAAAATAAGATTATTTTCATAAGCAGCAAACTGAAATGGAATAAAAATACCACCAAATCTCACCTTCTTGTTTATTTGTATGAAACTAATTATATTTCTTTTTATCTGCATTGGAAATTGATAATGAACTGGCACCACTGAGTATCAAATAAAAAAAAAAATTAGCCTGCTGTTTGGAGACAAAATGCACAGAATACATTCTGGTCTATTTTCAGTTGCTATGGAATTCCATTACTTAGGGCTTGAGAGTGTGGTGCCGTTTCTTGCATGCTAATGCACCATCGCACGCTTGACCCTCAGAATTGTAGACGGCACAAATTCTGCATTTTTGAGCTGAAAGGAATCATTGACGAGCGAAGAGAAACAGTTTGTTACCAACACAGCGCCAGATGTTAATAGGAGCCTCGATGCATTAATTCCAACTCCTCACATGACCTTCATTTTTTTGGTTTGTTGTATCGCCGCAGAGGGGATTCGTGCTAGCTATTCAGAAATGAGAAGGGGACACAAGAGCGGCACATTGCAGGGCAATCTTAATACAGGCAACACAAGTATGTTGAGTGGGAGGGGGCTTGGGGCTCCACGAGGGCTTATTTCCCACCTGCCCAAAGGGAAATAAATTTGCACAGCCTAACTTCACCAATAATTGGTAATTGAAAATGCTGCTCATTAGCAGCTTGTTTGTGACGGAATTTAATGGGAATTCTTGAGCACAGAAGGGAAACAGGGTGATTGAAGAGAGGTGGTAATTCTATGATGAATATTAATGGCTAGCTAGCTTTCCATATTGTCATGTGCTAAGAGGCAGAACTCAATTTAAGCAGCCAGGAGAGATGGGATGAGGGGAACACATTGGGAGCACAGCAAGTAAAGAGAACCACTCGGCTGCTATTGGCATCATATGGCATGGGTCAGGGTGAAGCATTAGTCAGGATGCTACATTTTCACTCTCCACAGATTTAGTCCAACTGTAGTTTATATTTTGTTTCATTTATAGAAAAAAAAGAGGCCACAGCACTCAGTTGGTTTGGTTCCTCACCAAGTTGCTGTTCTTCATGTGTTGTCCTGATTTGTTTATCCATAAGTTTGTGGGCATCCAAAACTCTGCTGCACGTCTCCTTAATCATTCATCTTTCACTCCTGATTGTAGTGGTGCTCTGCCCAAGGACCAGTCCTCTGCTCGTTTCTCCATGACTCGTGGTCCTACACTTTCCTCTTCAGTTGCTCATTAGAACCTCCCATTTTCAACTTCAGTTAGTCAAATTGACTAGGGGAAAGAATACACGAGGTAGTTTCTCGTTGCCTTCCTGATGTGTGCTTCAAGAAAACACAAGTCCTCTTCCGGAAGGATCCTCCACCTGTAAGCAGCTGTTGTCCCTCAAGGTTTTAGCTCCCCCAGCAGCACCACCAAAAATTTGCTGGTTCTGCTGTTGGCCATGACTCATAACCCTGATCGTGGGCCTGAGGCAATTCCCATAAGGCCAGGGTCAACCACCCCCTGAGGTCTCAAATGAGCCTGCTACCCTGACCTTAACATAAGACCATAAGAAATAGGAGACGGAGTAGACCACGTGGCCTGTCGAACCTGCTCTGCCATTCAGTATGATCATGGCTGATCTCGGGCTTCAGCTCCACTTTCCCGCCCACTCCCCATATCCTGACCTGGGATACGTATGTTGGTTCTGTATAGTGCTTGTTGCATCTATGTTGTAATTGGTGACTGCTTCTTCTCAAAATACAGTCAATGCTTCAAAGAACTTAAAGCAGATTCCCAGGCTAAGACTGTAGGAGTGACCATAGGACTCTTCTCCAGTGGAATTAGGAGGTTGCCAGGAGAATGATAGCTGCTTAGGATTGAATGATGAGAAGCGGCAGGATGGAATGGGGAGCAGACTTGCTTCGGGGAGTTTTGCCTGTGTTTGAGGGACCAAAGGATAAGAAAAGTGCAAGAGATACAGTGAAAAGTGGCAATAGTAGGGAGCATGATGAATTCTTTTAGGCCCCAGGTGGGTGTTGGGTTGGAGAAAACAGCACCACTTACTTTGGAGGTGGAATTGGGAGGACAAATTGAGAAGCAAGTATATTAAATAATATACTGTGACAGATAGGTAGGACTGAAATACCTTAGAATGATGGGAGAGGAAAGTGTACTGGAATTGTATCATTTATAGGAAGTGAATGCTAGCCACAAGGCTCTGAATATTACTTAAGTGCATAGATTGATTTTAGATTTGCTGCAAAATCATGGAACTTGATTTTAAAAAAAAAGAGATGCCATGGGGCTGTCACAGTCTGTCAATCTGTGTCAGAGTTTCCATGTTAATATTGATAAGTATCAACTGGTGCAACATTTAGCTTCCGTCAACAAACATTGACATTAGCCAAATACAACAGACGTTTGATTTGAAATATTTAAGTATTAAGGAAAGAAAGACTTGCTTTTATATGGCGCCTTTCATAACCACTGGATGTCTCAAAGCACTTTACAGTCAATGAAATATTTATTTATTAAGTGTAGTCACTGTTGACATATAGGAAATGCAGCAGAGCAGCTAATTTGCACAAAACAAGCTCCCACAAACAGCAATGTGATAATGACCAGATAATTTGGTTTTGTGATGCTGATTAAGGGATAACTATTGGCCAGGACACTAGGGATAACTCCCCTACTCTTCCTTAAATAGCACCATGGGATCTCTCACGTCCACCTGAGAGGACAGGCAAGGCCTTGGTTTAAGGTCTCATCTGGACGACAGTGCAGCACTCCCTCAGTACTGTGTGAGAGTGTTGTGCTTAAGTCTCTGGATTGAAACCTGAACCCACAACTTTCTGACTTAGAGGCAAGAGTGTGATAAAGAGAATTCACAGCAGACAAGTGTCACAATATATCAGAGTATCAGTGAATTACTCACTCTTATCCCAAAGCTGTGTTTCCTTTGCATTGTTCATTCAGCAAATATTAACTGACCTTTCGAGATATTTCGACAGATTATAAAATGTTGGGTGTATAATACTGCATGACTTGATTGAACTGAGTAATCGGATGGGACACCACTAATAACTGGCAACTCTGAGTTGAGCAACAACAGACATGTCCTCTGGATGCCCTAAGTTTGACACACAACCCAGGTGAATCTATCTGTCCTCTCAGGTGGATGTAAAAGATCTAATGGTATTATTTCATTGAAGAGTAAGGTTATACCCAGTGTTCTGGCTAGTATTCTTCCTATAACCAATGTCACTAAAGCAGGGCATTCGGTCATTATCACATTGTTGTATGCAGGAGCTTGCTGTTGAAAACTTGATTGCTGTATTTCCTAATAACTCAAAATGTATTTCATTGGCTGCAAAGCGCTTTCGGACATCTTCAAAGTTGTGAAAGGTGCTACATAAATGCAAGTCTTTTCTTTCAATCATATTTTTCAAGCAGGGTGGAAGATTTGCACCTTGATTTTGCCTCGCTTCCTTTGCTTGTTTTGATTGCAAATCAACTGACTTTTCAAGGAGCTGCAAGAGTGGAATATGGTTGATTGTTGGTATATGGACTACCAGCTCTCCAATGCCACTGTATGTATGCTTTCCACTATTGCTTTATGTGAGCAGGTGTGTGTGCGTGTGTCTGTGTCTGTCTGCGTGCATATTTTTAATGGAAATCACTGGCAGTAGGTGCCAAGTTTACAAAGCCAGTTCCCATTCTCAATTGTGGAGCAAGAATTTAGAATGGAAATGTAAGTATAAGTATATTATTTCTTTAAAATGGAGGACTCAATTATGTCCGCATATTTTGGTCCAATTATCCTCAGCCTCTCACCCTGAAGTGGGGGTGGAAGAGGCTGCATGATGAGAATTATAAACATCAATCATGTTTTTATTGAGGCCCTCATCCCCGTCGTTTTTTTAAGTTGAATTTGCTATTTAAAGTTGCTATACCATCCATTTAGAAGTCAGAATAAAAATCTGTAACAGAAAGAAAGCACAGCATTCACTATTTAAACTTCTGTAATTATTGCAAACTTCTTTCTTCTTTGAAGACTTTCTTTGATGTTTTCTATAGTCACTGAACATTTCAAGTCCTTTTCATCACTTCAGTGCAGAGAAGCTACCTCTTTGTTCCACTTTGTCGTTAAGTAACTAACCCCAGATGGATGTACAGGATTTCCCTTTAGAAGAGGGACTCACTCTGTTGCTTTAACGGGTATTGTCAGTAATTACAGATATACGGAACAATGAATGCTTAAAGAATGATGGAGATATCTTGATACAAGAGAGGGAGCGGTGTCTAGCAGAGGTTCCGAGAGTAGCCCTGCAGCAACATACAGGATCCTGGAGTTTTGGGACGTGATTCGCTGCACAATGATTTCAGTCATGTTGCTATAGGCAGTTGTCAAGTAGAGCCAGACAGAGAGAAAAACACTCTATGGGGACAATGGTTCTATTTTAATGGGGCTCTTTCACCTTAATTTGTGGACCCTGCTGGTTTAATGGTATCCCTTTATCTCCTTTTGTTGGAGAGGGAACAGCACTGAATCTCAGGTCTGTCACCAAATGTACAAGGGCCACAATTGCAAAGGAAATGGAGCATAAGTGCACCTCCTCCACTCTTGGCCATTTTTAAAGTACCAATTAAAAAAGTACCAATGACTTAGCATCAATAAACCTGGCAGACATTTGATGCACAGATGATTATAGTGATGCATTGACATCTTTGGATGGGACATTAAATCGAGATGCCCCCGGCCTCTTAGGTGGACCTAAAGGATCCCATGGCAATATTCTGAAGAAGAGCAGGGGAGTTCTCCCCAGAGTCATGACCATTATTTATTCTTCAAACAAATTCTAAATAGATGATCTGGGAATTTATCTCATTGGGAGGGAGTGAGAGCTTGGTGTAAGCAAATTGGCTGTCACAAATCCAACATTGACCCACTCATTACACTTCAGAAATCCCTTGTTAGCTGTAAAATACTTAGGGATTTTCTGAGGTTCTGAAAGGCACTATATGGATTCAAAAGTTCATTCTTTCATGTTCTATGGCATTATTTAGAGCTCTTTTAATCTGCATGGAATCCAGGTCCTTGATGAGCCTTGCACATAGCTGATGTGCATAGTCAATGCAGTTAATGGCTTGAAAGCCTCCACTGTGGGTTGTAGACCTCAAACACTCAGGCCTCAATGTTCATGGACACAGTGTCCCAGTGTGTGAATTACTGCAGTATTATTGACTCTGCATATTTACATTTTTGTGAAGGATATACATATAAATATAAATACATACATACGTACAAATATACTGGGAGGATTTTTCCACTCATGGGGGAGACTAGAACTAGAGGACACAGTTTAAGGATAAGAGGTCCCCCTTTTAAGACTGCAATGGGGAGAAGTTTTTTCTCTCAGAGGGTCATTAGTCTGTGGAATTCCCTTCCCCATTGAGCAGTGGAGGCTGGGCCATTGAATTTATTCAAGGCAGAGGTAGACAGATTTTTGATAGACAAAGGGAATCAAGGGCTATTGGGGGCAGACAGCAAAGTGGAGCTGAGATCACAACCAGATCAACCATGACCTTATTGAATGGCAGAGTGGGCTCGAAGGGCTGAATGGCCAACTCCTGCTTCTAAGACCTATGTTCCCTTGACATAGAATATAAAACACAGAAACAAGTCATTTGGCCCAACTGGCCTAGGCCAGTGTTTATGCTCCACTTGTGCTTCCTCCCACCCTACTTCAAACAATCCCATCAATTCCTTCCTCCCTCATATGCACATCTAACTTCCCTTTAAATGTATCTATATTATTGGCCTCAACCAGTCTATGTGGTAGCAAGCTCCACAGTCTCACCACTCTCTAGGTATGAAGTTTGGCCTGCTTTCTTTAATGGGTTTCTTATTGACTGTCTTATATTGATGACACCTAGTATTGGCTTCCCCACCACCCCCCCAACCAAACCCCTTCCAAAAAGAGAACACAGGGGAAAAAGCACCTTTGTTTAAAGAGTAAAACATGTATGGAATGAGCTGTCAGCTTTGCGAATGGAATCAAGGGCATCAGGAGAGTTGACAATGCCTCTGCATACTAGGCTGGGTATGTGGGAGTCTTGGACGATGAGCTCACTAGAACAAGGGCCGTTCTTCATCTTCTTTTGTCCTTATTAAAATTGTCAAGATTTGGCAGTGTCTTGAATCAGCAACAAACAAAACCTCTTAATGGTTCATTCTATTCCTGCCAGTCTGCTTTTGAATTTTGGCACCCTCCTGGCAGGATTGGGTGATAAATAAATCCAAAAAACAAATAATGGCACACAATTTTAACAAAATGTAATACTAAAGAAAAGCAGTTTTTAAACAAAAGGAGGCCTGACTTTGTTTGATTTTCTGCAATGTGGTGCACACCGAGTTCGGAGAGGGAAATGGCACTGCTATCCTTCTGGTGATCCAAACATTTGGTTTGCATAATTAAAAATTACAAAATAATAATCCTTTAGCTGGCATTTTATACAGTGAGTTCTGAACAAGCAGCAAAGTTGCACAGGAGCCATATGATCGAGCAGATGGCTTCTGACTAATTTCCAAAGGTTTGATGAGTGAAAATTGTTCCTTTTAATTACTTGTCAGTCTGGTGACTGCGCAAGGGTTAAGAGCTGGTGTTTGAGGAAATTTGAACTGACTCTTCCAGTTGGAGCCCTCAAGGCATTTTTTACAGGGACATCCAACTGTTGGTCACGATAGGATGACTATTCAATTAATTAAAGTAACACACTTGAGATGAATAACAAAATATTCCTCCTTTTTGGCTTATCTAGACTTTGTGAATCACTGAAGTCAATAATTATGTAGTGGTACACAATGGAATATTCAGGTGCCTAAAGATTTTATTGGGGTGCGTGGAAATGGACAACCTTGAAGGTGATGTTATGGTGTCATAGGATGCTGATGTTCCTAATACATCCTAGTATGTGGTAATAAGATACAATCTCATATGTAGTCTTCTCAATCTCAGCTTGAGTTGGTGGTGGGATGGGTAGGTGGTGCTTCCCTAGAGGGAGAGGAAATTAAACTTACTAGAAAAGGAAAATCTCATGTAGATTCTAACAACAATGTTTGAACTCGGGAGGATGCCATTTAACTGCCCATTCAGGCTTAGAAGTGATGGTGGGCGTCATATGGAGCATTACAGAGGAAAACACTACTAAAAAAGTAGCTAAGGTGTTGAGGCAGGGCTTGTAACTGTGTGGACAATAATTGACAATGTCATTTATGGCACTGATGATATTTTTTTTATTGCAATTTTCCCCTGGTCACAGCACACTGTCGAACATTATATTCATAGCATTTACATAGATCCATCGAATTATAAAAGGATTTACCATGAAGGAGGCCATTTGGCCCATTATACCTGTTATTGCTCATTGAAAGATTGTCCAATTAATTCCACTCCCCTGCTTTCTCCATTGCCCTGTAAATTTTCCCCTGTTCATTATTTATCCAATTTCCTTTTTGAAAGCCATTGTTGAATCTGCTTCTACCACCGTATCAGGCAGTGAATTCCTGATCATAAAAACTCTACTGTGTAAAAAAAAAATGACTCCTCATGTTGGCTCTGGTTCCATGGTCAATCCTTAAGTCCTCTGGTCCTTTTGCCAGCAGAAGCAGACTCTCTCTATTTTCTCTTTCAAAACCCTTCCTGATTTTGAACTCCTCTATCAAATCTCCTCAACCTTTCCTTCTCTGAGGAGAATACCTTAGTTTCTTCAGTCTTTCTATGCAACTGAAGTCTTTCCTCACTGGTACAATTCTAGTCAAACTCTTCTGGACTCTCTCTCAGGCCTTGACATCCTTCCTGATGCACAGACTTGGCCACGATACTCCAGCTGAGGCCGAAACTGTATTTTATAAAGGTTTAGCATAACTTCCTTGATTTTGTAATCTATGTCTCCATCAATAACTTCAAAGATTCCTTGACTTTATGATAGTAAAGAAGGGTACACAAGCTCAACAAAGTACATTAAAGGCTCTATATAAATGCAGACAGCCATATTCAAACACGATGAAAAACTTGGAGGGGTGGAAATGTTACAAAATGCAATGGAAAACCAGAGTTCACTCAGTTTGCAGTTATGATGTCTACAGCAGATACCCTTCCATAGAGCTCATGTACCCACCAACTAATATGATGGGTTTTAATTGCAGTTGCTGGAGTCTGCTATTTCTTGGCTATTTCAAAACAATTGTCTGAGAAACTGATGGATACGCTTACCATGCCCCTTTCTCAAGACCTAGATCTCCATGATGGAGTGCGGTGTTGGGAGCTTCATTGTCATTTTAAGCAATTTATGTTGAGTAGAAGTGGGAGTTTCATGTGCTGTAACTCAGTTGGGGCAGCTGATACACTCGTGAGCAGTGAATAAATATAATTGAGTATGGTGTGGCAAGGAAGCAACCAATTACTCATGGCAATTTCTTGGACACTTCAAGATTGAAAATCGCATTGTGTAGACCAGCCTTCTGAAATTGTGTTAGCTTTCCTTTCTCTCCAAGGTAATCATTCTTGTCCACAGGCACACATGCCTGCAGTTTCCAGGAGAGGGTCACTGGGTAGTGATCAAGGGTGTGTGCTTTTTATTCCCCTCTCTAACCCAGGGCACTGAGGCCAATTGTATTCCAGTCACTGGTTATTTTCTTAACCTATTCTTTGCTCATTCTTTCGAATACCTCCTTCTCTGGTGTGTGTTCATTTCTGTCTTTAAGTACCTCGGGATGTTTCTCTACATTAAAGATTCTATTTAAATGTTGTTGGTATCATTGTAGTATCAGGTGAAATGTCTTTGAGGAGACATCCTAATTCTTGATAGGATTTCCATTACAACAGTAATCAGATAATTGCTTAGTTGCTTGGTAGAGAAAAAAGACATGCTGTCGAAACTTTTCGTCTTGCACTTATCAGGATAGAATCGAAAGAATACCAAATCTCAAAGGGAACAACAATTTATACTGCATGAGAAGAGAGTGCTGACTGGTTGGCAAGTGGACTCTGATTGGTAGAGGCATTGCCATGGAGAATGTACCAGGGAACAGTTAAATGCCAAGCTTTTTGACTTCAAACCGGGCAATACAAGAATAATCTGTGGCACTGCCGTCACTATGTAGTGTCTCTCTTGCAGGCCTAAGGAGAAGGAAGGACCATCACTTCTTTACTTGGAATGCCCACTGTGCACTGTAATGCATGGAACTCCCTTCCACTGCACCTGCCCCCACCCCACCCCCCCAATCATCTCATCACCCCTCTCACCGCCACCCATCCCTGTGAATAATAGAAAATTTCTGGTGGTCAAGTTTTCCCAAATTCTGGTCTTGTACATGTGGTAGAGCAATAGCCATAGACAAGGGGGCAAAGATAAATTATGCAAATTAAGTGTAACCTCTTTTGTCTCTTGAGGTTGATTTATGTTGGGCAGGTGGAAATTGGTTCCCGAGAGCTGTGCCTCAAATTCTGGTGGACAACTAGGAAGGCAGATAATCAAATAATTGCGCTTCCTAATCCAGGCCTGATATTAAAACCCGTGCAAGTGATTTTGGGATTCTAATTTCATTCTTGGGTAGCTTCAGGTAAAGTTAATGAGTAATGGACCCGTGCCACACAGCAAACCCAGACACCCATCTGAACTTAGATCACCACTAACTGGAGTGGAGGGTCTAAAATGTAGAGCCCAGATTTGGCTACAATGACTTCAACAGCGAGTAAGGGTATGGTGATACAGTGCTTAAAGTAATGGGCTAGCAAACCAGAGGTGGTGAGTTCAAGTATCATTATGTGGAGTGTGTGGGCTGGCAACAGGGAAAAATGGTAAGAAGTATGAAAATTACTGGAGCGACATTAAAATATCACATGGTCCAAAGATTAGTCATTCCTCATCCAATTTATTTGACTTATGATTCTTTCACTCAGTTGCTCAAAAACAATTGTGGCAACCAGGCATGGGCAATGCAATGTAGCCTTGCCAGCCTTGTCCATACCACAAGTTTTTTTTTAAAAAAGCAGAACAATCTGCCAATACTCATTATCAAGGTTGGCATGGAAACAAAAATGTCTGAAATAGAACCTCAGGCACACAGACAATAGCAGTGTAGAGGATCCAAACATGTGGACATGCCATTTCCTAGTTTGCAGGGAGGTATTTGGTACAGAGTGCCATACTTAAAGATGACACAACATTGCTAGTGAATCGGATGCCTAAGATATTGTCTTCATCCTGCCAAAAAGGACATGCCCAGGATATTCAATGATGCTCTGCCTCCGCTGCCAGCTGAGTCACCGGAAATGATGTTTGGAGAATCAGAGCTACACTGTTAGCTTCCCCATTAATTGCTTGGGGTTATGGAATTATCCCAGAAACCACTACCGGCACTGAACTTTGTACATGTATATTCATATGTGACCACTTGTCCACATCACAATAGCGTTCACAGCATTTCAAGAAACTCTGTTGTGCACAGAGTGTTGTGAAACTTTTCTAGTGACGTTATGTGGTTCTTTATAAATTTTCCCATCTTTCACTTAAGCCCACTTCACCCACTTGGCCATGAGATTGGAACTTTTCCACAACCTTTGGAACAGGAGGAGGCCATTCAGCCCCTCAAGCCTGTTCCACTATTCAATTTGATCACACATAATCTGTATTTTAACTCCATTTACCCTCTTTGATTTCATATTCCTTAATACCCTTACCTAATCAAAACCCTTATCACCACAGGATCTATTTTTAAGTAAAGTACAACCGCATGTTAGAAAACAGGAAACAAATATTTCAGCTCCATCCAGAGATAGTGGGGGTATATTGACATTTTGTGGGTCATTAATGTGCAGTTGGAATCCCTCAGTGTGCAGAACATGAGATTTTCTGGTGGGATGCACGGTATGGTAATGTACACAAGGTCCTCCACGTTCCTACTGCGTTTTCATTCAGCATGACAAACAACTCAGCCCAGTACTGAGAATTATAAAACCTTTTCATGCTGAAGAAATATGAATTAAACAATGTAAATAATGCAGCAAAACAAGAATTTAGTGGAAACAGATTGAATTATCAGATAATTTGATGTAAACAACTTTGAATTAAGAGGAGCAGTGTACAGACTGGTTTTTTTTGGAAGAGGTTCAAATTCAGGCTTCTAGATTTGGCAACAGTTCAGTGTAGAAGTAAGATTTAAAATCATACAAGCGGTTGGCTTGAAGGTGCTCCCGGTTATTAGAAATTAGGAGCCACCATGCCAATGTAGAAGTACATCCTTCCAAAGAACAATGAGAGTGCCTTCCTACTTGCAAAGGCCAAGACCAGCCTCTCTGTTTTGCCCTCACACATCACTTGATGAAAGTAGTTTGTGCGCAAAACATTTCCACAATCCTGGGACAGTGAGGCCAGAGTTGAACAATCCTCACCAGGAATTTGAAGAGTTTGGAAAAGTTCAGTGTCTGTGGGCCTTATATCATCCATTGATGCAGAGAGTTGATCCCTTACTTCTGACTGGGAAAAAAGCAAAATTGTTTGGTCTTTCACCTGTTTATATTTAGTTTCAAATGAAAAAATGGCCCTTCCTTTATCCAATCATAGCTTTCATTTTATCCTTGAAGCATAAGCTCAGTATACATTCCTCTGTTGGCTTAGGAAGCAAGACAGTCTGTGCTTTCCAGGCCTGCTATCGATTATATAACGTGCCCAGGACACAGAGCTCTGTGCTGTCTCATGGCTGCCTACTAGGCAGCGTGTTTCTAACAGTGAGAGATTGATGTGTTGATTTCTCTTCCCTTGTGCCAGTACGCTGCAGTCTCCTGAGCCATTCCATTTAGCAGTCTGGCTGAGGAATGACAAAACCTCACAACTGCTGCAGATAAATCGTGAGTAGCAGGTAGTCTTGGGATTCAAATGCTGCATCCATCATCTGCCTATGAAGCCACATAGGTTGACACCCGTTTAAAAGCCTGTTTCACTATGACTTACTACATGTAAGCACTCCTCTCCCAATTAGAATAAACACAAATTACATGGAGAATGCTCCGTGTAATCTAAATGCTTTATCATATGTGTATCCCTGTTTTCTATCCCTCCACACTGTTGACTGTGCCTTCAGCTGGCTAGGCCTTAAGCACTGGAATTCCCTCTCTAAAACTCTTAGCCGCTCTATCTCCCTCAAGTCGCTCCATAAAACTAACCTCTTGGACCAACCTTTTGGCCACCTACCTGAATATCTCCTTGTGTATCTCCTTCTTGTCTGATAATGCTCCTATGAAGAGTCTTGGGGCGATTTGCTATATTATTGGCCAATTGCACGCTGCACGCACTCTTAAACAGCCTGCTCGCAACATGAGATCGAGCTCATGTTATTGCTGTCAAAAATCTGTATGAATAACTACTATCCAGATTTATAATTGGATACACAATCAGCATTAAATGCCGCAACTTATCTTCATAATTGTGCATTGAATTTCCAGATGGTTTTGTGTGTTCAGAGCACAATGCTTTCTGTGTTTGAAGAGGCAGATATGATTTAAAAGCTAATTGAAAGGACTACTTTTTATCTTAAAAATCTACATCATGCTTTCCCATCTGAACTGCTGTTAATAGAGCCAAATGTTTGGTAGATTAGGAAGCTAAGATAGAATATTTTGAATTGCTATTCCCACTTCTATAGACAGTGCTTAATGCTTACACTAATGCTGATGTATGATGGACAACCTTCCAAGATTGCCCTGGAGTCTCCTGTAATCTGTTCCATAGGATACATTGTTACAATATTGCCAATCTGGTGATGTGACTTAATTCTTGTCTGTTATATATTTCTTGTCAGCATCAATACTAGGGTTGGCAACCCTCCATGATACCCCTGGAGGCACTAAAGATCAATCTTCAGGACATGGCTATGAATAACCCCTGGAGCAAATTCATAGGGGCATCAAAAATAGATGTGCTTTTTCTTTCATTTACTTTGTATTTTTGTTTACTAGTTATAGAAATGTAGGAAATTGAGGAAAGAAAGGCTGTTTGACCAATAATGAAGAATCACACAATTGGGTAATGAAGAATCCACTTGATTTCTGATTGGCTTGGGAAGGTGGGATGTTTTGCAAGTATGGGCGACCAATGGTGTGAACATGGAGGGAAGACAGTTTGAGGCAGGAGATTATGCAGTGAAATCTCCAAAGTTGACAGCCATAATCAATACTGAGTGTGTATAGTTAGATGCATACCTCTTACCTCAGAGAAGCGTATCCGTCTCCTCAGCGTCCACACACCAAACGTCCTGTCCCCTAGGATAATGTCCATTTAAGAGCAATTTTGCATTATAGGAACCTCTCCACTTGGAATGGGGTTAAATCGGTTCCAAAACTCACCACACATGGGACATTGGTCTTTTATACCTAAAGGAGATTTCCTGCTTTATTCTGGGATGGATTGAGTGGGGAAAGTCTATTAGACCAATCAGAGTCAACCTACCTGGTTTGAATTTAAGCAAAAGCTTGGTCGCTAACTGTTCCCCGGTGCACTCTCCATGGCAACGCCTCTATCAATCAGAGTGCACTTGCCAACAAATCAGCACCCTATTTTCTTGCAGTAGGAATTGTTGTTCCTTTTAATATTCGGTATTCTTGTGAATCTGTCCTGATGAGTGCAAGATGAAAAGCTTTGACAGCATGTCTCTTTTTTAAGCAATACTATACTGCCAAGCGACTATTAAAGTCTATATTGTTCAACACTACGCAACAGCTCATCCTCCGTGGCAACAATTCTGACCTAAATGCTGTTGATGATCACCAATCAATCCAGGCATTGGAAACCTGTAGCTCACTACCTGCCGTCCACTAAATACCATTCTAGGGACAGCCTGCCTCCTAACTTATATTTCAATTAGGTGACTGGCTAAGGTCTGAAGCCCATTAGCCAGAACACCATCAAAGTTGAAAACAGTAACTGGGCAGGTGAGTTAAATCGGGAAGAGGTGATGCCAATCTTTGTCAGCCTGAGGTTAGTTGGAGGCTACAGGATGTCCATAGTTTTGGGACCTTGGGAAAGAATCAGTTGATCCCGGAATCATTCAAATACAAATCAGAAGCTCCAGTGGCAGAGTGGGGTTTTTTCGGGTGGATGAACTAAGCTGGGAAGAATTGACTTAGTCAGCTGGATTGTGAGTGGAAGATGATGAAATAATAGATTGATTTCTTTTTGGTTCCCTGACTGACCTGCTATCTCCTTTCGATTTCCCATAAGGGCTATTTCTATCATCATCGAGCTGCTCCTGCCTTCCCTTCCTCATAAGCCTATTTAATATCACACACTTAGACGGCAAGTTTATCATTATCATTTCCAGAGAGGTCCCAGGTGTACAGCAGTGACGGAGCTTTGCTTTAATCACAGGGATGCCTGGCTGAGTGTTACAAGCAGGATTGTTAGTTTATTGCTGGCAGTTCCTTGTTATTGATCCTAACTGGCACACTTCTGGCAAGCCAGCATAAATCTTTCAGTCACTCCTGAACGTGGCACAGCACTATTTACAGGTGCAGCTTCTCAGCATCACATAACCTCCCATCTCGAACCACCCTGCCCCCACATTTCCCACGTTGGTCCTTTTCTGCCCTCCCTCAGTTTCTTTCTCAGCCTTCCCTGGCTATGGAGATAGACTGCCGGTCCTGTTGTCCCCAGATGCCCTGCCTGTATTGTTATGAGCTCAGCACTTCCAGCAAGTTATTGCACAAAATAATTTCAAGTTGAAGGCTGAGGGAAATGGCTCACTAACGACGTGCACAGTCAGATGCCCTTTCCGTGCCCAATGTTTCAACCTCAACCAGAGAAAAGCGGCTCATTTAGACCTTGATTGAGACTGGGTCACTGCCAGACCTCATTTCATTGGTAACCTGTGACAGCTGTTGGAGTGAGAATATTTTCAGCCCATCTGTTTTAGCTGGATTGGACCCAAGGTTGCAGAAATTAAAGAGAAAGTGTGACCTAACACACTATCTCATCCATGCTGTGTCGGGAACCAGGCATGTTGAGCTTTTGTGTGATGGGTGTTGCCATAAATGGGTACAAATTTAGGCTCTAAATCTTTCCTGCCATTTTCTATCAGGTTTCAGGTCACTGCAGGAGACGCTTCAAAAGCAGAAGAATGCACTAATGTTGTAACAGTCTGGGGAACAATGCCTTTGGGTAACAATAAGTCTTTCAGAAACTTTATTCAGCTTGAGTGTGTGTGTGTGTGTGTGTGTAAGCTATCACATTATTACATTGTTAATGGAGTGCTAGTTATTCCTGCAACTGCTTCGTGTCAGCTGTGGCTCAGTCAATAGCACTCTTACCTCTGAGCCTGAGGGTTGTGGGTTTAAGTTCCACTCCAGAGACTTGAAACAAAACCCAGGTTGATGTTTCCAATTCAGTACTGAGGGAGTGCTGCACTGTTGACTGCTATCTTTCAGATGAGACATTGAAGCTATCTGCTATCATTGGCTGTAAAACACTTTTGATGTCCCGAGGCTGTGAATTTCTTTTCCCTGGCAGCCTTCTGTCTCGTGAGATGATGCCTTGCTGATGAACTCTATGTTAAACCTCGCCTGCTGTGGCTCAGGGGGTCTCTGCTGCACTTGCTGCAGGTGAAGGCACTGCCTGAGCAGGTGCAGGATTCGCTGGCTTCTGTTTTCGCTGGGCCCTTTTCTCAGCCAGCTGAACTTTCCGTATCTCTTCAGTTTTTCCGATGCTCTTCCGCACAGTCAGCCACCAGAGGTGTCAGCCATCAACAAACATCTCCCAGTTGTCGTTGTCAATGTCCGTCATATTCACATCTCGCTTGCAGGTCTCCTTGCAGCGAAAATGTGGGCATCCAGCAGGTCGTGAAAGGTGCGACATAAATCCCAATCTTCCTTTCCTTTCGAAGTGGCTAATACATGGTTTTTAAAATGGAGTCTTCAGAAATAGTGATAACAGCACTGTGCCTGATTTTTAAAAACGCACTGATATCAAAACTAATTATTGAAGTACTGTAGCTATCTGGGAAAAATAAAATTGGCCTCATCTGCCCAGATTAATAATGCATACAGAGCTAATTTATAACAAAGAAGGACTTGGTGCCAATTATGATTACCTTCCAGCTGTGGTGAATCACGTTATTTTTTAAGATTATTGAAACACAAATTTCACAGGATTCAGCAATTCAGCTATCAATCGTTAAACGTTAAATAACACTTGAGCTAATTCAGGGTTTTAATGAATTGCATTGTATGGCAGGGCAGTGTGGCCACTGCACCATTAGACATTATCAGCAGACATTTTGCAGCCTTGGTACTTGATCGAGTTGGCTAATGGCATTTTTACACTCTCCTGCATGGCTTTGCTGCTTCAGTGATGCAGAGGAGTAGATTATCAAATACCTCTACATTGTGCACCCCACTTGCATCACTCACCCCTCGCTGAGGCAAAATTCAGCAAAGTTATTCATGATGAGGGGCAAGTAAGAATTTTGTGGCGCTGTACTGTGCTCAGTTTTCTTTCCTGCAAAAGTAGTTGCCTCAGTTGTTGTCGAGCACTCAGTAATCATCTGGGCTTCAGTTAAGTAGCCACGCACCAGTACAGAGATGTGCTGTTGGAATCCTGCGCAGTTGCTTCCAGGCAATGTGGAGTGCTTATCATACTCCCAGGTGGACCCCTACAAGGTTGAGCCGAAATGGCTGACTTCGCTTGCATGTCGGTCCATTGAGGTGTGAACCACTGGCCTCTGCAGTCCTTACTCGTGCTCAGTAATTCAGCAGGAGAATATGAATCGATGCTTGCCACTGCTGAAATAAACGGGCCGCCTGCTGATAGGACTTGAGGACATGGTGGACTTTAGCCTCTGGGTTCCAATGCAAGTAGTAAAGGGACCATATGTTAGAGTGCTGGCAGCAAGTGATTCCTTCAAGCAGAGTCTACATAGTAAGAGATTGCATGTTGCTTAATGAGACTATAACCCCAGGGCCCTGAGCAGCATATGTCTGTGTGTATATCAGTGATTGAGTGAATGGAGGGAGAAATGCAAATAAGTAAAGAACATTAGCAGTCGTGAGTTTCAGGAAGCCTTTAATCTCACCCCTCCCCAACCCCTTTATAGCATTCAATCCAGAATAACAACAGCAGCACCAACTTGTATTTATATAGTACCTTTAATGTAATAAAACATTCATAAAGTGCTTTAGTGGAGCGTTATCAGATACTGAGCTACTTAAGAAGATATTAGGACAGTATTTGGTCAAATAGGTTAAGTTTTAAGGGCGTTGGTTAGCTCAGTTGGCTAGAACTTGGCATAGAATGACACTAACTGAAAGGGTCCAATCCCTGTACCAGTTGTGGTAGTCCTTGGAGACCTGCCATGCTTGATGTGGAGTGGTGTCCCCCAAGCTATACAACCAATGTCTCTCTCTAATGTGGTGGGGGGAAGGAGTGCCTCTGGTCCTTCTTGGTAATTAATGTGGTAATTAGCCAAAAGTCCATGATTGACTTACAGGGAGAGATGGAGAGGTTTGCGGGGGTGGATTTCCAGAGCTCCACAACAACTGGCATTTAGATAGCACCTTCAACAGATTGACCATGTTTTGATGTATTTTTGACTTTGAACTCTGAACCTACACTTGTAGCTCAACACATGACTTGTGGGAGTCCCAAATGCCTGCTGATCAGCAGAAGGGAGCATTGTACAGCCCCAATGCCCTATCAGCTCTGATCAGGGAGTTGAGGGGTGTGTGGTGAGTGAGGTGTACAGCACCACTTCCCTGTCAGCTCTGGTCAAAGGTTTTGGAGGGAGGGGTGTTTTACAGCAGCAGTATCCTGCCAGTTTGAGTCAGACTGTCACTTAAAGCAGTGCCTTCAGATGCTGTAAGGGAGCTCAGTATTCAAGGATCACAACATATTGTGGAGCTTGAAGAGAGATTTATACTCAAACCATTATCTGTGTTCCAGCAACCTATTATTATGAGTTGATAAGGAGGGAATGAATGGTTTCTCAGTTAGCATTAAAGGTGAGTGCCCTGAGAAGTTATGAAAGGGAGAAAATGAACAATATGAGAAAAGAACTTTGGAGAAACTTTAAAGCAGGGATTGATGTATGTGTTGCATATTAGATTAGCAGGTCATTCATTGTGTTGCTGTTTATGGGATATTGTTGATGCACATTAGCTACATAACAACAGCCACTGCACATCAACAATAATGCATCGTGCGTGCAAAATGCTTCAAGACATTTCCATGGTGTTATTAGGTTGCTTTGTAAACGTAGTTATTCCTTCTTTATGAACCATTCCTATCACGAGTTTGCAATTAATCCAACATGCCACTGATGTTGCACATTAATACTCTGACTAACATTTGCAGTTCTGATGTATTATTTATGGAATAAACAACAAGCCATGTGTGACTAAAACCATGATTAATTCACTCTCTTCTGTTTGGTGAGGCAGTACATGAGCAAGGCCTTGGACCCTGGTTTTACTGAGTTGAACTGGCTCATTTTCATTAATCATACGAGGCGAATGCTGACCTGACTTGCCTGACATTTATTTACAATGCTCTTACTAATGGCCTGCAATAGAAACAGAAAAAAAGGAGAAATAACTTCTAGGGCCCATAGTTCCTACCTCATTCTACCATAACAATGGCAGAAGTGCAGCAGAAGCAACTCAGACTGTTAGGGAAAAGAGATAGTTTAAGTAAGTTATATTTGTATTTGTAGATGTTAGGAATGAGTTATAGCTTTAAAGTTTAAGTTTGATTTATATTTCTGTATTTGTGTATTAAGAAAGGTCAAGTTCAGTTTTAGTTTCACTTTAAAAGGTGCCTGCATTTCTAATGAGAGTTTTATGATTGTTGCAGCTAAGTTAAGCAAACAAGAGTAGAAAAACTGGGCTGTTGTCTAGCAACAGTGGTCCAGGGAGGCAGGTTCCTCCCACAGACACACACAGAAGAAACTAGAAACAGCAGTTTGATTTGGAAGCTGTTTGAGTTCAGTTGGTTTTGAAAACAGCTGCCAGGAGAGACTGGAGCAAAGGGGATAGCCAAACCCAAGCTAAAGAAAAGACCCCAAAATCCAGGGGAGTGGAACAGGAAAAAGTCCCAAGAAGACCTTCTGGTCAAAGGGAAGGACAAAAACCTGGAAAAGGTCCTGTTAAGTGAAGTTAAGAGTGAGGGGCTGAGAGAAAGGCTCCAAGCTTCAGATTTAAGGAGACAAAAGCTGCAGAAAGCAGGTTTAAAATGAGAACAGCTTGCAAGAGGCCAGAAGGTCCAAAGAGACAACTGAAGGTCTATAACTCTTTGCTATGGGCATGATAAGCAGTGGTACTGTTGACAGCTGAGTCAGTGAGGGAGAATGCGTGGAAGACAGCTTGAATGCACATGGTGACCCAGGGAAGACGAACATCGGAAGGAGAGTTCGAGAACCTGGAAGTGAACCCTTGCAGAAGGTGTCTGAGAGAAAGCGTTGGTTTGGGAAAAGATTTCAAAGTGAGTTCTTAGAGAGTGGAGATTGGAAACCCTCATGTGAAAGACAGAGTTCAGTGAGACTGGTTGGCTCATGGTGGGAAACGCATCCGACAGGAGTTGAGGTGAGATCCATAACATCTGGTTGAGGGGGCATCTGTTGCTTGGCTTCAGACTGTGGTGTGTTTGACCACAGGTTGCAATTGGTTTACATTGACTGTGTATTTTCTGTGAACATTCGAGTATAAGATAGCTTTTGTAACTTGTGTCATCCATACAAATCTGTATATATCTGCAAAGGTATAGTTGTGGGTGAAGGAGTATTGTAATATTCATCTTTTCTTGCTTAATAAACGTTTTATGCTTTTGTTAAAAGTTTATTAGCTGACTCCGGTGACTCGCTTCAGTAGTTGCTCTTCATGTACCTAAACAAATAAATAGAAGTTAGGATCTATTAAATAGGGTTTCACCCTGGGATTAGGCTTGTCCAGTGGTAATCTCAGCTGGGGATCATAACAAAACCAAGACCGGAAACAGGATGCACCAGGGCCCTGACTTCACTTAAGATTTGCAATTTGACCTTGTAAGGGGTGGAGCCAAGCTCACCCCTTACATGGTCAGCTATGTCAGAGGAGGCCGGTTGCGGGGGGCAGGGGGAGGGGGGGTGTTGGGGAAGTGGGGCTGTTGAATTGGGGCTGGGAAGCGGAGAATCCTGCTATGCTGGGGGATCCCACTTCCAGTAACTGTTGTCCAATCCTGGAATCACATCTAATATTGGACACTGTTTTGAGTTTTGCAAACATGGGCTGGTTGGGTACAGCTGTATCTTGCCTGTTGCGAACAGTGGAAGAGACATGCTATTTGATACAATCTACCAGTCTTTCAGTGCCAGTGTGATGCCAGATATGCAGGCTGTATGTCCGAAAGACTGTTATTGGAGAATTCGAAACACAGTGTCCAACATCAGACCTGATTCTGTGATTGGACAACATTTGGTAAATAATCTGCAGTGTGCTAAGAATTACACTGACAACCAATTTAAGATTGTCAGTCACACACGCAGTGTGATGCATTTGCGTGTACTGGAAGCTACATATATTAATACACAGGGCCCTGTTCTTTGCGAACAGAAAGAACATGTACACACATTGCACCTGTTTCAGCTAAAAGAAGTGACAGTCATTCAATAGTTCATTCCCCAGGGCAATGTCTTGACCAATCAGAGTCAATCTGCCTTGTTTAAGTTTCAATCAATGCTTGGCAGTTAAATGTCAGTCATCAACTGGTGCATTCTCCATGGTAATGCCTCTACCAATCAGAGTCCACTTGCCAATCAATTAGCACTCTCTTCTCATATAATATAAATTTGTTGTTTACCCTGACGTTGGCATTTTCTTGCGAATTGTCCTGATGAGTGCAAGACGAAAAGCTTCGACAAAAAATGTCTTCTTTTTTCAGCAATACTCAAGCTCTTACTACCAAATGACTACAAGCATTCATATTCATAGCCCCATATCAAAGAGAGTTAATACCTTTATAACCACTTGTAGCTATCAAGCAAACTGTGAACTTACAGGCCCCCCACTTTGATAATGATAGGTTATGGAAGCTGTCAAGCAACACTAATCCTATAATGATAGCTCTCAGGCTTATGTCAACAAACATCTATTGAAATTGCAGCACCATTTTGTTTTCAACTGACAGTCACAGCAAGTTGTTATTTTTTCAAAATTTTAAGTTCAGGGGATTTGAATGACTTGACAGTTCCACAGAGCTTATCTACCTTTTATGCACATTGATGTCTGCTGTTAACAATCCCAGAGGGGTACCTGAACCTCACCAAAAGGATCCCTGACCTTTCCAAAGAACTCCAGTAAGTTTAGAACTTTTCTTCAAAGTCCATGAGTCGTGTTTCAGAAACTAAGTTGACAAAAATTTGCTTCTGAGTCAAGGCAGCTGCATTTTTAAATGTGTGAAATATCTCCTGCCTCCATTCCCCAAGCCCGGCCAACGAAAATAGGGGGTGCCGGGTTTGTGGACGGGACTTCCGGAATTTGGGCTCCACTGGTATTTTGGCGTAGGGGTGGAGCTCTTCCGACTTGGTGAAAATTCTGGCCTTAGACAACTTATTGTTTGGCGCCTCAAAACACTGAAGATGTACCACCAGTAGTGCCTTTGCGATACCCTCCGAATGCCGGTGGCAAGAAAGTTGGTCCTATAGTAGCGTCCTTTGCCAAGCCAACATGCAAGCCAACATTGAGGCACTAATCACTCATCTACAGTGTAATCACTGGGGGCAGTGTTGGAAATGTGACAGACAATTTGTGCGCAGTAAGCTCCAATGAACAAGAGTGAAATAAACACCCTGATCATCAATTTATGAGTTGTTTGAGGGATAAGTATTTAACAGGACACTGGGGAGAATATCCCTGTTCTTCTCTGGAATAGCGGTGCGGAATCTTTCACATCAATCTGAGAGGGAGGATGGGACTCTCGGTATAACGTCTCATCTGAAAGACAACACCTCTGGCTGCGCCGCATTCCCTCAGTACTGCACATAAGCATCTGCCTACATTGTGTGCTCAAGTCTCTGGAGTGGGACTTGAACTCACAACTTTTTGAGTCAGGGGCAAGAGTGTTACAATTGAGCCAAGATTTGGTGGCAAAATAGATTCTGTTATATAAGGCAAAGAAAACCTATCTCTTTCGTAGTTACATTTTTCACTTGCAGCCTCATTGGGCACCTAAGCTACAATATCGATGTGGCAGATCTGGTTAGAATGTGGAATGCACTACCACGTGGAGTCATTGAATTGAATAGCATAGATGTGGTTAAATGTAAGTTATGTAAGGTAAGTAATTGAGGGAGAAAGGAATAGAAAAATAGACTGATAGGGTGTGATGAAGTTGGGTAGAATGAGGCTCTGATGGAGCAGTAACATGGACATAGATCAGTTGGGTCTGTTTCTGTGGCGTAAATTCTAAGTAATGATGCTTTCCAGGTTTAATATTGCTGGTGAGGCATCGTATGTGGGCTCAGTGCTTGATGAATACATGGCACAGGTATGCCATTCATTTCTGTAGCTGCACTTTAGTCAACTATACCTTGGCACTCTTCCTCAGTCCATAGAACTTCATCCTCATTCACTTCTGTGACCAGTGGATATGGCAAACTGTAAATGCTTGGTTGCCCACGTCTTGCTGTACTTGATACACATTGGTTCAGTTTAAAGACCCCCCACCCCACAGGCTAACCCCCAAAATTGCCACCTTGTTTTGCTGCCCCACCTCCAGATGTACATTCAGATTACCCATGCTGAAGAGAGCAGTTGATCCTGGGCAGATGGACATCGTCTCAAGGGCAGTCAACCACAACAATCAGCCTACCGAAAATGAAGCAGCCACCCCTTTAAGAGCTGCTGTGCTCCTGAATCCTCACCCACCTGCTGCCAAACTACTACCTGCACATATGGAATGCTAACTTCTCCATTGAGAAAATAGCCCATCTGTCTCTCTACCAAGTCTGTGCCCTGGTTGGCACACAGCTATCACAAGAGTGCCTGTTTATCCCTGAGTATGCATCTCTGTAATAAAAGTGTGCAGATTGTGATATGCAGAGTGTACTAGGTGTGAAGCAAGCTCCAGTAGGTGCTGTAAGCTGCGCCCAGGATTGACAGATTTTAATAAAACAACAGCTGTAAATCGTGGAAGTGAAAATTAATTGGGACACTGATTCTGGACCTAGGAGCTGATCAATATTCAGTATATATTCACAGTTGTACCTATTCAATATTTAAACGTAACATTATAAATGCTGAAACTACACGGTACAAAATGAGTACCAAACATGTTTCACCAGCTTGCTATATTAAAGAAAGTACCACCCTTTGCTCAGATACTGAACTTAGGAATTTTTTATATGGGTGATAGAGGTGTTTGTTACTAAGACTACACAGTGAAACTCTATTTTATTGCCTGCGACCATTTCACAGCATCATTTTGAGAGAATACGTTTCTTGAACGGGTTATTACTCATAACTTAGAGACTGGGTGTTATTCCAACACAGCCCGGCCAGTGGGAAATGGATAGAATCAGGTGAGCTGTATATGTCATCCTGATATTACTTTCTGTTAAAAATGGAAGGTGACCTAATTGAAATCTTTAAAATCCTGAAGGAGGTTCAATAAAACAGATGTTGCGAAGATATTTCCACCATTGGAAAGATCAAAACTAGGGACCATAAATATGAGATAGTTACTAATAAATGAAATAAGGAATTCAGGAGAAGCTTATTTATTCAGAGAGTGATCCCTGTGTGGAACCTTCTGCCGTTTGGGAGCAATTGAGGTAATAGCATAGACACATTTAAGGGGAAACTGGCTCAGTACATGAGTGAGACAGGATTGGAAGAGGAATATTGATAAAGTGAGATGAAATGGAGTGGGGGAGAAGCGTCATGTGGAACATAAACCCCGGCATAGGGTTGAATGACCTGTTCCTGTGTGGTAAATTCCATTTAAGTCCAATCCTGTCAGTTTCTTGTTCCGCGGGTTAGGCTAAAATGACTGCCGCCAGTATAAAACATCAATTCTTTCTTTAAATAAATATTTTCAATTAAACAGTAAGCCTTAATGATATCACTGAATCCCCAACAGTGCAAGGCGAGCTGTGTTAACCTGCCCGGCGCCTATGCGAGCCTAATTGTTATGGTACTGGTGTAACAATCCAAACTTTATTTCATTCAATCTGGTGATTTGTGGGCTGGCATCATGAAAGCTGCGTGGCTGTTGACTCAACTGATGTCACCTTGCCACCTGTACCTGTGATGTTTCCAGTCCCATGTTCTGTGTAAAAGTAGGGAAGGGCAATTGATGCTGTCTGAGCTTAGAGAGTAATTTTTTCTTTATTCATTTTTCCCAGAAATATTCATAAAATGTATAAAAGTACATTACATAACGGTTCAAGGTTGACATTATAACAAGTGCAAAACTGATCAGTTTCTTTAAATACATTACTTGGCACTCTGAGGTGTCTGACTACACTTACAATGACAGCTTATATTTACAATATACATTTCGTGTCAAATATACAGCCCGAGGGTATTTACATGGCTTCTAGACTCTCAATATATCATGGCGAGAAGGCCTTAGACAGTGGCCTTTTCCCCATTGAACCTTTGCAACGGCTGCCCCACGCTTCAGTGAGTCCTGGTCCTTGGATGTACCTGGCTGCAACACTCAGTTATCGACACCTCTTTGCATCGGAAGACCAGGTTCCAGGCAGATCAAAAAGCGTCTTTCACAAAGCTGATGGTCCTCGAGCAGCAGCTGAAGTTTATCGCTGGGAGCAGCCGTTAGAGGACAAAGTCGAATGTCATGGAGCAGCTCAGGATGGAACTCAACAAAAATCTCTGTATCTTTCTCCAGACCTTTTTTACAAGGAGGTGGGCAATGGTCTCATGTGCCTATTATAAATACATGAACCCACAATGTGTTTTACCCAATCCCTTATGAGTGATTGGTTCTTTTATATCATTGGGCTGAATCTTCGGCTTGGCAAACAGGGGTGGGTTCCGCTTGCCGAGGCGTAAAATGACACGTGGCGACGTCGGGCGTGCATCATTCAGGCTTTCAGTTCGGGCCGAACTGTCAAAGGCCTATTAAGGCCATTTAACTCTCAATTGAAATAATTAAGAGATGTCCGTTCAACCTTAAGGTTGGAGGGCAGGCGAAGAGCCCAGGCAGCCTTCACATTTTTCATGGAACCTCATCCACGGGTGGGATGAAGTTTCATGAATGATTTTAAATTTTGGCAAAAATTTTTATTGAAATTAATGCACATGTCCCAGCTCATGTGGCAGTTTTACATGAGGGGACATGTCATAAAAATTTTCTCACCACTTTATTAAACTTTTTGGACTTAAAACTAATCTCCCTGAGGCACCTCCCAACTCAGGCAACCCCTACCCCGCCCGCACAGGGAGTGCACAGCGCTACCAGATGCACGTCACGCTGGGCGGACCTTAATTGGCCCGCCCATGTAAAATGGCGGTGTGGACCCGACTGGGGGCACCGATCAGGTCCGCACCTGCTCCCGCACCACCCACCCGACAGGCAGAAAATTCTGCCCATTATAACAACACAACACTTACCATCAGCCAACCTTGTCTTGGTGCTTGTTTGAAAGTGGTGAGGAGTTCTACTAAATGGCTTTGACAGTTTGTTTGGGGGCCCATACAACAGAATCCACCATCTTCTTTTCCTCCCAGCCCTCGATGGCATAACATGTTGTTCATTCACAGGATATGGGTGTTGCTCGCAAAGCCATTTCAGAGGACAATTAAGAGTCGGCCATATTGTTGTAGGTCTGGAGTTACATATGGGTCAGACTAGATAAGAATGGTAGATTTTCATCCCTCAAGGACATTAGTGAACTAGATGAGTTTTCACAGCAACTTGGTAAATTTCATCGTAGCTTTTTAATACCAGATTTATTTAATTAAATTCCCAAGATGCTGAGATGGAATTTGAACTCTGGATTACTAACCAACATGCTACTGGGCCATATAGACAAGGGCACACTTTAATTGTGTCACTGTGGGCTGGATGGGTCATGGAACATTGAGTTATTGAGATGCAGCTGATACCTTCCTGTCCAAAATTCCCAAAGGCCAAGTGCATTATCCAAAAGGCATTAATGCTTTCCTGACAAAAACATTTTTATTCGTAGACAACAAACAACAATTCAACAAATAACTTATATATCTAGCCTCAGGTGATCAGAAGCCACCCTTGCATGGTGGGGCTCAGTAATTTCTCCAAGCCTGTTTGCCTTTTGAAATATGGCTGACCAGGAAACTCTCCTGGTCTTACCACATAGTATCAGGCATATTGGAAGGATTTACAGGCTGACAATCAACTTGCTTGGCCATGTTATAAACACATCATCTGTAGCCATCAAGTCCTTTGGACCCAAAGTTTCTGGCCCAGAGGTAAGATTGCTACCACTCGCCACCAGACCGTCTTTTATCAGGTTATTATTGCTGTGTCTGAGCCCTGTGATCCTGTTTCCTTTCAATGAAATCACCAATATTTTGGATCCTGCTGTTTGCTTAAAAGGAGTTTAATTTCCTTATCACCACTGCGCCATTTCACAATGCCATAAAACCAGAGCTGGTGAACAACCTCAAATCACAATGTTAGAATCAGCTGAACTCATTTTTAGATGCACAGTCATGTTGGTTTGTGTGAAATTGCTCAATTTTACGCAGTTCAGAAACAGATGCTATGATTGTCAGCTCATTTTATGGTTAAGAGATTATTGGATTGATAGCACTGTACATTTAAGTACAGAGTCAACTTTGTACGTGTGAGGTTAGAGCATCAATTCATTTCTTTAAGTGTTCTAAAAGAAATCAATAGCTTAATTTTGCAGTGATAATCAACAGATTGGAAACAAATCATCTGCTAAAATGTTTTGCCGATGAATCATTAATTCTCCTTCTCTTGTGTTTTATATCATTACAGTATGTGCTGGCACAGAGAATAAGCTCAGCACCCTCTCTGACCTGGAGCAGCAGTACCGAGCACTACGCAAGAACTATGAAAATTGCGAAGTTGTCATGGGCAACCTGGAGATCACAAACATCGATCGAAACAGGGACCTCTCCTTCCTGCGGGTAAGGTACCACCAGGACACTGGCACACTGCTAACATGGCCAATGGCCAGGTGACCTTGTTCCACACTGGCAGAGTAACACATGTGGCTTAACTGTGGCTACAGACAAGAGCAGGCACAGCCAGCTGACCATATGAAGACTGTGATAAAAAAAAAAACACAAATGCAGAGCAGATTCAGCGTCCAAGGGGAAGAATCGATTACTGATTCAAGTGGCAGACAGAAAAGTGCTGGGAATAAACAGCAGACATGAAAGGGCAAAGGCAGCAGGCTTTGCAGTGGAGTTCCTGCTCTCTCTGAAATGTTAGCCCTTCAGGCTTCAGATTTTACTTCAGATTTCTAGTTTGACTTCCTTCCTGAAAGCAGCAGTTTTTTATTTAAAACCTGTGTTGTAGGTTTGTAGTGCAATGAGATTCCACAGTTTTGATGTGTTTCAGGATAAATGATCTTGAGATATTCAGAGTGGCAGCAGAAACACTCTCTCCTGGTGACAGTTGGTGCTAATCTTCTCCACCATAACAGTTTGCACTAAAACCATTTAATGAAGTGATTTACAGTTAATTATTTAAATCTGTTTGGTAAACTGTTACTGCAAAACATATCTATCAGACGTCAGGCCATTAACAAACTAATTAAGCATCCTGGGGTAGATTTAAGGCAGTGCATTCTGAAAGAAGCATTGAAGCCATGTGGGAGGAGTGTGTTCTGAGGATTCTGATGAGGTTCAGACACTTATTTTTATTGCCCATATGTCTGTTTAGAGAGTGTGATCTCTGTGTATTGCTACTTAGCCAGTGTGCTGTTGCTCTGTAATCAAAACAGAAAATGCTGGAAACACTCAGTAGGTCAGGCAGTACCTGTGGAGCAAGAAACAGACTTAACATTTCAGGTCAGGTCTTGAATGGTCTGCAAGCGTTAACTCTGTTTTTCTTTCTCCACAGATGCTACGTGACCTGCTGAGTGTTTCCAGCGAGTTCAGTTTGGATTTCAGATAGCCAGCACCTGCAGTAATTTGCTCTTGTTGCACTCGCTTTGTGTTGGAGGGTCTTTGTGATGAAGCCAACATTTCCCACCCCTCTTTCAGCTGCCCAGGGAGAGTTAGGGACCAAGCTGACTTTTTTACAATCTTATATTGGGAACGTCTGTCATCATTTATGTTGCATTTATAACATGAGTCCCTTTATAACTGGCATAGAAGCGCTCAGTCATGTAGGATCGTGAAGGAATTTGACAACTCTTGCAGTTTCACAAGGCAGGATTCACTCCAGTCTCCCAGTTACCTCCACTTCCCCCAATGAACCCAGAACTCTTGAACCAATTGCACTAGATAGGGAGAAATTGTTTCCGCTGGCAGGAGGGTTGGTAATCAGAAGACACAGATTTTAAATAATTGACAAAGAACCACAGGCAAGATAAGGAGGCTTCTTCTCCCACAGTGAGTTGTTATGATCTGGCAGAAAGAGTCATGGAAACAGATTCACATAGTAAATTTCAAAAGGCAGTTAGACAAATACTTGAAGGAGAAAATGCGCAGGGTAATGGGGAAAGAGCAGGGAAATTGGGACTAATGAATAGCTTTTTCAAAGTGCTGGCACTGATATGATGGGCTGATTGGCCTCCTTCTGTGCTGTATGATTCTATGACTCTAAGTCATGTTGTGGGTACAGTAATTCTAACTTTGAGCGATAAGGTAAAATGGTCCAATTAATTTCTCATTACACATAGAAATCAGAAGAGATGTCTAACAGACACCTGATCCAATATCACCAATTTCATGCGATTTACCAAGTTAAAATTGCCATTTCCCGGTGAAGTACTCAACCTGGGGTGAAAATTCTGTTGGGTGGGCCTATCAGAAAACCCCTTGCTTTCAGCCCACAATCTCACATCTGCCGGCAAAATTCACACTTTCAGCAGGGTGAAAAACGGGTGCTGGCGTATTATACGCCCAGCTTTCCTCAGTCTGTTTCATTCCCCTTGCCCCTGCTGCTTGAATTCTTGCCCTCTCTGTGTGACTGTGCGCTGTCTGACTGACTGGCACAGGCTTACGTTGTCCACTGACCTTCAATTGAACAGGTAAACACTTGGAATTGGGAATAATTGCCGTCTGGGTAATTACTCACAGCTGTTCCTATCGGAATTTCAAGAGTAATTATCCAAGGTGAGTGAGGGATTCAAATTCTGGCAGCAAGCACATTGCTGTTGCGCAAGCTAGACCAAGCGACAATTCATTTTTCCATGAAATTTTTAAACCCTGAGAGAAATCAGAAAGGGAACTCATTGAAATTATTTTTATTTATTTTTAAAATTTATTTATGGGATGTGGGTGTCACTGGCTAGGCCAGAATTTATTGCCCTTAAGCAGGTAGTGGGGAACAGCCTTCTTGAACTGCTGCAGCCCCTGTGGTGTAGGTACACCCACAGCGCTGTTAGGAAGGGAATACCAGAATTTTGACCCAGTGACAGTGAAGGAACGTCAATATATTTTCAAGTCAGGATGGTGAGTGGCTTGGAGGTGACTTGGTGGCTTCCAGGTGGTTGTGTTCCCATGTATCTGCTGCCCTTGTCCTTCTAGATGGTAGTGGTCGTGGGTTTGGAAGGTGCTGGCTAAGGAGCCTTGGTGAGTTTCTGCAGTGCATCTTGTAGATTGTACACACTGCTGCTACTGCGCGTCGGTGGTAGAGGGAGTGAATGTTTGTGGAAGGGGCACCAATCAAGTGGGCTGCTTTGTCCTGGATGGTGTCAAGCTTGAGTGTTGTGGGAGCTGCACTCATTCAGGCCAATGGAGTGTATTCCATCACATTCTTGACTTGTGCCTTGTAGATGGTGGACAAGATTTGGGGAGTCAGGAAGTGAGTTACTTGCTGCGGGATTCCTAGCCGCTGACCTGCTTATGTAGCCATAGTATTTATGTTGATTAAAATATCAGCTGTTACCTTGATCAAGTATTTGAACCTCATCTTAAGTTGTTTCTGTCATGGGACCAGGACAGGCCATGCATCTGTAGAGAGAACAGGCAAATGAGCATGGCCCTGGCCTCTGGGGTCAGCACAGGTGAGCAGATGAAAGTGAACCAGAAAAAAATGTCTGTGCTTTTTTTTACCCAATCACTTTGAAGGACTCTCTTGCCAACCATTTGCCACCTTGATCTTACAGCAAGGGGCAGAATTGGGGACTCAGTAAGAACATGGATTATTTTTACATTGTTTTTAATGTGGCTCACAGGTAGAACTGCTAATGGAGGAATTATGCTCAGCCACATGAGTAGGCTCAATTTGGTTTAAATTTAATGCTGGCAGATCCTATCTTTTAATCACCGTGATATTTCTGAGTAAAGTCATAGTTCAGGAAGATAACATTGAAACTCAGCAGCAATTCGAACATGCATGCCAGATTGAAAGATTGAACAGGCTGGGACTCTTCTCTCGAGGAAAGAGAAGACTAAAAAGTGACCTAATAGAGATCTTCATAATTATGAGATGGTTTGACAGGGTAGGTGTAGCAAAGACATTTCCACTTGCGAGTGAGACCAGAATTAGGGGCTCTAAGGATAAGATTGTTACTAATAAATCCGAAAGAGATTTCAGGAGAAACTTTATTCAGGAAGTGGTTAGAGTCTAGAGCTCACTACCACACAGAGCAGTTGAGGTGAACAACAGAGATGAATTTAAGGGAAAGCTAAATATCTACATGACGAGAAAGGAATAGAAGGTTATGTTGATGGGGTTAGATGAGGAGGGGTGGGAGGAGGCTCGTGTAGAGCATAAATGCAGCTATAGATCAGTTGGGTCTGTTGGCCTGTGTCTGTGCTGTATATACTTTATACTACTTTACAGTGTTTGATTTTACAATAGTATGAAAGACAGATATAAAGAAATGCTCAGTTAGGAACTTTGGCTATTTACAAGGAGAGGCACAATGAATGGCCTGAACAGACAATCACACCTGATTCCTGGGAGTTTGTTACACGTGAGTTTTCTAGATGTCGGACTGCATATGCTGTTGTATGAAGTATTGAGAATTTTGAATCAATAATAAATGCAATTAATGGTCAGACGTTCTCTAGTGTCCACAAATCTGTTATTTAAAGGGTAAAGGACATCCAACACTGACCTGGTGAGCTACTCCGGGAGTGACTCATATTGCCCCAAACCATGCACACACCTTGCCTGTTCCCCTGGTGTGATTTTGTGCAGATGATTTAACTTTAAATACACTTGCTGACTTTCTGAATAAATGGAAACTAGAAGATTCAATTAAACAAGTTAATTTTCTTTGAAGCAGGTCAATATATTAGTGCAGCAGATTGGGTACTCTCAGTGTGCTGCATCGCAGGATGATGGAATATGGCTTTGCATCTCTAATTCCTCAGGCACCCAACTCCAGATCATAACTGTGCATCCATGGGAGAGTAACTGGGGTTGGTTTTCATTGCGTTCACCTACTGTTAATGGCCACAAAATGGGGTTGGTCACCTTTACCACCTTGTGAACACCAGCTATGCAGCTGCTGCCATTTTGGAAAGACGTCCAAAGTACTCAGCCATTTCACTCTTGTTTTAACATTCGAATCAGGGCCGCATGATAAAAATAGGACCCCGACTGCCATTTCTGGGTTGGAAGTGTTTGGGAGTGATCTGGTGGAATGCCATATCAAGACTCACCTATGAAGACTGGCACCTTGGGGCAGGTGAGGCAGCAAATGCCAAATACTAACGGGTGCCCATGATCTACACTGCAGCAAGGGATTGGTGTCTTCAGAACAGAATAAGTGCAAATGAGCCTGGATGCCCTGAAATTGGGGAAAAAAAAATGAAGGAGGTAAAATTGGTCTTTGGCAGTAGCACAAAAATGATGATGCCAACTTATGGCCATTTGGGAAAAACAACAACAACCTGTATTTATACAGCATAATCAAAAGTTATAGGCTGGGCTATCAGACAAAGTTAACAGTGAGCTGCATGAGGAGATATTAGGACAAGTGGCCAAAAGTTTGATCAAAGAGTGAGGTTTTAAGGAGTGTCTCAAAGGAGGGAGAGGTGATGAGGGAGGCAGACAGGACTAGGGAAGGAATTCTGGAGTTCAGAGCCTGGCTAGATGAAGAATTTTAAAATTGAGTCGCTAAGTTAAAAATCTTCACCAATACCCTAGTGTTTCAAAATCGACTGACTGGTCATTGTAACATTGAACACAAATCAATATAATTTACAGTTCAATTTGTAACACTGAACTCTACACAATAGAGTTAATGATTCCATTGGTTATCAGTTGGGTATTAGCTAAGAAGAGGCATCATTGCTATATATTATAGTGCATCTAGACTGCAGCATTAACTCTAATCATTCCACTGTCAATTCTCCAGATAATGTTTGAGTACGCTATACAAATGCAAGTTGTTGTTGTTAATCCTGCTCTCCCCAAATGGGTGTGAAGTTGGCATTCTATCACAGACCCCATCCAAGACCACAGTTGAGAAGTGTCCTGGTCGATATCCATCCTTCAGCTAACATCACTAAAAATCATTGGCTGTAAAGCGCATTGGGATATCGTGAGGTTGTGAAAGGTGCTTTATAAATGCAAATCCTGCTCTTTCTTCCTTTAGTCAGGAGAGCTGAGCACTCATTTAAAGGCCAGTCTGAAAATTGAATCAGGCAGGCAACTGGGGATCCGAGGTGTTTGCCTGTTTCTCGGGTGTGAAATGGATGGTCAGCAGTTCCCTGCCTTCCAGCACAGAACTCAACTCCCCAAGTCTGACTGTACGGTAATTTTGATAATCAGAAAGCAGACAACAAAAGTCCACATTTTTTTTCGATTGGTGCTCTGAAATAAATGCTGTGAGGATGCAAGAGCGGATTCATTTCATGGTCACACGCCCTGTGCGTTCTGTGCCTGCCGTGTCAGGGGGGTGAGGGAGTGCCGTGGGTGGGGTAGTTGTGTTGGGGTGGGGGGAGTCTCCTGGAGGGTCGGGGTGATTGTGGGGGGGGAGGGGGTCGGTCTGGGTCTGTACAATAGTTACTCAGAAGTTAAAAGTGGTTTTAATTCTTCTAAGCTTTTATGGGTAACTATCGGTGTAACCCAGTCAGAACCATCCGAGGCCTGCAAATTAAATCGCATTTCCGGATGGTTCCCAGTGCAAAGCGATTGCACAGCGGAAGTTTGCACTTTTGGGCAATTACCGTGCAAACCTTATCTGTGAATCTCTGAAGGCGATTCCCCAGGACTCCTTTGGGCTATCCCCCAACCCGACGCTGGGGAGCTCAGAGGTTAAGGCCCACTGACCATCCAGCATGTTCACTTGTCCTGACTCTGTTCACCTCAAATGTTGAGGTTGCTCGATAATAGAGACTTCTCCATTTGACTTTGTTCAGAGTTGTTTTCTCCCATGGAGTGGGGTCCAGCTTACAGGGTCTGTGATTGGCTCTCAGGATATCTTCATTTCTAAGTTATGGACGTCCTGTGGTGTGGGTTCCTGCATCCAGCTGGCTGCTGGACACCACATTCGGTAAGCGGGAATCTTCCATGTGAACCACATGGCTGACTCAGTGAAGCTCAGTTTGGATGCGTGTGCTCACCATACCAGGTGTGCAGCACCTTGCAAGAACTTTGTTTTAGGGATTTTTACCTGCCACTTGATGTTGCAGATAGATCTTAAGCACCGAAGATGGGATGCATCCAGTTGTCTTATGTGATGTCAGTAGGCTATCCATGCCTCTCAACAGTGGAGAAGTGATGTGAGAACCACTGCCTGGTAGACTTTTATTTTTGTTTTGAGACAAACTCCCTGGGGAGAATTTTCTCCCCGTCGGGCGGGCCGGTCAGGAGTGGGCGCAGGTGGGTGCAGAGCCGATCGCCACCTGCGATCAACTGTGCGCCGCCATTTTACGTGGGCGGGCCAATTAAGGCCCGCCCAGCGTGACACGCGCCCGGTAGTGCTCAGCGCTATTTGTGCGGGTGCGGGGAGGAGGGAGCGTCACGTGAGCTGGGACATGGTCATGAAATGTTTTGAAAAATATTTATTATTTTAATAAACTCTTCATGAAACCTCATCTTGCTCCTGGATGAGGTTTCATGAAAAATGTGAAGGCTGCCTGGGCTCTTCGCCTGCCCACCAACCTTAAGGTTGGACGAGCAGCCCTGTCAAATTGGTTAAGTGGTTAATTAATGGCCTTAACAGGCCTTTGACAGTTTGGTGGGCGCGCAGCCGACTACAGTGCGCGCCTGCTGAACGGAAAATCAGAATGACGCATGGTGACGTTGGGACGCATGCTCGACGTCACCGTGCGTCATTTTATGCGTCGGTGTGTGGGGCCCGCCCTCGCACGCCGAACAGAAAATGCTGCCCCATGCTCTCCCCAAAACCTGTGAGTGAGACTGCTGAATGCTGAACTCGCTTTTGCCCATCGCCCAACATGGTGTTGTTGGAGAGGTTACTCCCAGGTTTGAGAACGTCTGAACTGAGTTGGGGGGGTGTATTGTTGATTGTGACTATGGGGTCTTGATCTTGTGGTGAGGGGCAGGTTGGTACAAAATCTGTCTTTTTGAGACTTATTGTAAGGCTGAAGTGTTCTGAGGCTTGGGCAAAGTGGTCAACAAGCAGCTGGGTGCCCTCCTATGTGCTATGAAGGCAAAGTTATCAGCAAACTACGTTAAAGGTGCTATAAAGGTGCAAGTTATTGTAAACAGAGGAAAGATACTGGGTAGAATTCCACTCCCACAGTGATTTTGGGAGACTAACCAACCGACTATATAAATGCAAGTTGTTGTTGTTCCTTGCTAACGTAATCACAACCAAGTGGCAGTATTGACATTTTCAATGGCTTCAACTCTTCTGATCATGACCCAGCGGACCAGATTTGAGCTCTTTGCAAGTGGATGGGTTTTGAATGAGTTAACTCAGGCCTGATGAGTCCAGCTCAAGTGTATTTGTATGTGGATGTCAGATGAGACTCTTGAAGATGTAACTTGCAGGGTAGATGAAGAGGAACCAGTGGATGTCGTATATTTGGATTTCTGAAAGCTGTTCGCTAAGGTGCCATGTAAAAGCTTATTACACAGGATAAGAAGTTGGGGGTAATACATTTATTTATTTATTTAGTTTTTATCTGTTCACAAAAAGCTTTATTGTGGCTGATTTACTTCGCAATCATATTCAAAATTTCTGAAAAGTATGGAACGCTTCACGAATTTGCGTGTCATCCTTGTGCAGGGGCTATGCTAATATGGACAAAAAGCAGAGAGAAGGGATAATTGGGGCATTTTCAAGTTGGCAGGCTGTGACTGGTGGTGTGCCACAGGGATCAGTAGCGGGGCCTCAGCTATTTGCAATCTACGTTAATGACTTAGATAAAGGGACTAAGAAACCCAGAAGACTAAAATGCAGGCACAGCAAGGAATTAGGAAGGCAAGTGGTATTCTGGGGCCTTTATTGCAATGGGGTTGGAGTAAGGAAGTCTTGTTGCAATTGTACAGGACATTGGAGTGCTATTTTAGTCTCCCTTCTCTTGTCTTGGAGGGAAGAGCAAGTTTTAAATTGGGGAAAGGCTATTTTACTAAGCAGAGATGCAAGTGCCAAAAGTTGACTGGAAACAGTTACTTGAAGGTAAATCAGGATCAGACCATTGGAAGACATTCAAGAATGAGACAGAGATGGTTCAAAACAAAGATAGTGTGACAAAAAAAAAGAGTGCGAGTCCCAAATCTAGACAGCTGTGGATGTGAAGGAGCAAAAATCAGAAAGCTTATGTCGGATGGCAATAGCTCAATACTGCAGAAAGTCTAGAGGAATATAGAAAGTGCAGGGGTGAAATTAAAACAGGAAATTAGGAAAGCAAAGAGCGGGGATGAAAAAATATTGGCAAGTAAAATCAAGGAAAACTAAAAGATGTTTTATAAATGCGTAAGCGCAATAGGATAACTAAGGAAAGAGAAGGGTTGATTAGAGGCGGAAAAGGTAACTTGTATGTGGAGACAAAGAACATGGGCATGGCTCTCAATGAATACTTTGTGGCTGTTTTCTCAAAAGAGAGGGATAGAACAACACTGTCATTAAGGATGGGATAAACATATTGAAGGAGGAAATGTTAAGGTATTTAGCATCCTTAAAAGTGGATAAAACACCAGGTCTGGATGAAATGTATCCCAGTCTGCCAAGGAAAGCAAGCAAAAAATAGGAAGGTTTTGACTATCGCTTTCCAATCCTCTCTGGCTACAAGATTAGAAAACAACAACTACTTATATTAATTAAGCACATTTAACATCATGAAATGTCCCAAGGTGCTTTACAGGAGCATTATAATGTAAAGTATGACACCGAGTCACATAAGGAGATACGAGGTCAGATGACCAAAAGCTTAGTCAAAGAGGTAGGTTTTAAGGAGTGTCTTAAAGGATGAAAGCATGAGAGAGAAGCAGATAGATATAGGGAGGGAATTTCAGCTCTTGGGGCCAAGGCAACTAAAAGCATTGCCGCCACTGGTGGAGAAAGTATAATTAGGGAAGCACAAGAGGGCAGAATTAGAGAAGCACAGACACCTTGGAAGGTTTTGGGGTTGGAGGAGATTACAGAGATGGAGAGGGGTGAGGCCATGGAGGGATTTGAAAACAAGGATGAGAATTTAAAAATTATGACATTGCTTGTCCGGGAGCCAGTGTAGATCAGCGAGCACAGAGGTGATAGGGGAATGGGACTTGGTTGCAAGTTAAGACAAGGGCAGCAGAGTTTTGAATGACCTTAAATTTACGGAGGGTAGAACATGGGAGTTGTGGTAACCAGATGTGTAATATACCTTTAAGAAGAATGTTATAATTGAAGATCACATGATCTTATTATCCAATAACAGAGTAGCACGGGTTACCCTTAGTAGTCTGCAGTCTGTAGTCAGTAATGAGTAGTCTAGAGTAAGAGTTTGTAAGAGACAGGGTTTTAGTTGTAAGTACACAAGTTCTAGTTGTAAGTACACAAGTGTAGCTGTTGAGTTCCTTTGTAAATAAATAGAATGTGTTCTACATAAGAACCGTCTACTGATCTGCTATGTCAATGGTACAAACTCGGTCAGCCTGAAACAAGCATGCAATCCGGATCCATTAGTCCAACTAAACTAGTGACCAAGGATCCAACAAACTGGCGATGAGGTGAAAAAAGCAAGAAAAAGCAAGGAAGGACGAAACAAAAAGCGAGGAAGGAAATCAAGTGAACTGAAATCGGGCTGCACCTCGCACGGTAATTGTAAGTAGAATTTGTGTCCTAATTGTCAAAGCAGTCCCCTCGAAGCATGCCGCAGTTTAGAAGAGTTGATCCTTTCGACCCAGCAGTGGACGATTGGTCTCACTGGGCAGGATTTTTCCATCGGCGTGCGGAGGCAGGCCCAACACGCCGACATGTAAAATGACACGTGATGACATCGGGCGTGTGTCCCGATGTCATCGCGATATTTCGTTCAGCGGGTGTGCGTCGGAGTCGGCTGTGTGCCAGCCGAAATGTAAATGGCCTATTAAGGCCATTGAGAAAGTAATTATTTTCATTAGTAACGCTGCCCGTCCAACCTTAAGGTTGGCGGGCAGGTGAAAAACCCAAGCGGCCTTCGCATTTTTTAGGAAACCTCATCCATGAGCGGGATGAGGTTTCCTGAAGCTTTTATTAAATAAATAAATTTTCGTAAATATAAAAACATGCCCCAACTCATGTGACTGGGACATGTTTAAATATGTTTTAAAATAATTTATTCAATTATTTTAATGTCCATTCAATCTCTCTGAAGCAGCTCCGTGCCTCAGGGAGATTGCTGTGCTCTTTCTGGCGCGTGCGCGACAGAGCGCTGGCCCTGAATCTCCCTCCTCCCCCCCGCCCACGCAGGTAGCGAGTGCTACCGGCTGCGTATTATGCTGGGCGGGCCTTAATTGGCCCGCCTGCATAAAATGGTGGCACAGAGCCAATCGTGGGCAGCAACCAGCTTTACGCCGGCCCAGGCCCTCTCCTGCTCAGCCCGCCCGCCATAGGAAAAATCCTGGCCATTATGTTGAACGCCTTGTGTTCTTTTTCCAAGCTAATGACATTGTGGGGGAGGAGAAGAGGCATGCGATCCTCTTATCCACAGTGGGAGTGAGACTTATGGATTGACCTGAAGTTTAATAGCACCCAGTGCCCCGGATTCAATAAGTTTTGATGATTCAGTGAACCTTGTGAAGAATCATTACTAGCCCAAGCCCTCGGTAACAATGCAACGGTTCAAATTTAACTCAAGAAATAGAGCCCCAGGGGAGACGATTGCTTATTATGTGGCAAGTCTGAAATAGTTAACAAAATATTGTAAGTTTGGTACAGCTATAAATGAAATTTGGTGTGCGGTATAAATGAAGATTTGATTCAGAAGAGGTTACTGCCTGAAACAAGTTTGGATTTTCAGAAGACGCAGGAAATAGCATTGGCTATGGAAGGCGCAGTGAGGAACTCGAAAGCCATACAGGGAGCGCAAAATGGCGCCAACCTCTACGTTGGGCGGGGAACCCCAGCCAAAAAGGATGTGAAAATGTACAGCCCTGATGAGAAGCGGGAAGCAGCCACAGCTTACAGACAAATAAAAATAAATGACTTTGCAGCGAAAACATGGAATAATGCTAACACATTTGGAAGCAGGCAACCTTGTAATGAATCGAAGTTTAAAAAAATCGAATGTTTTTACTGTCATTGAAACGGACACCTCATGAAACCTTGCAAGGATAGAATCAGGCAGACTTTCAATCAAAAGAAAAAAACCTGTGAAATTCATAACATAGAACAGCCTGAAGTAACAGATTCCGATATTTTTTCATTGCATAATTTAAAGGTAGGAAGAACAGAACCAATCTATGTAACAGTGAGAGTTAATAATAGGCCCATCAGAATGGAGGTGGATACAGGAGCTTCCTCTACGTTGATAGGTGAGCATATTTTTAAATACTTGAATCAGGTGGAATGTAAATTAAATTTGGAAAAAACAGATGCCAAATTGAAAACTTACATGGGAGAAGACATCAAAATCAAAGGCATGCGCAGGGTTACTGTACAGTATGGAAGTCAATCAGTGAAATTACCTTGATGGTGGTAGCGGGTGAGGGGCCAAACCTCCTTGGATGAAACTGGCTGAAAGAAATTAAACTGAGACCTTCCAACTGAGAGCCGCTGAGTTACCTGAGCTACTACAAAAATACCCCTCCGTTTTCCAAGATGAACTCGGGAAGATCCAAGGGCTACAAGCAAAAATTCATGTTGATCCAGACTCAACAACCCCGCCCCCCCCGCCACCGATTTATGAAGGCAAGACCAGTACTTTATGCAATGCGGGAAAAGATAGACGCCGAATTAGATAGATTAGAGAAACTAGGAGTGATACAACCTGTGCAGTTCTCCGAATGGGCAGCACCAATATTCCCCATACTGAAGCCTGACCAAAGTGTTCAAATTGAGACTACAAATTGACTGTCAATAAAGCGGTCAAGTTGGACAGACACCCTATGCCAAAAATTGAAGATCTGTATGCTAAGTTGGCAGGTGGAACCACCTACACGAAGCTTGACATGAGCCATGCTTATCAACAATTGGAATTAGAGAAGGCCTCCCAGAAATTTGTCACAATTAATACACACAAAGGGTTGTACCAATAGACCCGTTTGCTTTTTGATGTATCCTCAGCATGCGCCATAGTCCAGAGGACAATGGAAAATTTGCTGCAGGAATTCCCTCATGTTGTAGCTTATTTAGATGACGTTCTAGTGGCATGACTCACTGAAAAGGAGCATTTGGCAAACTTGGAAGAAATTTTGAAGCATTTTTCACAGGTGGGAGTGCGTTTAAAAAAGGAAAAGTGCACATTCCAAGCGAAAGAGGTAGTCTATTTAGGTCACAGGGTAGGTGCATAGGGCCTCCACCCGGTTGAAGAAAAGGTGAGAGCCATTAGAGAGGCACCAGCACCAAGGGACACCTCTGAGCTAACATCATTCTTGGGAGTGATCAATTACTATGGATGCTTTTTACCTAATTTGTCTACAGAACTGGCACCCTTGTATTACCTACTCAAGAAAAACCAACATTGGTCTTGGCAAACACCACAGAAAGAAGCTTTCACAAAAGTGAAATGGCTGTTACACTTATCCATTCTATTAGTACATTTTGACCAAAGAAAAGAGTTAGTTCTGACATGTGACGCATCTCCTTATGGAGTGGGAGCAGTGCTCTCCCACCAAATGAATGATGGCTCAGAACGGCCTATTGGATATGTATCAAGAATGCTCAACACAGTGGAAAAGGGATACTCACAGATAGAAAAAGAAGGCTTGTCAATCATCTTTGGTGTCAAGAAATTTCACCAGTATGTACATAGTCATCATTTTACTATTGTTTTGGATCATAAGCCTTTGCTAGGATTGTTCAGCGAGGACAAGGCTATACCACCCTTAGCCTCAGCGAGAATACAGAGATGGGCGTTGATTCTGGCAGCGTATGAGTATACTTTCATCCACAGGCCTGGAAGTCAGATTGCAAACGCTGATGCATTTAGTCGTTTGCCTTTGAAAGAAAACTATGAGGATGTTCCAGTTCCTCAAGAACTTGTTTTATTATTGAACTTCTTAGATTCATCACCGGTATGTGCCAGACATATTAGAGATTGGACTAATCGAGACCGAGTCTTATCCAAAATAAGAGAACAAGTTCTTCACGGTTGGTCACACGATCAAGAATCTGACGAAATGAAACCGTATTTTCACAGAAGATATGAGATAACCACGCAGGATGGTACCTTATTGTGGAGAGCTAGGGTGCTTGTTCCTCCGAAAGGACGAAAACCTTTGTTAACTGAATTACAATAGCGCACATCCAGGTATTTCCCGAATGAAGACCATAGCACACAGCTATCTATGGTGGCCTGGAATGGATGGAGAAATAGAGAGCTTAGTGAAAAGTTGTATGCAGTTCAGCAAGTGCGGAAGTTTAATCCAGCAGCTCCATTACACCCCTGGGAGTTGCCAGGAAGGCCATGGGTGCGATTACATATTGACTGTGTGGGACTTTTATGAGAACAGTGTTTCTCCTTATTGTTGATGCTCACTCAAAATGGATGGACATATATGAGGTAAAGTCACCAACATCTTCTGCTACAATTGACAAGCTATGACAAAGTTTCGCCATCAACAGACTACCAAAAGTGGTTGTATCAGCCAACAGCATGGCACTTACAAGTGCTGAGTTTCAACGTATTATCAGCCTCAGCAGTATTACTCATGTAAAAACTTCACCGTACCACCCTTCTTCGAATGGACTGGCTGAGCTAGCAGTTCAACATTCAAAAATGGTATGAAGAAATTAACTGGAGACTCCTTAGCGACCAAGTTAGCATGCTTTCTTTACCATTATAGAACCAACCCTCACACCACAACAAGCATCACAGCTGCAGAATTGTTGATGAAATGCTGTCTCAGAGCGAGATTGAGTTTAGTAATACCAAATTTAGGGGGGAAAGATGGAAAGGAGCCAGGAAAGTCAGAAAATTGTACATGATTGGCGCAGTCATGACAGAAATTTTACTGTGAGAGATGGTACATGTGAAAATTTTTGGTGAAGGACCTAAGTGGTTGTCAGATGAAATAAGTGCAGTCACTGGACCTCTTTTTTACCACGTGAAAGTAGAAGACCGAATCATACAGAGACATATAGATCATATAAAGAGGAGAGAAACAAAGTATCAGGAAATAATTCCTCCAGTGTTCACGACTGCGTCAACGTCTCCTGTTGAAAGAACTCAACTGAGCACAGATGTGTCTGAAGGGTCGGCTGTACCTGCAAGAGTTGTGGAAACAGGTTTGCAGGTGCCTACGGAAGTACCTGCTGTTCGGACAACACCAGAAAAGCAGGTTCCTGACAAAACATCTGAAGCTGTAGAGCTGAGAGTTCTACATGCATAAGGAAACCACCAGAAAGACTGAATTTGTAAATTACTTATCTGTGTAAGTAATTTGATATTTTGAGAAGAATTGTAATTGTAACTGTAAAATATATTTCTGAGTAAAGGGGGAGGGATGTGGTAACCTGATGTGTAATATACCTTTAAGAAGAATGTTATAATGGAAGATCACATGATCTTAGTATCCAATAGCAGATTAGCGCAAGTTACCTTAGTAGTCAGTAGTTTAGAGTAAGAGTCTGTAATGTAGAGACAAGGTTTTAGTTGTAAGTACACAAGTGTAGCTGCTAAGTTCCTTTGTAAATAAATAGAATGTGTTCTACATAAGAACCTTCTGCTGAACTGCTATGTCTATGGTACCAACTCTGTCATCCTGAAACAAACATGCAATCCGGATCTATTAGTTTAACTAAACTAGTGACCAAGGATGGAACAGGAGTCTAGCCAGGAGTATGTTCAATAGTCGAGTCTAGAGATAATGAAGGCATGAGTGAAGCTTTCAGTGGCAGATGAGCTGAGCCAGAGACAAAATCAGGTAATGTTACAGAGCTGGAAATAGGCGGGTCTTAATGACGACGAGTATGAGGTCAGAAGCTCATCTCAGGATCAAATGTGACATCAAGATTGCAAACAGACTGGTAATATTGTACCATTGTTTAAAATGGGAGGAAAGGTAGCTCAGGTAATTCCAACCAGTCAGTCTAACTTGCGTTGAGTCGTAATTTGGAAAAACACAGAATAATCAAGGCCAGTCAGCATGAATTTGTTAAAGGATGGTTGTGTCTGACTAACTTGTTTGAATATTTTGAGGAGGTAACAAGGAGGGTCGATGAGACTAGCATGTTTGATGTAGCCTACATGGAATTTAACAAGACTTTTGACAAGATCCCACTTGGCAGACTGGTCAACAGATTAAACAGTCCTGGATCCAAAATTGGCTCAGTGGCAGGAAACAAAGTGTTTTGGAGAATGGGTGTTTGGCTGTTTTTGTGACTGGAAGGCTGTTTCCAGTGGGATCCTAAGTGCTCAGTACTGGCTTTTCATGGTATATGTCAATAACATAGACTTAATATATGATTAAGAAGTTTGCAGATGACACTAAAATTAGCTGTGTGGTTAACAGTGAGGAAGAACTGGAGAATGTTGGAAAATATCAGTGGTGTGGTCAGCTGGGCACAAAAGTGGCAAACGGAATTCAATCAGGAGAAGCGTGAGGTGATGAACTTGGGGAGGACAAACAGGGAAAGCAATACACAGTAAATGGTAGGATACTGAGAAGTACAGAGGAGCAGAGGGAGCTTGGAGTGCTTGTTCACAGATCCCTGAAGGTAGCAGAACCGTAGGTAAGGTCATCAAGAAGGCATACAGAACACATTCCTTTATTGGCTGAGGCCATGAGCATTAGAGACGGGTGGTTTGCTAGGACTGTATAAAACACTAATTAGATTGCAGCTGGTGTACTGCATACAGTTCTGGTCAGTACATTACGGGAAGGATGTGATTGCACTAGAGAGGGTAGAGAAGAAATTTATGAGGATGCTGCCAGGAATGGAATGGAGAATTTTACTTATGATCAAAGGTTAGATAGTTTGGGTTTGTTTTGCAGACTCAATCATGCATCATATTTTAATTTGCTGCAAAAACCACATGGAAGAAGTATTCCAAAATGAATTAATGACCTTAATCTCCCCCCTGGTGATGCTCCAATTTCAGGTGCTGACAGGGAGGATAGGTTACTTTTCTGGAAAAACAGGGGTGAAAATTTGATTCAGACATGAAATGTACTATCGTTGTCAGCGATACATCTATAGCATGTTTGTGACATTTTTGTCAATCCGTCCTAATGAATTAATCTTTTCTCTTAAGTAACACAAGCACTGATACTTCACTTTGAACAATGTGTTGTCTGTGCAGATGTTGCCTGGCTCAGCAAACACGCAACACATTCAAAAAGCCAAGTGCAAGCTCATAATCTGCCTCATAGTTTTCTAATGAAAGCCCATAATGGGTTGGGTTTTGTTGCTTGCATCTTCATTAAGAAAACTATCATTAAAAACCTGTTTGCAATGGCCCCTTTACCAAACATGCACTTAGCAAGGATCCCAGTGGTATAATGAGGTTTTGAGACAATTCAATGACAAGAACAATGACTTGCATTTATCATTTAATGTAGTAAAACATGCCAAGGCACTTCACAAGAGCATTGTCAGACATAATTTGGCACCGAGCCACCATTGGTGATATTAGGACAGGTCTAAGTGGTAGGTTTTAAGGAGGGCCTTGAAAGAGGTGAGAAAGGCAGAGAGGGAAGGAGGGTGCTTACCACAGATAATAGCCCATGGCAAGAACTTGTGCATGGATTCTTTTAACGTGAGGAGGCTGTTGCACTGCAGATACCGCACTGTTGGGGCTGACCGGACACACTCCCGTTTTTTCTGCCTAGCATGGGTGTATCAGAAGGAACTTGTTTGGTCACATTATGAACACACCTCTTGTGGTCATGAAGTCCTGAGGTGGATTTGAACCCAGAGTTACTGCCTTAGAGGTAGGGATGCTACCACTGTGCCACAAGACCTCCCCCTCTTCCTTTAAGCTCCTCTTTAACATCTGCCTCTTTGACCAAGTTTTTTTTTGTCATCTCTCCTGATATCTCTATTGATGGCTCAGGGTCAAATTTTTACTGTTATTGCTCCTATGAAGTCCCTCGGGACAGTTTCACTCCACTGAAGCTGCTATATAAGTGTAGGTTGCTGATATCATAATGGCAATATGCGACACACTGAAGCTGCTATGTTTCAATCTATCAGTGCACACCAACCATCAGATTGTGGGTAGTTTGCCAGATTTCCAGGGCTGCAAATTCTTAAAGTGAAGATTCATTTTCTATCTCTCGAACATTGACCTTTATGTTTTTTTAAAAATCCCATTTGATCTAAGTACATTGCATAAAAATATAATTAAGTACATGTCTATTTTCTGGATAAATAGTAAAAACCAATTATTGGTTGCACTTTACAGCTTAACATTACTGTGGAATCCGTACAACATCAGCCTGCCAGTGTTGGTTGCAGCAAACTGGCACTGGGGCTGAAAGGGTGTCTCCATTTCCACGGACAATGCTTACTTAACTCAGGAGGAGATAAAATATGAATAGGATCCAGGATATGATGTACTGTGGTGAACAGCTCAATTTGCAGAATGTAGTGAGACTGCAAATGTGTACAGAAAGGATGCTTTATGACAGGGCAACAAGTCTTGAACAGAGCAACTTGACCCCTTGGTGCCAAGACATGATAATGAGTCGATAAACTCAATCAATAGTACTTCATCAATATTGTAAAGGGTAGAAAGATGCTGAAAACTTCAACACACCAATTGTTTGCAAAACAGCAACAACATGCTTTTAATACAGTGCCTTTAATGCAGCTTAAACCGCTTTGGAGCGCTTCACAGGCATGTTATCAGACAAATTTTGACATTGAGCCACAGGTGGATTTTAGGACGTGATCAAAAGCTTTGCCAAGGAGGCTTTAAGAAGGGCCTTAAAGGAGGAGAGAGAGAGAGAGATGGAGAGGTAGAGAGAGTTAGGAAAAGAATTCCAGAGCTCTTAGGGCCTAAGCAACTGAAGGCATCTATCTGGTCATTGGTGGAGGCATGAAAAGCGGGGAAACACAAGAGGTCAGAATTGGAGGAACACAGACATCTTGGTGGGTTTTAGGGCTGTAGCTGATTACAGGGAGAGGGAGTGATGAGGCCACAGTGGGATTTGAACACGAGGATGAAAATATTAAAATCAAAGCAGTGCTGGACTGGGAGTAAATGTAGGTGAGTGAGCACAGGGGTAATGGGAGAAAGGGGTTAGGATATAGACAGCAGACTTTTGAATGAGGTCAAGGTTTTTAAAAAAATTTACTTTTATGGAATGTGGGTGTCACTGGCAAAGCCAGCATTCAATGTCCATCCATATTTGTCCTTGAGAAGGTGGTGGTGAGCCACCAGTCCATGTGGTGTAGGTACACCCGCAGTGCTGTTAGAAAGGGAGTCCCAGGATTTTGACCCAGTAATAGTGAAGGAATGGTGATATTGTTCCGAGCCAGGATGGTGGGTGGCTTGGAGGGGAACTTGCAGGTGATGGTGTTTCCGTGCATCTGCTGCCCATGTCCTTCTAGGTGGTAGAGGTCACGGGTTTGAAAGGCTATGCGTTGCTGCAGTGTATCTTGTGTATGGTACATACTGCTGCTGCTGTGCGTTGTTGGGTGGAGGGATTGAATGTTTAAGTTGGTGCTTGGGGTGCCACTCAAACAGGCTGCATTGTCCTGGATGGTGCCAAGGTTCCTGAGTGTTGTTGGAGCTGCACTCATCCAGGCAAGTGGAGAGCATTCCATCACACTCCTAACTTGTGCATTGTAGATAGTTGACAGGCTTTGGGAGTCAGGAGGTGAGTTACTTGCCTCAAAATTCCCAGCCTTTGACCTGCTGTTGTAGCCACAGTATTTACATGGCTGGTTCAATTCATTTCTGGTCAACATTCAGCCTAATTGAATGTTGTCTAGATCTTGCTGCATAGGGAAAACGACTACTTTAGTATCTGAGAAGTCGCAGCTGATACAGAACATTGTGCAATCATCAGTGAACATCCCCATTTCTGACCTTATGATGAAGCAGCTGAAGATAGTTAGGGCTAGGACACTACCCAGAGGAATTCCTGCAGCAATGTCCTGGGACTGAGATGATTGAGCTCCAACAACTGCAGCCATCTCCCTTTGTGCTAGGTATGACTCCACCCAGTGGATAGTTTTCCCCCTGTTTCCCATTGACTCCAGTTTTGCTACAGCTCTTTAATTTTACATTTGGCCAAATGTTGCTTTGAGATCAAGGGCCTTACAAAATAAAACCTGCTGCACCCAGACACCCCAAGAATCCAGAAGGATGGGTAAAGCTTGTTGGATGTGCACGCTCCTCAGTCTCTCATGTTCATTTGCCCCATCACAGGATCCATGGGATGGGGGAGGGGAATGCCACTTGTGGAGCTATAAGCAGAAAGCTGTTATGTTAGCACGTGCCTCAGTGGCTAGAATTTGTTCCGAAGCCCTGAGCTTGCAACCAAAACTGTTGAATAAGAATGGCGTTTGCAATGAGAGATGGGACTACAGTGCACATAACAAACAGGCACCGTATATATATGGCTGTGCCTCTTGAGGGAGATTCATGTCAGAACAATACTGAGCGCTTATTTGCTTACCAGGCTCAGTGATGCTTAATTTCTCTGTTGCAAGAGGTTATGCTTGAATGTGTTTCCATTGGCAAGTCTCAATGAGCAGATGCAATTTTAGAGGTGCTTTTATTTCTGTATTAGTAAAGGTTAAATATTGTGCATTTACATCTCCATTAGGTTGGGTCCTTGAGAGCTGCATTCTGGTCTCTCTGCTGCCTGAGTGTGATTATGATTGGTGGGCTTCTCCACTCAGCCTGACCTTGACTTCCCAGCGGGTGTTTAATGATATGCAGTCTTCTATTTGTTATTACAGGAGCTGTGCTTTTGCCTCTGTCCAGAAGCTAAACGAATAGAACAAATTAACCACTAGACACATTTGGTGGGAAGTTCTGGGGAATTAATTGAGAATTAATGCCAATCTGAAATATGTGACATATAGCTCAGCATAATAGACTCTAGACCCGGACATGCAGAGAGTAAAGAAGTTAATGTAGATCAATATTACTGCAATGAAATTCATCAGTTAACTGCGTGCTCATGTAGTTTGTCTCCTAGTAATCACTCACCATTCACAAATAGCAAATAGGCCTGAATGGCTGGATGGATCTAACTTGTTCTGTTACTCTACATTTTATAGCAGCTGATAGCAATATTACACATACATTATCGATAGTTTTGTGCTCTGTGTTACTGCAAAGAATTGGAACTGATCTGATTTAATTTTTGGCTTCGATTGCAAATGAGGGAAGAATATTGATTGAAAAGTGCAGCGCTCAATTTGACAGACTCGTTTCACAGCTCTCAAAGAGTTAACCGTTATGAATGTCACGGGCAAGCTCCTTGGGGTATTTTTGTTCAGTCCAATGTGCTAGATAAGTGCAAGTTGTTGTTGGTGTGTTCAAGGTTGCTGGAAGTACGATCTGTGATGTTGCAAGAAGCATATAAGTGCGTTTGTGAGATGAAAGGGCGTGCCTCCTGATTTTGTGCTCTTTGCTTAACGTTGGTTCAGGTAATGACTGATCATTCACGTTATTCCAGTTTATCTGTTTATTATTGCATGAAAAGAAGCTGGGCTAGGATAATTATGGAGGCTGCCTGAATTGATTCAGTTACCTTCTGTCACATATTTGCATGGTATGTCATTGGTGCCGCTGGTATTGTGTGTTTTGCACTTCACATTTCCTTCCAAGAAGGAACAATTTAATACTTGTGAAACATATCCAAAAATACCAGATCAAGTCTAAATATATTTTTCTGTTTCATTTTCTTCCATTTTAAAAAAAAGGACTGGCATTTATAAATAGCAACAATACTTTGTATTTGTATAGCACCTTAAACATGATAAGCCATCCCAAGGAACTTCACAAGGGCATTATAAAACAAAATTTAACACAGAGCCATACCAAGAGGCATTAGTACAGTTGGGGTAGGGTTTTAGGAGCATCTGTAAGGAGGAAAGAGAGGTTCTGAGGTGGAGAGGTTTAGGGAGAGAATTCCAGAGCTTAGGGACCAGGCAGCTGATGGCTTAGCTGCCTACGGTGGAGCGATTATAATCAAGGGTGCTCAGGAGGCCAGAATTCGATGAGCTTAGATATCCCAGAGGGTTGAGCGATTGCAGAGATAGGGAGGGGTGAGGCCATGAAGTGATTTGAAAACAAGGATGAGAATTTTAACATCAAGGCTTTGCTTAATTGGGAGATCAGCAAGCATAGGGGAGATGGGTGTGTCAAGGCACGGACAGCAGAGTTTTGGATGACCTTCATCCATCCTCAACCTCAGGATGTCCCAAAGCTCCTCACAGCCAGTGAAGGACTTTTGAAGTGTTGTCACTGCTGTAAATTATGAAATGTGGAACCAACTTACACACAAGATCCCACAAACAGCAGTGTTATAATAAAAACAGAAAATGCTGGAAAAACCCAGCAGGTCTGGCAGCATCTGTGGAGAGAGAAACAGAGTTGACCTTTCGAGTTGTATGACTCTTCTTCAGAGCTAAAGAGAAGTATAAACATGATGGATTTATATTGCTTAAGACGTGTTGGAGCAGGTGGGACAAGATAGAAGGTCAGGGATAGGTGGGAGCTAAGGAGAGATTGACAAAGATGTCATGGACACAAGACAGTATTAATGGTTGTGGTAAAGAGTAAAGAAGGTGCTGATAGTGGCATAAAGGTAAGATAGCAGAAAGTGTTAATAGCAGAACAAGGGTCAGCACTCTGTGAAAGAAAAACATAAAAACAAGTGACAGATGGCCCTGTGGTGGGGGGAGGGGGTTTGGAGAAAAAATGATTTTAAAAATTAACAAATAAATAAAAGGATAAAATGAAATTTAAAAAAAAATAAAAATTGGATTAAAAATGGGAGTCAAGATAGAGGAGAGAGTTCATGATCTGAAGTTGTTGAACTCATTGTTAAGGTGCCTAATTGGAAGATGAGGTGCTGTTCTTCCAGTTTGCATTGGGCTTTTATTTCAGATTGTCAGATCCACAGTATTTTGCTTTTATATCAACAGTGTTATGACACAGCAGTTGGTAAAGCTGAGTTATTTAAAATCCCAGAGGAAAACTTTAAACAACTGTCATAACCTATATTTTCACTTGGTATGTTTGAGATGCTGCTCTAAATTCAGGAATAAGACGACCAGTTCTCGAGAGGCAAAAACAAAAATAGCTGGAAAAACTCAGCAGGTCTGACAGCATCTGCGGAGAGGAACACAGTTAACGTTTTGAGTCCGTATGACTCTTCATCAGAACTAAAGAAAAATAGAAATGTGGTGAAATATAAGCTGGTTGTGGGGGTGGGACAGGTAGAGCTGGATAGAGGGCCAGTGATAGGTGGAGGCAAAAAAGAGATTGCCAAAGACGTCTTAGACAAAAGGACAAAGGGGTGTTGATGGTGGTGATATTATCTAAGGAATGTGTGAATGGTGACATTAAGGGTGGAAAGCAGGACAAACATGTGCAGATGGGGGTGGGGTGGGGGGGAAGGGATTGAAATGGGCTAAAAGGTGGAGATAAAACGATAGATTGAAATAAATTTAAAAATAGGTGGGAAAAGAAAAATATATTTTAAAAATTATAAATTATTGGAAAAAGGGGGATCGGAAAAGGGGTGGGAATGGAGGAGTTCTCAAGAGGTTTTTATATCAAACTAAATGAGGCATTTATTAATTTACAACAAATTAAACATATACACATGGCTATAAATTACTACTATCATAACTTTTAACAAATTCCCACATTAATCTCCACTAAGGCAACAACAACCCATAGGGCAGAATATTACATCTGGTGTGTGGGCACGCGTCCGACACACCCGAGCGTAAAATGATGTGTGATGACGTTGGGCATGCGTCGATGAGGTTTCCTAAAGCAAATAAACAGAATCACAGAATTTTAACAGCGCAGAAGGAGGCCATTCGGCCCATCTTGTCTGCACCAGCTCTCCAAATGAGCATTATGACCTAGTGACATTGCCCTGCCTTTCCCCCGTACCCCTGCACATTATTTCTATTCAAATAATCATCTAATGCCCTCTTGAATGCCTCGATTGAACTTGCCTCCACCACACTTCCAGGCAGTGCATTCCAGACCCAAACCACTCATTGTGTGAAAAAGGTTTTTCTCACGTCACACTTGCATTAAATAAAAACTTTATTTTTGAATTAAAAACATGTCCCATGTCACATGATGGGACATGTTTTATTAAATTTTTATTCTCTTTATTTTTTTACATAGTGTTTCAATCACCCTGAGGCAGCTCTGTGCCTCAGGGAGACTGAAGCACTTTTTCTCATGCATGCGTGAACTGCCTGCTAGGCCCAGCTCTCCCTCCTCCCCCTGCCCGCACAGGCAGCGCTTAGCGCTGTCAGCCTGCCAGCATGAAATCGCGGTGCGGAGCTGATCGCGGGCGGCAGTCAGCTTCCTGACCGCCCCCACCGAGTAGCCCCACCAAGGGCAAAATCCTGCCCATAGACTTTAACCAGACACCAGGGAAATCATTTTCACCTTACAAATTTAAAATGAGGTTCCTTTCAATTTGGTCCCTTTGCAGACATTTGTAGGCTTACAGCTGCTTTGATGTTACATGCCTTTGCTCTGCACACACAAAACTGCTTTCAGGTTATACCCAGCACTTCTCATTGAATGTAAATTCTCATTGTATCACCAGGGTCTTTGAACTCCACCTCTTCTAACAATAAAACCCCTTTCATAGTAGTTTTATTAGTAATAAAAGCATCTTGCTTGGTGTCTCCTAGATAGGTGCAAGATTTGACTCCCCTTCTTAAATGCTCTATTCAACAAAACGCAAAAGTACCTCTACCTCTCTGTTTACATTTCAAAACTACTATACCTCAAAGCACCCAGACTAGCTGGCTTTAATCCAATTAAAACACACACAGACACACCCACGGACTAAACCTCTATTTAAAAAAACTAATTTCCAATAACATTATACACATTAATAGCTTCATGACAGCCGTGTTATAATAACCAATTATCTGTTTTCAGTGATGTTGAGGTTCAAAGATAAATATTGACCAAGACACACACTGTGGGGAACTCCTCTGCTTTTGTTTAAGATAATGCCAAGGGGCCTTTTACATCCACATGAGAGGGCAGATAAAGCTTCAGTTTAGCATCTCACCCAAAAAACAGCACAGCACTCCCTCACCATTTTACTGAGTGTTAGCCTTTACTTCATTCTCAAGCTCCTAAGAGTAGGAATTGAACCTACAATCCTTTGATTCAGAGGTAAGAGGGCTACCCACTGAACCACAGCTGACATTTATCATCTTGTGCTCTTAATTCGTAAAGTAAATTGTGACTTGAGAGTTGAGTTTCCCATTACTGAAACCAGTGAATGCCTTTGAAAATTGTGACTGAGAGATTCTTCCAGCCCTCACCAGTCAAATATCATATTCAAATTTAATCCAGAAATCAGGTTTACCCATCCGATCATGAGGAGTGAAGGAAAAGAGCAGTAACAACACATCAAAAGTCTTTCATTGGCTGCAAAGATCATTGGACATCTTGATGTTGAGAAAGGATGAAGGTCATCCAAAACTCTGCTGCTTGTGTCCTGACACACCCATCTCCTCTTTGCTTGCTAACCTCTAGATAGTCTAGATCCACTATGCCTGCCTCTTCTTCATAAAACAGCCTCTTTGAACTCACTATCCCAATTCATTCTCCAGAAAAATAGTCATTGGACTATTAATCCAGAGGCCCAGGCTAATGCTGTGGGGATATGGGTTCAAATCCTTACCATGGCAGCTGGTGGAATTTAAGTTCTGTTGGGTCCCTCTGGCATGAGAAGAAATCCAACACTATATGTTCAAAACTTTATTCTTTTGCTATGGTTAAAAAATGGACTTCCTGCTGAACCAAAAAGGATGCCTGCTACAAGTCGCATGACCACAGGACTTGCTCTTTGTCCTGGAAGCTACCACCAAGAGTTACAAGGACAAAAGAATTCCTCTCTCTGCCTGTGGAATCTCTCACCTCATTGTGAGAGTCACAGTCCCCTTGTGATCAACGAAAGCAGAGAAAGTGCAGATGAACTGGCTCCCCAGCCTGCACTATCATAAAAGAGAGAGATCAAAACTCGCTATGCCTACAGAGTTGTTAGCAGACTCATCTCGCACCAGGGACTGTCCAGGTACATTTCAAAAGGAGATCAGTGAGGAAACAATGGAATTCTGGCCAGGAGCACAGAAACTGATTATTAAGCTGCAATTAACCATTAATGGTCAATGTCACATGACCCAAGCCTTTGGCCTTTTGGATAGCTTTAAAATCACATCTTTGGCCTCACAGGCAGACTGCTGTTTTAACATCAACTGGAAAGGACTCCAACAACCCAGCTGAGCAAACAGCCAATTACCGTCTTTCAGCTCCTTGAAGCCTGCTTGATTTTTAAAAGTCCCTGATCAACGACTGCCAAATGGTCTAAGCACAGAAAGCCCATCGTGTTGCAGCATCATTTGTTACAAAGATTTTCGTGTGGTCAGCTCCAACCAGAAACTCTTCAGGACTGAACTTCACTACGAAGGAAACACCCTCTGGACTTTGACTTCTTAGACACAAGAAATCACATAAACTAAGATTGATTTCTATGGTTCTTGTACTGTTACTATCCATAGTTGTAAAACTCCTTTGTTTTTTCCCTATCCCGCACCCCCCCCCGCCTTAATGTTTGTGTGGGAAGTTGCAAACACTCCTCCCCTGGGTTTTAAATGTGAAAGAAACTAACCTTCTGAGTTAGTTATAACTCGCGTTTGCTGCAAGTAATTAGTAAACTGAATCAGACAAAACCAGGGGTTTGGGAAAACACACCACAGCATACTTTAAAAGTAATTCAAAACACCTTCTGCTTACAGACAGTTGGTGAGAGGAAAGAAGTACAGTTTGCCTGTCTGTCTCCTGTCCTTATCAGCTCAATTAATACATGTGGAATACAAAGCCAGTCTCAATAATGGTGACCATGACACTATCATTGATTGTTGTAAAGACCCACCTGGTTCACTAATGTCCTTTCAGGGAAATATATCTGCAGTCCTTATCTGGTCTGGCCTACATGTGACTCCAGACCCACAGTAATGTGGTTGACTCGTAACTGTCCTCTGAAATGTTCAGTTTGAGAGCAATTAGGAATGGACAGCAAATGCAGGCTTTGCCAGCGACGCCCACATCTCATGAAAAAAATGGAATTGTCCATTTGTCTCTTGAGCACAGTTTAACACCAGAACCCTGCTAATTTGTTCCACTCTTCGGGCGAAGGTGTTCTGTTCTGCATTTCCCTTTTTACCTTTGTACCCTAGCTCATTCTTCCCTAACTTCTAACTTGTGTCTTAAATTACTGACAGAGTGAAGCTATTTCTTTTGGTGGGACAACCCAGAACGTGGGGCATAATCTTAAAATGAGAGCTAGGCTGTTCAGGAATGATGTCAGGAAGAACTTCTTTATGCGAAGGGTGGTGGGATTCTGGAACTCTCTCCCTCAAAAAGCTGTTGAGGTGGGAGTCAATTGAAAATTTCAAAATTGAGATTGATAGATTTTTATTAGGCAAGGGTATTAAGGGCTATGGAACCAAGCGGGTTAAATGGAGTTAAGATACAGGTCAGCCTGATCCAATTGAATAGTGGAACAGACTTGAGGAGTGGAATGGGAAAACCTTATTCCTACCTGAAGCTCATAGCCTCAAGATGCAAATTCAGCTATAATTATCAGAATGGTCCCAGTGTAACAGGCCTTTCATTAATTAGTGCATAATTAATTAATTTGATTATTATAATATTAACACATCAATATTAGGCTTGCAACTCACTCCTTTTGGTATTACCATGCCCCCGCGCCCAAACTGTTAATCTTTAGCATTCAATCAAATGTTGACATTGCGTCATGACAATCACAATCTCATTGTACAAGGGCCCCACTAAATAGACAATCCAAGAATGATCTTAGTGAACGCCAATTACATTAAAGGAATAATAGTGTTGTCCCTGAGTATTTCACGTAAAACTATAAAACCCTGGGATAATTACATTGCTCAGAAAATGATTATTATGTGTTTTAATGATTATGTCCTTTCATAATGACAGCATAATGGTTACAGACAGAAGCAAGGGAAAAAGAAGTGTCAAGCCAGTAATTATAAGAGCTGAGCAGGGTTCTAATTGTAGTGTAGGATCACAATAATTAGTTTCGAGCTAACTTCACGCAAGAACAAAGAGCGAACTAGTTGAATATTGAAGAATGTGAATTTGATGAGTTTCTTTAAAAATCTTTTGGGAGTGTCATGAACAATACTGATGTGGCAATTTTCCCTGTCATTCTGCAGCATTTTCCTCAAAATCAATGTCTAGAATCCACTGTGAGTCTCTACTAGTTACCTTAGTCCAAATGAAAGTTAACGCGCAGATCAGAAATAACTTAGGAGCAAGTCATATTTCCAGCTCAGTTCAGCCTCACTTATGACAGCTGGCTGCTGGAAGTGACTCAACCAGCAGCAAGATGCTAAAGTTACAGACCACCGCAGAAATGCTGAAAAGACAGGCAAAACTTGTCCAACTTATCTGCTCACTTGTCAGGAAAGCTCATTTGAATTCAAATTACATGAACCCAAAAAATATAAGGGTAGAAATTCCAGTTGGTGAAGTATATGCCTGAGGGTTCAGGAATCTGTACTATCTTCCTGTGCACACTATTTTTACATGAACATTAACATAGCTTAGCATCTGTGGAAAAACTCATCCTGGACTGTTGTAGGGGCATGTTAAATGCTCATACTTTGTGCCATTCAGAATTTCTGCTCCATAGATTCACCTTTGACACAAGAGCAATAAATGTAGCCTTGTCCGTGTTGCCCTCATCCCAAGAACAAAGGGCAGCATGCCATTAGGGTATAGAATGGCTCTGTTGGGCAACTAAATATTGGACAGGAGCAAGAAAGCTAAAAAAGAATATAGGAAGATATTGGAAAGGCGTAACACATATTATTTGCACAGCGGAAAGTTATTCTCTAGCAAAAGGTGAATACAGCTCATCCTGGCTAATTGTAACTTAATAGACATTACGTCAAGATCCACATTTTAAGGAGGCTTGAGGCTTTTATTTTATATTTTGGTCACTCCTGATTTCCCCATGTGAATATGGAGCTAAGCGGGATGAGGCGACAACCTATTTCCCCCTCTTTTCCAATGCTTTGAAATATGCTGACAGGGGACACGCTTGAACACTGAGGAAAAGATTCCCTTCCTCCCTGTGGGAAAAGACTTCACTTCCACCTGTATCCTTGCTTCTGCCCCCTTTGAGCTGCTTTCCCAGCCCTGTGCCTTTGTGTTCTTCCCTCTACTCCACTCCACTGTCACTCATCTCACTCTTAAACCTCTCCCTGTCCTCCACTTCCATTCTGTCCTGCCGAGGACGGGTGGTGAAGAGCCCTCTCATCTCACCAGCTTCTTATCATCTTTTCCTCCTTCCCTTCCTACCCTATCTCCCTATCCATTTCCCTCCGTTAGGTTTTTTTTTGCTTTCAAAATTTAACTTTGTAAAATGAAGATCAAATTAGAATGTGAACAGAAATTGTCTGTCTTTCTTTCTCTCTATTTGTGTGACTCTTTCTTTCTGTATCTGTCTCTCAGGACTGAATTTTCACTTTGCGGCGGGGAATAGAAGCCAGGACTGTTTAGGGATCTGAACTAGCTCCCTCAGGGGGAAGCATTAGAATTTTGACTCGTGCAGACAGGTTCCCTGTCCAATTAAAGGTGGCAATGGGTTCTCAAAGCTGGAGGTTCAACAGAGGCCTTGCAGCTGCAGAGAAGCACCCGGCTGCAGTGAATGGCAAGTAATTGGGAGGGCACTTCAACTGGGAGCATTTGTCGGCATATTGTAAGTCGTGGATGTGCTGGAGGCTCACTTTAGTCTTGGCTCTCTGCCTGTTGGGGTTGAAAAGCTTCTCGTCGAGTCGATTCTCAATCATGACCCCCTGTGGAAGTTGGTCAAGAATGATTTCCATGACCACACTGGGGTAAATCATAAAAAGAATTGGTGCAATCACACAGCCTTGCTTGACATCTGTCTGGATATGAGTGGACTCGGTGTCCAATCCATTGCAAAGGACCGTTATGTGGGAGTCACAGGATAGTAACAAATTTTGCTGGACGTCCAGGTCTCTGGAGGATTTTCCAAAGAGCTTTGCAGTTGATTGAGTCAAAGGCTTTTGACAGATAACTAAAGGCCATGTAGAGTGCCTTGATTTGAAGTGAACACAAAACAAATAACTGGTAATAAATCACAGAGGAAACACCCGACTATTATCATTTTTTTCTATTTCTCTCACATGTATATGTCTTCTCTTTAAAACAAAACACAGTAAATTTGAATTTTACCGCTTTAAGCTTTTAAAATGTCTCCTATGGCTATTCTGAAGTTAACTGAACAAAAACTGCTTAGAACTAAAAAATAATCTCAGTTTAGCTGATGTTATTGATGGATTCTGGGAATGAGGTGCACTCCACATGCTCAAACCGTGCAATCCAAATTAAGCTAACATCATCACACCTCTGGGCAAAAAAGATTAAATCCAAAATCAGGCTTTCAGCAGAGGCTGAGGCCTTCAACTTAAAAAAGTTAATGAAGACATTAAAAGACATAAAAGGCAGTTCAGTGGAAAAACAAAACCATCTTATTATGAAATATGATTTTTAAAAATGTTTTATTTTCGTTAAACCCTTATTTTTGGCAATGAAAATTGCAGTTGCTGCAGCAATAAATGGTGGTTATTATTTTACAGCAAGTATTTTGAGTTGACACAAAAACATGCCAAAATTGTGACAAACGGAATTCAAATGATGCAAAGAGGAAGTGTGCACAGATGTAAGATTTTCATTTGGTATTGATGTAGATTAATTAATTAAGATTAATTGTACTATGCAAGAAAGTAATGTTTTGTGTGTCCACACAAGTAATTTAAGAAAATTCAAATGATATTGTAAACCTGTGAGTTTTGGTTCACCTGAGAGTAGATGTTTTTGAGATCCCTTACATTTGGACTTGTCATACTGGTAGGATCTTCCGGTCGGTGAGAAGGGATGGGGCCCACTCGCCGACGTGTAAAATGATGCAGGGTGGAACTCCTGACATCACCCCGTGTCATCTCCATTTTCAGATCGGCGGGGGCGCAGCCGAGTCGGATGCGCGTCCGCTGACCTGTCAACGCCCTATTAATGCCATTAGAAATCCAGTTCAGCTTAAGGTTGGACGGGCAGGCCAGGAGCCCAGGTGGGCTTGTGAAAAAACATGAAACCTCATCCATTGGAGGGATGAGGTTTCGTGAGGGTATTTACATTTTAATGAAAGGTTTAAATAAAATTTATGGACATGTCCCAACTCATGTGACAGTGTCACATGAGGGGACAGGGCAGGGAAAATTTTTAAACTCCTTTATTAAAAGTTTAGGCGGGCCTTAATTGGCTCGCCCATGTAAAATGGCAGTGCGCCCCCAACTGGGGGCGCCGATCAGGAACCCGCCCGCTCCAGCTCTTCTCCCCCGACGGGGGGATAATTTTGCCCTATGTTTCATTGAAAGAGTCCAACAAATAATTCAGTGATGTGTTAGTGTCAAAGTTATTTTAAAACAAAAATTGATGAAATATTAAGAAGGGAATTCTGCTTGGGCCTTCTTTACTGCTAATCTGAGTGGTACATGATCCATTGCTTAGTACATCAAAATTGCTTTGGGGCCTTACAATTAGTAGAGGATCCTCAATTTGAATCTTAGAATTAGGTCTCCTGCCTGGGCCACCCATATGAAAGCCCCAATAAAGAAGGGGGGCAGGTAGATTGTGACTAGGAGCAGGGCGGTAAGATCGGTCCCATGGTTTTCAGGGAGCTGCCGCCTTGTCCCTATTGGGGCAAAAACATAATTTACCTCCCTAGTATCAGCATCAAATATTGGGCCAGGTACAGTACCATTGGAGAAAAGCAAAATACTGCGGATGCTGGAGATCTGAAATAAAAATAAAAAGTGCTGCAAAAACTCAGCAGGTCCGGCAACATCTGTGGAGAGAGAAACAGAGTTAACGTTTCAAGTGCAATATGACCTTCTTCCAAAGAAGAGTCGTATGGACTCGAAATGTTAACTCTGTTTCTCTCTCCACAGATGCTGCCAGGCCTGCTGAGCTTTCCCAGTACTTTCTGTTATTATTACAGTACAGTTGGGTGTTGCATAGTGTCCTGTTCACTCTGCCACAGCTATACATCTCAACCTAAACCTCACCAACTGCACTGCTACATTTTCCCATTCACCACACAAGCTACCTGCTTCTCTAAGTGAGATTGTTGCTTATGCAATGGGTCCACATTCACAAGGAATTGAGTTGAGAATACCCTAGAATTATACTTGTGAAAAAGCTACAACTCCTTTGAGGCTCGGGCACTTCTGAATTTTCCAGCCAGATCCCACTGGATCAGAATCATTCCGCCCTTACCTTTGGACAACTGAAGTGCATTGTGAAGATTTTACATAACTCCATCTCAGTGACATATGTTGTGCAATCTTATACAATGCTTACAATAATATCATACTAAAGGAAATAAGGCATGCAGGGGGTAGAGTTTCTGCTTTAGATGCGTGCAGGAAATTGGGTGCAAATTGTGCTTGAAATTGCGCTGGTTAGATCAGAGTTCAAGTTTCCATTAAAATCAATTTGCATAATTGTAAACAAAACTTTCCATGAAAGTGCAATCGGGCGGTGCAATTGAACATGATAGTTTATTTTAATTTACTTTTCATTAAAAAGTATTCCTTAATGCACTTAAGAGGGGTAACCTCTTTATTAATGCAGCTGTGGTTGAGTTTAGCGGCAAAAATGAGCATTTTTGATATGTGCCCACTCCTGCCATAAGTTATACAATTATAAATTACGAAAATGAATTGCAAACATATACTGAATCCCTACTGATTTTGTTGGTGTGCACTTGTCAGTCTTTTTTAGTAAATTTAATATTTTCTACTGTGTAAAAACTTTTAAAATTCGCCAACTAGTGCCTGTGCTCCTAAGAAAACTAGTTCAATTTCAAGACCCTCCCTGATTGACGACTAATGGGCACTATCAGCAAAAACACATCCACTGTTACATCAGTCTGGACAGGAATTGAATAACCAGTATCTGATATTCATTTTCACAACTTTCAAAAACCAGCTGTACATGAATGCTTTATATCAGAGGAAGCTGTACCCCTACATGGGAATTAAGACCATTTTTGGTGCGACATGGCCAGCGTCGAGAAAAATGAATTTTATACCACTGTTAGATTGTGGAAACTTAATTTATGCTTCATGTAAGTGATGCTGTTGGACTGATTCGGCCAATTTGATCCAGGTTGTGCTGGTAAAACCAGTGCAAATTAAGGGAAACTCGAGGGGCAGAATTTTACCGTCGGTGAGCAGGGGGCGGGGCCCACTCGCCGACGCATAAAATGACACGGGATGACGTCAGGTGGAACCCCCGGTGTCACCCCACCCCATTTAAATTTTCAAGAAGGCGGGGGGTGCAGCAAAATCAGCTGTGGGCCCGCCGACCTGTCAATGGCCACTTGAAGCCATTGACAGGATCAGTTAACCAATTAAAGGACCTGCCCATCCGACCTTAAGGTTGGCGGGTCGGCCAGGAGCCCCGGTGGCAACTAGAAAAAACATGAAACCTCATCCAGCGGTGGGGTGAGGTTTCATGTAGGGTTTTAAAAATTGTAATAAAGTTGTTCTGTAAATTATGAACATGTCCCAACTCATGTGACCTTGTCACATAAGGGGACATGTAATGGATTTTTCTTTTCTCTATTTTTAATATTTTTAAAAGTTGAGACGATCTCCCTGAGGCTGCACTTAGCCTCAGGGAGATGAATGCGCTGTTTTGTGCGGATGGGCGAAAGAGCGTACTCTCGATTTTAGGGATTCCCCCTGCCTGCACAGGAAGTGCATAGCGCTTCCCGGAGGACGTTAACCTGGGCGGGCCTTAATTGGCCCACTCACGTAAAATGGTGGTGCGGCCCCGATCACTGGCGGCGATTGGCTCTGCGCCTGCCCACGATTGGGTCAGGCCCGCCCGCCCGACCAGCGGGAAATTCTGCACTAGGCTGCAACATTTAGTACAGGTTATGTGAAGAAATCTATCAAGGGCCTACAGTCTCATCTCAGCTTTATCATTCTTATAACATGCTCTACTGTACTTAGTGTGCCTCCAGTCAATGGGATTCACATACGCCACATCCAGAACATACATTATCACAGCAGTTCGGGATTCAAATGGAGTACTGGGAGTGGGAATAGTTCACTGACTTGATGAAATCTCCCAATAGGTGGGAGCTGCTGTCTTCTTTTTAAATTAGACGGACGCATGGCTCCTTGTAACTGACAGTACTTCCTCCTCACTCCATGTTACTTCAAGTGCTCAATGTTGGGAGCGAGTTAAAACCTGTGAGCCAGTAAATTGAAAAGTATGTAACACATCCCTCTGTATCTGTTAGATACATTTGCATGAATATCAATTTAGCTCAACCATCCCCAATTTATACAGCCACTGTTAATTCCAACTTTGGCATGGCTGCTGAATTTTTTTCTAAAATATATCATGCCAAAAATGATCTTAATTTCCATGTAGGGGTATAACTGCCTCTGATATAATGCATTCGTGCACAACTTGTTTTTGAAAGTTGTGAAAAATGAATGGTCTCCCTTCTCCTGACTGTAATGGCCCCTTGTGAATCGGACTTGGATATTCTCATTTCAGTTCTTCTTAGGAATGGGTGAGCAGCACAGAACTGTCCTTAATCAGCACTAGCCTTAGGGAGGTTGGTGTGGGAAATGAAAAGAAATCACACTGGTGCAATAGGAGGCAAAGGAGCATTTTATATCAGAGGGAATTTAATCTCTGAATTTAATCAAGCTGTTATTTAGCTTTTGGCCTGGTGTATTTTGGCAGAAGTTCAGTAGTTGCTCCAGGTAGAACATGGGCAGAACTTCATTTACTCTGCAGCTAATCTATACCGTGCCTGACTGGGACAACTTGTTAACCTGCTCCATTCCCAGCACCAATATCCCTCTTGAAAATCGGCCCAATGTGTCTATGCATCTTTGAAGGAGCTATCCAATTAGTCCCACTCCCTGCTCTTTCCCCAAGGCCCTGCACATGAAGTACAATAAAGAAAGGTTTGAAGTTTTCACTCGATTGCACTGTTTTGCTCTACAATTTGCCTGATATTGGCATAATTGATGGATTGTGGAATTTTAAGTGCTAATTGTATTCAGCATAACTCGAGTTTCTGTGATTTTTTTTTGTGTATTAGTTTTGAAAACATGGCATTAAAAGCATTTCTTGCCCAGGAAACAGGCCATTCCCCCAGGATGAACTTATCACCAAGATTAGGCATTTCCACTCATCGACTTGTGTGCAGGACCTGGGGAGGCTCCAAAAATGAGCTGGAACTTTTGGACGCCTGGACCACAATAAGTATGTTTGAAAAGTTTTCAATGCATCCCTTTAATCACTAAGGAACTGACTGCTGTACTCCAATCTAACTAAAAATTAATCTTGTACATCTTTTAAAAGTCATTTTCAGTCATTTAAAATTGGGTTACTCACAGGTGGTGAATTGACACCGATCTAAAATGTTTACTTTTGGTGATCGACTCATCTTCAGCTATATTGATCAAATTTTCCCAAGTTGCCATTCTTAAATTTTTGAAGGAATATTTTTTTAAAGTAAAATTTTTTTTCAGCAATCAACGGCACAATTTGTGCTGGAATCACCAATTGCATTCAAAACAGAAACTCTCCCCTAAAGTGCTTAAGCTCTCACTTGAAATGCGGAATAGAGGGAACCTTCACAAATGCACATAACACAACTGGAGGGATTTTTATGGCACTGCTGAGTTATCCATCTTCACGACCCTGAGGGCTTGGGGCCTTGAGGAAATGTAGGGCAATAAGCTCAGGATGGGCTACTCCACAAAGAAATGGGGAAGGACAATTGGAGAGGGACTTACCCTCCGCTGCACTGTCACAACTTTTAGCATAAGCAGAAGCCTGGGGAATGCTGCAGAATGACATTGAGGAGGAGGAACAGAAAAAGGAAGAAAAAATTTAAACAATATCAGTGGAAGGATAAAAGGAACAGTATTACAGTGTGAAAATCCAAGGAAATAATACATAGAGTTAAATGTGTCTAAAAGCCCCATGCTGGGTATGCCATAAGATTTTGTAGTTCCAAGATTATTTATATCCATGGCTTTTGTTTTGTAGAAAGGTTGTCGGTTTAAATTTCCCAGCAAGTAACATTTAACTCACTGTGAGAGAGGAGGAGGCTGACTCTGCATTCTCTAAGTATGAACAGGTGATTGGGAATTAGCTTGTGCGCGTGTGAGAGAGTGTGAATGATTACAGGAGACTTGTATATATGTAAATGACCTGGTAGTGTAGATGAATGATTCGTCGCTGAGCTAAATGACATTGATGCAAGGGCACTGTTCTGAGAGTTACTCACCACGTGCTGAATAGGTCTTTGTGCTTTAACACAAATTTAAGATTCATTTACACTGATACATTGGATCTGCAGAGTTTTATTTATTCAATCTTGGGACATGGGCATCACTGGTAAAGCCAGCATTTGTCACCCATCCCTATCTTGCCCTTGAGGAGGTGCTGGTGAGCCACTTTCTTGAATCGGCACAGTGGTCTAGTACACCCACAGTGCTGTTAGGAAAGGAGTTTCAGGATTTTGACCCAGTGACAGTGAAGGAATGGCGATATAGTTCCAATCAACTGCCTCAGCCCTAAGCTCTGGAATTCCCTCCCTAAATCTCTCCACACCTCTTTCCTCCCTTAAGACACTCGCTAACCGTTCCTCTTTGACCAAGCTTTTGGTAAGCTGGCCTAATATCTCCTCATGTGGCTCTGTTGTTGCAGCAAGCAGTTAGTTGCACTATGAGATGTACAAAGGGTTTTGTTCGGCACTTTGAGAGACAAGACAGAAATGGAAAGCAATCTTGTGTCTTGAAATGCTAAGGCCCCTCAGATTAATACGACATGCTGTTTTATTTCCCCAACTCAATGCCTTTTGTAAAAGACCAAAGATCTCCATATATCTTCCTGTCCCATCAGTCTTGCCAGCAGTTCATCATCTTATTTTTGTCTTCCTTTAGGGCAGAGAAGTGTACGGCATCATTGTTTACTAATCACTTCATTTGTCAATCATTAATTTTTAATGCAGTATTTGTTTTTGTAGCAGCAGAGAAAAACAACTTACCAAGTGGATCATATTGATTCGCAATTAAAAACTGTGCCAAACATGCAATGTGTCAACTAGTTTTTAAATCATGCCCTTTGTTTTCAGTTAATTAATGCATGGCTTGCATTTATTTTTTATACAACACACTGCCATTGGCTCATTTTCATTCAAACAGTTGACAGCATTAACCAGATGAGTGATGTGGATGTTGAACGCATGGTAATTGGCCTTTCAGTGTTGTTAATTATATTTCCAGCAATATTCTGTTTATATTTTAAATGTTTAGTGCAACTCATTACGCTGGCCAGTTCAGACTGTATATACAGTTCTCATAGAGAAACCAGTATCTAAGACCTCTGACTAGTTTATCAGTGAAATCATCACTACCCTGGGTATCACTGATAGATGCTAAAACAATGACCTTTTATATTTGGTTCTAATAAACAGCCACTTAAAATGGTTGAGAAATTCCAATGTCAGGCATTAAACAATAATTTCCTGAACCCAACTAGTGTATTAATGCCCCTTAGGGAAGGAAATCCTTGTGCCTTCCCCTCTTTTGGCCTATATGTGATTGCAATCCCACACCAACATGGTAGACTCTCATCTGACTCTGAAGTGGCCTAGCAAGATACTCAGCTGAATCAAACTGAGGGTAACTAGGGATGGGCAATAAATGCCCACGTCCTGAGGATAAATGAAAAGAATTCTGCAAGGACCAACCCACTGGAAATTGCTGGGGCTCAATTGCACTGGGTCTCTGCAGTTTCCCAACATTAAGTGGGATCTCTGTCTGCTCCTCCACAAGATAAATTATTGGCTTGGGCAACGTTAAGCAGGATCTCTGTCTGCTCCTCCACAAGATAAATTATTGGCTTGGGCAACAGGTTCAGGGGATCCACTTGCCTGGCTCCTTTAGGACCCAGCATAACTCTGGAGGCAAAGGCGGTCTCACGCAGAAAGTGTCCAGATTGAGAAGCCCCCTGAACCCTATACGAAAGGTCATGTTTTTTCCTCTTCTGGAAGCCTGATTGGCCCCCTTCACACAGAGGATTGAGGGGAGCATGACTGAGGCCTGCATGGGAAGTACTGGGCAGTTCCTTTCACAATGATGAGGCGATGCTGAACGTTCTGGCTTTGTGGTTGGGGTGTGAGTTGAAGATTCACCTGCAGTGATACCTGCACCTGCCATCCCTTCGCTGAGCCCAGTAAGACAGCACCATTCTCCTTGAGGATTTTCTACACTAAAGCATGACAGATTTAACAGCAGAGACTGTGACATGGACAACCACAGAGTGACCCCTCAAACTAATTCTCAAATTTAAGCTGCTTTAATCGCCTCTGGTTCTGGTTTCGGGGCCCATTCCAGAAACGTGAGCACACAATGGAAGTTGCCACCTCGAGAGCTGCACTGTTGGAGGTGCTACCTTTCGAATGATACATTAAATTGAAGCTCCATTTGTCCTCTTAGGTGGATTTTAATTTATTTATGTGCTCTTGGGATGTGGGCTTCACTGGTTAGACCAGCATTTATTGCCCATCCCTAACTGCTATTGAGAAGGCAGTGGCGAGCAGCCTTCTTGAACTGCTGCAGTCCATGTGGTGTAGGTACACCTAAAGGCCTGTTAGGGAGGGAGTTCCAAGATTTTGACCCAGTGACAGTGAAGGAACGGTGATATATTTCCAAGTCAGGATGGTGAGTGGCTTAGAGGGGAATTTGCAGGTGGTGCTGTTCCCATGCATCTGCTGCCCTTGTCCTTCTAGGTGGGGGAGGTTACAGGTTTAGAAGGCACTGTCGATGGAGCCTTGGTGAGTTGCTTGTAGATGGTAAACACTGCTGTGTGTCAATGGTGGAGGCAGTGAATGTTTAAGGCAATAGATGGGGTGCTAATGTAAAAGAACCCAGAGTACTATTCAAAGAAAGAGCATGTAAGTCCTCTCTGGAGTCCTGGCCAATATTTATCCCTCACCCAACATCACTAAAATAAAAGACTGTCTGGTTGTTGACATATTCATGGTTGTGGGATCTTGCTACGTGGAATTTGGCCACCAAGTTTCCTAATTTATAACAGTGACTACACTTCAAAGTTACTTGACTCAAAGACAAAGTGCTTGGGGACGCCCTAAGGTCAAGCAAAGCTCAATAGAAATTCAGCTCTTACTTTGCTTTCTTAACTTTCTTAACATTAAACCTAGGGTAAGGCACTTATCACAGCTAAAATCATGATTGAAGTGACTGGCAGTACTAACAGGCATTGCTAATGACTGTGTTTGAATCTTGGACTGAAACTCTGAATAGTGTTATATGGGAATTGAGAGAATTGGCCTAGAGAATGAAGGACAACAGCCCAGCTTTTTACACCTTTACTGCTGAGTCAAAAGGATAGCATTTGCTATATGGAGAGACTAGAGAAGCTGAGATTGTCCTCCTTAGAGCAGAGGAGACTAAGAGGAGGTTTGGTAGGGGTGTTCAAAATCATCAGGGGTTATGATAGAATAAATAGAGAGAAAATGTCCGCAGACTTTGGGCTCTGCTGTGCTGCTGGTTTCAGCGCTATGGGAACTGGGTAAGGGAAAAAATGGCAATTAGGATCCATTCCTGGCGACTTCTGGCATGGCCTACACCAACTGCCATGCTGTGGAGGGTGATAGTACAGATTTTAAGTCTGTACTCTAAACATGGCAGATCACAATGTCAGTCATCGTCTACCATTGATTTGGATTTCCCCTGTCACCGTGGAACTTGCTGCTCTAGTTAACACCCTCTCATGCATGGCTGAGTATGTATTTAGCTGCACAAGGGTCTCCCGTCCGCTGCCCCACCCCCTGCTCCACAGTGGTGATATTTTAGAGTATCTCCATTGAACTTTCAGGTTAAGTGTTTCTCACTATTTATTTGCTATAGATGTAGTGGAAGCACTGTGTTGGTGGAGTTGCCAGAAGTTCTGTTAATCAGAAGTGAATGATGGGAACCTTTGGAAGGAGTGGCGTGCTTTGGAAAGGCCTCTGATTCTATGGTTACTCCTAGTCATGGGGATTGTAGTTGCTGTCCCCCTTGGGCATCACAGGGAAATGGAGCAGAGGCAGCAGAGAAGACAAGTAAATCAGTGAGGCATCATCTGCGGAGAGACCCAGAGTTAACGGGTGGAATCATCTGGTCCTGCCAGCAGCAGGAAGCTTGTTGGGCAGGGGAATTTAATGTGACAGGAGGCCAAAAATCAGCTTCCCAATGGTGGGATAAACTTTTGGAATTCTGTTCTCGGGACTTTAAAGGTGGGTTAAAAACGGGTCGAGCTCCCTGATGAATAACGTTGGAAATCCTTTCGCATGCAGTAGCATGTCATGCATGGTCATTAAAAGGCCAGTAGATCATGCTACATGGCATGAGATGACCGTTGACATTTTGTTCAGAACATATTGACGCCGCAGCATTGGGAAGTGTTAAGAATGCAGCTGCCAACTGCGCAGCAAAGCTTTGAAGATCCTGCCTCTATATTACCCTACAAGGTACATGCAGTGCCTCGATCTGAGCTGGTGGCTGTGACTGTCATATCAAGTGATGGTCTGTCTTCCTCAGAGATCTTGTCTTCCTCTGGATCCACCCTCCCACCTACCCCCCGACCAAACCAACCCACCCCATTGGTTCTTTGCTGCTGCCTTCTGTTATTCGTTACCATGCCCAAAAAGAGAGGGAAGAGTTTCATTGATTGTGTTGCATTGTGTTTGGGTGATGTACCAGTCATAGCTGAAGAGCTGGAAGCATGTGGATGCTGTGAGTGATGGGTGTGAGGCTTGCAGCAGTAGTGGTAAGTGTGTGTGAGGGTGAAATATATGAATGTTAGGTGTGAGTCATGATTGCTAGAGATTACTGAGGAGTGAGTGATGGAAGTGTAATGCATTGAACAGCCTGTAAGGTTGGCATTTGAAGGTGCATTCACTGACCTTGACCACTCGTGTGAGGTCATTGAACTTCTTCTACCACTGTATCCAGATCCTCAGGGCCAGACTCTTTGCATTGACCTCTGTAGTTATCTGCTTCCAATGCCTTTACAGTGTATGTCTTGGAGAGTCTCCTGGCTCCCTGTGGAAAAATGACCTCTCTCCTCCTTTCCACCTCCTGTACTAAGGCCTCCAGTGCTGCATCTGAGAATCCAGGTGCCCTTTTTCTGGCCTGCAGTTCCATTACTCCAGTTTATTCCTGCTTACAATCTCTCTCGCAGCCATTCCAGCCCCTGCTGTAGCCGGAATGCACCTCCTCTGGTGCTAGCCTCACAGAAACCTGGGCCCCGTGCTGAGCGTGCAGCCACTCAGCAGTGTGATTAGCACTGAGTTACACATCACAATCAGGAAGATAAGTGAAATAGAGTGAATGTCAGAACTGGGAAATGTTACAGATGTAACAGGTTTTAAGCAAATACAGAGGCAGGGAAGGAATAAAAGAAAGGACTGTGAGAGGGTGGAGGGTGGGAGAGATTAAATGACAAAAGGGATGATGGTACAAGACAAAAGAGGGCGGTAATTGGTCAAGGAAAGAAACAAAGGATGGGTGTGGAGGAGGAGTAAATGGCAACAGCAGAATCATTACCAACAGTTGTTGCCTGAGGAAACAGGAATGGTGTTCCTAAAGTGGTGAAGAGAGTCATTGAATCATGAAATGTTACAGTTCAGAAGTAGAGTTGCCAACCCCCCAGGATGGACTTAAGTCCCCAGGAATTGAAGGTCAATCACCAGGACACCACTGTGTGCAATCCTAGAGAAAAATCATCAGGACATAAGAAAAGATTGTGGCTGGGATTTTCTGTGCTCGCTGATGTTGGACGTGTTTGGTAGCGTGAGCAGACAAAATGGCGAGAAGGCCAAAAATCGGTTTCATGATGTGAAAAATGTTTGTGATCATCTGCTCTGCCTGCCGTTGGTGGGCTGCTTTCTGCGCCATCGGACATCAGGAACCTCATTGTGATATAACAGCATATCATTATAAGGCCAGCTCACCTGAATCATCCTCTCCCCTGCCGGATCATCCACCCACGTTGGCAGGAAAACACGCTGATGCATTTCACAACAGCATATATGAGGCATGCACTTGGCAGGCTGCACTTTGCTCTGGATTTCAAGGTTTGTTTGCCTACCTTGCTTCGGTCAGTACTTGCAGTCATCAGCGCCATGCTTCACAGACAGTGCCACATCACTTTTAGGAGGGCTCATGGGTAGGTTTCTACCTACCAGACCAGCCAGATGTGGGTGGCTTTTTAATGGCTGCAGGGCAAGATCTTGCTTGGCGAAGGGGGAAAAGTGGCCTTAGGCAAGGGAAGAGACTGCAGGGTGAGAGCTGTACTAGGGAAGGAGGGTATCCCAGGATGTGTGTAGGGCGCATGTTGATTTGTGCAAGTGGCCTCAAGATGGTGAGGGCTGAGGAGGCAGTGTCCAGAGATGAGGCCAGATGGGTATGTGCGGGTATGTGTGTGATAATGGGTGGTTCTAGTAATTATGGTTTTATTTAGTATATAATGTACCTTTTAAGAATAATACTTGTTAGGCAAGACCACATGATTTGTAGTAACCAATAGGAGAATAGCGTGGGCTACCTCAGCAGTCAGTGTAGAGACAGAGTTGGAGTTGGAAGCACACATGTAGTTGCTGCTGAGTATATTGTAAATAAACTTAATGTTTCTACCCAAGAAGTGTCTGCAGATCAACTCTATCATTAATAGTACAACTTGGCCACCCTACAACAATGTGATGAGGATAAAACAGGATTGAACAGAAGAAATCAAGTTAAAAAGAAACCGGCACTGTACTTCGCCTAGTGATTGTAAGTAATAAGCTCCATTAGAATTGAAGAAGTTATCCCCTCTCAAAATGCCACAATTTGGGAGAATTGATCCTTTTGAACCTGCCACAGACGATTGGCCTCAGTACATAGAACACCTAACGTTCTTTTTTCAAGTGAATGAGATTACGGGGGAAGAGAAGAGGCAAGCAATCCTCTTGAGACCTTGTGCGAGCAAAACCTACAGCTTGATTTGAAGTTTGATAGCACCCAGTGCCCCAGATTTGAAGAATTTCAATGAATTTAGCAAACCTTGTAGAGTTTTTCGAGGAGGTTACCAAGAAAGTAGATGAAGGAAAGGGTGTGGATGTTGTCTACATGGACTTTAGTAAGGCCTTTGACAAGGTCCCACATGGGTGGTTAGTTCAGAAGGTTCAGACACTTGGTATCCATGGAGAAGTTGTAAACTGGATTCGAAATTGGCTGTGTGGGAGAAGACAGAGAATGGTAGTGGATGATTGCTTCTCAGACAGGAGGTCTGTGACTAGTGGTGTGCCTCAGGGATCTGTGCTGAGACCATTGTTGTTTGTTGTCTATATCAATGATCTGGATGATAATGTGGTGAGTTGGATCAGCAAGTTTGCTGATGACACTAAGATTGGAGGCGTTGTGGACAGCGAGGAAGGCTTTCAAAGCTTGCAGAGAGATCTGGACCAACTGGAAAAATGGGCCAGAAAATGGCAGATGGAATTTAATGCGGAAAAGTGTGAGGTGTTGCATTTTGGAAGGTCAAACCAAGGTAGGACATACACAGTAAATGGTAGGGCACTGAGGAGTGCGGAGGAACAAAGGGATCTGGGAGTTCAGATACATAATTCCCTGAAAGTGGCGTCACAGGGAGACAGGGCTGTAAAGAAAGCTTTTGGCATACTGGCCTTTATAAATCAAAGTATTGAGTATAGGAGTTGGGATGTTATGGTGAGGTTGTATAAGACATTGGTGAGGCCAACTTTGGAGTATTGTGTGCAGTTCTGGTCGCCTAACTACAGGAAGGGTATCAGTAAGATTGAGAGAGTGCAGAGAAGATTTACTAGGATGTTGCCGGGTCTTAAGGAGTTGAGTTACAGGGAAAGATTAAACAGGTTAGGACTTTATTCCTTGGAGCATAGAAGGATGAGGGGAGATTTGATAGAAGTTTACAAAATTATGAGGGGTATAGACAGAGTAAATGCGAGTAGACTCTTTCCACTTAGATTAGGAGAGATAAACACGAGAGGACATGGCTTTAGGGTGAAAGGGGAAAGGTTTAGGGGGAACATTAGGAGGAACTTCTTCACTCAAAGAGAGGTGAGAGTGTGGAACGAGCTACCATCTGATGTGGTAAATGCGGGCTCACTCTTAAGTTTAAGAATAAATTAGATAGATACATGGATGGGAGAGGTCTGGATGGTTATGGACTAGGTGCAGGTCAATGGGACTAGCGGAATAATATTTTGGCACAGACTGGAGGGGCCAAATGGCCTGTTTTCTATGCTGTAGTGTTCTATGGTTCTAAGGAATTGGTGGGCCTTGTGACGGGTCATTTTCAACCAAAGCCCTCAGTCAAGGTGCAGAGGTTCAGGTTTAAATCATGAAATAGAGCCCTGGGTGAGACAATTGCATGCTACATGGCAAATTTGAAGCAGCTAACAGAACATTGTGAGTTCAGTACGACTCTGAATGACATGCTCAGGGATCGTTTAGTGTGTGGTGTGAAAGAGGATACTATTTGTAAAAGATTATTTTCTGAAGTGAATCTGGATTTCAAGAAGGCGCTAGAGTTAGCATTGGCTGTGGAAAGTGTAGTAAAAGATACAAAGCAATACAGGGTGCGCAAAATGGTGCCATCCTCCACATCGGGCAGGAAACCTCAGCCAAAAGAAGTGTGAAAAAGTGAGACTCTGCCGAGAAGCGGGAAACAGCCCCTGCTCGCTAAAGAATAAAGAAAAATAACTTAGCAGCGAAATCGAAGGATAATTTTAATAGAGGTGGAAACCATCAGTTTTTTAGCGATTGGCAGTTTAAAAAAATTGAATACTACTATTGTCATAGAAATGGACATATAATGAGGCAATGCAAGGAAAGATTCAAGCTGGCTTGTAAACAACAGAAGAAGTCCAATGAAATCTACAATGTAGAAGAGCCAGAAACAAATTCAGAGATTTACTCGTTGTTTAATCTGAAAGTTGGAAAGACAAAACCAATATTCACAATGAAAGTAAATGGCAAATCTGTTAGAATGGAAGTGGACATGGGAGCTTTCACTACAGTAATTGGGGAACATACCTTCGGATATATGAATAATGGTGAACATCAATTAAGTTTAGAAGAAGCAACCATCAAGCGGGTGAAGACGTTCAAGTAAAAGGCATAAGCAGAGTAACTGTCCATTACGGAAGCCACTTGGCAAAGCTACCCTTGATGATAGCAGGTGAAGGGCCAAACCTCCAGGGGCGAAACTGGTAAAAGGAGATTAAGTTAGAATGGGCTGTAATTTTCCAGCTTAGAGGAAATGGGCTACCAGAGCTACTTAGAAAGTACGCCACTGTCTTTAAGAATGAACCTGGAAAAATCCAGGGCCTGCAGGCCAAGATTTATGTGGATCCGGAGGCAACACCTCACTTCATGAAGGCGAGACCGGTGCCATACGCCCTGTGAGAGAAAGTTGACATTGAACTGAACAGATCAGAGAAACTGGGCATTATACAACCTGTTCAGTTCTCAGAATGGGCAGCACCCGTAGTCCTAGTCCTTAAACCCGACCAAAGTGTCTGAGTTTGTGGAGACTACAAACTGACGGTTAATAAAGTAGCTAAGCTTGACAGGCATTCCATTCCAAAAATCAAAGGCCTGTATGCCAAGCTGGCAGGAGGCACAAGGTACACAAAGCTTGACATGAGTCATACTTATCAGCAATTAGAGTTGGATAATGTCTCCCGGGAATTTGTCATAATTAATACCCACAAAGGGTTGTACCAATATACACCATTGCCTTTCAGTGACTCCTCCGCTTGTGCCATCTTTCAGAGAACAATGGAAAGCTTACTGCAGGGACTGCTCAGATTGTAGTCTATTTAGACAATGTATTGGTGACAGGATTAACTGAAAAAGAGCATTTGACAAACGTAGAAGAAATCTTAAAATGTTTCTTACAAACTGGAGTGCATTTAAAAAAAAGAAAAGTGCACGTTCTAAGCGAGGGAGGTAATCTATTTAGGTCACCTGCTAGATTCACAGGGCCTTCACCCAGTTGAGGAGAAAGTGAGAGCCATAGGAGAGGCACCTGCACCAAAGAACTCCTCAGAGCTCAAATCATTCCGAGGAATGATCAACTATTATGGGCGGTTCTTACCCAATTTGTCTACAGTGCTAGCCCCCCTGCATTCTCTACTCAAAAAGAACCAATGTTGGTTTTGGGAGTGCCCCAGAAAGAAGCTTTCATAAAGGTGAAACAATTGGTGCACTTGTCCAATCTATTAGTGCATTACGACCAGACGAAAGAATTGGTGCTGACATGTGACGCATCTCCCTACGGCATGGGAGCAGTGTTATCTCCTCGGATGGACGACAGCACAGAACGGCCAATAGGTTACATATCAAGAACGCTCACCACAGCAGAAGAGGGATATTCCATCATCTTTGGTGTCAAGAAATGTCACCAGTACATACACAGCCGCCATTTTACAATCGTTTTAGGCCACAAACCATTGCTAAGATTGTTTAGTGAGGACAAGGCTATACTACCCATAGCCTCAGCAAGAATACAACGATGGGCCTTAATTCTGGCAGCTTACGAATACACTTTTGTACATCGGCCTGGCAATCAAATCGCAAACATCGATGCCCCTAGTCATTTGCCTTTGCAAGAAAATGATGAGCACGTCCCAGTTCCACAGGAACTTGTCTTACTGTTAAATTTCTTAGATTGCTCGCTGGTAAGTGCTCGACAGGTCAAAGACTGGACAAGTTCGGACCCAGTCCTATCTCAAGTATGAGAACAAGTGCTACATGGTTGGTCACAGGGGCCCGTATCCGACAAAATGAAACCGCACTTCAACAGAAGACATGAAATAACCAGCCAGGATATTATGGGGCCGAGTGATAGTTCCTCCAAAGGGAAGGGAACTGCTTTTAATTGAACTACACAGTGTCCATCCAGGAATTTCCCGAATGAAGACCATGGCAAACAGCTGTCTATGGTGGCCTGGGATGGATGGCAAAATAGAGAGTTTAGTCAAGCAGTGTGTGCAAAAGTTGCCAGTGACAGCTCCATTACACTCATGAGAGTAGCCAGGTAGACCATGGGTATAGGTGCGCATTGACTACATTGGACCTTTCCTGGGAACAATGTTCCTACTCATTGTCGATGCCCATTTAAAATAGTTGGATGTATATGAGGTGAAGTCAGCAACGTCGGCTGCTACAATTGAGAAACTATGTCAGAGTTTTGCCATTCATGGACTACCAGAAGTAGTCATTTCCGATAACGGCAAGACATTTACGAGTGCTGAGTTTCAACTGTTTATCAGCCTCAACAGTATCACTCATGTGAAAACTGCACCACACCATCCTTCCTCAAACGGACTGGCCGACAGAGCGGTTCAAGCAATCAAGGCAGGTATGAAAAAGCCAAATGGTGATTCCTTGGCAACCAAGCTAGCACGCTTTCTTTTTCATTACACGACCACTTCTCATACAACAACAGGTGTCACACCTGCGGAGTTATTGTTGAAACGCTACCTCAGGGTGAGATTGAGCTTAATAATACCGAATTTAGAGGGAATGATGGAAAGGAGTCAGGGAAACCAGAAAACTAGACACAACTGGCATAGTCGCAAGAGGAAATTTACCGTGAGAGAGCTGGTATACATGGAGAACTTCGGGAAAGGACCTAAGTGGTTACTGGACGAAACAAGCGTGGTGACTGGACCCCTATCTTACCATGTGGAGGTGGACGACCGGATCATCCGTAAATATGTGGACCATTTAAGGAAGAGAGAGACACCAAGATTTGGTTCCACCAGTGATCACGACCGGGTGTGCGTTTCCTGTTGCAGACACTCAACCCAGGACTGACATGTCTGATGTTCCTGTAAGAGTTGAGGATACAGAACTGCAAGTGCCCACCGAAGTACCTGTTGTTCAGGCAACTCCAGAAAAGGAGGTTCCTGACAAAGGATCTGAAATTGTGGAGCTGCGACGTTCCATACCTACCAGGAAAGACTGAACTTGTAAATTCCTTACCAAGTGTAAATATTGTGTTGTCTTGAAAAATATGTATTGTAAATATAATACATATAGCCAAGTTAAAGGGGGAGGAATATAGTAATTATGGTTTTATTTAGTGTGTACCTGTAGGAATAATACTTGTTAGGCAAGATCACATGATCTGTAGTGACCAATAGGAGAGTAGCCCCGGCTACCTCAATAGTCAGTGTAGGGATAGATTCGGAGTTGAAAGCACAAGTGCAGTTGCTGCTGAGTATCATAGAATCACATAGTGCAGAAGAGGCCCTTCGGCCCATCGAGTCAGCACTGACACGTGAGAAACACCTGACCTACCTACCTAACCCCATTTACCAGCAATTGGCCCATAGCCTTGAATGTTACGATGTGCCAAATGCTCATCCGGGTACTTTTTAAAGGATGTGAGGCAACCCACCTCCACCACCCTCCCAGGCAGCGCATTCCAGACCGTTGCCACCCTCTGGGTAAAAAAGTTTTCCTCACATCCCCCTCTAAACCTCCTGCCCCTCACCTTGAACTTATGCCCCCTTGTGACTGACCCTTCAACGAAGGGGAACAGCTGCTCCCTATCCACCCTGTCCATGCCCCTTATAATCTTGTACACCTCGATCAGGTACCCCCCCAGTCTTCTCTGCTTCAACGAAAACAACCCAAGTCTATCCAACCTCTTTTCATAACTTAAATGTTTCATCCCAGGCAACATCCTGGTGAATCTCCTCTGCACCCCCTCCAGTGCAATCACATCCTTCCTATAATGTGGCAACCAGAACTGCACACAGTACTCCAGTTGTGGCCTCACCAAGGTCTATACAACTCCAACATGACCTCCCTACTTTTGTAATCGATGCCTCGATTGATAAAGGCAAGTGTCCTGTATGCCTTTTTCACCACCCTCCTAACATGCCCCTCTGCCTTCAGAGATCTATGGACACACACGCCAAGGTCCCTTTGTTCCTCAGAATTTCCTAGTGTCATGCCGTTCATTGAATACTTCCTTGTCAAATTACTCCTTCCAACGTGTATCACCTCTCACTTTTCAGGGTTAAATTCCATCTGCCACTTACCTGCCCATTTGACCATCCCATCTATATCTTCCTGTAGCCCAAGATACTCAACCTCACTGTTAACCATCTGTCCAATCTTTGTGTCTAATCCTATCCCCCACATAGTCATCTATGTCATTTATATAAATGACGAATAATAGGGGACCCAGCACTGATCCCTGTGGTACGCCACTGGACACTGGCTTCCAGTCACTAAAGCATCCTTCTGTCATCACCCTCTGTCTCCTACAACTAAGCCAATTTTGAATCCAACTTATCAAATTACCCTGTATCCCATGTGCATTTGCCTTCTTTATAAGTCTCCCATGTGGGACCTTGTCAAAGGCTTTGCTGAAATCCATATAAACCACATCAACTGCACTACCCTCATCTACACACCTGGTCCCCTCCTCAAAAAATTCAATCAAATTTGTTAGGCATGACCTCCCTCTGACAAAGCCATGCTGACTATCCCTGGTCAAACCTTGCCTCTCCAAGTGGAGATAGATTCTCTTCTTCAGAATTTTCTCCAATAGTTTCCCTACCACTGACGTGAGACTCACTGGTCTGTCGCTCCCTGGCTTATCTCTACAACCCTTCTTAAATAGCGGAACCACATTAGCTGTTCTCCAGTCCTCTGGCACCTCCCCCATGGCCAGAGAGGAATTAAAGATTTGGGTCAGAATCCCTGCGACCTCCTCCCTTGCCTCCCTCAGCAGTCAGGGACACAAATCATCCGGACCTGGAGATTTGTCCACTTTTAAGCCTGCCAACACCTCCAATACCTTGTCACTCCCGATATCAATTTGCTCAAGAACCTCGCAGTCTCTCTTCCCGAGTTCCATACCTTCATCCTCATTCTCTTGGGTGAAGATGGATGTGAAGTATTCGTTCAACACTCTACTGATGTCCTCTGGCTCCACCGATAGATTGCACCCTTGCTCCCTAATGGGCCCTATTCTTTCCCTGGTTATCCTCTTCCCATTGATATACTTATCGAATATCTTGGGATTTTCCTACTTTTACCAGCCAGAGCTTTCACATATCCCCTCTTTGCTCTCCTAATTGCTTTCGTAAGCTCTACCCTGCACTTTCTGTACTTCACGAATGCCTCTGCTGATTTGCTCCCCTTGTACCTGCTAAAAGCCTCTCTTTTCCTTCTCATCGTATCCTGAATATCTCTGGTCATCCATGGTTCTCTGGGCTTGTTACTCCTTCCTATCACCCTAGAGGGAACATGTTAAGCCCATTTCCTTTTTGAACACCCCTCACTGCTCTTCTGTAGATTTCCCCACAAGTAACTGTTCCCAGTCTACCTTGGCCAGATCCTGCCTTATTTTACTAAAATCCGCTCTCCCCCAATCCAAAATATTTTTTTGCAACTTGTCTATTTCTTTGTCCATAACAAGCTTAAATTGTATATGTTGTGGTCGCTATCACTAAAATGCTCCCCCACCACCACCTCAGTCACCTGTCCGGCTTCATTCCCCAGAATTAGGTCCAGCACTGCACCGTCCCTTGTTGGACCCTCGACATATTGACCTAAAAAGTTCTCCTGTACACATCTCAAGAAATCTACTCCATCCAAGCTCTTAACACTATATCTATCCCAATTAATGTTGGGAAAGTTGAAATCACCTAATATAATTACCCTTTTGTTATTGTTTTTATATACCTCTGTGAATTGTGTACATATTTGCTCCTCAATTTCCCGCTGACTATCTGGGGGTCTATAATAAACACCTAACAATGTGGCTGCCCCTTTTTTATTCCTAAACTCTACCCACAAAGCTTCGTTCGATGCCCCCTCCAAGATATCATCTCTCCTTACTGCAGTAACTGACTCCTTAACTAATAATGCAATGCCTCCTCCTCTTTTAGCCCCTCCCCTGTCTTGCCTGAAGATCCTATATCCCGGAATGTTGAGCCGCCAATCCTGCCCCTCCCTCAACTATGTCTCTGTGATGGCTACTATATCGCAATTCCACATGTCAATCCTCACCCTTAACTCATCCGCTTTACCTGTAATACTCCTGGCATTAAGATAGAGGACATCCAGCCTTGCCTTCCTCCCTTGAAACTTAATGCAGCTGTACTCCCTCTGACTTGATTGTTTTACTGTATTATGACATGTCCCTATTCTGCTAACATTCTGTGTCCCCTCCCCCTGCCGAATTAGTTTAAACTCCTCCCAACAGCACTAGCAAACCTGCCCACAAGATGTTAGTCCCGCTCTGGTTCAGATGTAGACCGTCCCACTTGTACAGGTCCACCTTCCCCAAAAACGGTCCCAGTGATCCAGGAATCTAAAACCCTCCCTCCTGCACCAACTCTTAAGCCAACTATTCATCTGCGCTATTCTCCTATTTCTGAGCTCACTAGCATGTGGCACTGGGAGTAATCCAGAGATTACAACCCGAGAGGTCTTGCTTTTTGAGTCTACTGCCTACCTCCCTGAATTCTTGATGCCAGACCTCATCCCTCTTCCTACCTATGTCATTGGTACCAACATGCACCATGACCTCTGCCTTATCACCCTCCCCCTTCAGGATGCCCTGCAGCTGTTCAGTGACATCCCGGACCCTGGCACCAGGGAGGCAACACTCCATCCTGGAGTTACGTTGACAGCCAATTATATTGTAAATAAACTTAATGTTTCCACCCAAGAAGTTTCTGCAGGTCAGCTCTATTATTAATAGCCCAACTGGACAAACCCTGCAACAGTGGTGATGTCCTTTGAGCTGCCAGTGAGTGAGATGCCAGTGAATGTGTGATGGGCTTGAGTGTGTGAGTTTAGAGTAATGAGATGGCTGCCTTACCCTGGCTCTACTGGATGAGATCATTCATACTCTATTTGCATTGGATGGCCAACCTCTTCTGTACAACATTGGCACTGATCACCACTGCCATTGCCTGTCAAGCTGAAGTGGTAATGTTGCTGCACCTCCTGCGGCCAGAACTGGGGTACAGGACATCACAGCGGCGTCCAAAGGGTGCTCGAGGGCTGCAGTCTTCTTGCCTTTTGGGGCCATATCTTCTTTGCTGCAGTCCTGGTCTGGAAGCACTGAGTGTGGCTGTACTTTAAATGTGGTGCCTGGCGTGTTGAAGCGGCGAGGTGATGGCGTGACAGACGAATCAGAGCCCGCCCCACCATGGAAATGGCATGTTTCCCGGGAATGAATAATTAATGTGGCAGTTTTGGGACAGTCGCCATTGTGGCCAGTGTGTTAAACGACGTTTTATGCACCCTCTACTGCACTTAGCGCAAACCTGGGACGATTCTGCCCTGGATTTTTTTTTGTCATTTTCTTTGAACATTTCTCTTTACCAGACATAAAAATATTGAAAATGGGAAAAAGGGCCCTTTGGCTGACAACCAAGCACCATCCAATTGGGCAATGAGTCTTTTTGCTATCCAATTGGCCTAGGAAGGCAGTGCATCACAAGGATGGATGTGTTGGTTGATTAACGGCTGGAGCATGGGGCCAAATCATGGGAGGAAACCTCCAAAAATAGATAGAGTTGGCAACCCTATTCAGAAGGAGGCCAATTGGCCCATTGTGCCTGTGCTGGTTCTTTGGTAGAGTAATCCAGTGAATTCCATTCCCCTGCCCTTTCCCTACAGCTCTGCAAATCTTTCCCCTTCAGTCTCCTAGAGCAGTCACATTCCTAACTCTCGGGAAACACAAGAATTATATAAAATATTATCTGCTGGTGATAAGACACTAATATAAAAGGTGGTTAAAATGCTGACAAATTAATCTTTAATGGTGTTTCCCCAAAGACTGGAAATAATAAGCAAATCATTATCCAGTTTCAATAATTGATGGAAATCTCATCCCGCTATATGAGGAAATGGAACCATAGAATCCGACAGCACAGAAGGAGGCCATTTGACGCATCGCACCCTGTCCCACCTCTTTGGTAGCACCATCCTACCCTTTTCCCATGATGTAGCAATTTTTTTCCCCATAAGTATTTATCCAATTCCCTGTGGAAGTTACCATTGAATCTGCTTCCACCACCCTCTCAGGCAGTGCATTCCAGATCACAACAACTTGCAGCGTAAAATAAATCTCCTCACTTCACCTATGGTTCTTTCACCAAATACCTAAAATCTTCCAGTTGTGCTATTTTGTGATTGCCTTGTGTTTTATGAAAAAGCAGATGATTTAATGGCCCTGAATGGCCATTGATGTAATGTTGAGTTTGCTTATTAAAATAAAGTTCAAAGAGGTTTGCCCTTTCTGTGTTGGGATTCTGCAGGTCTCTGCTGCATTCATGGTTGATCACAGGACGTACTGTAGTCCCCTGTTCTCAGAATATGCATGGATTTTATTAAAACAGAAGTCACAAAACTGCCTGTTTCCTTCATGCTCATTTTGAAAATTCCTATTTTTCAGAGGCCATTTTAACGTAGAAGCACGCAGTAGGCCGTGGTGTGCCTGATGGAGGCCTGATCGATTTTTCTGTTCGGAGCCTGATTTGTCAACTCACCCTTTGAGAGGGCGGGAAATCTGGTAGGATAGCCAATAGCTGAGGGCCTCCAGCAGCATCTTAGATAGGGGGAGGCAGTAGCGTCAAGAACGAAACAAAGCAAGAGTTTTTGGCATTCTGGAAATTTTCACAGCACCTATGGCAGCAAGGAGATGAAAGAATGAAGCCTTTAAAACTCTTAACACACTTTAGATGGTCAAAAAATATGATTGCCAGAACCTGCTTTTAGTTCTCCCTTGACTGCAAGTACCACTGGAAGCGGCTGCCTCTCATCCAGTTACCATCCACAGTTTGTGGGAAGGTCAGGAAACCACTTCTGGCAAGACGGGTTTTGGCAAGAATGGCGATTGGGTCTTACTTTGTCTTTTGAGTTCATTCGTGAAGACCCACCTGCTTCCAGAGACAGCTTGGTCGCCTAAATCAAAGCCTGTCAAAAAATTGGAATGGATTGGACCTCCAGTATAAGCTAATGGGACTTTCATCCATTTTTGACATGGTTTTAGACATAAACAGGACAACGGCAATGACTCGAATTGGCCCCATTGTTTCTTGGGCCTACCAAGGCAGGTTCTCCATACAACACCATTTCTTTCCCAGTGCCATCTGTGCATGTGCACTGTAGATGGGACAAAAACGTCAGGCGATTTAGTATAATCTGTTTTCTTGTTGGAAGCAATATCCTCCGCCTCTCCTGGTTGATTAATCACAAGTGTTTCCATCAAAAATCTCAGTAAGCAAACATGAATATGGAGTGGGATGTAGAGAAGGTGGAAAACTGGTCTGCTTTAATTGGAATGGACACGCTTGCAGATGTCTTCTAATTAGACGCGAGTAATGAATTTCTGGTTGAGAAAATAGAGGTTACGAGCTAGAAAAAGTGTACCAAAAACACCATTACTTTCACTACATTGGAAGATTCAAAGGCAACCAGTCTCCCTTTAGGCATTCTGTCGATTCTAATGTATTCTTAGTTTGCAACAATGCTTTGCTGATAAGCTAATTGGTGTTAGAGGTGCCAATTAATATTTTCTGGCATAATGATGACTTTAGTATCAGAAATTGCAATCATTAATAGAAGGACTGCGAATAACTTAATTGGGAAGGACACTAGACTGTTGCTGGTTATATGCCCTTCAACGCCTACAGCCCAAGTTACCCCTCCCCCCACTCCCATATATACAGGGAATACAATTTCATAATATGATTATGGCTGATATTAGCATGTTAGCTGATTAAAATAATCATGTTACCCTTTTTGTAAGTAACCATCTTTCACCATTTTAATTAGTCTCTGGAGTTCCACTGGCACCCCCTGCCTGCTAAGTCTAATTATAGGAATTACTGTTATGTAAATGAGACACTAGTTGGGCAAGGTGAGGTGGCACCTTAACTAATATAATACATTGAAATTGAAGAGAGTTGATGCATACATTAGTTTGGACAACAGATTGTGATATTTAATTAGGCACACAATTTTGACCATCTACCTAATACTTGTCCTTTGCTCCTTAGCATTGTTAAGTAAAGGTACTTTATTTTTTGGTTCAGCGAACCTTCACTTAGACAGTGTGATATAAATATTGTGGCTATAAGATCAAGTCAGCGGTTGGGAATTCTGAGGTGAGTAACTCACCTCCTGACTCCCTGAATCCTGCCCACCATCTACAAAGCACAAATCAGGAGTGTGATGGAATACCCTCTACTTATATGGATGAGTGCAGCTCCAACAACACCAAAGTGGCTCAACTACCATCCGAGATAAAGCAACCTGCTTGATTGGCATCCCGTCCGCCACCTTAAACACTCACTCTCCCCATCACAAGTGCAACATGGCGACCGTGTGCCATCAAAAGGTGCAGTGTAGCCACTCACTAAGGCTTCTTCGAGAGCATCTCCCAAATCTGCAACCTTTACCACCAAGAAGGACAAGGGCAGCAGTCGAACGGGAATACCACAGGACTGGATTTTACATTTCTTAACGGGATGAGGGAGGCAAAATGGAAATGGAGGGCTCTGCTTGCTTCTGCCCCTGCCATCTCAGCGCGTCCATTCAAGCATCGGATGGCCAATTAATAGCCGTCCGGTGGGAAGGAGACCAACTGGAGGAGCAAAAGGGGGCTCTGCACTCAATCGGCACTGTAGACCGGGAAATCGCGCGGCAGAGGGGTAATGCTGCAAACAGGAAGTGGGTCACAGCCAGAATTGTAAAGGCCCCCCTGCTCTTAGAAATAACCTTTATTGTTACTGAAGGTGCAAAAAAGATTTTTTAAAAAGTTGTTAAAAAACATACGGACGCTGCCACCTTCCCCAGCAGAATCTGCCGCTACATTCAACTATGGTCCTGATGGGGCCTTTTTGACCGCCCTCATGGGTGGTATGAAAGACTTCCAAATGTTTTCATGCCTGATACCTGCAAAATGCGGTGGGCAACGAAAAGTAGCGGATGGTTAAGTTGTTAATAATTTCAATAGCATGTCAATTAGTGATTTCAAAATGGCATGTGGACTGTCAATTTCTGTACCCACTCGCCTTCCGTAACCTGGGAGACTGGCGTGATGATGTCATGTTGCCGACGCTCTGTCATCACGCCTTATTTCACCTGCATGCGGGTTAGAAGATGTCAAACACAACCCACCAAGTCCAGATTCCCTTCCATGTCACATTCTAACTTGGAATTATATCGTTGTTCCTTCAATGTCATGAGGTCAAAATCCTGGAACTTCCTTCTTAACAGCACTGCAGGTGTACTGGCACCACATGGGGTGCAGCAGTTCAAGAAGTCAGCTCATCATTACCTTTTCAAGGGCAATTTGGGATAGGAATATATGATGACCTTGCCAACAATGTTCCCAACCCATGAATGGATAAATAAATACATTTTCTAAAATGAGCACTGTCCACATCGCCAAACCGAAATGTAAGTTATTCAAGTGATTTTAATTGGACAATTAAAAAAAACTGGAAAATCAATATATCACGAAAAGCAAATCGCTTTTCATTAAATGGAAACAGAAATACAAAAAAGCTGTTTAAATGCTTCACAAATGACCTTGTTATTGCCTGTACAACTAGCAATCAAAAACTATACCTGCAATCATTGGAAATGGCAAAAGAGATGTAATCAGAAATGGTGCTAATCCAATAACCTAGCAATAATGACAGCATGTTGGAAGTTAAATTTTAGTATCCTGTTAAGTTTACAGGAAGGCGTAAGTGGGATATAATTGGAGCCAAATTCAATTGGGGATTGCATATTGCTACAGATTAACACGGTGTGCATTCATCTGTGTATTCCATTTCAGACTGATCAGTTATGGGGGTCCTCTTGCTGAATAACATAAGGGGCTTTGTGAAATGAGCTTGGCCAAGCTTACCACACACATTTACAATGCAAAACTTCCCATGTCTTGGTGCAAATTGCCACTAAATTGGCTATCTCATTCAGAGGCCAGGGAAAAATGGTTGTTGTGGGGATGGAGTGCAGTAGGAAGTCTTATTGTGAGCCTGGGTTAAGGAATGTTATTGGGATGGATGTCAAAGTCAGTTTACTCAAAATAAAAACTGTTGCAACACATGATCCAGGAATTTAGCGAGTATAAACTGGACAAATGTATTATCTAGAGCGCTAAAAGTGTGAATCCTTGAGAAGCACAAGGATTAGGTAAATTTTAATCTGCCAACGATGAAAGAGTTTGATCAAAAAGGTGATTAAAATGCTGACAAACTCGGCTTTGAAGTCAATTCTGCAAAGACAGTTAATAACAAGTACACCATTATCCTGTTTCAGTAATTGATAGAAATCTCATAAAACTGTTGTTAGCAGGCCAAGTATTTAAACAGAAGGCTGCAAGGGAAATCTGTCACTGGACTTAAAAGTTAGGATGCAGGATTGAAGTTATCTCGTTTAAGTTAAGCAAGGTGATGCAGTCGGGTGGGTTAGTGTAGGGTGTTTATTGTTGTGTATTATATGTGAAATTGCATTGTACTCATTGAATTAAGTGAGCATGAGTATAATGGTTTCCTAAATTACAATGGCTGCACTTCAACAGTTCTTCATCAGCTGTGAAGTGCTTTGTGATATCCACAAGATTGTGAAAGACACTATGTAAATACAAACTCTTTCTGTTCCCTACAAAAAGCTACTGCGGATGCTGGAAATCCAAAACAAAAACAGAATTACCTGGAAAAACTCAGCAGGTCTGGCAGCATCGGTGGAGAAGAAAAGAGTTGATGTTTTGAGTCCACATGACCCTTCAACAGAACTAAAGTATAGCTAGGAGAGGGGTGAAATATAAGCTGGTTTAAGGTGGGGGGCGGGGGGAGAGAAGTTGAGGGTGGGGTGGTTGTAGGGACAAGCAAGCAGTGATAGGAGCAGATAATCAAAAGATGTCACTGACAAAAGGATCAAAGAGGTGTTGAAGGTGGTGATATTATCTAAGAAAAGTGCTAATTAAGATTGGATGGCAGGACACTCAAGGTACAGCTCTAGTGGGGGTGGGGTGGAAAGACTGACAAGATATTAGTTGTAGATTTAAAAATAATGGAAATAGGTGGGAAAAGAAAAATCTATATAAATTATTGAAAAAAAACAAAAGGGAGGGGGAAGAAACGGGGTGGGGATGGGGGGAGGGGGAGTTTAAGATCTAAAGTTGTTGAATTCAATATTCAGCCCGGAAGGCTGTAAAGTGCCTAGTCGGAAGATGAGGTGCTGTTCCTCCAGTTTGCGTTGGGCTTCACTGGAACAATGCAGCAAGCCAAGGACAGACATGTGGGCAAGAGAGCAGGGTGGAGTGTTAAAATGGCAAGCGACAGGGAGGTTTGGGTCTTTCTTGCGGACAGACCGCAGGTGTTCTGCAAAGCGGTCGCCCAGTTTGCATTTGGTCTCTCCAATGTAGAGGAGACCAAACGCAAATAATATCACCACCTTCAACACCTCTTTGATCCTTTTGTCTGTGACATCTTTTGATTATCTGCTCCTATCACTGCTTGCTTGTCCCTACAACCACCCCACCCTCAACTTCTCTCCCCCCGCCCCCCACCTTAAACCAGCTTATATTTCACCCCTCTCCTAACTATACTTCAGTTCTGTTGAAGGGTCATGTGGACTCGAAACGTCAGCTCTTTTCTTCTCCACCGATGCTGCCAGACCTGCTGAGTTTTTCCAGGTAATTCTGTTTTTCTTTCTGTTCTCTGTATGTTCATTTGCTATCTGTAAGACAAAGCAACTTAATGGTTTGCATTTGCTCTCATCTTACACAATGTTTTCTTAGCCTGACTTCAGAATGTGAAGGTATGTGCGAAATACACACTAAGGCTGGGATTTTGTCAACAGTGTGCCTTTCCCGATGTCACAACCAGAACTGAGCACCACTTCTGCTTTTTCTCTATTTGCTGTTTCCCCCACGATTGTAATTAAAATTCCAAGTGCTAGCAGCATGCATGCAAAACAAGCAATGGCGGGGGAAGCTTTTCGTTGTCGGAACCTGCTGTCGGCTGACAATGACACATCAGGCGGCTATTAAAGAGCCTCCTTTGGTTAAATAGGGCAGCTCTGCTTCATGGTCACAACATTCCTGCCCAATGACATTAACATAAGACCTGAAAGTACAAGGATGACATAGATGTATTTTTTTCAAAAGTAAACTTCACTTGTAAGTATTTCACATTACAACGGTTTCATTCCTTTATTCATGTGTACATCATTGTTATTCATTGAGACTAGCTTAATCAGACAGTTAAATGTACTGGCAAAGCCTCATGTTTGGTGCACATTGATGGTTACAGGGGAGTTAGGGACTTTTCCTTTATTGTGGAAGAAATCCCCCCTGGGATTTTATGAAGCCACCAAGAGTGGGAAATGTGGCATGTGGGGTGACTGAATTAGGCGAGATGCAAAATTTTGATTTCCTGATGGTGGGTTGAGATGCAGAGATGAAGTCAGTGGTGTTGTTGCACGTTGGGCTTCACGCTGGCCTGTGGCGGGTTTCTACTTGTAATCATGGCATGTAAATGTATTACTTATTAGCATAAAACTTTTAAAAATTACGTCCTACCTTCAACATAAAGTCAGCGGCTCACAAGAATCTTGTGGCACCTGGTTCGTGATAGTTTAAAGATGGTGTGCACCTGTTGACTTTGTGCAGGTGTGTGTAAGGTGAGTGGTTTTCCTTGTTTAACTCTATGGTACAAGGGAAGGGAGCAGGAGAATGGCAGCTTGCATGGAGGCTGGAGACTGGCAAGAGTGAGTCAGTAATGAGGAGGTTGTAGAGTGGTTCAAGGGCATGGAAAGTGGAAGAGGGATCCAGGGGAGGACTGAGAGTGGGATCAGGGGCATGGAAGAGTGAAGTGGGAAGGGCCTGGTGTCCTGGGTATGTTGGTAGGTTGGGGGTTTGGTGGGCTGCTGGGGACAATCAGTCAAGGTAAGAAAATGAGGGGCCTAAAGGGTGGTGTCAGTACTGTCCAAATGTGTGTCCATCTCAGGTTGTTGGCTGGCAGAGTCCTTACAGGGCTTTGAGTTCACCCACAACATTTCAGTTATCCCTGCTGAGAGTGATCTCAGACAATGTCCTTTACAATACATGGAAGGGAGGGTCAGCGGAGCCTGCAAGCTCAGCCATATCCCACAGAGCAGTGAGTGCAACACTGGGCACTAACATGAATATTCAACAAAGAGTAAAAAGAAACACAAAATTGTTACTTCCACAATAAAGGAAATGCTCCTAACTCCCCTGTAACCACCAATGTATGCCAACCATGAGGCGTGCCAGTGCATGTAGCTCTCTGACTATGCTAGTCTCAACAGGTAACAGTGATGCACACATGAACGAAGTGAAACCAATGTAATGTGAAATCCTCGCAAGCGAAATGTAAATTTGAAACAACACCAATGCCACCTTTGTGTATAATGGTGTATAACTTTGTATAAAAGTTTTATGGACATGGAGTTGGGCGGGAAAGTCTTGCCTGTGATGCAGAGCCATCCTTTGTCCAGGAGGCTCTGTCATTGTCAGCTGATGGCGGGTTTCACCACTGAAAAACATCTCCCACCACATGATCGCTTGTTTCTCACATGTCCGCCACCGGCACTTTCAATTTTAATTGTAATCACATGGGAAACAGGAAAAAGCAAGATAGTGGAAGGTTCCACCATCAGGAATGGCATGCCACTGACAAAATTCCGCTCTAAATATGCCAAGGGGGATTGCTGGTTGAATCCCCTGGATTGTGCTATCATAGAAATAGGTACAGGGTAACGTGAATCAACTCTGGCGAATAAGGAGCATAGGATCTGATAATGGGTGTGACTTATGATACTGAACCTTGATGCTGAATCTGAATTTGTAACAACTGAACGTTCTCCATTCATAAGGCTGGGGAAAAATCTACCTTGTTGAAGCATGGTTGGGTTTTGGTGGTACCAACAAATTTGCTTATGACCTGGCAACCCCATTGACTGGGCTAGTTTCTATGCTTGAAATTTAACTTGTATCTAAGTCCTGACTATTAACATCGGATTTTGGGCCAGTGAGAGAGGTTCATTTTGGAAATTGCTCACATTCCCCAAATAGATGATGGGAAGCAGAGGCAGAAGTTCGGAGGTTTCAACAGTAGAAAAGCTAAGATAAGAAAGTAAGACTGAAGAATGGAAAATGAGGGTAACAGCAGCAATGAAGTGTTCTTATTGCTTAAATTCAAGATTGTGTTTGAAGTATTTGCCTTGTAGTTTGAGTAGCTTTATTATTGTAACATTTCTGTGTACTGATGAGCTGAAACTTCTTGAAAATGTCTGGCTGGGAGTCAACATTTCTTTAGACATACCAGCAGTTTAAAGGTTGAAAAGATCAAGTCCATAAATTTATTTATAAAAAGAGAAAATGCTTGGGATATTCATCAGGACAGGTGGCATCAACAGAGAGAAGGTTAACGTTTCAAGTCAGTGACATTTTGTCAGAACCACAAGTAGGATCAGAACAAAGAATGTTCACAATATCCTACAAAATGGCTGCCATAGATTTGATCCAGTTGGGCTCCGATGGTCACATGTTTATTTGGAGGAAATGATGAGAGCTAAAGGGAAAAGTTATTTAAGGTGGAGAAGGCCACTGTTCAAGGAAGGATCAGCAGGTCTTCAGACCATTCAGGTGGAAGATGATGTTGTAAGGAAGCAAATTTTATAGATCTTGGCGAGGAGGTGGAAGCAGGCGGAGTGCAGTCTGATGTTGGAGGCTACAAAGGGGATCGGGAGTTGGAGGAAGTGGGAAAATCATCAGAGGAAGTGAGATCCGTGAGGGTTTGGGAAATGGTAGTTTTGGTGTTCACGGTCAAGGGGGACGTAGGAAGAGGTGTCAGAGAGTTTGTGTTCAGCCCCTGCAAAGTAAAGGCCCTTATGCCGTAAACAAAACCAGTGCTCCCCTTGTTTGGTAATTATGTCAGGATTGGATGTGCTGAGAGAACGGTGTGCTCTAAGTTCACACGAGGACAGATTTGAGTGAGAGTGGGGTAACTGATACCAATTAAGTTATTTGTATGTTTTTGCACTATTAACCAATATGTAAACACCCTCAAAGTGCTGAGCATAGTAATTATGACAGTTGTACTTAATGACAATGTATATGCCTGGGTAATACATGGGGAAGCAATCATAAGTTTATTTTTGCAGAAAGTGAGGCAGTGCTAATATAAATTCTAATTAACCAGTCAGGATTTGAACAGGATCAGCTATTGTGCGGCTATGAAAAATGAATTGAGCAACACAGTGTGTATCCCTCCATTTTAATTCAGAAGTATCACAAGTTAATCGTCATTAGTCTCAATAAGAACAAAAACATTTAAAAAAAATATTTACAGTGTGACATAAATTCTAATTTTAATCCTACAGAGAAACAAGCTTTTGTTTGAATATTATTAGCATATGAATCATCAATTCTGTGGCATTTTTGAGGCAGCCATGCAATTGCATTAAATAAAGCAAAGGAAGATGATTACTTTTGCATATATGCCACATTAATTTCTGATCAAATCAGTGCATTGTGCAAGAAATTTTCGTCAAAAGCAAGTGAACCATCCAGCGCTGAGCAATATCAAGTGCTTATTTAAGACTCCTTATCGATCCCTTCCTTCAGCAGTCTTATCTATTCCAATGGTTTTCCAATGTCCTGTGTGGGGAGCCCCATCACCCCTCCCATCCCAAATTCCAGCACATTTCCAGGCATTTCCTACAAAAATATGGCCGTGCTGTTCGGGAACCCAGATATGGAAATGCTGGATGGGAGTAGGGTCATTGGGTGGGCGGAGCTGCAGCTCAACTGGACAACTAACAGGGAACCCCAACATGTCATTCGGGCGAGGCAAAGGCGTTTGTATCGAAAGATCTGCGTAGGGCAAAGGAGCAGCGTGCGTGCGAGGCCTCTGGCATCTGGCTCACAAGGGCCATGGCAAAGGTCGATGCCTCCCTGTGCCCACATGATTCTGGAGGGACATAGACCCAGGCAGGGCTGTCCCCTTGAATATAGGGGGCATGCACAGGCATTAAAGCAAACAGACGCAATGAAAAGACAGCGGACCACCTTAAAGTGCAACTATACATATATTAACAAATGTGCAACAACGATGAGCGATGATAGTGAACCCGTGCCACCATAGTGAGGTCAGTACTTCTTAATTTTATGTTTTCTGCACTGTGTCTAGGTGCTTCCCCGACATCTGCAGCAGGATGGGAGGCAGCATGTTCACTACTATTCCGTGTTGTTTTTGGTGACTTTGGCAGGCGTCCTCTGGATCCTTGAGGCCTGGAGGGCCCCAGCTTAGTTTGGGTCTTCTGCTCTGGAGCAGGTGCGCCCTTTACAGTTCCAGAGACTAGAGCTGATGGGGTCCCAGACAAAGGGGAATTGGAACGGCCAAGCACCCTCAAAAAGTCCTGGGTGGAGGTCCCAGGGTTGTCCACCTGATGCTCCTCCTCCCTCTGGCTACCCAAGGACCCTTCTCTGACTCCTTGAGGGAAAGGGACACCTGGTGGGTGGTCGAGGTGCCCTCTCGCATAGCCACTGCAAAAGCCCGCTTATGGCTAGAGCGATGGAGTGCAAGTCTGCACTCTTCTCCAGCAGAAGCTGGGCATTCTGCTGGTCCAGGTTCTCCATGGAGTCCGCCACCCTCCTCATGGAGACCTTGATCCGGACACATATCGGTACCACTTCATCAGAGAGCAGGCGGACGGACTCCTCCACCTCACGTGCCAATCTGTTAAGGGCCTGACACATCTGCCTAATGTTCCCCTGCCCCTAGCTGCATCTTCAGCATCTTTTCTAGGACTGCTCCCAGACGCTCGTCATCTGACTCAGACTTAGCTGAAGCCTCTTCCTCAGCATTCCTCCAAATGCTGGTGACCTTGGCTGTCCCTGCCTGCTTCCACTGCAAGCATGTGTCAGTGAGGTGTCCACCAGAGTGTGAGACCCCACCTAAACTAGATCTAGTACCCAATGAGTTGTGTGTCTCTGGGCTAGTGGATGGTGCAGGTGACTGCAGTGATGCCTCTACGGGTGCAACATCATCGTCGTCCTCCGCATCCTTGCTCCTCTGCGGGCTGGAGCTGGTGCTGGACTCGGTCTTGGGGTCAGGCTTCACCCTCTTCCTGCTAGAACCTGTAATTGAAAGAGGAGAGAGTGAGTGACTTAATGGGCTGTCTCTAACATGGCCCTGACATGACCCTTAAGTTTCTATGTCAAGATAGTAAGCATGGTTTCTTACTGGATGGAGGCTGGAAACCTACCTCGCCATCTGCACATGAGCAATCCCGAACTCCCCCTGCCAGCTTGGCAGCCCGCTTTTCGAACGGTGTGAGGTGCTGGAGTTCATCCATGCCCCCTCACGTCCTCTCTCCCTCTCCCGCTTGTTGTGCGTTAACTTGTCCTGAGCAAGGAGAGAAGATGGTTTGAGAGCAATTGGGATTCAGGTGGCAATTGCATGATGACAGTCTTCACCAGCAACCCACTGACTGCTGTGTGTCATGTGAAAGATGCACTGCATCTAGTCCACAAGGGTTCTTTGGCAGCACCCTCCAGAGTGGTGAGCTCATGCATATAGAAGGATAAGGCACTAGGAGGCATGGCATCAGCAGCGAATGCAGCTACCCTCTGTGTCAACTTCTGCCCCAAACCCCCCACCCCACCCATGCAATATGAGCTCTCTGTGTGGCACATTCAAAGACCTGCAGCCGCCTCTCTACCTGCAGACTGCATGAACTGCATTGGGACTATGAGGCATCACTGCATTACATTGAGACCCGCTTTTATGAGTGGGCAGCACAGATGATGACCTTTCCATTGAGACCCATGTGCTAGTTCCCATTCAGTGAATTGAATGTATGGAGTAGAGGGTTCACGTACCCTGGTGGCGCATTTGAGGTCATTCATCCTTTTCCTGCACCGCAGAGCTCTGGTCTGGTGAATGCAGTTGGCACTCACCTCTCTGGCAACTGCCTCCCATGCAGGTTTGGTGAGTCGGGTGGGCCTCCTCCTTCCATCCCTCAGGTAGAGGACATCCCTCCCCTCCTCCACGGCATTCAGCAGTGCTTCCAGTGAAGCATCGCTGAATCTGGGCGCTGGAGCTCCTTGGGCTCTGTATTCTGCGTCCTTGGCTGTAGTTAAGAATGTGATAAAGCAGTATCTGTCCAGCAGCCTTTTAAAAAAGGTGCCCAATATGAAAGCAGGGTGTACAACTTCCTGCCACTGTAAACACTGTCACAAAACCCTCAGCTGCATAATTAATGAGCCCAGCATTGCGAAATTCAGCGTGATTTCCCATTGGGCTCCGTGGCGGACAACACTCTCGTTTCCCAACCTCACCAGGGGAGTTAGGCCGGGAGCGGTAAATCCCGGTCAATATCTCTCAAACAAGGCTTTATGCCTCAAATTCCAATGACAATTGAGAAAGATTGGAGCACTTTTAATGGATGTTCTATTGTAATGTGCAATGTAGATTGTGTCCATCACCTGCGTGGATTACATCTTCAATTTGTTAGAGCAGTTGCTCTGGGTTATTAATTCACCTTGGATTGTAAAATGGGTGCTAAGAAATTGGCAGCTGGTTTTCCCCTCCGCCCAATTATCTTTCCCATTGTATTAAAGACCATGTTGTTCAGGTAAATGTGAAAAAAATTCCCATGGCAATGTTTGAAGAAAAACTGGGGAGTTTTCCCAGTCCTAGCCAGCAATTCTCCTTTAACCAACAATACTAATAACTGGTTAACTGGACATCCATCTCACAACAAGGTCAAGCAGACACACGGGAATACCACCCTCTCCAAGCCACTCACCAACCTGATTTGGAAACATATTGCCATTCCTTCACTGTCACTGGATCAAAACCCTGGAACTCCGTTCCTAACAGCACTGTGGGTGTACTTACACCACCTGGGCTGCAGCGGTTCAAGAATCCGGCTCAGCACCACCTTCTCAAAGGCCATTAGGGACGGGTGATAAATGCTGGCCAAGCCAACGATGCCCACATCCTGTGTATGACTTTTAAAAAATGCTATTTGTGGCTCTTTCTGGGGCATAATAGATGCTGTAGATGTTGATTGGATCGAGATCTTAAACAGTAGGAATGGTTTTGATAGGGTAGACATAGGGTGGAATCTTGTGGAGGCAATGGGTGTCTCGGCTGCTTTCTGGAGGGTCGGCGAGACTCTCATGTTGCCTTTTTGCGAGAAGGCATCTTGTGCCTCTCAGGCATTTAACAGGCCAGCTGAGCGTATTCCCCCAGGATCAAGGATCCCAGGGGTGGAAGTCCCATACGCCGAGAGCTGCTGGCCAATCGGAGCCTGGCAGCTCTTCTGTACTCAGCAGTGGCTGCTGTCAGTATGCTACCCACCCAAGGCTTCAGATCGAGGAGGGACTCGAGCACAGGTGAGTAATGAAGGGAAGGGGGTTACAAGGTGGGGGTCGTGGGGGATGGGGTGGGGGAAGGGGAGTTGGCTTCAAGGGCAGGGGGGTGGCTTTTAGCGGCCCACGCCCCACCTTGATGCTTTGCTCCTCTGACAGACACTGAGTGCCTTTGAACGATTGACCCCAACCTGTGAACCACTCCCTGGGAGCCTGCAAGCAAACACTCCCCGCATGATGAGTACCTCACCCATGGCGGTGGAGTGAGGCCCTTAGGTGGACATTAATTGCCCAGTTCAGGGCCTCAATTGGTGGTGGGGTGGGAAAGCCATCTGGGCTTCCCTCGCCCCTGACTTAATCAGATGGAGGCAATCGGGTCTCCCCCCTCCGCTCCCCACCACCACCAAACTTGCCACGGGGGAGGGTACAAGATTCTGCCCATGGAGAAAATGTTTCAACTTGTGGAAGGCTCCAAAACCAGAGATCATAAATATAACATAGTCAATAATGAATTCAATAAGGACTTCAGGAGAAACTTCTTTTTCCAGAGAGTGGTGAGAATGTGGAACTCTCTCCCATGTGGAGTGGTTGAGGTGAATCGCATTGATGCATTCAAGGAGAAGCTAGATAATCCCCTGAGGGTGAAAGGAATAGAAAGATCTGTTGATAGGGTGGGATGAGTTAGGGTGGGAGGGGGCTCATGTGGATTGTAAATACCAGGATAGGCCTGTTGGGCTGAATGGCCTGCTTTTGGCTCTGCATTCTATATAATCCTATGCAAAGTGCCTTGTGAACTTCTGAGTCTCTGTGTTCTCCATCTTTAGCATCAAAATCTTCAACCATTTAACCACCCCATAACCTCCAATCTTTCTGCCAACATCCTTCCGTATTGCTACCTCTCCGGCCACTTTCAAAAAGTCTTCCAAACGCACCTCTTTCGCCATGCCGTTAGTCACCTTCTTTACCTTGACCTCAACTGCTCAGCATCCATCATTGTTTAAGCACCTTGGGACATTTGCAATGATCAAGGCTCCAAATAAATGCAAGTTGTTGCTTTTGAACTGTGACTTGAGAAGCGTGATCAGGGAGTTGACCAATGCAAGTCATCCTTTTTGCAGCAGCTATTCTCCCAATGTTAGACTTTGCTCCGGCTGTATAGCTCATCACTGTCCCTTTTCGTGATTGATACAGAAGTGATTTCCTGTGAATTATCGCTCTGTAAATGGGATTGTACAATATATTAACAAAGCTCAAGACTTCTATTCCCCAGACACCCTAGATTATTGAACAGAGAATGTCGAATCTGGTTGTAAGATCAATGTTGATAAATCAGGCTTGGTACTGATCCTTTCAGCGTTTCCCCCCCACCCCCACCAGTCACTCCACCACCTTCCCACAACAGGAAAAGTTACCCATTTAGTACATTATTTCCAATGGCAATTTGAATGTTTAGGTGTTAATGTTACCAACTCAATCTAAGGATTATACAAAGTTAATTATCCTTTTGTTTAATCTATACAAACTAAGGTGCAGAATTTTCTTTATGCTATTACCTCACAGGTAGACTGAACGTTGTTAAGATGATGAATTGCTGGCCTATTCTCCCATTAACTCTTTTTTACACTCGTAAATCAATATGTGCATCTCTAAATTTATTTGAAGATATGAAAAGTTGCGTATAACACTTTGCAGAACTCCTCTCCCAAAGGAGAAAGGTTAAACTCACTCTTCTTAATTTGTGCCTATATTTTTGGGCAGAATAATTGGACCATTTAATGCTCTAGAGCCTAAAGGGATTGCATTTGGATTGATATTGAAGCATGCTGCTGTCCTCCTATGGCCCCAGTCATTTATTATGTTCCTCATTCTGCAGCTTTTCACACTATACCTTGCTGGTGAGGTCTCTTCAGGTATCCTCAGCTCCCTGGTGTGCTCTCCCTAAGTCACTTATTCGGGCTAACCCAGATTTGTCTAAACATTTGTCTTTCGCTTACTTTCTCAGCTGGCATCAGACCAGCCTGTATACATTCCATCATCTTCTCGGGGGCACAAGCTAATGTCTTTTCAGCAATTGCCAACTGCTTTTAACCTTGATTAATCCTCACTTTGCAGGCATCCCAACGGAAGCATTTGGCTTATTGAGGTAATAGCCAAGCCTGCTTGAAATTGCTCCTCTTTCCCCATTGACAACTTCAAACCAGCAAATGAACTTAAATTGAAGTTAGCTTCCTCCTGCTGTTAGTTGCTACGTTGCTCAGTAAGTCAATCCTTGATCAGTGTTGATGTACCTCTACAGCTTATTTGGGGAAGAGATCTTGCTATGACAACTGACGAAGAGACTTGGTGGCAGGTCTGTGAGAAGGCTGATCAAGTTTCACTCTGTGTCACATCAGTGCAGACTCAATTTCAGTGATGTTACAGGTTCTTTTCTCACTCATTAGTATCACCACCTAACACATTCTCTGTCACTGCTCCTACAGTATTCTCTGTTGAGAAGAGGATCATTTCAGAAGTGCAGTCTTTCAGATGGCGTGTTAAGCCGAGGCCCCATCTGCTCTCTCAGGTGCATGTGAAAGATCTCGTGGCACTATTTTGAAGGACAGGGGAGTTCTCCCATTTGTTCTGGCCGGTATTTATCCCTCAATCAACATCACTAAAACAGATAACCAGGTCATCATCGTATTGCTGTTTGTGGGAGCTTGCAGCACGCAAAATGCCTACCATACTTACTACATTTTAACAATGACCTCACTGCAAAAGTACTTCATTGGCTGTAAATTTCTCTAGGACATCCTGAGGTTGTGAAAGTTGCTATATAAATGCAGGACTTTCTTTGTCATCTTTTTTTCTTTTCTTCTTTCTTGCTTTCTATTTAGTAATATTTGAGTACTTTCTGTGTTCGGAGTCATGTTAATACAGCACGACTGGAGACACTTGCAACTGGAGTAGACATCTCAATAAAACTGGCGCCAGTGATTGCTGGAGCAAAAAGAGGCTCAGTACTGAAGGACAAGTTAGATTTCTCATTGCCTGACGAATGCTTCAGCAATTCTAGTTCAGCAAATGATGGATTAACTGTGTGGTTCAGCTTCTGTGTGCAAACGATTGAGTTCCAGGCAATGACGGGGAGTTTCTAGGAGCAGCAGCATTCACTACTGCGTCCCATTGAATTGACCTTTGCCATTAAGTTTGTCTGTAGCACACTTGGACACCTTTTCCATTTGGACATTGATTACACCAAACAGAAATTGTATTACAAAACTGGAAAGTATGATGCATGAGAATAGAAAATTATACTGTTTTAAAATTTATTCGTTCACGGGATGTGGGTGTCGCTGGCTAGGTCAATGTTTATTGCCCATCCGTAATTACCCTTACGAAGATGATGGTGAGCTGCCTTCTTGAACTGCTGCAGCCCATATGGTGTAGGTACACCCACTGTGCTGTGAGGGACAGAGTTCCAGGATTTTGACCTGGTGACAGTGAAGGAACGACGATATATTTCCAAGTAAGGATGGTGAGTGGCTTGGAGAGGAACTTGCAGGTGGTGGTGTTCCTATGTGTCTGCTGCCCTTGTCCTTCTAGATGGTAGTGGTCATGGGCTTGGAAGATGCTGCCTAAGGAGCCTTGGTGAGTTTCTGCAGTGCATCTTGTAGATGGTACACACTGCTGCAACTGTGCATCAGTGGTGGAGGGAGAGAGTGTTTAAGGTGGTGGTTCTGGGCCTATCAAGTGGGTTGCTTTGCCCTGGATGGTGTCAAGCTCCTTCAGTGTTGTTGGAGCTGCAGTCATCCAGGCAAGTGGAGAATATTTCATCATACTCCTGACTTGTGCCGTGTAGATGGTGGACAGGCTTTAGGGATTCAGGAGGTGAGTTACTCACTGCAGGATTCCTAGCTTCTGACCTGCTCTTGTAGCCACAGTATTTATATGGCTAGTCCAGTTCAGTTTCTGGTCAATAGTAACCCCCAGAATGTTGATATTGATGACGTTAGTTGAAGGGGGGTAGGAGGAGGCTTATGTGGAGCATTAACACGAGTATGACCCAGCTGGGCCAAGGACCTTCTTCTGTGCTGTATATTCTGAAATTTTACGTAAGATCCGTCTCCTGCCACATGGTTTAGGTTAAAATAAATCCCATCATCATAAAGCATTGGGATTAATACCATTTCATTGTTTCCTTAAATAAATCTTTCCAAATCTATGTAATGTCTGACCAGCAATGCAGTGCGTTGAGAAGGGGCTGCACAAGGGGGAGGAGAACGACATGACATTCTGTTTCAGTTTTTTGATTTGCCACAGCGGGTGACGGGTAGATAATCAGACAGTCACATGCAGCACATGGCCACATCTACCATCATCTACACTGTCTGAGGCTGGAGTTTCCTGCCAGCAGTGCACAGTCAGATCATGAGCCCTGTTGAGATGCAGCTAGAGGAGCTCTTCCTGGCATCATCATGACAAACTGGCTCTAGTAATAGCAAGTCATTGCACGAGTGGCAATGTTGAACAGAGCTTTACCCCTTTGACCTTGCACATGAACTCTGGCACATAGCAGGCCATAAGTCCCCTGAGCTTTGGGCTCTGTACGCTCCTGGGTGTTGTATATTTGTTGGTTTGGTGTATATTTTATATATCTGAGTGCAACGCAGAGATGTCACTAGTTTCTAAGTGTGCAACAGGTTTATTTATGGTGCTTTAAAATATCTCTGCAATCACAAATGTCTGCACTAATGCTTACAGCCTCACCTTTGAGGTCTTTCTGTTTTCTTTAAGCTCTGTGTCATCCCAGGCTTAGCCAATCAAGCACAATGAGCATAGATCAGTTAGCAGACTCACATAATCGAGCACAGAACAATTGAACCATTGAACACAACAACACAGACCTCAAGCGTAAAATGACGCGCGTTGACATCGGGCGAGCGTCCCGATGTCAATGCACAGTTGCGTGCCCTTTCGTTCGGTGGGCGCATGCCAGAATCAGCAGCGTGCCCATTGACAATTAAAAGGCTTGTTAAGGCCATTAACAAGGCTATTAAAATAAATTGTTCACTGCCTGTCCTACCTTACAGTTGGCGGGCAGGCAAAAAGGCCAAGCAGCCTTTGCACTTTTTAGGAAACCTCATCCACGGGCGGGATGAGGTTACCTAAAGCAAATAAAAGTTTTAAAATTTAATTAATAACATGTCCCTGCTCATGAGACAGTCACATGAGGGGACATGTTTTATAGCATTTTTAATTACTATTATTAAAATAAACTCTTCATCTCCCTGAGGCAGCTCTGTGCCTCAGGGAGATTCGGAAGCGCGCACTCATGCACATGCGCCAAGTTGGTGCTCGCCCCACTCGCCCTCCTCCCCTGCTGCCGCTTGTGTTTCACGCTGGAAGGCCCACCAGCATGAAATCGTCATCCGGCCTCAATCGCAGGCGGCCGTTGGCTTCCTGACCAGCCCCCACTCGCCCCCACCGAGCCCACCTGACAAGGGCAAGATTGTGCCCAGGTTTCAGAGCAGTCTGCCTCACAGGCTGGCAGTGTCCCATCACTGTTAGAAATCATCTGAAAGAGTGTGAATCTGAGAATGGCAGCTCTGCTACTGGTGACAGTGACACCAACAAGGCCTTGTTGGTGTCATTGACCTATACAAGTGGCGGGGATGCCGCTTTCGGATTCACACTCCTTCATAAGATCTTCTGACCAATATCTGAGAGGGTGTATATATTGGGTAAAGACTGAACAGGCTGGGGCTGTTCTCTCTAGAAAGGGCAAGGTTGAGGTATGACCCAATAGATGTCTTTTAGATTAATAAGAGACTTAGAGAAGATTTTTGCACTTGTGAGGGGGAGACCAAACTAGAGCTTGTAAGTAAGATAGTCACCGATAAATCCAATAAGGAAATCAGGAGGAACATCTTTACCCAGAGACTGGTTCGAATGTGGAACTCTCAGCCGCATGGAATAGTTGGGTGAATAGTGTAGATGTATTCAAAGGGAAGCTAGGTAAGTACAATGAGGGGGAAAAGATAAAAACAAAAAACTACTGCGGATGCTGGAAATCTAAAACAAAAACAGAATTACCTGGAAAAACTCAGCAGGTCTGGCAGCATCGGCGGAGAAGAAAAGAGTTGACGTTTCAAGTCCTCATGACACTTCAACAGAACAGGGGGAAAAGAATTGAAAGATATTCTGATATGTTGAGATGAAGATGGGTGGGAGGAGATTTGTGTGCAGGATAAGTGCTAATATGGACTAGTTGGGCCAATCTGGCCTGTGCCTGTGCTTGTCCTGTCAATGTAATTCTATGTAATATTACAAGTTGCTTGTTCCATCAGTTGATTCATCAGATGTGATCACCAAGCTGACGGTAACTAAAGAGAGTGCCCAGCTCTTGGAACAGAGATGGATGGACATCCAGTGGCCCTGGTTTCAGCTGCTGTAATTCTTCACATACAGCATGCACCGTTTGAACATTGAAAAATGGGCCTGTTATAGGTCAGGGAATATTTGATGTGAATTCTTTAACTGCGAGCAAACCTTGAACTGATTTCCACATGTAAGGGGCAATTTTCTAATGATGCGCTCTCACCTGCCGTGACCATGCATCGAAATCCCAGGCATGTGCAGGGCACTATTTTCAGCCACTCACTGTGCAGCCTATATGCAGTGTACAGGTGGGTTTATGATACAGGCTTGTAGAGAGAATGATCACATTGCTGATTGTGGGAGCTTGCTGTGCACAAATTGACTGCTGTGTTTCCTACATTACAACAGTGACTATACTTCAAGAGTACTTCATTTGCTGTAAATCACTTTTAGACATCTGATGATCATGAAAAATGTTATATAAATACAAGTCTTTCTTTTTATTGCTTTTGTGTAACCCCTTGGGACATTTTACTATCTTAAAGGTGGTATGTAAATGCAATTTGTTGTTACTGTACGCTATTTGGGATCTGTGCAAAATGTCTGCCCATCTTACATCTTAAATTCTTGTCATAATAACAGAAAATGCTGGAAAAACTCAGCAGGTCTGGCAGCATCTGTGAAGAGGGAAACGGAGTTAACGTTTCGAGTACATATGACTCTTCTTCAAAGCCGTTCTTGTCATCTGCCTGTATGTCCGCCACTCAGGATTGGGCTCTCCCAAAAAAAGTTCACTACTTTTTCTCAGAATAATATTTAAAAAATAACTATGGAAAAATGGCCTAAGAACCACAAACCATGACACACCATTTTGAAAGTATTTTTCTCTCCTTTTCCTTCAGATCTCTTGGGCCATGGGAACAGGAGAATGCCATTCAGCCCCTCAAACCTGTTCCACCGTTCAAATAGATCTTGCCTACTCTGTATCTTAACTCCATTTAACTCTCTTGGTTCCATATCTCTTGACACTCTTACCTAATAAAAATCCAACAATCGCAGTTTTGACATTTTTAATTCATGGCAAACCTCAGCAGCTATTCGGGAGAGAGAATTCCAGATTTCCACCACCCTTTGAGTGAAGAAATATTTCCTGTCTTCACCCCTCTATTGCTTTGCGATAATTTTAAGCTTATATCCCCTTGTTCTGGACTCCACCACCTTTCTATTTAACCAATCAACTCCTTTAATCATTTTAACCACCTTAGCTCATCTTTAATCTTCAATGTTGAGGGAAAGGCAAAACTCATCTGTGCAACCTTTCCTTATAATAGAATCCTATTCTGGATCACACCCCCATCACCAACCCCTGCCCCTCAATCACAATCTCATACCCCCGATTACCTTCTCCACCCGATCACCCTTGCCCTCCCTGATCACTAGCCTTTCCCCCCCACCCCACAATCCCCTCCGCACTGAGTTCAAATGATCTTGCTGAGTTCGGGTTTCTCTCATATATGAGTCACGCTCAGCCCCCTTCCCCCTCCTAACAAAAATGGGATCTGTAGGAAAGGGGCATAATCCGTGATAATCCAGGCCACATTATGCAAAAAAGTTGTCTGTTTAAGCTGCTGTGAAGCACCTTGGGGCGTTTCACTGCATTAAAGATGCCATGCCAATGCAAGTTGTTAATGTTGTAAAATTTCACCCCTAGTTTGAGAAGCCTCCAAAGCTGGGCCTCACAAAGGCCATACTGTCATTTGTCCCATGCATGCCATGCTATTGTTCCATGTATTCCTTATCAAAGATCTTTTCAAAGACCAACTCGCTGACCTTAAACTAGGTTCATTGTAACAGAGAGAGTGTCACATGCACACAGTAAAACATGCCTGGCCAGTCTCATACTGATCATCATTGTTCATTCAATACAACCTACTCTCAAATCCGTATTTATGTCAGTATTATGAAGTAATATCCCTGAACCCTGTCCTCCTTACTGTCATTAAACTTTTAAGGCAATTCATTGTAATGATGATGGCGATTTCTCTTCTGTACAATATTTCATCGATTTAGTGTTCTGTTTCCCTTCTATTGGAGCATGACATGAGTCAGCATTGTCACAACCAGCATCCACTTTGTGTAAAAAAATTACAAGCTCCATAAATCTATTTTTCTTGAAGCCAATATTGATCTGTCATGTCAATGCTTTGTCTAATGACAAATTATCTTAATATTGAAAATTAAATCCTTTGCCTTTGAGTTCTGCAAACACAAAAGAATGCTCAGACACCACTGTGTGCTTTTTCATTTTCTGAGTGACATTTTGACATATTCTTTACCTTTTGCTAAATTTTCCATGTGCAACTTCAATTAAAACTAAAAGTTTACTTCATTGTGAGATGTTTCTGTTTCTCCTCATTCTCCTGTTGTAGAGAGTGACATGAGGCAATGAAATGTCTCATCTGACTGGTTGCAATATAAAGGCTGCTTCGATTGCTGTAGCCATCTATATACCAGTTGATAGAGGCAGTTAGCATGACACAGCAGGATGGTTGAGTAGGCTTCCACAGCCCATACGTTGGGGAAGAGAGCCACCCACACCCAGTGGGCATGTGTATCCCACCTAACATCAGCCCAGAGTTCAGGGCTCCACTCACAAGAACGGTCTGAAATAGGGTTTGAACCCTGAACCCACCAGACTCAAAGGCAGGAACACTACCAGCATTCCAAAGACTCGCTCCCTTTGTGTGGTGTTGAAATGTGTAATTAGTTTGTCTTTTCAGATTAGTGCAGTAATGCAGCATCAGGTGAGATAATAATGGTGAATTAGCAGGCAGTAATCCAGTTGGGGAGGTGATACGATATTATAAACCACAAGAGTGAAACAGTTATGATTAAAACTCATAAGCTTATATTTTAATTGTGTTTAGAATTTGATCATGCCAACATGAGAGGTAAAACAAAGGGTATTATTGAATGCATGACCTGAGGGCCCAGGGCATATTAGATTTATAATATTGAGCTATTGGATTTATAGGCTATTTTTTACATTGAATTACGGGAGTATTTACTAATGGTGTAAATTATAGTGCAGTAGTTCATTAGCCATTTTGGGATTTTGGGGCCTTGCAGTGGACGTTGTCTTTTGTCAACCTGAAAACACAGAAAGTTTCTTTGAATTTCTTCATGCCATTGTAAGTTAACAAGTAATAGAGAATTCTTCAAACCAGCTGTTAACTGGAACTGTATTGGATTTCTTGAACTCAAAAACTAAGCATCGTTGAAGATTCATTTGCAGCTGGACAGCTGGACAGGCACTAAATGCAAGTTTGGACTAACTGATATTGTCCTCATTAATTGCCTTTAAACATCGCTACTTCAGTAGAGTTGTTATGGTTGGCAATGTCTCCTCAGTGTATCTAAATTAGTGGTGCTTAATTCTGTGGCACATACAGAAATGGATGTGTTTGAGTACCCTGCATTCATTTATTATAGGATTCTAAGAAAGACGCCAATGTCTTTTTTTCTTACTGCATGAAGTTGTTTATAGAATGTAAAAGACAAAATGATTTCCAACAAGAATTCATTTCACAGAATTATTGGTTCTGGGCTTTAACACTAATGTGTAATCAGTGAATGGGTTTTCTAACAAAATGTGACTTGTTTTTATCTGATTTGCCTGCGCTCAATATCATTGTTCAGAGAAAGAACAGGGTTGGTGGGGGGTTGGGGAGGGGTTGGGGGGGGTGGTGAGGGGATGACGGTGGATGAAATGAAAGGAGCTACAGTGTGCTTCCTGTCACTAATTTCCTGAACCTTTTACTGAAGTGAAATATATTCTTGTGATGTTAGCATGAGGCAGCTTTTCAACCACTTCTTCTAAATCTCCCTAGATTTCCCTTTTTCCTCGATGTGACTATAAGTTATTTCTTTTTCTCTTCCTTGTGAAAGACCATTTGACTTAGGGGTCACTTTCAAGTTGACCTCTTCTGCAAGCCAGGACTGCTGGGCTGGATGGGACAAATGGTTTGGCACTTGAGCAAAACAGAATAGTCCTTCAGCCTAGTTTAAATTCTGGGTGCCACTTCCTGAAAGCCATAGGAGCAGTGAATAATGAGAATTTTATTATGGCCAGCTGGCTGAAGATAGCTGTATGCGAAACAAAGCTATTTACCCTGGTTTCTCCACAGAATTAGTAGTATCCAAATGCTATAGCTTACATTTATGTAGCATCTTTAACTAGGCAAAGCATCTCAAGGTGCTTCACAGGAGCAATTATTAAACAAAATTTGACACTGGGCCACAGATTAGGACAGACAACCAAAATCTTGGTCAAAGAGCTTTTAAGCCACATCTTAAAGGAGGAGAGGGAGGTAGAATAAGGTTTAGGGAGGGAATTCGGGAGCCTGCGGCCTAAGCAGCTGAAGGCTCAGCCGCCAAGAGTGGGAAGGAGGACATCATGGATGTGCAAGAAGCCAGAGTTGGGAGAGTGTGGAGATCTTGGAGGGTTGTAAGACTAGAGATGTGAGGCATGGCAATGCATGAAGTTAGAGCAAGAGTAAAACGAGAAGGACTGGAATTTTAAAAGTTGAAACCATTGTTGCTAGAAATGCATGGAAGCTCAGCCAGCGCCTGAAGAAGAGTTAACGTTTCTGCTGTTGGAACTCCCCTGAACATCCAATATTGTACTCTGTCTGGACTCGCAGCAGGTCAATGGTTTATCAGGAGTTGACTATCTATACAATAACCTCTAGAGCAGGATTTCTTAGTAATTAACTTGCACATCTCTCAAGAGTATAACAGGAAGCCAGCAGACATAAACAAACAAGTTATCGATAAGAAATGTTCTTGGGAAAATATGATAGCTCTGGGTCTTGGTGAATGAATAAGCTTTTGGGGGAGACCCTTCTTATGCTATGATGCATCACACATTTAGGCCCATGGGAGAAGTTGCTCACCAGTACTTTGGAGCAGTATTTATTCAAGAGGGTCGTGGGTCAGCTCCGTTGCATATTATTTTGATTAGTGATTGGCATAAAACCGATTTAAAATTAATCCGATTTACTGGAGTCCATGGAGCTTAGAAAACAGCTTTTAAAACAACCAGTTCTGGCAACAGATAGCAACAATAGATAAATAAAGGACAGTACTTGGCTCACTCACTTGTCAGCTAGCTTCATATTTTCTCATGAATATTTTTGTGCTTCTTTAGCACGTCAACTCTAGGAACGGCTGTCAGATGCAGCCAAACAAGGGACCAGGGCAGGCAGACAAGATGCTACAGTTTGACAGAGTCTGACCTGCAAAGCCTCCTTGAGGAAAACTGATATCAGGGAGACTCAGACTGCAGTGCCTCTGTGGCAGGAAACCTGTCAGAAATGTGACTCGTGTCACGTGGAAGGAGGTGGCACTGGCATCGAATGCAAACTTTCTGTCTCCCAGAACTTCAGATCAGTTCATCAAGCAGTTCATTGACCTCACCAGGGAAGGCAAGATAGCAGTCTCCCTTTTCTTTCTTGGTCGCCCTGAGCACCAGGACACTCTTCACCCTGCAAAAATTATAGCTGCACAATTAACTCATTGAATGTTACTCATTGCAGGTTATTGCACAGCAACTCTTGTGCTATAGCTACCCATTTCCACAACAGCCACATCTTGCATGCACAACCCTGAGCCACTTCACATTACCAGGTTGATACTACCACCACTCTTGCCTCAGCTCTCCCATGCCACTTAACACATATTATTTTGATTAGTGATTGGCATTAAACCAATTCAAAATCAGCTTTTGCCCTTTCCCTAATTGACTCAATCTTGAGAGTGTGGCACATAATGCCCACAAGAGGCAGGCCTCTCTGCAGGGGCATTACCAACAGTAAACTCCTCATGCCCTGTATGTAGAAGCGTGTGGAACTTATGAAAAGGGACTCTGCTCTTACTCTTGGTGATTGCGAAGCCACGTGTCATATTGCTAGCTCCAGGTGAGTGACTGAACATCACCATGTCAACTTGACAACAGTAAGGCACCACTGAACCACCAGCATCTCCATCCTACTCTTTCTCTTTAATTTCAAAGGGGTCATTCTCCCTCGTTCTTAGCTTCTAAACCCCCCCTTCTCTCCCCCCACCCCTCCACCACTCGCACCACCACCACCAAGCACTTTGTTACAGATTCACCACAGTACTGGAAGAAAATGAGCTGCAACTGCCTCCCTATGAACTCAGAACATGTTGAGGAAGATGAGATTGTGTAAAGATCTCCGGCTGCGTGTATCTTCAGCCCAACCCCAACCCCCTCCAGCTCAAACTCACAAGCTGTATCCCTCGCTCCTTGACCCCAAACACTTGCTCACGTCCTTTCAGGGGTAGATTTGATAAGGTTAGTGAGTGATGCTAGGAGAATTACAGGGGCTGAGGGAGCGGGAAATGGGGTAAGGTCTTCATTACTGAAACTAATGGAACGAGTGTGAGTTCCGATGGGATCTGCAGTGGACAAGCAGCCAAGGATCAGTCGTGTGCCTACACTTCAATGGGAGGGCCAGCCTGCAGCTCTGGTAGCAATAGGGGAGGGAATAGCGAGCAGCCTCCAGACCAGAGTGACCAGGCTGCTGCTGCCATCTCTCAGAGCTTTCAGACTCTGAAATTAGATCATTCACCCCACTGAGCAAGCCAGTGGAAGATCCAGGACCCAGTGGAACAGAAATGGCTGGAGTCCAACTTGCTCAGTGGGGTGGATGATCTAATTTCAGAGTCTGAATGTGATGCCCCTCAGCACAGCATCATGTGCCAGGCCTCTGGCCTTCCCCTTCAGGTCACCACACCAGTGGAAAGAGGGGGGTGCTAGCAGGCTATCCAGGAAGAAGCCCCAGCGTTGCAACCAGGCATGACCCTCTCCTTTCCAGGGGCAATCTATCACACAAGAGGGCCACCTCAGTGATTCTGAACTTTTTGCAGGGCATGAGCATCTGGTATCCTAACCCTCAGCTCAGCTCACACCAAGGAGAAGCATTAGATTAGGTGAAAGAATAGGCATTTGTAAGTGCCGAGGACGAGCATTTAGTGAAAGGTTCTTGATGTGTTGCCATGTGGTAGGCTGGCTGGTGGTTTGAGGGAACTTTACTTTTAAAATGGAAGAAGAGAATAAGGTGTCAAAAGTTGGCTATGTAACATGGAGCTGAAGACAATAATTCAATGGATTGAATTTTTAGAACCATTGCATCATAACATAATACAGCACAGAAAGAGGCTATTCAGCCCATCGAATGGCACTGGCTCTTTCGAAGAGCAATCCATTTAGTCCACTACCCTGCTTTTGTTCTGTACCTCTGCAGATTTTTTTTTTCTCCTTCAAGTATTTATTCAATTTCCTTTTGAAGGCTGCTACTGAATCTGTATCCGCCACCCTATCGACAACAGCAACAACTTATATTTATATAGCACCTTTAGCATAATAAATTGTCCCAAGGTACTTTGCAGGAGCATTATAAAGCAAAATTTGAAACTGGCTCAAATGAGGCGATATTAGGAGGATGACCAAAAGCTTGGTCTGAGATGTGGGTTTTAAGGAGTGTCTTAGAGAAGAAAAGAGAGGTAGAGAGGCAGAGAGGTGTAGAGAACATAATCTATTGCTTAGGGTCTAGGCAACTGAAGGTGCAGCCACCAATAGTGGAGCAATTAAAAGGGCTCAGAAGGGCTAAAATTAGATGAGCACAGATATCTTGGAGGGTTGTTGGGCTGGAGGAGATTACATTGGAGAGGTTTGAAAGCTAGGATCAGAATTTTAAAATTGAGTAGTCACTTAACCGGGAGTCAATGTAGGTCGGCAAGTACAGGGTCAATAGTGGAACGGGACTTGGTGCAAATAGGGACATTGACAGCAGAATTTTGGATGACCTCAAGGTTACAGAGGGTAGAATGTGGAAGGTCAACCAGGAGTATGTTGGAATGGTCAAGACTAGAGGTAACAAAGGCATGAATGAGGATTTCAGCAGCAGATGAGCTGAGGCAGGGACGAAGTCTGGCGATGTTCCAGAAGTGAAGAATATCGGTCTTAGTGATGGCATGGATATGTGATCAGAAGCTCATCTTGAGGTCAAGTATGACACCAAGGTTGCAAACTGTCTGGTTCAGCCTCAGACAGTTGCCAGTAAGAGGGATGGAGTCAGTAGGTAATGAACAAAGTTGCAGCAAGGATCAAAGACAGCAGCTTCAGTCTTCTCAATGTTCAATTGGAAGAGATTTCTGCCCATCCAATTTCAAGCGGTGAATTCCAAATTCTAACCGCCCGGCATTTTTTTTATTCATTCACGGGATAGGGGCTCCGCTGCCTAGGCCAGCATTTATTGCCCATCCCTAGTTGCTCTTGAGATGGTGATGAGCTGCCTTTTTGGGCCACTGCAGTCTGTGTGGTGTAGGTACACCCACCGTGCTGTTAGGAAGGGAGTTCCAGGATTTTGACCCAGTGACAGCGAAGGAACGGCGATATGTTTCCAAGTCAGGATGGTGAATGACTTGGAGGAGAAGTTCCAGGTGGTGGTGTTCCCATCTATCTGCTGTCCTTGTCCTTCTAGGTGGTGGTGGTGGTGGGTTTGGAAGGTGCTGTCTAAGGAGCCTTGGTGAATTCCTGAAGTACATCTTGTAGACACTGCTGCTACTGTGCGTCGGTGGTAGAGGGAGTGAATGTTTGTGGATGTAGTGCCAATCAAGTGGGCTGCTTTGTCCTGGACAGTGTCAAGTTTCTTGAGTGTTGTTGGAACTGCATTCATCCAGGCGAGTGGGATGTATTCCATCACACTCCTGACTTGTGCCTTGTAGATGGTGGACAGGCTTTGGGGAGTTAGGAGATGAGTTACTTGCAGCAGGATTCCTAGCCTCTGACCTGCTCTTATAGCCACAGTATTTATATGGCTAGTCCAGTTCAGTTTCTGGTCAATGGTAACTCCCAGGATGTTGATAGTGGGAGATTCAGCAATGGTAATGTTATTGAACATCAAGGGGTGATGGTTAGACTCTCTCTTGTTGGAGATCGTCATTGCCTGGCAATTGTATGGCACAAATGTTACATGCCACTTGTCAGCCCAAGCCTGGATATTGTCCAGGTCTGGCTGCATTTGGACATGCACTACTTTAGTATCTGAAGAGTCGCAAATGTGCTGAACATTATACTGAACACTGTGCAATCATCAGCGAACATCCCCACTTCTGACCTAATTATCGAAGGAAAGTCATTGATGAAGCAGCTGAAGATGTTGGGCCTAGGACGCTACCCTGAGGAACTCCTGCAGTGATGTCCTGGAGCTGAGATGACTGACCTCCAACAACCATCTTCCTTTGTGCTAGGTATGACTCCAACCAGTGGAGAGTTTTCCCCCTGATTCCCATTGACTCCAGTTTTGCTAGGGCTCCTTGATGCCACACTTGGTCAAATGCAGCCTTGATGTTAAGGGCAGTCACTCTCACCTCACCTCAGAAGTTCAGCTCTTCTGTCCATGTTTGAACCAATGCTGTAATGAGGTCAGGTGCTGAGTGGCCCTGGCAGAACCCAAACTGAGCATCAGTGAGCAGCTTATTGCTAAGCAATAGCACTGTTGATGACCCCTTCCATTACTTTACTGATGATCAAGAGTAGACTGATGGGGCGGTAATTGACCGGGTTTGATTTGTCCTGCTTTTTGTGTACAGGATATACCTGGGCAATTTTCCACATAGCCGGGTAGATGCCAGTGTTGTAGCTGTACTGGAACAGCTTGGCTAGGGGTGTTGCAAGTTCTGGAACACAAGTCTTCAGTACTATTGAAAGAATATTGTCAGTGTCCATAGCCTTTGCAGTATCCAGTGCTTTCAGCTGTTTCTTGATATCGCGTGAAATGATTCAAATTCGCTGAAGACCGACATCTGTGATACTGGGAACCTCCGAAGGAGGTAGAAAGGTTTCTCCATATGTCACCTTTGGGGATGTAAAATTAGAGTTGATGACTTTTACCTTCTCATCTAAAACAAAAGATTATTTACACTAGTTTTTCACTTAGATGACACTGAAAAAGTTTTGAAAATTCTCCCCGTAAATATTCACTCTTGCACTCCACATTGTGGAAGCCGCTGAAGCCTGGCAATTCATTTCAAAGGTCAGTGTCCTGGCTGGGCGATCTGTATTCTTTCAGATACTCTAAAGTCAGCTGTGATCATAGGTTTTGTCTATCGGTTATAAACATCAACAAGACTCTCCCAGAATCACTGTTCCATATTTACTCTGTGGTGTTCTCCTAACCAAGTCTTCACTTCCCAACCAGCTTGCTGACCTGGCCCTCCTTCCATATTGGTTGCTGAGACTTGGAACTGGCTTGCTCAATCAGCAGGAGTAAAGTGTAGGCAAACGGATGTGGAATGTCATTGCCGAGCAGGCCACATTATAATTTAAAATTCTTTATCGGTTTATAGCACTGGCAAAACCCTGACTGATATGTACTCCAAAAGTACCAGACATTCAGGCAGTTCACTGATCACATGTTGAACAACAATCTTGTGTGTTGGAATTTGGCCCCAAGGCCAGAATTTTACAGCCCTGTCGTGGCGGGTATGGGGCGGTAAAATGTGGCGAGCCACTCTAAACTCCATTGACTTCGGCGGGAATGTAAAATCCCGCTGCTGTAAGATTCCATCTCCAGTTTCTTCCCAGATTTACTCTAGATGCAGAATGAATGCTCCCCAATAATGAGCAGGAGTTGCTTCCTCAGGACATTAATAGTAGTTGAGGTGAATAATGCTGATAGGGTTAGGTGAAGAAGGAGGGGGTGGGAGAAGGCGCATGTAGAGTATAAACACTGACATGGACCAGTTTGGCTGAATGGCCACTTACTGCATTATAAATTCTATATATTCTCATCAATGCTTTATTCTGTCAACCAAGTTTTCCTCAAAGGGTATAAGAAGTACTCTGACACTTTGAAAGGTGAAGATAGGCTGACAGACTGAAGCACGTGTTCACCCTGGAGATACAATTCTTTACCAAATATTTTATTTGGCTTTTATTATAATCACCATCCTGAACCCACTGTAATTGTTCTAATGAAGTGTGGATTTCAAAATTCCAATTCCGTCAAAGGATGTTTGTCGTATTTTTCCTCCTATGGGTTCAAGGTAGTACTTGCCAAGATTATGCCTGCAGCATTGGAGGCGAGGAGTGAAAGATAGAGGGGATTTACCAATCTGCCGAAAGTGGAACTGACAAGTTATTTCATTTAGATACAAATTGCCAGCAGAAGTCCATGTTTCCGTGGAGACCAGGGGCAGATGTGACTGACTGATGCTTCAGTGACATCTGCAGTGAATTCAGCACACCGGGCCTCAAGTTGTGTTTTGCAAAGATTTCGTTAGAATGGAGTAGTTCTAGATCTTTAACAGTGGTTCAATTCCAACTGTTTTAAATATGCTCCTTTATCCACAGCACTTGAGCTCATGTAAATCTCAGATGGATCCAATTGGAATGGTGACTTGAGCTATGAGTCTGCCAACAGGTACATATGAACATACGAATTAGGAGCAGGAGTAGGCTACTCGGCCCCTCGAGCCTGCTCTGCTATTTAACAAGATCATGACTGATCTGATTGTAACCTCAACCCCACATTCCTGCTTACCCCCAATAACCTTTCACCCCCTTGTTAATCAAGAATCTATCTAGCTCTGCCTTAAAAATATTCAAAGACTCTGCACCCACTGCCTTTTCAGGAAAAGAATCCCAAAGACTCACAACCTCCTGAGAGAAAAAAAATTCCCCCTCAGTTCTGTCTTAAATGAGCGATCCCTTAATTTTAAACAGTGACCCCTAGTTCGAGATTCTCACACAAGAGGAAACATCCTCTCCACATCCAACCAGTCAAGACCCCTCTGGATCATAAAGGTTTCAATTAAGTCGCCTCTTGCTCTTCTAAATTCCAGTGAATACAAGCCTAACCTGTCCAGCCTTTCCTCATAAGACAGTCTGCCCATTCCTGGTATTAGTCTAGTAAACCTTCTCTGAACTGCTTCTAATGCATTTACATCTTTCTTAAAATAAGGAGACCAGTACTGTACACAATACTCCAGATGTGGTCTCACCAGTGTCCTGTACAACTGAAGCATAACCTCCCTACTTTTATAATCAATTCCCCTCACAATAAATGATAACATTCTAATAGTTTTCCTAATCACCTGCTGTACCTGCATACTAACCCTTTGTGATTCATGCACTAGGACACCCACATCACTATGAATCTCAGAGCTCTACAATCTTTCACCATTTAGATAATAAGCTTCTTCTTTACTCTTCCTGCCAAAATGGATGATTTCACATTTGCCCACATTATACTCCATTTGCCAGATCTTTGCCCACTCACTTAGCCTATCTATGTTACTTTGTAGCTTCCTTATGTCCTCTTCACAATTTACTTATCTACCTATTGTTGTGTCATCAGCAAATTTAGTAACCATTCCTTTGATCCCTTCATCCAAGTCATTTGTATAAATGTAAAAAGTTGAGGCCCCAGCACTGATCCCTGTGGCACACCACTCATCACATCCTGCCAACCAGAAAAAGACCCATTTATGCCAACTCTCTGCTTCCTGTTAGCTAGCCAATCTTCTATCCATGCCAATATATTACCCCCTACACCATGAGCTTTTATTTTCTGCAATAACCTTTTATGTGGCACCTTATCAAATACCTTCTGGAAATCTAAATACAGTACATCCACCGGTTCCCCTCTATCCACAGCACATGTGATTCCTTCAAAGAACTCCAGTAAATTGGTTAAACATGATTTCCCTTTTACAAAACCATGTTGACTCTGCCTGATTACCTTCAATTTTTCTAACTGCCCAGCTACAACATCTTTAATAATAGCTTCTAACATTTTCCCTATGACAGATGTTAAGCTAACTGGCCTATAGTTTCCTGCTTTCTGGCTCCCTCCCTTTTTGAATAAAGGAGTTACATTTGCTATTTTCCAATCTAATGGAACCTTACCCAAACCTAGGAAATTTTGGAAAATTAAAACCAGTGCATCAACTATCTCACTAGCCACTTCTTTCAAGACCTTAGGGTGAAGTCCACCCAAACCTAGGGATTTGTCAGCCTGCAACCTCAACCATTTGCTTAATACCACTTCCCTGGTGATTGTAATTTTCCCGAGTTCCTCCCTCCCTTCCATTTCCTGACTTAGAACTATTTTTGGGATGTTGCGTGTGTCCGCTATAGTGAAGACCGAAGCAAAATACCTGTTCAATTTATTTGCCATCTCCCTACTTTCCATTATCAAAGATGCACTTTCTATAGGGCCAACACTCACTTTGTTAACTCTTTTCTTATTTAAATATCTATAGAAACTCTTACTATCCATCTTTATATTACTAGTTAGCTTTCTCTCAAACTCTAACTTTTCCCTCCTTGTTAATCTTTTTGTCATTCTTTGCTGCTCTTTATATTCTTTCCAATCTCCTGACCTGCCACCCATCTTTGCATAATTATATGCTTTTTCTTTAAGTTTGATACTGTCTTTAGTTTTTTTAGTTAACCATAGATGGTGAGCCCTCCGCTTGGGATGTTTCTTTCTCATTGGAATGTATCTATTCTGTGTATTCTGAAATATCCATTTAAATGTCTGTCATTGAACCTTTACTGACCTATATCTTAACCTCATTTGCCAGTTCACTTTAGCTAGCTCCGCTTTCATGCCCTCATAATTGCCCTTATTTAAATTTAAAATACTAATTTTGGATGTACTCGTTTCTCCCTCAAAATGAATGTAAAATTCAATCATATTATTATCGCTGCTACCTAGGGGTGCCTTCACCAGGAGGTTATCAATTAATCCTATCTCGTTGCTCAATACCAGGTCTAGTATAGCCTGCTCTGTTTTTACTTCTCATTTTTACTTCTCTTTAGCTCTGAAGAAGGGTCATATGGACTCAAAATGTTAATTCTCTCCACAGATGCTGTTAGACCTGCTGAGTTTTTCCAACATTTTCTGTTTTTGTTGTAGCCTGCTCTCTGGTTGGCTCCAGAACATGCTGTTCTGCAAAACTATCCTGAAAACATTCTATGAACTCCTCATCTATGCTACCTTTGCCCATCTGATTTCTCCAGTCTATATGTAAATTAAAATCTCCCTTGATTATTACTGTACCTTTTTAGCAAGCTCCCATTATCTCTTCTTTTACACTCTGCCCTACCATGTAGTTACAATTAGGGGGCCTATACACCACTCCCACAAGTGACTTCTTGCCTTTATCATTCCTCATGTCAAGCAAAACTACTTCTACATCCTGCTTTCCTGAACTTAGGTCATCCCTCTCTAATGTGCTAATACCATCATTAGTTAACAGAACCACCCCTCCACCTTTTCCTAACTTCCTGTTCTTCCTAAATGTCACATACCCTTCAATATTCAGGTCCCAATCTATGTCATTCTGTAGCCATATCTCTGTAATGACTATCAGATCGTACTTATTTATTTCTATTTGTGCTGTCAGTTCATCTGTTTCATTTTGAATGCTATGCGTGGTTAGCTACAGAGCCTTTAGTTTTGTCCTTTTATTATTTTTGTAGCGTCCAAGCCTTATCTGCTGAATTACTCATATAATTGTACTCTGTCCCTTCCTGTCACAGTTTGTTTATCATTTCCCATATTAATACCTTTCTCTCATGCCTTATCTCTGCTCTTTGGCTTATTACATCTTCCAAAATTTGATCCCTTGCCCCCACTATTTAGTTTTAAACCTTCTCTACTTCCCTAGTTATGCGACTCACGAGGACACCAGCCCTAGCATGGGTCACGTGTAGGCCATCCCAATGGTACAGAGCCCACTTTCCCCAATACTGGTGCCAGTGCCCCACAAACCAGAACTCACTTCTCCCACACCAGTTTTTGAGCCACGCATTCATTTCTCTAATCTTATTTATCCGATGCCAATTTGTATGTGGCTCAGGTAATAATCCAGAAATTCTTACCTTTGAGGTCCTGCATCTTAGTTTGGTACCGAGCTTGTCATACTAACTATGCAGAGCCTCCTTCCTCATCCTGCCTATGTCTTTGGTACCTACATGGATCATGACTACTGGATCCTGCCCTCCCACTGCAAGTTTCTCTGCAGCCCTGAGAAGATGTCCTGAACCCTGGCACCGGGTAGGCAACACAGCCGTCTGGACTCTCACTCTCAGCTGCAGAGAACAATGTCAATCCTCTCACTATGCTGTCCCCTACTACCACTACATTCCTTTTGGCTTCCCCCACTTGGATGGCTTCTGTACCACGGTGCTATAGTCAGTTTGCTCATCCAACCTGCAGCTCCTGCTCTCATCCAAACAAGCTGAGAGAACCTCAAACCTGTTGGACAATTGCAGAGGCTCACACTCCTGCAATGCTCCCTCTGGGTGCCCTTACCTGCCTCCCTCACAGTCACACCCTCCTGTCCCTGACCACTGACCAAATCGGAAGACCCTATCCTAAGTGGTATGATGGCCTCCTGGTATAAAGCATCCAAGTAACTTTTCCCATCCCTGATGTGTTGCAGAATCTGCAGCTCAGCCTCCAGTTCAATGACCCTGAGCTGAAGTTCCTCAAGCCACAAACACTTATTGCAGATGCATTTGCCCTGGATCACAATGTTATCCAGGAGGTCCCACATGTTGCAGCCTTGACACATCACCTGTCCTGCCATCCTTAATGTGTTTTAAATAATTACTTAACTATATTAATCACTTATTTATGTTGCTTTCTTATATATTTTATTAACTTTACCATCAATTTGTGTACTATTTTAAACCTAAGGGATAGAATAGAACTTACCCACTTATCAGATACTTACCAAACAGCTAGCTCCTTTCCCTGTAGTAGAGCAAGCACCAATTCCTATGGGGTGAGAAAATTTTATGGATAACGTGTGGGTGGTGGAGCCCGCACGTCAGCGCTTAAAATGTCACACGCTGATGTCGGGCGAGCGTCCCGACATCAGCGTGCGCCATCGCGATATTTAGCTGGGCGGGCGCTATGAAGCATGATGCATGCCCGCCATTAATTAAAGGCCTTGTTAAGGCCCTTAACTCGGCAATTGGGGCCGACTTTGAGGAGCCCGTGTGATCTTCGCCTCAGCACACGGGCCCAACGGACAGGCAGGCAACTGACTTTTTAACAAACCTCTTCTACGGGTGGGATATGTGGGCTCAGAGGGGTTGTTAATGTTTTATCTGCAGTATTTATTGCAGAAAGTGTTTTAAACTTGCCTGTGTGATTGTCAGCAGTTCAGATCGAATTCCAATAGCTTTCTCTGTACTTTGAAGCTTCAGCTCATCAGTCTGCAGACAGTAATCTTTCTCGGGCCTGCAGCTTTCCGGAGGCCTCCATTTAGCCTGGGTATGGGTTCTGACATCTCCACTGGAGGCAGCTCCCCTGAGGAGGAAGGGAGGGATAGAATAAGGAGGAGGCCAGGACTGGACAATCAGCCTCCAGGGGAGCCACCTTTGGGATGCCAGGCGCAGGCACAAGGGGCGCAGGGCCAAGAGGTTGTCCAATGTGGAAGGGGCCGCAGAAGATGCCACTATCCTGCTGCCAGGGTATTCAGGCGGCGAAGCAGCTACCTCAATATGACTGAGGTGCAGTGCTGAAGGATGCTCCGACTGTCAAGGGAAACAGTCAACTATATCTTTCAGATGATTGGCCCTGAGATCTCCGCTAACTGTGTAGGTGGACACCCCATGCCAGCGGCTCTGAAGCTCACAGTTGCCCTCCACTCCTATGCATCTGCCTCCTTCCAGGGCTCGGTGGGTGATCTTTGCAGTGTCTCCCAATCAGCTGTCCACACTTGTGTCAAGCAAGTTACAGACGCTCTGTTCAGACGGGCATTGACCTTCATCCGCTTCCGCTGCGACCAGGCAAGCCAGACAGAGCGAACCAGAGGCTTTGCGGCCATTGCTGGCTTCCCCCGCGTCCAGGGTGCAATAGACTGCACACATGTGGCTATCAAGGCGCCAGCAGGTGAGCCCGGTGCCTTCGTCAACAGGAAGGGCTTCCACTCCATGAACGTGCAGATAGTGTGTGATCACAAGATGCAGATTTTGCAAGTCTGTGCAAGGTACCCAGGCAGCTCCCATGACGCCTACATCCTCAGACACTCCCAGGTGCTGGGGCTCTTCAGTGCTCCGGCTCGGCTGGATGGATGGCTGCTGGGTGACAAGGGCTATCCCCTCAGAAGGTGGCTCATGATGCCTGTCCGCCATCCAAGAACAGAAGCTGAGCAGCGCGACAATAGGAGCCACGGCATCACAAGGGCAGTGGTGGAGCGAGCCATTGGTCTTCTCAATATGCGCTTCCATTGCCTGGACCGCTCAAGGGGCGCACTCCAGTACCACCCAGATCGCGTTTCTGTGATAGCGGTAGCATGCTGTGCTCTGCACAATCTTGTGCTGGAAAGGGGGGATGCAGATGATGATAAAGACCTTGACGCATTGGATGAGGCTGCACATGATGAATCCAGCAGTGGCTCAGAGAATGAGGAAGCACAGGGCAATGATGAGGGGCAGCACGCCGACCCGCTACTACACCAAGGAGGCAGGGACACCCGGGACACTTTAATCCAACGAACCTTCAGCTAGCTCCACACGCATGGATCTGCAGGACCAGCATTGCCTGGCACTTCCACACGTAGCACTTAGGTGCTGCATCTTCCACCTCATCAGCTGCAACTAAGGGCTTAGTACAGAAACATCAATGTCCACTGAAACACTCATGAGATGTCAGGGAAGTGCCCTCTCCATTGTGCCCCGGGATACTAGCCGACGTCATAATCCCCACCAAAGTGTTTGTCGCTGCGCTGGTGCCTGGCTCGCTGAAAGGATGTGACGCAAGATGCAAGTGTTGGCCCTCAGGTATGGAGGGGGGGCTCTGGACATGTTCCTGGCGACCATGCAGTGGTGATGCTGAAATTAACAACAAGGACAGTGCATCAGTTCGCGTTCAGTCAGTAACACCTTTCATCCCTTCCCCACCCCCCAGCCTCATAAGTTGCTCACCCTTCCAGAACCTAAGGAGACGAACATTGGTGGGGTGATAAATAGTCAAGAGGAGGCCCAAACATTACACGCGCAAACAGACAGGCTGGTAAGATGGCCTAAGGAATGCCACATGGAATGTTATGTGGGTAAGTGTTTGGTTAAGTACTTGGGCAAGACAAGCAAGGTACGGGAATACATGAGTAATGGTAGGACCGTGGGAAGCCACGACGATTACAGGGACCTTGCTGGGCAGACCTGTTAAGGTAGCAGAACAGGAACATAAGGCGTTTAACAAGGTCAAAGCCAGACTTGCCTTTATTAGCCGAGGAATAGAATGTAGGAAAAGGGAGGTCATGTTGCAAGTGCAGAAAACACTGTCGAGGCCACATCTACACTTCTGCGTTCAGTTGTGACCTGCGCTTCATGGGAGGGATGGCATTGGAGTGGGGAGAGTGCAGAGATACCTGACCTGGATGCATGCTGGCCTGGAGAGTTGGAGTGATGAGGAAACGTTGCAAACACTTGCGACATTTGCCGTGGAGCACAGGGGATTGACAGGTCACATTATTGACTTTCATACCGTTATGAGGGGCATAGAACAGGTGGACAGAAGGCAACATTTCTCCTTGGTGCAGGGATGAGTAACATGGTTGCATTTATTTAAGTTGAGTGCCATGAGGTTGACAGGTGAGGTGCTGAGGATTTTGGACAGAGTAATGTGGGACGCACAGGCTGAAAGGGTGGTGGAGGTACAAACCCTCCTAAGATGCAATAAGCCTTTGGATGTGCAGCAGCGATGCCATGGCATGTTAGGCCATGGGGATAGTGGTCACAAATGGGATAAGGCGACTTTGGAAGGTGCTAGAGACGCGCATCCTCAAGGGGATGAGGGACCTTTGTGTATGACCCACACGTCTGACTGTATCAGTCTGTGAATGAGCAGTGTTGCTGCATTAATGATTGCAGCAATCATCAGTGCTTTGGATGGTGGGGAGACAGAGTGGATGGGACTGTGGCCCTCAAATACCTGGCCGCTGCACCCCAGCCTCACCGACACCTGCCGACCTGGCCGCCTGCCTCCTCCCCAGCTCCATGCCCTGCTCCTCATATGTGGTTAGTTGCTGCAGCACGGTGTGCCCACCACCAGTCTGCTGACGCTCCCGCATATTGCTCTCAGTTTTTGCCTGCAGAACAAAGAAGAGCATTTATTGGGGCTGATCGCTCATGTACTCTGCACGCGCACGTCGCACCCCAACCACAGTGACCCATCTGAGGCTTCCAGCGGCTCCTGTCCACACTACTGGTGATCAGTCCCCAGAAGATAGTACGGCTGCTCCCAACCCCCTCCCCCAATGGACACCTTGGACACATTTGGCGTCCATCACTTTGAATAACACACGGGTCTTAGTGCCCATGGCAACGAGGCACAACTAGGTGTGACGCCAAGGCCAGCAGATGGCTCTTGGCCATGACACCTTGAGGCTCCCCTTCCACCATCTCATCACCATCAATAAGACATGTGTTGGAGTTCTGACTACGTATCTAGCTGCCTCCCCTGCAGGTTACCCCTCAAATGTGACAAACACCAACATATGCTGCGGGGAGAACCCAGCTTCCTCTCAATCACTAAGGCTGATGTAAGCATGGTCACTATCTGTTTGCCCACCCAGCATGCGCCAAATGCCCAATGCAGTAACGACAGCAAGACGTGGGTGGGGGGGGGGGGGCGGGGCAGGGGCGGCTGCGGGGGGGCCTCAAAGGCTAAGGTTGCCTGCTGGGTAAAATGGCCAAGGCTGACATGGTCCTCACCCTTCCAGAGCGCAGCAAATCATTGAAGCGCTTGTGACACTGGGTTCCTGTGCGCCACACGGCATCATGAGAGCTAACAGCCTCCGCCACCTCCTGCCACGCCTGCCTGGTGACGTGGGGGGCCCTCCTCCTCCCATCCTTGGGAAACAAGACATCTCGACGATGTGACACCTCTTTGAGGAGGGCAGCAAGGCAGGCATCAGAGAACCGAGGGGCATATTGGCCTCCCGCTGGCCTACCCTGCAGCCTGCCCCCCTCCTCCTCCTCTGCCCTCACCTCTTGTGCTGCCCGGTTACTGGCCATGATAAACAGCCTAAAGGAGGCTGCCTGGCCGCTCTTTACACAGACTGCCGGTTCCTCATTGGAACCGGAGGTCTGAACACGCCCGCCGCCGATTTAATTTTCCCGATAAACACGGGAGTCGGAACCCCGCTGGGCGGGCCTTAATTGGCCCGCCCGCGCAAAATGGCGGTGTGGCCTGTTTTGGCGGCGGGGATCAGAGCTGCCCGCCCGCTGCTGAGTCGGTCGGGCCCACCCGCCTGTCAAACGCAAAATTCAGCCCCAAGTCTTCATTCAGTTAGCACAGCTGCACTCTGTTTGCCCGTTTGGTGTGAAACACATGAATATTTTTTGCCCTACTTTTGTCCTCTGTTTAAAACATCTGAGACAATGGTGCAGTGTGTGATAATGAGCTTGTAATTGGAGTCTGAATATTGTGGCAGAAGTGAGATCTGTGAAGACACAGCGGTAAATGGTTTGCCACCCAAGGCAATTAAACTGATGCCCAAGCAGAGCCTGTGTGTGCCATTTGAACGAGCTATCCAGTTCACCCCATTCCCCTGCTCTTTTCCCTTAGCTCTGCACATTTTTCCTTTTCAAGTATTTATCCGGTCCTCTTTTGAAAGTTACTGCGGAATCTGATTCCACCACCCTTTCAGCAGTAGATTACAGATTACCATAACTTACTGTAAAAAAAGTCTTCTTCTCCCAACCTGCTTTTTTGACAATTATCTTAAATCTGTATCCTTTGGTCACCAAACCTCCTGCCAGTGGCAAGTTTCTTATTTACTTTATCAGAACTCCCATAATTTTGAATATTCCATGAAATCTCCCCTTAACCTAATATAAAATAACGAAAGAAAGACGAATATTCACATTACACCTTTCACTACTTCAGGCTGTCCCAAGTGCTTTACAACTATTGAAGTTCTTTTGAAGCATAGTCACTGCTGTATGTGGCAACCAATTTCTGCACAGCAAGCTCTCACAAACGCTATTGTGAGAATGACTAGACAATCTGTTTTGGTGATATATATGAATATAGATTGGTCAGGGCATTGGGAATAACTCCTCTCCTCTTCTTTAATGTTGCACAATGGGATCTTTTACATCTACCGGAGAAGGAAGACAGGGCATTGATTTTATATCTCACCTGAGAACCCACATCTCTGACAGTGCAGCACTCCCTAAGTACTGAATTGGAGTGCCAGCCTAGATTTTGTACTGAGCTTTTTGGAGTGAGATTTGAACCCCCAACCTTCTGACTTAGAGGCAAGAGTGCTACCCATTGAGCCCAGGTTGACAAAGTATGTGTGGCATAAGTATAGGATCAAACCGCTTTTTCCCTGTTATCGCAGTTGATAATTAAGCCCCAGCCCCTCCACCCCCCCACCCACCCCCTACCCAACAATATAATTAACACACAATTAACACCAGAGAAGCAACAAGACTGGGTCCACTGGAAACCACCAGGCCCGCACTGAGCAGATAACATCTCCCCACCTGATAACTGACTTGAAGGGAATACTTGCAGCTTGGATTATTTGATTGAAAGTACTCTCTAACTGCTGCATATTCCATTTATCATTGACTTTGGGATTTTCATTAAATCTGTGCGCCAGTTATTTACTACATTTGTTGACATAACCGAGTTGGATCACTTCAATAATAGTTGATGCGCAGAAGTGGTCCCAAGAGCCTAAACCCTACGATTTGTGGCTCTCGGAATGAACAACAGCTGAGCCTTAAAATGTCACTTCAGTTTAATAAAACTGGTTGCTAATATTAGCAGTCTAAGTGACAGCTTCATTTCCAGGTGTGTAAAGTAAGGAGATTACCATTTTCCCTTTTGTTGTGGAAGACTAGATACTACCCCTCTCCCTCTTGGTCACTAGCAGACAGGAGCAGAGAAATCCTTTGTTTTGAGGGACACTGAGCTGGGACAGTTCCTATTCCGACACTCTATTGCCACAAGTTTTACGTTGAAGTAAAAATCTGATTCACAAGTGAGTATTTTCTCACACCTGCCAATGGCATTGTTCACCTGCAGCACTGCACTTCAAAGGCCACGCAGGAAATGCGGTCTTCAGAAAAGGCAACCTGTTATTTCCAAAGTGACAAGTGCAGGTCAAGTGTCCTTTATCCGAAACCCTCGAAGCCGATTGCATTTCGGATTTCAGATAATTCCGGTTTTCGGATACCGCATATAAACTTACATTACAATAGCCTAAGCTGAGGCTAGCTCGAGTCTAAAGTAAACAAAATGGCTAGAAAAGTAAGATGTATCACTGAACAATAAATACAGGGTACCTGTAATAATTTTTTTTTTTGACATGTTCACTACACAAATCGCAAGGTAAACAGTGCAGACAAACAACTAGACTTCCCACGCTAAAGGTCAATGAGGTTTAAAAAACGTGCAGTTTTTGGATGTGTTCGGTTTTTGGATTTGCAGGTGAAGGAGACTCGACCTGTAATGGTAGTTTGCAACATTGTGCTGGGTTTGGGAAGATTGTCTTGGAGATTTTAGCAAGACAACAGTCACAGGAATGCTCATTTTTAAAATCCATTCATGGGATGTGGGCGCAACTGGCTAGGCCAACATTTATTGCCCACCCCTAATTGCCCTTGAGAAGGTGGTGGTGAGCTGTCTTCTTGAACCGCTGCAGTCCATGTGGTATAGGTACACTCACAGTGCTGTTAGGGAGGGAGTTCCAGGATTTTGACTCAGCGACAGTGGAGATTTATTTCCAAGTCAGGATGGTGAGTGGCTTGGAAGGGGACTTCCAGATGGTGGTGTTCCCATGTATCTGATGCCCTTGTCCTTCTAGATGGCAGTGGGTTTGGAAGGTGCTGTCTAAGGAACCTTGGTGAGTTCCTGCAGTGCATCTTATAGACGGTACACACTGCTGCTACTGTGTGTCGGTGGTGGAGGGAGTGAATGTTTGTGGATGGGGTGCCAATCAAGCGGGCTGCTTTGTCCTGGATGGTGTGAAGCTTCTTGAGTATTGTTGGAGCTGCACTCATCCAGGCAAGTGAAGAGTATTCCATCACGCTCCTGACTTATGCCTTGTAGATGGTGGACAGGCTTTGGGGAGGCAGGAGGCGAATTACTCATCACAGGATTCCTAGCCTCTGACCTGCTCTTGTAGCCACAGTATTTATATGGCTAGTTCAGTTCAGTTCCTGGTCAATGGTAACCCCTTGGATATTGATAGTGGGGGATTCAGTAATGGTAATGCCATTGAGCGTCATTGCCTGGCACTTGTGTGGTGCAAATGTTACTTGCCACTCGTCAGCCAGGTCTTGCTGCATTTGGACATGGACTGCTTCAGTATCTGAGAAGTTGTGAATGGTGCTGAATATTATGCAATCATCAACGAACATCTCTACTTCTGACCTTATGATGGAAGCAAGGTCATTGATGAAGCAGCTGAAGATGGTTGGGAATAGGATATTACCCAGAGGAACTCCTGCAGTGATGTCCTAGAACCGAGATGACTGATCTCCACCAACCACAACCATCATCCTTTGTGCTAGATATGACTCCAACCAGCGGACAGTTTTCCTCTAGATTCCCATTGACTCCAGTTTTGCTAGGGCTCCTTGATGCCACACTCGGCCAAGGGCAGTCACTCTTACCTCATCTCTGGAGTTCAGCTCTTGTGTCCATATTTGAACCAAGGCTGTAATGAGGTCAGGAACTGAGTGACCCTGGCTGAACCCAAATTTTAAGTGTCAGTGAGCAGGTTATTGTTAAGCAAGTGCTGCTTGATAGCACTGTTGATGACCTCTTCCATCACTTTACTGATGACCAAGAGTAGACTGATGGGGTGGTAATTGGCTGGGTTGGATTTATCCTGCTTTTTGAGTACAGGACATATCTGGGCAATTTTCCACATTACCGGCTAGATGCCAGTGTTGTAACTGTACAGGAATGGCTTTGCTAGGCGCGTGGCAAGTTCTGGAGCACAAATCATCAGTACTATTGCTGGAATATTGTCAGTGTCCATAGCCTTTGCAGTATCCAGTGCCTTCAGCTGTTTCTTGATATCACGTGGAGTGAATTGAATTGGCTGAATACTGGCATCTGTGATGCTGGGGACTTCCTGGGGAGGCCAAGATGGATCATCCACTCGGCACTTCTGTTTGAAGATCGTTCCAAATGCTTCAGCCTTATCTTTTGCACTGATGTGTTAGGCTCCCCCATCATTGAGGATGGGGGTATTTGTGGAGCCTCCTCCTCCAGTGAGTTGTTTAATTGTCCACCACTATTCACGACTGGATGTGGCAGGGCTGCAGAGCTTAGATCTGATCCATTGGTTGTGGGATTGCTTAGCTCTGTCTATTGCTTGCTGCTTATACCGTTTGGCATGCAAGTAGCCTTGTGTTGGAGCTTCACCAGTTGACATCTCATTTTTAGGTTTGCCTGGTGCTGCTCCTGGCATGCCCTCCTGCACTCTTCATTGAATAATTGGAAGGAATTGGGGATGACAGTGAGGAATTGTTCCAGAAACACTCTGCTTGTTGATGTAGATTTCTGAGTTTCCCACGCTGTTATCCACTCTTTGGTGCAATGGGGAGGACTTTGGGCACGTTATTTCTGTGGGTTTGAACTCAGTGGAGTTTTTATTGTGTTGTTTTAATTCAATAGCTTTGTGAATATCCATTTTATTCTTTGATGGGAGGTGGGCATTGTTGGCAAGGCCAGCATTTGTTGCCAGGCCAGCATTTGTTGCCCATTCCTAATTGCCCTTGAGCTGCGTGGCTTGCTAGACCATTTCAGAGGGCAGTTCAGAGTCAACCACATTGCTGTGGGTCTGGAGTCACATGAGGCCAGACCAGGTAAGGACAGCAGATTTCCTTCCCTGGACGAGTGAACCAGATGGCTTTAAGACAAACGTTAGTTTCATGGGCATCATTACTGAGGCTAGCTTTCAATTCCAGCTTTATTTTATTAATAATTGAGTTTAAATTCCACCAACTACCATGGTGGGATTTGAACCCATGTCCCCAGAGCATTAGCCTGGCCCTCTGGATTGCAAGTCCGGTGATATTACTATATCACCATCTCTCCTCATCCTGTTGATACCTTCAGAAAACACACAATTTGGATCGACCCAAGGTTGCCCTGTCACATTTCACTGAGAATATCTGGTTATTCTGCTGATATGGACAGCATGACGTACATCTCAGGCATTCACCGAGAATACCTGGGTATAACTGAAGAAAATCCTCTTCAGGCAGATAACATCGCAAACCCCACTCACACTGGTCCCAAAATTTTTCAGGTTGTGACCTTGGCAGGACCAAGAAATTTAGAAAAATGTAAATTCCGAGGGCCCTGGGCCTCTTCCTGGGCTTGGAGCCCACTCATGACACTCAAGTATAGGGCTTTCTATTGGCCAGTCCCATTTCCACTCACTGGGCATACCAGTCACCAGTCAGAAACGCTGGGGCCTCTTCCAGGTCCAGGAGCAGGAGACCCCCGTTTACGGAATCCCCGCCCTATTAACATTGTTTACTTTGGAATGGGAAGGCTGAGGTCCCACCCCTTACTAGACAGCCTTGAAATTCCTGCAAAGGGCAGAAACCGGGCACCACTTTGTGCCATTTTACTGGGGGCTTTGCTAAAGTGACAGCAGAAAATCAACAGAGCCCCTCAAGGAATTTCAATGCATAGCTGTTAGTTACCAACACTGACAACCTTACACCAACCAGGCATCTAACATGGACAACCAGTTCAGCAAAGACTAGAAGACAGTGGATTTGGGGGTAGGAAAGATAGGCGGAATATTTTCTGAATGCTTAACATTCTCATGTTAAATCCCTCTGAATATTTTTTAACGTGGTCACAAATATGGAGGTTGGGATGTACATCCCAGGTAGTCTAATCACTACCTCCTGTAGGAATCTACAGGACTGGGAAGGACCATTTCAGTTCATTGGCCCAGCCTGAGGATTAACATTAAATTACACAGATGTCCCTCCTGAACTGCATCAAATTGACTCAGAATGTTCCGTCTCCACAATCTTGCTCTGAAGGCATTCCTGTATTAATCACTTTCTGTGAGAAAGAGTTTCTTGGCATCAGTCCTGAACTTGCCTTATACCAGTCGGCATCTATGTCATATTGTCCTGTAACTGTCTTATTTCACAAGCTAAAGCTCTGCACTTATCCTTTCCACTTCCCTTGGTATCTTTGATATATATAAAATAACCTCTAATTTGCTTCCTTTTAAGGCTCAAGAGTCTGTTTCCTATCCTTCTCTCAGTTCTTACCAGCAAAGGTATCATTCGACTTCCTTATAGGTACAATTGATAAGTGACAATGTACACTGCCTGTGAAGGATAGATGGTCTAATTGGAGCATTTAGTATAACAACCTTCTCTGTAAATCAGCTTGATTATTTTCAGTTTTATGATATTTGTTCAACTGTGAGTTACAAGGGTCATAAAAAAGATTTGGTTTTGCAAAATAAATCCATTCTTTCCATAACCACGACCGACACACAGTGAGAGAAAGATGACAGTCTTTTCCACCAGCACTGTATGCTTCTACCTTTAATGCCTGACCTCGTTTGGTAGCATTCTCACCTCTGGGTCAGAAAATTGAGAGTTCACATCCCACTCCAGAGATATGCGTGCAAATTCTCAGCTGACATTGCAGCGCAGTACAGAGTAGATGATCATGATCACATTGCTGTTTGTGGGAGCTTGCTGTGCACAAATTAACTGCCACATTTCCGACATTACAACAGTGACTGTGTTTTGGGGTGCCCTAAGAGTATGAAAGGTGTGATATAAATGCAACTCCTTTCTTTACGTAAACACTTCTGAGCTTTTATATTGTGTAATTGAATTATAATTGGCATTGATCCTATTCTACATTTACAGCAATCACAACCCAACAGGCCTGGGCATGTTTCAAAGCTATAGAGCCATAGCAATCACATCATCTAGCCCAAGGATAAATTTCTACAGAATAACTTTGGCATGAGAATTGTTTTTGTTTTCATTTTAAACAAGAAAAGCACATTGAGAAATTAATGGTGAATATAAACTCATGCTTTCCTTTCCTGCTAGTTTGGGAATCAGCTGTAACCACACACCTCATGAGCAGCAGGTTGCTAGACTAGAGATTAAATTTGGTCAGTTAATTGAAATATTCCAAAACCGGCTTCATCAACTCTCTCCTGGGGACTGAATTCACATTTTTCTAGCTATGTGCCAAATATCATTGGAAAAAGCCATGTGTCTGACTGCAGGAGTTAAAGGTATTTCCTGTTGTACAGGTCTCGGATCTATCACTTGACCATGCCGAAAATTTAAGGTCGCCAGTCTTTTGGTAATTGGATATGTTGCTTCATTATGGTTACTGAGAGGAAAGCAGCCACTTGTAGAATGGCACCACTAGTGGCTGAACCTGGCACTGCAGCATTGCATTGCAATGCATTAATACACTTTGCAGCTGTGTTTATCCCTGCATTTGGGACACAAAACTGGAGAAAGCTATGTCTCCCTCAATCAAGTCAACACCATATTTCTATTATGAAAATAAATTGACTTCTGCTGCAATCCATGTGGTGCAGGTGCACCCAGGGTGCTGTTTGGGAGCGATTTCCAGGATTTGGCACAACAGTGAAGGAACAGTGATATAGTTCCAAGTCAGGAAGGTGTTTGGCTTGGAGGGAAACTTGCAGGTGATGGTGTTCTCTCATGTCTGCTGCCCTTGTCCTTCTGGGTGGTAGAGGTTGTGGGTTTCGAAGTTGCTGTTCGAAGGAGCCTTGGAGAGTTGCTGCAGTGCATTTTGTAGATGGAAACACTGCTGTCACTGTGCATCGGGGGTGGAGGGAGTGAATGTTTAAGGTGGTGGATGGGGTGCTGATCAAGTGGGTTGCTTTGTCCTGGTTGATGTCAAGCTTTTTGAGTGTTACTGGAGCTGCACCCGTCCAGGCAACAGGAGACTTCACACTCCTGACTTGTGTCTTGTAGATGGTAGACAGGCTTTGGGGAGTCAGGAGGTGAGTTAGTCACTGCAGAATTACCAGCTCCTGACTGGGAATGTTTATATGGCTGGTGCTGTTAAGTAGATTTCTCCCTCCTTTTTCTGGCACGTTTCTCCTTCCCTTCCACTTTCCTCCCCTTATCTTCTGTCTCCTCCCTTCTCTCCCTTCCCATCTCCTCCTCTCCAAGGCATTGACTCTATGTTGAATTATAGGCCAACATGTACCTTTCATTCTCCAATACCTCACCTAAGTGACTGTCATTCATGTGTGAATCTGGACAGGCTCTTTGCTTGATGCCTCACAGCTGAGCTGATCCTGTCCTTGCTCAATAGCAGCACACACACGCACATAAAGTTCCAGCAGATTTCCACTGCCCACCTCTGCCTGACACCTTTTTCCATCACTCCGCCCACCGCCTCTTCCTAGCCCAGCTATCTACTACTGCCACTCAGCTGACACCCAGAGAAGGGGTTGAATCCAGTTAGGTATAGCTCATATACTCACTGTTCTAACCAGCTGAACCATTGAGTGAGCTTAGGAGGAAAGATCCAGGTTGAGTTTATCTTCCCAAATTCAGGTGCCCTATTTGCAGCACCCCTAATGCCATGCCGACTGAAGTCAAGTGTATATTTTTGTGTTTGAGGTTGGAATTGCCATTTACATTTCATAGAGAGAGGCTGACTCTCAAACAGGGCTCTTGCTCTCCACATCTCCCATCACTGCTTCGACTAAGCGTACGGTTGCAAAGATTGTGGGTGCTGATTGCTGCTTTTCTGACCTCAGCTGTATATGTGTGTTTTTTAAATCTCCAGTCCATTCGAGAAGTCACAGGATATATCCTGGCAGCCCTGAACCAGTTTGAATATCTGCCTTTGGAAAATCTAAGAATCATTCGTGGGACAAAGTTGTATGAAGAACGATATGCGCTAACGATCCTGCTTAACTACAAGAAAGATGGGGCCTTTGGATTGAGGCAACTGGGTCTGCAAAACATGACAGGTAAGACCTGTTGACTTGCACGGAGCATTAATAATGGGTTTCCTTTAGCTCGACACTCACTGCATTGATTCAGTTATCATGTAATGCAAACTTGCAGAATAAACCTTACCAATTCTATATTGCTGCAGTAAAAATACATTTAAGCAGGAATGGAGCACAAAGGTAAGAAAGTGATGCCAAACTTTTATAAAATGCTGGTTAGGACTCGGCTAGTGTTGTGCCAACTTCTGGGCATGCACTTTAGGAAGGGTGTCAAGATCTTGGAGAGGGGTTTACTAGAATGGTACCGGGGATGTAGAACCTTGGCTATGTGATAAAACTAGACAATCTGGGATTGTTCACCTTGGAGCAGAAGGAATTTGATGTGTTCAAAATCTTGAAGAGTTTTGTTAGAATAAATAAGGAAAAGTTGTTTCTGCTGACAGTGCCACCCTGACTGGAAGCTCCACCTTCAATAGGATAGACTCCACCCAACTATTTATCTCACTGTTCCCCAACCTGACAGATACATCAGAGATTTTGCTTAATATGTCCCTCAGTGGTAATCTGGAATGCACTGCTTGAAAGAGTGATAGAAGCAGATTCAATAGTAACTTTCAAAAGGGAATTAAACATTTGTAGCGAAAAGAAAATTGTACAGCTGGGGTGAAAGAGCAGGGTAGTGGGACTAATTGGATAGTTCTTTCAAAGAGCCAGCACTGGCACGATGGGCTGAATGATCTCCTGTGCTGTATCACACCATCAAAGAAACAGATAATTGTGGAAATGGGTAGAAAGATTGCCTAAAATTGTGTGTGTTGTTCCATCACAACTCAAACATATGACAATGAGGAGCCTGCCTGAAATATTATCCCAGTACATGTCAAGTAATGGCTGCATGTGTGGCTCGAGCTGTAGCAGTGGACTTTGTAAATTAAAAAAATACTAACCCTGCTGTTTTTATAAGGAATACTGATATTCCTTGCAAGAAGAGAGCCATATATCCAATTTTACTGATGACACAAAGATTGGTGACTTATTAAGTAGTGTAGATAGGAGCGTAAAATTGCGAAGAGATAATAATAGTTTTGGCCATTCACTTAATCTATGGCAGATGGATTTCATGGATGTGAGGCCATCCATTTTGGACCAAAACCAAATAGACCTGAGTATTTTTTTAAATGGTTAAAAGCTAGGAACAGTGGAAGTCCAAAGAGATTTATAATCCATACACATGGATCACTAAAATGTAATAGCCAGGTGCAAAAAAATCAAGAAGTCTAATGGGGTGTTAGCTTTTATAAGTAACGGGTTAGAATATAACGAAGAGGAAGTTTTACTACATCTAACCAAAGTCCTGATTAGACCACATCTGGAGTATAGTGTACAGTGCTGTGCACCACATTTTAGTAAGGATATATTGATCATGGAAAGAGTGCCGTGCAGATTCACCAGAGAATAACCAGGAGAATTAGATTATGAAGAAAGATTACTTAACTTTGGCTAGTATTCTCAGGGATATAGAGGGTTAATGGATGAGTTGATCCAGGATTTTAAGATTTTGAAAGGAATTGATGGTGGAAATGGGGAGAAACGTTTTCCACTGATAAGAGAGTCCAAAACAAGGGGGGGCAAACCTTGGAATCAGAACCAGGCCATTTATGGGTGAAATTTAAGACCATAAGAAATAGGAGCAGGGGCAGGCTATTCAGCCCATCTAGCCTGCTTTGCCAGTCATGGCTGACCTGATTGTGGCCCTAACTCCATTTTCCTGCCTGTCCCCCCATAACCCTTGACTCCTCTGTCAGTCAGAAATCTGTCTAACTCAGCCTTGAGTATATCCATTGCTTTCCGCGGAAGAGAATTCCAAAGACTAATAGCCCTCTGAGAGAAGAAATCCATCCTCATCTCCATCTTAAATGGGAGACCCCTTATTTTTAAACGGTGCCCCTAGTTTTAGATTTCCCATGAGAGGAAGCATCCTATCAGTATCTACCCTGTCAAACCCTTTCAGAATTTTATTTCAACAAGGTCACCTCTCATTCTTCTAAATCCTATTGAGTATAGACCCAACCTGCTCAACCATTCCCCTTAAGACAACCCCTTCATTCCAGGAATCAGCCTAGTGAATCTTCTCTGAACTGCTTCCAGTGCAAGTATATCCTTCTTAAGTAAGGAGGCCAAAACCGTACACAGTATTCCAGGAGCAGTCTCACCAATGCCCTGTACAGTTGTAGCAAGTTTTCCCTACTTTTATACTCCATCCCCTTTGCAATAAAGGTCAACATTTCATTTGCCTTCCTGATTACTTGCTGTACCTGCATGCTGAATTTTTGTGATTCATGTACAAGGATGCCCAGATTTCTCTATTCTGCCACAATCTGCAGTCACTCTCCATTTAAATACGATTCTGCTTTTCTATTCTCCCTGCCAAAGTGAACAACCTCACATTATCTCACATTATACTCCATCTGCCGATTTTTTTTTTACCCACTCACTTAATCTATCTACATCCTGCACAGAATCGTGTATCCTCCTCACAATTTGCTTTTCTACTTATCTTTATATCATCAGCAAATTTGGCTAACATGCATTTGTCCCTTTATCCAAGCTATTAATACAGATTGCAAATAGTTGAGGCCCCAGCACTGATCCCTGCGGCACTGCACTATTTACAGTTTGCCAGCCTGAAAATGACTCATTTAACATGATTCTCTGTTTCCTGTTAGTTAGCCAATCATCTATCCATGCTAATATATCACCCCTGAAACCACAAGCTCTTATCGTGTGCAGTGACCTTTTATGTGGCACCTTACCGAATGCCTTTTGGAAATCCAAAGATACAACATCAACTGCTGGCTTGTCCAATGTACGGCCGGCAGGCTGGAAGTGGTCCACGAAACCCCTCTATGTGGCCCCCAGAGCCAGTTTTCAAAATACCGGTCAAACAGGTAAGTTTGAATGGGAGATGCTGCATGGAGCTGTCCCTCCAAACACAGGCCATTTCTCTCCCATGTTTGCTGTTGAGAGGCTCACTAATAAGCCTATCAGTAGCGAAAGTGGGAGAGAAACAGTCTGTGATTGGAGGAGTAGCAAATACCCATGGTGGTGAGTTTGGGGCCCAGGGTGCGGAGTTGCCAGGGAGCAGGGCCCAGGGAGCGGAGGTGCCGGGGAGTGAGGCCCAGGGAGCGGAGGTGCCGGGGAGCGGGGCCCAGGGAGCTGAGGTGCCGGGGAGTGGGGCCCAGGGAGCGGGTCCCAGGCAGGCCAGAGCAGGGCATGAGGCAGTGGGAGCAGGGCATGAGGCAGTGGGAGCAGGGCATGAGGCAGTGAGAGCAGGGCCCAGGCAGGCCGGAGCGGGGAGTGAGGCAACGGAAATGGGGCCCAGCCAGGGTGAAGTGGGGAGTGAAGCAATGAGAGTTGGGCCCAAGCAGGCCGGAGCGTGGAGTGAGGCAATGAGAGGGGGTCCCAGATAGGCCGGAGTGGGCAGTGAGAGTTGGGCGCAGGCAGGCCGGAATGGGGAGTGAGGCAGTGAGAGTTGGGCCCAGGCAGGCCAGAGTGGGGTGTGAGGCAGCGGGAGTGTTTGAGTAAGTGAGTGACTGGAGACTATGAGAGAGAGAATGTGGGGGGTGGGGGAGAGAGAGAGTGTCGGGCTGGGGGAGAGAGAGTGTGAGGGGGAGGCGAATGTGTGGAGGAGGAGAAAGGATGTTGGAGGGGAGAGAGTGAGAGGTGTTGAAGAAGTGTGGGGGGGAGAGTAGAGAGAGAGTGTGATGTGGAGAGAGATAATGTGAGGGGTGTGTGTGTGTGTGTGTGTGTGCAGGGGCAGAGTGTGTCTATAAATCTGGCTTGCTCCCAGTATCAGGATTTTCATTCACCCTCACCCCCACACACCACCATGCACTCTCATGCACTCTCAGTGTGTGAGGGTGGGGGTGAATGAGTGAGCACCCTGAGACTGGGAGTGAGCCAGATACACACACACTGACCCTATTACGCACTAATACTCATCTTTATTTATTCCTTATAGCTTTTTTTGCTCAGCAAGTTGTTTCTTTTCATACCTCAATTTTTTTTTTGAAATTCATGTTTAATGTTGAGCCAAACTTTATCTTTCCGAAATTTACTCATCAGCCCCTTGAGTGAGAAAAGTTTTTAAATGTGGTTCCCCCCCCACACAAAAAGGTTGGACAAGGCTGAAGTACTGGTTCCCCTTTATTCATCCTGCTTGTTACATCTTCAAAAAACCAATAAATTTCCCTTTCACAAAACCAAGTTGTCTCTTCTTGATTGTAATGTAATTTTCTAAATGTCCCGCTACTACCTCCTTAATAATGAATTCCAGCATTCTCCCTATGACAGATGTTAAACTAACTGGCCCATTGTTTCCTTCTTTCTGCCTTCCTCCTTTCTTGAATAGAGTCGTCACATTTGCAGCTTTCCAACCCATTGGGACCTTTCCAAAATCTCGGGAATTTTGGAAGATTACAGTCAATGCATCCATTATCTCTTCAGTCATTTCCTTTAAGACCCTAGGGTGCAGCCCATCAGGTCCAGGGGACTTGTCAAGCTTTTCTCCCCATTAGTTTTCCTGGTTCTTTTTGTCTAATTTTAAAAAATTCATTCACAGGATGTGGGCTTCGCTGGCTGGGCCAGCATTTATTGCCCACCCCTAGTTGCCCTTGAGAAGATGGTGGTGAGCTGCCTCTTTGAACTGCTGCAGTCCATGTGAAGTAGGTACACCCACAGTGCTGTTAGGAAGGGAGTGCCAGGATTTTGACCCAATGACAGTGAAGGAACAGTGATATATTTCCAAGTCAGGATGGCGTGTGGCTTGGAGAGGAACTTCCAGGTGGTGGTGTTCCCACGTATCTGCTACCTTCGTTCTTCTAGATGGCAGTGGTTGTGGGTTTGGAAGGTGCTGTCTGAGGAGCCTTGGTGAATTCCTGCAGTGCATCTTGTAGATGGTACACACTGCTGCTACTGTGCGTCGGTGGTGGAAGGAGTGAATGTTTGTGGATGTAGTGCTGTAGTGCCAATCAAGCTGGCTGCTTGGTCCTGGACTGTGTCAAGCTTCTTGAGTGTTGTTGGAGCTGCACTCATCCAGGCAAGTGGGGAGTATTCCATCTCACTCCTGATTTGTGCCTTGTAGATGGTGGACAGGCTTTGGGGGGCCAGGAGGTGAGTCACTCATCGCAGGATTCCTAGCTTCTGACCTGCTCGTGTAACCACAGTATTTATATTATTGGTCCAGTTCAATTTCTGGTTAATGGTAACCCCTATGATGTTGATCATGAATATTTTAAGATCCTCCCTTCCTTTTGCCTTTTGACTTTCCACTATTATTATTGAGGTGCTTTTTGTGTCTTCTACTGTGGAGACAGATACAAAATACTTGTTCAAAGTTTCTACCATTTCCTTGTTTCCCATTATTAATTTCCAGTCTCACCCTCTTAGGGGCCAATGTTTACTTTAGCTACTTTTTTATAACTTTTATTGTTTTTATATTTCTTGTTTGTTTTCTCTCATGCTGCAAATTTTCCCTTTTTGATTTTTAAGTCACCATTTGCTGATTTTTAAAACTTTTCCAATCTTCTAGGCTACCGCTAATATTTGCAGCATTTTACACCTTTTCGTTCAGTTTAGTGCCAACCTTAATATCCTTAGTTAGCCACGGATGGTCCAACCTTCTCATACCACATTTTTTTCTCATTGAAATATATCTTTGTTGAGAGTTATGAACTATCTCCATAAATATCTGCCACTGCTTCTGTACTGTCTTACCTCTAACCTATTTTCCAAATCCACTGCAGCTAACTCTGTCTTCATACCCTTGTAATTGTCTTTAAGTTTAAAACATTAGTTTGAGACCCAAATTCCTCATGCTCAAACTGAATGTGAAATTCTGCCATGTTATGATCACTCTTATCTAGAGGAACCTTTACTCTGAGGTCATTAATTAATCCTGTCTCATTACACATTATCAGGTCTAAAATAGCCTGTTCCTTAGTTGGTTCCAAAACATAGTGTTCTAAGAAACTGTCCCGAATATGCTCTATTAACTCATCCTCCAGGCTACCTTAATCAATTTGGTTTGTCCAATCTGTATGAAGGTTAAAGTCTCCCACGATTATTACAGTACCTTTCTTACAAGCCCCTATTATTTCTTGATTTTTACTCTGCCCTACAGTGTAGCTACTTTCCTTTTCTATTTCTCATTTCCACCCAAACCAACTCTACATTTTGATCCTCTGAACCAAGACTGTACTGACGTCATCCTTCATTAACAGAGCTACCCTACTTCCTTCCTGTCCTACCGAATTTCAAATAACCTTGCATATTCAGGTGCTAGCCGTGGTCACTTTGCAACATGTCTCTGTAATGGCCATCATATCATACTCATTTATTTCTATTTGTGCTATCAGTTCATTCATTTTGTTACAAATGCATTCAGATAAAGAGCTTTTAATTCTGTCTTTTTACCATTTTTCTCTACTCCTACCTTATTTGCTGGTGCACTCTTATGTTTGTGCGCTCTGCCCCTTTCTGTCACATTCTTACCATTACCTGCATTGCTGCCCTGTACTATTGCCTTGGTGTTTGGAAACACTTCTTCACACAAAGGATGGTGGAAATGTGCAATTCTCTCTCACAAAAAGCAATAGACACGAGCTCAAGTTATAATTTTAAAGCTGAGATCAAAGAAGAAGAAGAACAAAGAACAAAGAAAAGTACAGCACAGGAACAGGCCCTTCGGCCCTCCAAGCCTGCGCCGATCATATTGCCTGTCAACTGAAACATTTTGCACTTCCGGGGTCCGTATCCCTCTATTCCCATCCTATTCATGTATTTGTCAAGCTGCTTCTTAAACACCACTATCGTACCTGCTTCCACCACCTCCCCTGGCAGCGAATTCCAGACACTCACTACCCTCTGCATTAAAAACTTGCCCCGCACATCACCTTTATAGTTTTCTGCTCTCACCTTAAATCTATGTCCCCTAGTAATTGACTCTTCCACCCTGGGAAAAAGCTTCTGACTATCTACTCTGTCCATGCCACTCATAATTTTGTAAACTTCTATCAAGTCGCCCCTCAATCTCCGTCGCTCTAGTGAGAACAATCCGAGTTTCTCCAACCTCTCCTCATAGTTAATAACCTGCAGACCAGGCAGCATCCTGGTAAACCTCCTCTGCACCCTCTCCAATGCCTCCATATCCTTCTGGTAATGTGGTGACCAGAATTGCACACAATATTCCAAGTGTGGCCTAACCAAGGTTCTATACAGCTGCAGCATGGCTTCCCAGCTTTTATACTCAATACCCCTACCAATGAAGGCAAGCATGCCATATGCCTTCCTGACTACCTTATCCACCTGCGTTGCCACTTTCAGTGACCTGTGGACCTGTACACCCAGATCCCTCTGCCCGTCAATGCACTTAAGGGTTCTGCCATTTACTGTGTAATTCCTGCCTGTATTAGACCTTCCAAAATGCATTACCTCACATTTGTCCAGATTAAACTCCATCCGTCATTTCTCCGCCGATAGATTTTTTGCTGGCCAAGGGTAATAAGGGATACGGAGCCAAGGTGGTATATGGAGTTAGGTCTCAGATCAGCCATGACCTAGTTGAATGGTGAAACAGGCTCAAGGAGCTGAATGACCTCCTCCTGTTCCTATGATTCTATCTCTTATCTATATAGGGCAAAACATTGAGAGCTTGGGATTGTACCATGAAAATATAAATGTTGATGCTCTGTCTTGGCATTAAGTTCGTCTAACCTGTTATTTTATCATTTTTTATTTCCATCAAAATAATGGTCAAAGAACTACATAGCAAAGTAATAAAACATTTGCAGGCTAGAGTTCTCACAGCAGCAGTTCAAGCTGTGAGCTTGGAGAAAACAGGAGTTTAAAGAGTTAAATTATGAGAACAGGTTGCCAGGCTAGACTTGTATTCCCTTGAGATTAGAAGTTTAAGGGGTGATCTAATCAAGCCGATTCAAATCATTAAATAAATAAATTGGGTAGATTCAAAGGAGCTTATAAGAGTTCAGAACAAAGGGGCAGAATTTGAATATTAGGAGTGAAATCAGGAAGCAGTTCTTCACACAGGCAGGAGTGGTGTTGTGGCATTGTGTTATAACGTCATGTTACGAAAATGAGGTTTTCTGTGATGCTACAATGGCATCAGCAAAGTGCACAAGTCAGCTCCACCAGCACTTTTACTGCCCCCAGTACAGACAGCAACTGCTGGACAAAACTCAGCAGGAGAAACAAGAGACTGTCATTTGCATTGATGTGGCTGCCGGATGCACCAATAGCTGTAATTAACATAAACATATCTTTAGACAGCAGAGCGATGTCTCGGCATCAGAAAGGGAGACACTCAGAGGCTCGTATCAATTTCAAGACTTCTCACAAACATGCACCCACTCTTACCTTCATATTTTTAAAGTTTATTCTTTCATGGGATGTGAGCATCACTGGCTAGGCCAGCATTTTTTGCCCATCCCTAATTGCCCCTGGGCCGCCTTCTTGAACGGTTGCAGTCCCTGTGGTGTCGGTACTCCCACAGTGCTGTTAGGAAGGGAGTTCCAGGATTTTGACCCAGTGGCAGTGAAGGAACGGTGTTATTGTTCCAAGTCCGGATGGTCTGTGGGCTTCGAGGGGAACTTGCAGGTGCTGGTGTTCCCATGCATTTGCTGCCTTTGCCCTTCTAGGTGGTAGAGTTTGGAAAGTGCTGTCAAAGGAACCTTGATGAGTTGCTGCAGGGCATCTTGTAGATTGCAAACGCTGCCAGTTTTTTATCTATTAGTTCACGGGATGTGGGCGTCACTGGCTAGGCCAGCATTTATTGTCCATCTCTAATTACCCTTGAGAAGGTGGTGGTGAGCTGCCTTCTTGAACTGCTGCAGTCCATGTGGTGTATGTACACCCACAGTGCTGTTACGAAGGGAGTTCCAGGATTTTGACCCAGCGACAGTGAAGGTACAGCGATATATTTCGAAGTCAGGATGGTGTGTGGCTTGTGTGTTGGTGGTGGAAGGGTGTGAATGTTTAAGGTGGTGAATGGGGTGCCAATCAAGCGGGCTGTTTTTTCCTGGATGGTGTCAAGCTTCTTGTGTGTTGTTGGGGCTGTACTCATCCAGGCAAGCAGAGAGTATTCCATCACACTCCTGACCTGTGCCTTGTAGATGGTGGAGTGAACCGAGAGAAGAGCAGTTTGCTCCTCTTGGGTTCTGTGTGGAGACCTGAGTCAGGAAGGAGGAGGTCAAAGCGGTTAATTATCCAGATCAAAGCACAGTTCATAAGAAAACAGGAAATCATTGAAATAACCATCAGAGTATGCTTCATCTTAATGAGTGTTTACTGGAATCTCAGGCACTGACTCCTCAGGTTGGAGGAGGATACATTGGGCACACAGCAACACTATTGTTTAATACACGCACCCTGACTCATCCATGTCACTCTATGATAATTCTTAGTCGGGTTGGGTTACGAAAGGTGTTTGTTTATTAGTTGCTTGAATCAGTTAATCCAATTTGAAGCTAGTAATGCACAGGAAGCCAAGAAAGTTGAACCAGAGGTCAGAAAGGGAAATTAATGTCCAGCAATTTAGAATCAATAAATCAGGAAGAATTTCTTTACCCAAAGTGTGATGAATCTTCAGAATATTCTGTCAGACTGTGCAATAGAGAGGAAAAAAAACACACACAACTCAAGTTCTGACATTATATTTAGGGGGTGAATGTCCCTGAAGCTTTGCCCGCTCCTCAGCCATAACTTCAGCAGGAAAGCGATGGAGTTACGGCAGCAGTAGAGTTACGGCAGGAAAGCGATGGAGTTACGGCAGCAGTAGAGTTACGGCAGTGTTTCGGCTGAGTTGCAGTGGACAAGCGACCGTTTCCACTTGAAAATTCAATCGTTCTCCAGCGGTTATCAAATAATTTAAGTGGGAACCTCTATGACTTCAAAGTGCTGAGCATTGGAACCGTAGGACTTGAAGTTCTCCTCTTGCAATTCCTCACTTGAGTCACGTCATTAGGAGAGACAATAAGCAGAAACAGGGTCGCTTTTCCCCAATCAGCCTGTAGCACTACTTTTGATTGGGATGAAAAAGAAAAGATATGCCTTTGAATGACATCTAAAAGACAAATAAAGATGGAGACAATGGCAAGCGAATTTATGTCATAATAGTACATTAATGATTACCTGGGATTACATTCTGCATTCTGACAACCACCTAATGTTTCACCCCCAGGATCCTTGAAGACACTGTTGGATATTGCATTCAATAAAGCTTTTCTTGTTAAAATGAAATATGAGTTGCTTCAACAAATAGTCATACATGGTAACCTTTAAAGAGTCAATGTAAGTGATGCAATAAGCATCAGAATAATGACATGAGAATCATGTCTTAACTGTACATGTATACCCCAGGAGAGATCCAACACTTAACATATCCTTCACACATGTAAACCAACCCCAACACAACCCTACTCCCTGTGCAGAATCCTCTTTAATTGGGTGTGAAATGTGGAAAAAGATCCTCATAGCTTAGCTAGTCAAGCTGTCACCTCGGAGACAGAAGAGTGTGGGTTCATAGCCCTACTCTGGAACCCTGAGCAAAAGTCTAGGCTGATACTCCAGTGCAGTAAAGAGGGAGTGCTGCACGTCAGGGGTGCCGCCTTTTGGATGAGATGTTAATTAGAGGCCCTGCCTGCCCTCTCAGATAGATGTAAAAGATACCACGACACAATTTTGAAGAAGGGCAGGGGAGTTCTCCCCCGTTTCCTGGGCCAATATTTATCCGTCAACCACCGTCACTAAAACAGATTATTTGGTTAGTATCATGTTGCAGTTTATGGAAGCTTGCTGTGCACATTTTGGCTGCCCCGGTTTCTACATTCTAACTGCGATAACTTCAAAAAGTACTTCATTGACTGAAAATGCTTTGTGATATCCTGAAGTCATGAGTACTCCTGTAGAAATGCAAGTCTTTTCTTTAAGTTATAAAAGTAGATTGGTAAGGAAGCTGAACAAAAAAAAGTTGACATGTACATAAAATAATGCCTGAGAGATACGAGGGGAGTGTCTGGAACTCCTGTACTTGTACACCTCCTCTTAGTCACTTCCAAACGCCAAATGCTTGTTAAACTGCGATAATCTCTGTGCAGGCAAAAAATGTCACCCTGACATTTTAATTAAGGCAATCATTCAGAGGAGTTAATTATCTGCAAGGGTCATCTGCCAAGACTGTGAAATATGAATTCCTGAACAAAAGATGAAACGCAGAGGTTCACTGCACCCAACAGTAAAGGCAAGAGTGATTTAGAGATCTGTGTGCCACCTTGCAGTAGAGAAATGCAATCCCCTCACACAAGGAATTGGGGTGTGCCCCAGTCAAAAGTAAACAATGCTCCTCTCATTCAGAATTCAATACAGTAACTTTTCCAGTCCCATTATGGAAGGAAGGTGCCTCATGTCCCATTAGCACTTCAAGTACCTAGTGGTAATGTGCAGTTTACACTGATTTTATGTTTCTCCTCCCTCCTACTGTTAGTAGGTGTCAATTTAGCTTAGTATAACATTTTCAACTCTGAATTAGAGGATTGAGTGTTCAAGCCCAGCTCTAGAACTTGAGCATCTACTCTTGACTGATACTTCAGTGAACACAGAGGGATGCTGGCTCAATTGTTGGAGGCATTGTTTTTTGAATGATTCATCAGACCAAGTGGATGTTGAAGCTCGTGTGGCATAATGGAATTGTACCAGTGCTTCGGCCAACATTTGTCCCTCAACTAACACCACAAGAAATAGAAACAGTATTAACTGGCCATTTGTTCATGAGTTAATAGAGTGACATTGCTGTTAGTTCCATTCCAGAGACTTCAGCACAGGCTGGCACTCCGTGTGCAGTACTGAAGGAGTGCTGCACTGCTGGTGATGCCGTTTCTCAGGTGAGATGTTAAACCCAGGCCCCATCTGCCCTCTCAGGTGGATATAAAAGATCCCGTGGCATTATTTCAAGCAAGAACAGAGAAGTTCTGCCAGTGTCCTGGTCAATATTTATCACTCAACTAACATCAGTAAAAACGGATTATCTCACCATTATTATTTCAATGCCCGGTTCGATTCCTGGTCCATGCCGAATTAAATGATTTCAGCAAGACAATGTAAGGGGCACTGCAACTGATTTCAATATTCCTGAGCTAGGGGGAAGAAAATTAGTTCCCTCTGCTGACTACTATCTATGTTATGTATGTATATTGTGTATATAGATAATCAGGTGAAGACAGAAACTTAGACATGAATGCTCCCTTTGTTCAATTGCCTGTTGGCACTGAAGGGCCAATAATGAAACCCAGTGTGTTCCGGGGTGGCGGGGGTTGGTGGGGGGTGGGGGGAGCACAGGGTAACAGCCATTGAGAAAGTTAAAGGCCCTGAGGCTGGAAGATTACTTTGATGCTCTAGCCACACCAATGAGAAACTTGCCTAATTTAAATGAAAGTCAGGGAGCTATGAGTTTATTGCATGGACAGGTTTAGGGGAGCCAGGAAGTGAGTTACTTATCACAGAATTCCCAGCCTCTGACTTGCTCTTGGAGCCATAGTATTCAAATGGCTGGTCCAGTTCAGTTTCTGATTAATGGTAACCCCCAGGATGTTGATAGTGGGGGATTCAGTGATGGTAATGTCGTTGAGTGTCAAGGGGATACAGTTAGATTCTCCCTTGTTGGAGATCGTCATTGCCTGCACTCATTGACTTGGAATTTCCAGGGATCAAAGATCCACCTCCAGGACACTGCAGCAAACAACCAGGAAGACAAATCATAGAAGCGTTAAAAAAATCATCCAAACTCATCCAGGCAAGTAGAGAGTGTTCCATCACACTACTGACTTGTGCCTTGTAGATGGTGGAAAGGCTTTTGGGAGTCAGGAGGTGAGTTACTCACTGCAGAATTCCTAGCCTCTGACCTGCTCTTGTAGCCACAGTATTTGTATGGCTAATCCAGTTCAGTTTCTGGTCAATGGTAACCCCCAGGATGTTGATAGTGATGGTAATGCCATTGAATGTCAAGGGGCAATGGTTAGATTCTCCCTTGTTGAAGATGGTCATTGCCTGGCACTTGTGTGGCGTGAATGTTACTTGCCACTTATCAGCCCAAGCCTGGATATTATCCAGGTCTTGCTGCATATGGAAATGGACTGCTTCAGTAGTTGAGGCATCACAAATAGTACTGAACATGATGCAATCATCAGCGAGCATCCCCACTTCTGACTTTATGGTTGAGCCAAGGACACTACCCTGAAGAACTCCTGCAGTAATGCCCTGGGACTGAGACAATTGGCCCCCAGCAACCCCATGCATCTTCCTTTGTGCAAGGTATGACTTCAGCCAGTAGACTTTCCCCCTGATTTGCAATGACTTCAATTTTGCTAGGATTCCTGATGTCACATTCAGTCAAATGCCACCTTGATATCAAAGGCAATCACTCTCACCTCACCTCTTGAGTTCAACTCTTTTGTCCTTGTTTGGACCAAGGCTGTAGTAAGGTCAGGAGCTAAGTGGTCCTGGTGGAATCCAAACAGAGCAGATTGTTGCTGATTATTGCTACTTGACAGCACTGTTGATGACCCCTTCCATCACTTTGCTGATGATCAAGAGCATGGTATGACTGATGGTGCAGTAATTTGCCGGATTGGATTTGTCCTGCTTTTATGAACAGGACATACCTGGGCAATTTTCCACATTTTCAGGTAGGTGCCAGTATTGTAGCTGTACTGGAACAGCTTAGCTAGGGGTGCAGATAGTTCTGAAACACAAGTCATCAGCACCATAGCCAGGATGTTGTCAGGGCCCATAGCCTTTACTGTATCCAGTGCCTTAAGTCATTTCTTAATACCACATGGAGTGAATCAAATTGGCTGAAGACTGGCATCTGTGATGCTCGGGACCTCAGAAGGAGGCCAAGATGGATTATCCACTTGGCACTTCTGGTTGAAGATAGCTGCAAATGCTTCAGCTTTGTCTTTTGCATTATTGAAGGTGAGGGTGTTTGTGGAGCCTCCTCCTCTGGTTAGTTGTTTAATTGTTCACCATCATTCATGACCGTATTTGGCACTGTCCAGAGAGCTTTGATCTGATCCATTAGTTGCGAGATCTCTTATCTCTATCTCATTTTGCTTTGTTTGTTTAGTATGCGCATAGTCCTGTGTTGCAGCTTCACCAGGTTGGCACCTCAGTTTTAATTATTCCAGGTGCTGCTCCTGGTATGTTCTCCTGCATTCCTCATTGAAGTAAGGTTGATCCCTTGGTTTGATGGTAATGGTAGAGTGAGGGAATATGCTGTGACATGAGGCGATATATTGTGATTGAATACAATTCTGGTGCTGCTCATGGCCCACAACACCTCATGTATACTCAGCTTTGAGCTGTTTGATTTGTTCTGAATCTGCCCCACTTAGCATGATGGTACTGCCACACAACACGATGAAGGGTGTCCTCAGTGTGAAGAGGGAACTTTGTCTCCACGAGGACTTTGTGGTGGTTACTCCTACCAAAACAGATGCATTTGTGACAGATAGATTGATGAGGACAAGGTCTAGTAGGTTTTTCCCTCTTGTTAGTTCTCTCACTGCTGGACCAATCTTTGCATGTGTGTAGGTCTGTGTACATATGACAATGTATGTGAAAGTATGTATAAATGTGAGAGTGTGAGTTTGTGCGAGTGTACATGTGATAATGTATGTGTGTACATGTGAGTATGTGTACTTTTGAGAGTGTGCGTGTGCATGAGTTTTTATGTGTGTTCACAAGTGTGTGTGTTTTTGACAGTATGTGCTGAGTGTGTGTGAACATGAGATTGTGTGTGTGTCTGTGTGTGTGTGTATGTGTCTGCGTGTGTGTGAGAGTTTGCGTGTATGTGTTTGCGTGTGTGAGTTTGTGCAGGAGTGTGTGTGCATGAGGCTGAGTGTGAGAGTCTGATGAATGTGTGCGTTTGCATGTTTGGGAGAGTGTGTGTGTGAGAGTGTATGAGTTTGGTTGTGTGTTCTGATTGCATCTCAATATATACTACACCGTGGGTTGTAAATTAGTAACTTTGTTGTGAGTCAGTCAGAGAAAGACTGGCATTTCCGTGGGCTGGGAACCACAGCTACAGCTGGCTGCTCCATTGACATGTGCTCCCAAGTGTCACCTTGCATTGGGAGTGCTGGATCCTATTCCCGCCCTCCAATGGGTCACTTTGGAAGTACAGTCATTACTTTTATGTGACAAGTAAGGCAGTCCTTTTTGAACATAGCTAGATCTATAACAGTTATTTGACAAATGGCCAGATAATATGTTTTTTAATGGTGGCATTTGAAGAAGGATTGTGAAAGCAACAAGAACAAAACGATACATTTTGTGTGAGAACTGTTCAGCAAGGCTCAGATAAAGTACAGAAAGAAAAACTCTTCCCATTAGTTGATGGTACAGAACTACGGGAAACAGATTTAAGGTTCTGGGTGAGAGATAGATGGGAGATGTTTGGGGAAACTTTTTCACGCAGCGAGTGAGAATGACCTGAAACTTGCTGCACATGAGGGTGATGGAAGCAAAGACGTTTGATGATTTCCAAAGCATATTGGATGGACACTTGAAGGGAATTAACATGTAGGCTATGTGGTAGAGCGGGGAATGGGGCTGACTGGATTGCCCTATGGAGGGCTGGCATGAACATGATGGGCCGAAAGGCCTCCTTCTGTGCAGTTGATTCTAAAGAAATTGGAAAGATCTCAGTTTTGTTAACTTAGTTCATGAGACAGTATATTGGCACTTTTGCTCAAAAGGCCAAAAGCTTCTCCATGAGAGCCATACGGCAAGTTACGAGAAGTGCACAGAGGCAGCTTATTTCCAGTCGCTGAGCCTGTGTTGATTTTTCAAGGAGAAAACTTGCCTATGCATCACCAGGATAGAGAGCAGCAGGGTCGCAGCAGCTGTTGAGAGCCTGGGACAGAGAGATTGGCACCAGCTTTGCTGAATCTGTCAATCTGTTACAGCAGGCAGCGATTGAGGTCTGAGCAATACAGCCCACTCTGTGCAGATTGGCATACCTGTCAATGGTGAAACTCTTCTGATTCTCACTACCTGTGTGAGTTAATCTTAATTCAAAAAATTCAAGGCAGCATCTGGAATCTTTATCTCAGACATGTCAACTGACACCTGACAGTCAACTTTTGTGATAATATGCTTGGACTGATTAAATAGAGGGGCTTATTAAATGCAAAGAAATGAAAATGAATTATTAATTTACTCAGTTTCTTCCATTTCACAGCAGTCCTGAGGGTGTGGACTATTGTTGCAGTCCGAATCTCACAGGCACTGGTATGAGTAATGTGACCATTCTTCAGGAATGGACCAAGGCACTGAATGTCAATCAGCTCTGATTCAGCAGGAATGCTCTTATCCCTGAGGGTTGTGGGTTTAAGACCCACTCTGGAGATTTGAGAGTGACAAACCTAATCAGACGCTCTAGTACAGTCCTGACGCTGTGCTATGTTGTCAGAGGTGCCATTTTTCGGATGAGAAACTAAGCAAGTGCCTTGCTCGCCCTCTCAGGTGAACATAAAAGACTCCATGGAATTATTTTGAAGAAGAGCAGATGAATTTTTTTTTGCAGTATGCTGGTCAACATTTATCCTTTAACCAATGTCACTAAAACTGGTCATTATCACATTGCTGTTTGTGGGAGCTTGCTGTGCACAAAATGGCCACAACATTTCCTATGTTACACCAATGACTACACTTCATTGTCTGTAATGTGCTTTAGAATATTCTATGGGTGCTGTGTTACAGTTCACTCAGGGTGTCCGAGTTGCTGTGGCAACACGCATGTTGTAGTCTGGAGCTATGGATAGTGATGATCGAGGCACCAGCATTCCTTCCATCACATGGCTAACCAGGAATCTCTTCTGTTCTTACCGCCTGCCTTTGGCTTGCGTTGAAAGGATTTGCAGTTTGATTTTCAACCTGTTTGGCTGCATTATGAATCCACCTTCCTTGGCCATCAAGACTTGGGGTGGGACTCAAACCCAGTGCTGGGTAACTGGTTACTCCTCTGAGTTCCTGCATTTCCAGGGCATGCCACTGGATAGTGATCAGGATCAAGAAGCGATGCCCCTTGTTGGGATCAGCTAACTCAACTTGGACGGACATATGTTGATCCAATTGTTACTCCAGGCAGTGCCAAGCACTCACTCTTATAGACTCATAGATATTTACAGCACAGAAGGAGGCCATTCGGCCCATCATGTCCACACCAGGCAACAAAGATCTGACTACACTAATCCCATTTTCCAGCACTTGGTCCATAGCCCTGGAGGCTATGGTAACACAAGTGAACATCTAAATGCTTCTTAAAAGTTATGAGAGTTTCTGACTCAACCATCCTTTCAGGCAGAGAGTTCCAGGCTCCCACCACCCTCTGGGTGAAAAAATTTGTCCTCAACTCCCCTCTTAGCCTTCTACCTCTTAACTTAAATCTATGCCCCCTGGCTATTGACCCCTCTACTAATGGAAAAAGTGCCTTCCTATCCACCCTATCTCTGCCCCTCATAATCTTATACACCTCTATCAGGTCCCCTCTCAACCTTCGCTGCTCCAAGGAAAACAACCCCAGCCTATCCAATCTTTCCTCATAGTTCAGACCCTCCAGCTCAGGCAGCATCCTGGTAAATCTCCTCTGCATCCTCTCCAGTGCAATCACATCCTTCCTATAATGTGGTGACCAGAACTGCATGCAGTACTCCAGTTGTGGCCTAACCATCTTGTTAAGATAGAAATGGAGTAGGGTTCACATTATCATCTGCTCCATCCTTTGTCAAGTATTGAGGCACTAAACAGATGTTCAGTGCGCTCCACAAGCAGGGAGGGAAATATTTAGAGGAGAGTCACTAATGGGCACCCCCCTGGTGGCAAGATACAGGACATCAGCTGCCATCTGGCTACACTGTAAGCCATGCCTCACCCTGTACAAACAATGGAACATTCATGGTGAGCACAAATGGTGGCTTGTTTCTCATAAGTAAAAAAAGATAGATTTGCATTTAGATAGCACCTTTCATGACCTCAGGATGTCCCAAAGCACTTTAAGTGTTTAAGTGTCGTCACTATTGTAATGTAGGGACTGCAACAGTACTTAATAAATGACCAGATAATTTGTTGTAATTTGTAAAGATATTGAGGGATAATTATTGGCCCAGGACACTCCGGAGGACTCCCTGCTTGTCTTCAAGATAGTAGCCATGGGAATTTTTTTGTCTCCCTGAGAGGGCAGGCAGGGCCTCAGTTTGATGTTAACTTAGACATTGTAGCATTTCCTCAGTACCATCCAATAAAAGAACTCCCTCTCCTCAAGTCTTTGGAGTGGGACTTGAGCTCATAGCCTGAGGTGAAAGTGCTGTTTGCTAAACCACAGGTGATCTCTATATAATCGAGCTAAGAATGAGCCACTTTGTCGTGCTGCTAACTTTCTCACTGCTAGGTCAGAATGCTGTGAAAGAAACAATCAAGTTTGTCTTGTGCCTGATTTTCACAGCTTTCAAACAGAGAAAATAGTTGTGGGCTCAGGGATTTAGTAAGGGATAGCCTCGCTGTAACTTTAAGTAGTCCAAGTCTCATTTTTCAGTGTCCTTGCCAGCTGGATTATGAGCTGAAAATGTGCCATAATGTCTAGTAGATAACATGAGACAGATTAACTGGTGTAGTCAGAGAAAAAAAAACAAACCAAATAAATGACAGCATAAAGAGGAGATTCTTTCTTAATCTGAAAGGATGGACTCCTTGAACCATTTGACTGTAACTATTTTTAAAGCTGCCTTTTGGTTTGTAGTATATCCAGGGATAGCACGTATACAGGATACTTTGATTGTTTGAAGCTTGTGAGATTCTGTTCCATAACATCAACTTCAGAGGCCCTTCCAACACCACTGGGTCTTTGATCTTCTATCCCAGTACTCACTTCTTGCTTTCATGGTTTTGCAGTTTGAGTTGCTGGACAGCCAAGAACACAATGCAAACATTAAACGAAGTATTACCACATGACACATAGCAGGAGAATGGGTGCCATCGGCACTTGGATGTATTCCTGGAGGTGTCACCGTGTGACCTCTCACTGTTAGCCAACCCGCCCCAGTTAAAAAGCCCCATTTTTTTTAATCCTTGCCCAGTATTTTTTATAGCAAGTAAACAAAAGGACACTTTTTTTAACGCTTCTATGATTTGTCTTCCTGGTTGTTTGCTGCAGTGTCCTGGAGATGGATCTTTGATCCCTGGAAATTCCAAGTCAATCCAGGAGGGTTGGCAACCCTAAGGGTGGAATTCTATGGCCCCTCCCGCTGGTGGGATTTTCCATTCCCGCCAAAGTCGATGGAGTTTTGAATGGCTCACTGCCTTTTGTGGCCCTGTCCCCATCGCGACGGGGCCGTAAAATTCCGCCCTAAGAGTAGGTTAGCCGTCTGGTTTGGAATGTTGTATGGGGTAGCTGCTCAATAATTTGGGTAACTAAAAATCGGACAATAAAAGGATAGTTCATGAATGTATTCTTTTAAAATAATTGTCCGGTGGGTTTGGAAATTGGCATTTGTTTACTCTGGGTAAGGAATTCCCACTCTTGCTGTACCAGAGTATGGGCCACCAAAACACGATGATTGGCTGAAGGTTCCATGTTCCAGGCCCTGCACCATCGTACACCCGGCCCTGTTGCATTTTGCCTAGGTTTTGACTAGGATAACACATGGCAGTCCTCCAAAGGACACAGGTGCCCCTACTCTACAATGCTGCCCCTCACTTGAGCACAAGGTGTGCTGCAGAGGCTTTCCCTTCAATTCTGGCCTCTCACTTCCTTTTCATGCTTCACCCTCCCCCCGCCCCCTCAAACGAACACCCGCAGCAAAATGAATTGAGCATATTTCAGTCGATTTTCATTAATATCTGCAAAAATAAAATCTATAAAAATGTCTTAATTTTTACTGTACATTTACTAAGGAGACTCAGTAAACAGCACAGTAGGTTGAAATCTAGATGTGTTGCAGGAAAACTTTTCGGGTGTTTTTGACCCTTGTTCCAAGTAGAATATAATAATCCAAGAGCAACTTTGTGAAGATGCATCATTTTTGATCTCGTGCTAATCATGACTCACAATGATGTTTTCTGATGAGATCACCACATGAATGTTAGCAGAGGGTAAGGTTGAACGGGTGCAAGCGACAGTAACACTGGGGAAAGGGGTGGGGAAAATCCAGGTGGAAATAAGAAAGGAAAACTGCTCAGGACCTGGAATAAAAATGTTAATACACAGCAAGTCTGTCGGAGCCTGAAAAGAAAGACACAATGATTTGGGTGTAAAATCTTCGGTATGAATGGAAACTAGAGAATCAGCAAGTCTCTTACTAGGACTGAACACAACAAAGGGAGAGAACAGGTAGCAGCCAGGAGTGCTGACTCCTGTCACAAAGAGACAATGGACACACTGGCTAGCGAGCAGCCCTTCGTAAGACCATGAGACATAGGAGCAGAAGTAGGCCTTTCGGCCCATCGAGTCTGCTCCGCCATTCAATGAGATCATGGCTGATCTGATAATCCTCAACTCCACTTTCCTGCCTTTTCCCCATAACCCTTGATTTCCCTACTGATTAAAAATCTCTCCGCCTTGAATATACTTAACAATCCAGCTTCTACAGCCTTCTGCGGTAAAGAATTCCACAGATTAACTAGCCCTCTGAGAGAAGAGATTCCTCCTCATCTCTGTTTTAAATGGGTGACCCCTTACTCTGAGGTTATGCCCTCTGGTCCTTTACTCTCCCACAAGGGGAAGCAACCTCGCACATCTACCCTGTCAAGTCCCCTAAGAATCTTATACGTTTCAATAAGGTCACCTCTCATTCTTCTAAACTCCTTCGTATCTTAAAGCTGGATCTGTCTCTTTTCACCAGTCTCCTTTTCTTCCTCTATCCTCACCCTGCTGTTTGTTTGTGCACATACAATGCAACACAACCTCAACTACGCTAGGCAAGGACAGCAATAGGGGAACAACAACAACTTACATTTATATAGCATCTTTAATTTCTCAAGACACTTCAAAGGGGCATTCGATGCAAAATTTGATGCGATATTAGGACGGGTGACCAGCTTGGTCAAAGAGGTAAGTGTTGAGGAACATCTTAAAGAAGGAGAGAGCGGTGGAAAGATTAAGAGGTTTAGGGAGCCGGAAGCACGGCCACCAGTGGTGGGGTGAAAGAAATCAGGGATGCACAAGAGACCGAAGCTGTGGGAGCACCAAGTTCCTGGAGGGTTGTAGAGCTGGAGGAGGTTACAGGGGTAGGGAGGGGGAAAGGCTAGGGAGGAATTTGAAAACAAACATGAACATTTTAAAATTGAAGTAAAATTGATTCACTCAGTTTCGGAGAGAAATCTTTTCCCGAAGACACAGATATATTTACACTATGATGATAGAATGACTCAATATTCAGTCAGATTTACTCCTGCAGCTTACTCTGCTGCTTTGCTGTTACATTATTAAGCTAGAAGAGTATTATCATCCACGCTCTAAGAATATCACTGCCATAAATAGTTAATGGGGAATGTCAGCTGTCTGGATGTTACTCAAATGCAGCCCCTCTCTCCCCATTAAGTCATAGTATCTTTTGTTTTGCCCATTAAGCAATCCTTTGAAATTGTTTTCATCCTTTTTACAGCTGAACAGAATAAATCTAAAAGTTAATTAAACCGGCTCCCTAACATTCCCAGCGGGAGTGGGGACAACCAGCACTACAGGGGAGGAGACAGGCAAGTTGACAATTGGCATCTCACGACAGGCAAAACAGGAGGAAGATTCACGGAGCAGAAGTGTCATGCCAAAGGAAAACCCAGGGCACAGACCGAAGCCAGGGAATCACTGTCAAGCTATATTTGAAGTTCAGTTTACCTTCTGATTGCTTCAGATGACTAACTTCTGCTGCTGACTTCCCCTGAGCAGCATTGTGTATGGCTCAGTAGGCAGCCTATTGTATTCAGAATGCCCATGTTGTTTAGTGGAGCCCGCTGAGTGGTTGCCAGCTCACTTCAGAGTGGGCGATCAATGGCAGGACTGTTAATAATGAAGGCAGTCCACTGATTTTATTAACAGTAACCCTCCAAGCATTGAATGTAATTTTCCTCAGTTATTTAGGAGCCTGCATCAAACTTATTCCAGCTAACATCCCATCATATTTAGCTCAGGAGTTTCCCAGTGTCCTAATACTAGTGTGCCACATTCCATTTCAAAGCCATAGCCAGTATAGGCAAGATCTTTTTTTGGGCGGAGGGTTTGTTGCAGGGGTTGGGGGGAAATGGTTTATTGTTTCTGCTGGGTGAAACTGCAAACAGGGATTCATGTCTTATCATTCCACAGCCCTGCAGATTGGGTTCCAAGATTGTAATACAGTTAGAGGCTCGCAAAGTAATTGATGCTCATTAAAGATTGCAGCACAGCTCTTTAACATAATTTTTAAACTTTTCCCCAGAATTTTACGTTTTGACAACATGCCGTTTGTCGGAGCATGCAGTGTAATCATTTGTTTCTTTGCAGAGTTGTACACACTAATATTCTAGTGCAACTGAAATGCTACTCATGTTACTGTCAAACTATACTAACCCGTGCGGGATGTTGCAGCAACATTACAGTCATGTTACAATAGTACTAAGGTGGTGGTACAATTTTGTTATAATAGCATTGAGACAGCGTAACAATTGTATTACAATGAAACTAAGGTGGTGTTACAGTTGTTTTACAGTGGTATTAAGGCAGTATTACAAGTGTGTTACAGTATTGTTAAGGCAATGTTACAGTTGTGTTACAAGAGCATTAAGACAGTCTTGCAATTGTACAGTGTTAAAGAAATCTTACTATTGTGTTACAATATTAAGACAATGATCCAGTTAAGTTACAATAGTATTAAGAGTGTTAATGTTGTGCTATAATATTATTAAGGCAAGGTCGCAGCTCTGTTACAGTAAATAATATTTTAAAAAGTGTTACAGTTGTGTTACATGACGGTTTTACAGTTTAGATGCAATAGTGACAGGATGTTAGTATTAAGAAAATGTTACAGTTGTGTTACAATGGAATTAAGACACCATTGCAGTTGTGTTACAATAATATTAAGATGGTGTTATGGTTGTGTTAGAATAGGATTAAGACTGTTGCAACTGTGTTACAAAAAACTAAGGTAGTGTTACAGATTTGTTAAGACAGTAATAAGACAGTGTTGTAGTTGTGTCAGAATAGAATTAAGACAAGGTGACAGTTGTGTTACAATAGAGTTAAGACATTGTTACAGTTGTATTACAATAGTATTAAGGCAGTGTTACAGTCATGTTAGAATAGAATTAATACACTGGTAGAGTTTATTCTTACAGTGGTGTTAAGACTGTTACATTTGTATTATAAAGTAATTAAGATGGAGCTACAGTTGTGTTACAAAAGTATTAAGATGATATTACAGTTATGTTACAATAGAATGAAGACAGTGCACCAGATTTTGCCATCCTGACATTGGGCAAACCTACATCGGATGGCCGAAGATTGAGGTGGGGGAACAGTAAATTCAATTGTCCTAGCCAATTCCCACCAGCCAGCATTTTGACCAGCATGGGCCATGACCCAATGTACACTCAAAGTGACATTGGGTTCAACCTTTTAAAGGCCTGCCTCAATTTTGAATTTCTCAGAGTTTGAGGTCTTCAGTGAGAGGGTAGGTTCCTGAAGGACGTGAGAGACATGTCGGGTTAGTCAGTTCGGAAACCTCCTGGGAAGCAAGTTGTAGAGTCACAAACCTTTTGACAGGTAAGTGTGAAAGGTCTTATGTCATCATTGGATGCTGTGTAATAAGTTAAGTATGATTTTAGTGTTTGATCATAGGGCTCTGTCATTAAGAGGAGCGTGACCATTAAATTGACCAGCATTGTGTAAGTGTTAAGTTGCATCAAAGTACTTTCTCCAGTGGATAATGTGCTCTTCTGCATTCAACATTATTGAGAATCAGGTATTAATTGCATTGAGCTCTATAGGTGATGTTTATACAGTTGTGCAGAGGAATTTCATTATGAATGCTTGGCTGAGTTCAAAGTCCCACTAATGGATTCTTTGCACAGCTACGAAGGGGGACTGTGAGTTTTGTCTGACAGTTTTATGAGCTGCTGCTAGGATTTTTTTCAAGGGGAGATTGGTCCTGTGTTTGATTGGTAGCTTTATGAGGTCCTAAGAGGGGTTAAATGGTGCTTAAGCGGTGCTTAAATGGATATTTATTTACTTATTTATTTCATGAACATTTATAGAGCTCATGAGTTCTGTCCACAGTGGATACTGGGTGAGTGGGTATGAAGGATGCATGAGGAGCATGGAGGAGGCATAAGGGATATGGAAGCAGCACGAGAAATGCATAGAAAATGGAAACAGCATAGAAGTATAGAAGGTGCATGGAGGATGAATGGGAGGTATGAAGGGGGCATGGGGGTGTGGGGGCGAGGGGTAGAAGCTAATCAGCCTAATAGTCATCCACAGAACATTAAATCAAGTCCCTGTTTGCCCTCTCAGGCAGATGTAAAAGATATCATAGCGTCATTTTGAAGAACATGGGGTTCTCCCCCAGTGCCCTGGCCAATATTTATCTCTCAATTGACATCGCTGAAACAGATTATTTGGTCACTGTCACATTGCTGTGTGGGAGCTTGCTGTCCAGGCATTGGCTGCCATGCCTCCTATATTACAGCAATGACTACACTTCAAAATGCAAAGCACTTTGGGACATCCAGAGGTTCTGAGATCCTGAAATACAACCTATCAATGCAAGCGAGTTACCAATGAGCCCCAAATGACACCCATATGTTGTTTGTATTTTAACGAAGACATTACCCATTCATGCAAAACGGCTTAATTGCTTTGTCAAAATAGCAGGTCATGCAGTGTAAGTAATTTTCAAAAGAAGTACTACATCAATGAGGCAATAATGGATAAGTGATTATTAAGGCAGTAATACAATCAAGGGGATGGGACAACATTGTAAAGTGTGAAAGCAAAATGGTTTGTAACTATCATCTGAATTGTTGAGATTAGATTACAGCCTTGAAATAACTCCCTGGCATCCAATGTTATTTATAACAATTTGATATTTGTGGGCGTTTTTTTTAAGTCTGTTTAGGTCCAAGCACTAGTTGCTAGTATGCAAAACATCCTTGATGATATTCATTGTCGTAGATTAATGATTTTGGTGTAATTACTATGGTTGTGTTGAGATACAATATGCAGGTGAAATCAGATATTCATTATTAAAGGCAAAGGAACAACCCTAATATTCAGCTGATTAAGTCAGTGAACACTTAAGCTGTGGAGATCACATAGCTCTGTGAGTTGATTGCCAATCTGTGCTGTTTTAACTGATTTCTTCCAGGGTAGGGATGGAAGTGCCACAGTTGGCCCCAGCAACCTTAGGTTAAAGAGGGGAACTTCACCTAGGGTCACTACTCCTGAATGCTATTCAATGAACCCGGTTGGAAATGCACATGTGTGGATCTCGTGTGGAGGCAGGATGAGATTCAGTGGCCACATAGTCTGTTGTAGTTAACGTGTTATCTGAAAAACAGAACATCCGCCAGTGCTGAACTCGCACAGTACTGCTCTGGAGTGTCAGTCTAGATGTTGCACTCAAGTCTCGGGAAACTTCTTCTTAGGCAGTCCTGTGGGATCGAGGATGACTTGCTTCCACTCCTGTTCAGTGGGTTCTGAGATGGCTGACAAGTCCAATCCTTGATCTGCACGCTCTCCCACATGTAAGACAGGTGGTGCTTGAAGGGTGGAGCAGATGAGTTGTTTGGAGGTTTGTGCGCTCTCTTCCAGGCTTCAACGTTTCCTCTGCATGTTCCTGATGAAGTTCCCCTGTGCTTCTGAATGAACCTTCTCCATTTTGGACGGTCAGTAAACACACGGATGTTTGACCACTTTCAGGGATGCTTTGAGGACATCCCTAAAGTGTTTTGACTGTCCTCCTGCGAGACTCTTACAGTGACTGAGCAGTTGCTTCGGGAGTCTGATGCCAGGCATGCAAACAACATGTCCTGTCCAGCGGAGCTGGTTGTGAGCGATGAGCGCCTTAGCTTGGGAGAGGACGTGACTGTTGGACCACCTATCTTGCCACTGGATTTGGAGGATCTTGAGAAGGCACCGTGTTGCTACTTCAATGTTTTGAGGTGCTGCTATAGGTTGTCCAAGTCTCCGAAGCATATATGAGCGTGGGGATCGCTGCTGCTCAGTAAACCATGACCTCGGTCTTGGGTTTGAGATCCTGGTCCTCAAATATTCTTTTCCTCAGTCGGCTGAAGGCTGAGCTGGCACATTTGAGGAGGCAATGACGAATTTCATCATCTATGTCTGCCTTTGTTAAGAGGGAGCTCTTGAAATATGGGAAATGGTCCACATTCTCCAGGATCTCACCATCAATCTTAATCAATGGGGGGAATAGTTGTGCTGTGGGAGCTGGTTGGATGAGGACCTCAGTTTTCCAGGTGTTCAGTGAAAGTTCTATTTTCTTATTTGTTTCAGAGAAGGAGTTGACAATGACTCGGAGCTCAGTTTCTGAGTTAGCGCCCACACAAATGTCATCTTCATACTGGAGCTCAATGACTGAAGTTGGAGTGATTTGGTTTTTGATTAAAGGCAGTGTAGGTTCCCCATACCTGTGGGTAACTTGCTGGAGGTGAGCTGCAATATTGCAGTGAGGAAAATGAAGAGAGTTAGTGTGATGACAAAACCTTGTTTGACCCCAGTCTTCACTGAGATAGGGTCAATTGGTGAGGATCACGGCTTGCATGTCATCGTGGAGTAGGCCGAGGATGGCCATAACTTTTTGAGGGCAGCCAAATTCGAGGAGGATATTCCATAAGCCTTCATGGTTGACAGAGTCAGAGGCTTTTGCGAGGTGAGAAAGGGCCACAAAGAGTGGCTGGTGCTGTTCCTGCATTTTTCTTGGATTTGCTGAGCAGTGAAGATCGTGTCTGTGGTGCCAACTGATGGGTGAAAACCACACTGCGACTCTGGAAGGAGCTCTTCAGCCACTGGGGGGAGGCAATTGAGGAGGATCCTTGCAATGATCTTGGGGACTTGAACCCAGAGCCTTCAGAGAGGTGAGAATGCAGCCACTAAGCCACAGCTGATAGATGACTACATGCAGTCAGTTATTTAACCGTAGGTGATTCATGAGAAAAGAAAAAAAGAAAAGACTTGTGTTCAAACAGTGCCTTTCACGGCCTCAGGATACTCCATGGTGCTTTCACACCAATGAAGTGCTTTTGAACCGTAGTCACTGTTGTAATGTAGTAAATAAAGAAAATGCATTGCAGCATATCATAATAAATAAAATGAATGGGCACAATCAAAATCCTAAATGTATATTGATTTTTTTTTACAGTTAGAAATTAAGTTTCCTTCTCTCTCAGGGACTGGCAATTCTTTAGCAGCTATTCGTCTTGTCTCGCATCCTTTGGCATGTCGCTCTGATTTCCTTTGCTTTTCTTGTTCTGTAGCAGATTGATTAATGTAGCAGGAAAGTATTGTTCAGCCTGATGGTGTTTACCAATAGAGAAAAGGGTTCCAACTGGGAGCCCCAGATTATATATTTTTACAGTGTAATATTATTTTAGGCGCACTTGCACACCAACTAATGTTTAAGTGGAGTTTGGGCTTGAACTGACTTCAAGGTGGAGGAAAGCGCCTTACTCCAGAGAGTCCCTGCTTCACCCAACGTCACTGCACACTTGTGCACACTCACAGCACAAGCATGCACATTCATTGTACCTTGTACAGTCGCTGCACCATGTGCAAAAGCTCATTGCACAGTGTGCACACATACTCACTGCACAGTATGCAGTTTTCACCCTGTCCCTTTCCACGCATTCTGCTGTTCCTTCTTCCCCTGAGCACTCGATTCTCTCTCCTTCCATTTTCACCCTCTGTTTGCATCCTGACCACCTCTTATTTTATTCTCCTTTCATCAACCTCAGCAATTTAAATTTAATACACTCTATGAAAGAAAACAGACTTTAATCTTTAGCCTCTACTTACTTTCCATTGAATCAAAGAATCACCGAATACTACAGCAAAGGAGGTGGCCATTCGGCCCATTGAGTCTATGCCGGTTCTTTCGAAGAGCAATTCAGTTACCCCCACTCTTTTCCTATAACCCTGCAATCATTTTTCCTTCGAGTATTTATTCCATTTCCTTTAAAAGGCTACTGTTGAATCTGTATCATTCACAATATCAAGCCGTGCATTCCAAATCTTACCCACTTGTTATGTAAAACTGTTTGCTCAGCTTGCCTCTGATCCTTTTGCTGCCACGTAAATCTAATGCGCTTTGGTTATCAATTCTTCAGCCATTGGAAGCTGTTACTCTTTATTTACTCTATCTAAACCCATAATGATTTTAAACACGTCCTTCATATTTCCTCTTAGCACTCTTTGTTCAAAGGAGGACAATCCCAGCTTCTCCAGTCCATCCGCATAACTGTAACTCCTCAATCCTGAGATCTTTCTAATGAATCTCTTCTGTGCCCTCTCCAAAACCTTCAAATTCTTCTTAAAGTGTGGTGACCAGAACTGGACACAACACTCCAGCTGGGACCGGACTGGTGTTTATATAGATTTGCCTCTACGTATAAGGTTCAGGATCCCCCAAACTTGATTTGCAGCTTTGTGAACTGACGCCCTGCCACTTTCAAAGATTTGTGCACATTTGATCTTGCATCCCTTTTAAAATTGGACCATTTAGCTCATTGTCCACCCATTGCACCAACCTATCTATATCCCTTTGAAGTCTACTGCCTTATAGTTACTGCACTTTCAAGTTTTGTGTCATCTGCAAATTTCAAAATTGCAAACCCAAGCCCAAGTCAGTAATGTATATTAAAAACAGCAGTGGTCCTCGTACTGGACCCTGAAGAATACCACTGTGTACCTCCCCACAGTCTGCAAAACAGTCATTCGCCACAATGCTCTGTTTTCTATCACTCACCCAATTTTATATGCAACTACTGTCCCTTTTAACCCATAGGTTTCAGTTTTGATAACAAGCCCAACATATGGGGCAGAATTTTCCGTGCCCATTGGCGTTGGGCGTGTTTGACGGCATGAGCAGACAATATGGCGAAAAGCCAAAAATCAGCTTCACGCTGTCGTGAAACCAGTTTGCAATCGTCCACTCTGCCCGTCAATGGCGGGCTGTGTTTCCCGCTGTTGGATGTCGGGAACTTCATTGTAATACATCTGCGTATCATTATAAGCCCAGCTTGCTGGAATCATTCCTCCTTGCTGGATCATCCGAGCACGTCAACACGATTGCACGCCAACCTGTTTCACAACTGAACATAAGCGACATGCACCTGGTGAGCTGCACTTCGCTCAGGACTTTGAGGTTTGTTTACCTACCTTGCTTCAGGCAACACTCGCAGTCATCAGCACCAGGCTTTGCAGGCAGCATCGCATCACTTTTAGGGGGGCTCATGGGCAGGTCTCTACCTACCAGACCAGCCATCAGGTGGGGGTGGCTTTTACAATGGCTTCAAGGCTAGGGCTTGCTTGGGAAAGGGGGAGAAGTGGCCTCAGGCAAGGGAAAAGGCTGCAGGGCAAAGGCTGTATTGGGGAAGGGGGAGTATGGGGGCACATGTTGATCTCTGCAAGTGGTCTCAGGATAGTGAGGGCTAAAGAGGCAGCCTCCAGAGGAGATGAGGCCAGATGGAGATGTGAGTGTGAGTGTGAGAGAGTGGGTGGCGATGTCTTTTGAGCTGGCAGTGAGTGAGATGCCAGTGAATGTATGATGGGCTTGAGTTTGACTTTAGAGTGATGAGATGGCGGCATGGATGAGACCATTCATCCTCTTTCTGCATTGGATGGTCAACCTCTTCTGTGCAACATTGGCACTGATCACCACTGCCGTTGCCTCCCAAGGTTGAGTGCTGAGATTGCTGGACCTCCTGCGGCCAGAGCGATGTTAGAGGACAGCACAGTGGGACTCCACGGCATCCAAAAGGTGTTCCAAGGATGCGTCACTGAATCAGGGGGCTGCAGTCTTCTTGCCTTTCCGGACTGTGCCTTCTGTGCAGCAGTCCTGGGCTGGAAGCACTGAGAGGTGTGCATGCAGATGCACTTTAATTATGGCACTTGGCATGAGGAAGTGGCGAGGAGACAGCCTGGTGAGCGAATGAGAGCCCACCCGCCATCGAAACAGACTGTTTCCATGGAATGCATGATTAGTGAGGTGGGTTTGGAACGATACGGTGTGAACAGCCACCAGGTAAAAAGTTCTTTATCCCGCCCGCTACCGCACTTAGTGCAAATCTGGGGTGATTCCGCCCATGCCACTGTGCCAAATGTCATTTGAAGGTCCGTATACACAACATCAACAGTAAAGTCCTCATCCACCCTCTCTGTTACCTCATCAAAAAACTTGACCAAATTAGCCGAGCAAGACTGGCCCTGAACAAATCCATGCTGCCTCTCCTTTATTAGTCCATGTTTGTCCAAGCGGTTGCTAATTTTCTCCCCAAATTATTGGCTGGGATTTTCCGGGCAGGATCGGAAATTCCTGGTCAAGGTTTATGGATTTTCAGCTGCCTCTCTGAATTTTCTCTACCACCTGCGTGGCCAGGACTGGAAAATCCCAGCCATTGGGCTGGATTTTACACTTGGCAGGGGTGCTTGGCAGGGGTGGGCGGGAGTGGTCTGGAAGCTAACCGCTGCCCGCGATTGACTCCGCAATGCGATTTCACGCTGGCGGGCAAATTAAGGCCCGCACTGCGTGGATCGCGAGTGGCAGCGCTGAGCACTATCTGTGCGGGTGGGGGGAGGAGGGAGACCCGGGCCTAGTGCACAGTTCACACATGAGCGAGAAAGAGCGCTTCAATCTCCCTGAGGCATGGAGCGGAGGCATGGAGCTGCCTCAGGGAGATTGAAGCGCTGTGTAAAAAAAAAAATGAAGAGAATAAAAAGTTACATGAGCTAGGGCATGTTCCTAATTCAAAAATAAAGTTTTTATTTAATGTTTATTTGCTTTAGGAAACCTCATCCCGCTCGTGGATGAGGTTTCCTAAAAAATGTAAAAGCCGCTTGGCCTTTTCACCTGCCCACCAACCGTAAGGTTGGACGGGCAGTATAAATTTGAATTTAATTAGATTGTTAATGACCTTAATAGACCTTTTAATTATCAGCTGGCATGCAGCCAACTCCGGTGCACGTCCACTGAACAAAATATCGTGAGACTGTGCGATGATGTCAGGATGCACGCCCAACGTCATCGCGCGTCATTTTACTCTTGGGTGTGTCAGGCACGCACCCGCATGCCGAGCGTAATATTCTGCCCATTGTTTCTAAAAGCTTCCCCACCACCTTTTGAAATATACACTCACTGCACAGTATTTGTTACACAACACTTGCACGTCCACATTTATAGCCAATGATTTATACTGCTTGTTCTCAGTGGTAGAGACCAAGTCGTTGGGGGCTCCTGTCAAAGTAACCTTGGTGAGTTACTGCAGTGCCTCTTGTAGATTGTTTAAGCTGCGGTTGTGGTGTGCTGTTGGCGATGGAGGGGATGGGCATCACATCCAGTGCCGGGATACCAACTGAACAAGATGGCTTTGAGCTTCTGAGTGCTGAGGCTGCATCCATCACTCTCCTGATTTGAGCCTGGTAAGTGATTGAAAGGCGTTAAGGCCACAAAGGCCCCAGCCTCGGCCTTGCTATTTTAGGCCAGTGGTGAGCCCCAAGATTTTTTTTTTGTCTGTATGCCTTACAATGCACAGCTCACGTACCAGAGAGGTGTCATGGGACCCTCTTTTAAAATAAATTGCTAACTGCATTATGAAGAACAACAAATGCCTGGAAGTGTTTTTAAATTCGGAATTTATTCTCAGGATTTGCAGGTGTCATGATCTATTGGAACTCCATTCTGGTGTTACCAGATCCGTTTGGCTGAGTTGCCACCTGGTTCATCACTACAGATAACTGATTGTATGTAGCACTGTGTGAGCAAGAAGCTGGCTTACTGTTAATGGGAATATTTGGTTAAAAGGAACATTCAGTCAGGCACTGATGAATCCCCAGCACATGGTAATAGAGGCACTGCTGGTTTGTAGGGACAGTGCAGCTATTTTTGAAGCATTAATGTCATGAAGTGTGAAAGGCACAAAAAAAAGTCACGCTTTTAAGCAAATAGAGGAATTGAATCTTACTTGTAATGAATAGGAATTGACAGTTGTACAGTTTGGGAGTGTGTTTTATATATATGCAGAGTTTTTAAGTAGTACTAGAAATGATGGATTTCAATATCAGCAGATGTGGCTGTTTTAAATAGACAAAACAGAACTGGTGATTTGAATAGATCTTACCCCCTACAGCTGATGTAATAGAGCCTGTTCTATGGAGCTCAGCGTGTAAGTCTTAGACACCCTTATAGAATGCAAGCCTGCTATTAGAGGGGGCCAATGAGTTCAGCTTTTAGATATCACCAGCTGAGATCAGCTCTTGTACTTTCAATGGTGTTTGATTAGTAATCTGGTAAAAGAAATGGTAAGTTTGTTGATGTTGCCAACTTTACAGCCATCCCTTTTTTCTGCAATCTCAACCCTATAACCTCTTGAGATCTCTGTAAACTCACCCAGCCCTACAGCCCTCTCTTTCTCTGTAAACTCAACCAGCCCTACAGCTCTCTCTATCTCTGTAACCTCACCCAGCCCTACAGCCCTCTCTATCTCTGTAAACTCACCCAGCCCTACAGCCCTCCCTATCTCTGTAAACTCACCCAGCCCTACAGCCCTCCCTATCTCTGTAACCTCACCCAGCCCTACAGCCCTCTCTATCTCTGTAACCTCACCCAGCCCTACAGCCCTCTCTTTCTCTGTAAACTCAACCAGCCCTACAGCTCTCTCTATCTCTGTAACCTCACCCAGCCCTACAGCCCTCTCTATCTCTGTAAACTCACCCAGCCCTACAGCCCTCCCTATCTCTGTAAACTCACCCAGCCCTACAGCCCTCTCTTTCTCTGTAAACTCAACCAGCCCTACAGCTCTCTCTATCTCTGTAACCTCACCCAGCCCTACAGCCCTCTCTATCTCTGTAAACTCACCCAGCCCTACAGCCCTCCCTATCTCTGTAAACTCACCCAGCCCTACAGCCCTCCCTATCTCTGTAACCTCACCCAGCCCTACAGCCCTCTCTATCTCTGTAACCTCACCCAGCCCTACAGCCCTCTCTATCTCTGTAAACTCACCCAGCCCTACAGCCCTCTCTATCTCTGTAAACTCACCCAGCCCTACAGCCCTCTCTATTTCTGTAAACTCACCCAGCCCTACAGCCCTCTCTATCTCTGTAAACTCACCCAGCCCTACAGCCCTCTCTATCTCTGTAAACTCACCCAGCCCTACAGCCCTCCCTATCTCTGTAACCTCACCCAGCCCTACAGCCCTCTCTATCTCTGTAAACTCACCCAGCCCTACAGCCCTCTCTATTTCCGTAAACTCACCCAGCCCTACAGCCCTCTCTATTTCTGTAAACTCACCCAGCCCTACAGCCCTCTCTATTTCTGTAAACTCACCCAGCCCTAAAGCCCTCTGATTGCTGTGCTCATCCAACTCTGACCTCTTGCAAATCCTTTTATCTTCCTTGCTCCACTATTGGCAATCATGCCTTCAGCTGCCTTTGCCCTAAACGCTGGTATTCTGTCCCTAAATCTCTTTGCCTCGCTATCCTCCTTTAGGTACTCCGTCCAAACTTCCAAACTTTTGGTCACCTGTCCGAATAAATCCATGTGTGGCTCGATGTCAAATTTTGTTTGTTAATGCTTTTGTGGAGCACCTTGGGATGTTTTATCAAACATATAAATGCTGATTGTTGTTTTTGTTGGTGATAGCGTTCCCATTAAAAGACACATAACTATAACCACATGCTCATCAATGGGACATAGCAGCTGACTCATCGATGATAGGTGTCTCCCTGACTTCCAACCATTTTCCTTAGTTTTGTGATTGTTAATTATGTTCCTTTGCAGCTAGTTGCAAGGAGTCTGACAGGCACATCCACGTGGAGTGGAGGGCTGGGGTGAATTTATACAGAGTGATCACCTATTATAAGCCCATTCTACCCAACGGGGAGTCTTAATTGTTGGCCAATACTGATTGTGATTGTGATTTTTCAGTTGTTTTCAAACTGGGAATGGTTGCACAGAGGTAATGTTATTGGATTAGTAATGAGGAGGCCTGGATTAATGCTCCGGAGACACGAGTTCAAGTGCCAGTACAACAACTAGGGAGTTTAAATTCAATTAATAAATCCAGAATAAAAAAATACTCCCAGTAATAATGGTGATGAACCTGCTGGATTATCTAGTTCACTAAAGTCCTTCAGGGAAGGAAATCTGCTGTCCTTAACCAGTCTGACCTACATGTGGCTCCAGATCCACAGGAATGTGGTTGGCTCTTAAATGCCCTCTGAAATGGCCTAGCAAGGCACTGAGTTGTATCAAACCATTACAGAAAAGTTGAATAGGAATGAAACAGGATGGACCACTCCACATCGACCTAAAGACCAGACATGGCAAAGGCACAGTCAATCCTGCAAAATCATTCTGACTAGCATGTGGGGACTTGTGCTGTCCCACAGATTAGTCTTGTATAACTCTGACATAGACATACTCACTGAAGAATACTTTATAGACCTTGCCCAGACACCACTATCGTCACCGCTGGGTATGTCCTGTACCACTGGTAAAACAGACTCACCAGAGGTGGCGGCACAGTGGTATAAAGTCAGGAGGGAGTGGCCCTGGGAGTCCGCAACATTGAGTCCAGACCTGATGAAGCTTCATGGCATCAGGTTAAACATGGGCAAGGAAACCTCCTACTAGATAGATTTCCACCTACCCCCTCCCTCAGCTGATGAATCAGTACTCTTCCAGGTGGGGTGGGGAACTTGAATGCCCTTACCAAGAGTAGTTCAATAGTAGCACTACTGATTGACCTGGCTGAGTCCTGAAGGACATATCTACCAGACTGGGCCAATGGCAGATAGTGAGAGAACTAACAAGAGGCAAAAACTTATCACTCACCAATCTACCTGCTGCATAAGCATCTGACATGACAGCATTGGTAGGAGCGAGCAATGCACAATCCTTGTGAAGACAAAATCGTGTCTTCTTACTGAGGACATCCATCATGTTGTGTCGCACTAGCACCGTGCTAAATAAGAGAGGTTCAGAACAGATCTAGCAGCTCAAAATTGGGCACCCATGAGACACTGTGGTCCATCAGCAGCAGCAGAATTATATTCACCACAATCTGTAATCTCATGGCCCAGCACATCCCCCACTGCTACATTGCCATCAAACCGGGGGATGAATGGGTGGTTCACTGAAGCGAGCAGGAGGACATGCCAGGAACAGCACCAAGCATAGCTAAAAATGAATTGTCAACCTGGTGAAGCTACAACACAGGGCTACTTGCATGACAAATAGCAGAAGCAGCATGCTTTAGACAGAGCTAAACGATCCCACAACCAACGGATCAGATCTAAACTCTGCAGTCCTACCACATCCAGTCATGAACAGCTCTGAACAATTAAATAACTAACCAGAGGAGGAAGCTCCACAACCATCCCTAACCTCAATGATGGGGGAGCTCAACACGTCAGTGCAAAAGACAAGGCTAAAGTGAAGATGAATGATCCATCTCAGCCTGCTTTTGAGATCTCCAGTATCACAGATGCCAGTCTTCAACCAACTTGATTCACTTCATGTGATATCAAGAAACAGCCAAAGGTACTGGATACAGCAAAGACTATGGGCATCCCAGCTGTACTTTGAAGACTTGTGCTGTAAAACTAGCTGTGCCCCTAGCCAGGTGTTCCAGTTTAGCTACAACACTATCACCTACCAATGTGGAAATTGTGCCCAGATAAGTCCTGTCCACAAAAAGCAGGACAAATCAAATCCGGCCAACTACCGCCCCCATCTGTCTACTCTCGAACATCAGTAAAGTGATGGAAGCTGTTGTTGAACGTGTTATCAAACAGCACTTAATCGATCAGCAATAGTCTGCTCAGCTTTCTCAGATTCGATTCCACCAGGGCCACTCAGCTCCTGATCTCATTATAGTCTTGGTTCAAACATGGACAAAAACGCTGAATTCCAGAATTGAGGGGAGAGTGACTGCCATTGACATCAAGGCAGAATTTGACCGACTGTGGGAAAATTGAAGTCAATAGAATCAGGAAGAAATCTCTCCAACAGTTGGAGTCATATCTGGCACAAAGGAAGATGGTGGTTGTTGGAGGTCAGTCGTCTCAGTTCCAGGACATCACTGCAGGAGTTCCTCAGGGCAGTGTCCTCAGCCCAATCACCTTCAGCTGCATCATTAATGAGCTTTCCTCCAGCACAAGGTCAGAAGAGGGGATGTTCGCTGATTGTTGCACAATGTTCAGCACCATTTGCAACTCCTCAGATACTGAAGCAGTTTGCGACCTCATGCAGCAAGACCTGGACAACATTCATGCTTGGGCTGCTTATGTCAAATAACATTGGCACCACACAAGTGGCAGGCAATTACTATCTCCAACAAGAGAGAATCCATCCATCTCCCCTTGACGTTCCATGGCATTATAATCATTGATTTCCCTATCATCAACTTGCTGGGGGGTTTAACCAGAGGTTTAACTGGCAAACTAGCCATGTAAATACTGTGGCTACAAGAGAAGATCAGAGGCTGGTAATTCTATGGCTAGTAACTCACTTCCTGACTCCCAAGGCCTGTACATATGATAGCATTACAAGGCACAAGTCAAGAGTGTGAGGGAATATTCCCCTCTTGCATGGATGAGCGCAACTCCAACAACATTCAGGGAACTCGACATCATCCAAAGCAAAACAACCCACTTGATTGGTAGCCCAGCCACTACCTTAAACATTCACTTTCTCCACCACCGACGCACAGTAGCAGCAGTGTGTACATCTACAAGATGCACTGCAGCAATTCACAAGGATCCTTAGAAAGCACTTTCCAAACCCACAACCTCTACCACCAGGCAGAGGGGCATGTTAGTGGGGTGGTGAAAAAAGCATATGGGACACTTGCCTTTATCAATCGAGGCATAGATTACAAAAGTAGGGAGGTCATGTTGGAGCTGTGTAGAACCTTGTTGAGGCCACAGCTGGAGTACTGTGTGCAGTTCTGGTTGCCACATTATAGGAAGGATGTGATTGCACTGGAGGGGTGCAGAGGAGATTCACCAGGATGCTGCCTGGGATGAAACATTTAAGTTGTGAAGAGAGGTTGGATAGACTTGGGTTGTTTTCACTGGAGCAGAGAAGACTGAGGGGCAACCTGATTGAGGTGTACAAGATTATGAAGCGGCTCAACACCACTTTCTGAAGGGCAGTTAGGGATGGGCAATAAATGCTGGCCTTGCTAAAGATGCTCACATCCCAAGAATAGATAACAAAATAAAGCCTAATGAATTCAGAGTAATAATAAAACTTTATTGTGGACCAGGACCTCTAGCAACAGGACTGGTAATTGTCTTGCATTATCATTGTCATGCATGACTAAACCCCTGCGGATGAAACTTGCTACATATAAGTAAACTAAATGAAAAGCAAATGAAATTATAATTGGCAGTACAGTCCCTACAGCTTCTAGCTTGGCACTAGCACGATTTTCCCACTGTATGTATTGGACTGTTTATATGAAGCTATGTCATTTTTTTCTAACCCTGACTGGAACATTTTTTTCCTCAATGGTTAAGTAAAAAGTTTTTGATTAAACCTTCTCATTGGACTCCAGAGCATGTCTTGATTATTTCTTAATCTTTTTGGCCACTTGCAAAAAGATAACTCCTTTCACTGCATCCTCTGGTGGGGAAATCCAGAATGAGGAGACATACCCTTAAGATCAGAGCATTGCCATTCAATGATGATGTTAGGAAGTACTTCTTAGCTCAAAGGATAGTGTAAATCTAAAATTTACCCCCTCCCAAAAAGCTGCTGAGGTAGGGCGAGGGAGTCAATTGAAAATTTTAAAACTGAGAATGGTAGATTTTTGTTAAGTGAGGATATTAAGGGATATGGAGCCAAAGCAGGTAAATGGCATTAAGAACAGGATCAGCCACGATCTAATTGAATGATGGAACTGGCTTGAGAGGCTGAATGGCCTCCTTCTGTTATTCGGTTTCTAATGCTAAACCTGAACAATCCTGTATGAAACAGGTGCATTTGAAGCACTATGGGGATGCAGTGCTCAATAACTGCTGCCCTGCACCTACTTTGTGCAATGTACACCATAATTAGTGTGCAATGTTTTCCATTATCCTCGGACTAATGGGACATGGTAAAGGACCATGAATTTCTCATCCACTTCTACGCCAATGCTGTTCACTGTAAGAGATGACCTTGTAATTGACAGGTGATAGGAATGTCAAATGTTCTGCACTATCCCCCAAATTAAACCATTGTCCGATTTAAATGTGGGCATTTAAGTAGTGGAAACAATAGCACTGTTCCTCAGTATTTTCATAATGTATCTTAAAAGTATGTTGTGGACATGATAGAAGTTTAAAAATTATTGGCCTTAGGAATGCTTTGTGCCGTTGGGTCAACCATTGGCTGACTGGTCAATTGCATAATATTTACAAAGCAGCAACAGGTCATTCAGCCCACCTGGTCCCTGCTGGTATTTATGCTCCACACAACCCACCCTATTTCATCTCACTCTATCAGCATATCCTCCTGTACCTTTCACCATTGTGTATTTATCTAGCTTTCCCTTATAAACGCATCTATCCAATTTTCCTCAACTACACCATGTGGTAGCGAGTTCCAAATTCTAACCAGGCTCTTTTTACCTCCGGAATTCCTTATTGAATTTACTGGTGACAATCTTATACTTAAGGTGCCTAGTTTTGGACTCCCCAGACGTGGAAATGTGTATGCTGTCTCTACCCTGTCAAATTCTTTCATAATCTTAAAGACCTTGATCAGGTCACCCCTCAGCCTTCTCTTTGCGACATTTTGAACACAATTCCAGATTATCACAATAGCTTTAGAACAGAGCACATTGAGTGTGAGTGTGGTAATCTGATGTGTCATATACCTTTAAGAAGAATGTTATAATGGAAGATCACATGATCTGAGTATCAAATAGCAGATAGCGCGGAATACCCTCTGTAGTTAGTAGTCTGTAGTCAGTAGTTAGTAGCAATAGTAGTATAGAGATAGAGTTTGAAGTGTTAGCACATGTTTAATTGCTGCTGAGTACCTTTCTAAATAAACAGAGTTTCTACCTATGAAGTGTCTGCTACTCAACTCTATCATTATTACCAAATTGGCCATCCCTTGCAACAAACGTGTGAACAGGATCCAACAAACTGGTGAATAGAATTCAACAAACTGGTGATGAGGATTAAACAAATTAAACAGAAGCAAGCAATCGGCTCTATATCTCACACTGCAATTGTAAGCAGAAGTCCTGTTCAATCGATGTAACTCCCTCACAGCATGCCGCAATTCGAAAGAATTGATCCTTTTGATCCAGCAATGGATGATTGGTCCCACTATATAGAGCATCTCTCATTCTTTTTCCAAGCAAATGAGATTACGGGGGAAGAGAAGAGGTGGGCAATCCTCTTAAGTACATATGGGAATAAAACTTATGGTTTGACTTGAAGTTTGACAGCACCCAGTGCCCCAGGATCGAGAAGTTTTGATGAATTAGTGGACCTGATGAAGGGCCATTACCAACCAAAGCCCTCAGTAACGATGCAAAGGTTCAAGTTTAGTTCAAGATTAGGAACCTTGGGGGAGACAGTTGCAAGCTATGTGGCAAGCTTGAAGCAATTAATGGAGCATTATGAGTTCGGTACATCCTTAAACAATATGCTTAGAATTATTTAGTGTGCAGTGCGAATGAGGAAAAGATTCAGAAGGGATTGTTATCCAAAACAAGTTTGGATTTTAAGAAGGTGCTAGAGATTGCACTGGCAATGAAAATTGCAGTCAGAGATTCAAAAGCCATACAGGGCGTACAAAATGGCGCCGTCCTCCACATCAGGCAGCCAAAAAGGGCACTAAAATGCAAGACTCTACAGAGAGACAGGAAACAGACGCCGCTAACAGGAAAACGAGAAAAAACGACTTAGCAGCGAAAACAAGGAGAAATATTAATAGAGGTGGAAACAAACAATCCTTTAACAATTGGCACTTTAAAAGAAAGAATGTTTTTATTTTCATAAAAACGGTCACATAATGACACAATGTAAGGAAAGAGTCAAGCAGGTTTTTAAACAAAAGGTAAAAAACAGTGAGATCTACAATGCAAAAGAGCCTGAAGCAACAGATTCATTGTATAATTTGACGGGTGGAAGAACAGAACCAATCTACGTAACAGTGAAAGTGAATGGTAGAAACAGAATTACCTGGAAAAACTCAGCAAGTCTGGCAGCATCGGCGGAGAAGAAATCAGTCAACGTTTCGAGCCCTCATGGCCCTTCAGCAGAACTGAAGCATAGTTTCAACAAGGGAGAAATATAAATTGGTTTAAGGTGGGTGGGGGAGAAGAGACACATTGAGGGTGTGGTGTGAGCAGATAATCAAAAGATGTCAGAGACAAAAGGGTCAAAGAGGTGTTGAAGGTGGTGGTCTTTGTCTGAGAAAAGTGCTAATTAAGAATGCAAGACAGGATATTCAAAGTACAGCTCTAGTGGGGGTGGGGTGGAAAGACTAAAGGTTTTAGTTTTAGATTTAAAAATAATGGAAATAGGTGGGGAAAGAAGAATCTATATAAATTATTGAAAAAAAAGGCGGGTGGGGGGAGGGAAAAGAAACGGGGTGGGGATGGGGGGAGGGGGAGTTTAAGATCTAAAGTTGTTGAATTCAATATTCAGCCCAGAAGGCTGTAAAGTGCCTAGTCGGAAGATGAGGTGCTGTTCCTCCAGTTTGCGTTGGGCTTCACTGGAACAATGCAGCAAGCCAAGGACAGACATGTTGGCAAGAGAACAGGGTGGAGTGTTAAAATGGCAAGCGACAGGGAGGTTTGGGTCTTTCTTGCGGACAGACCGCAGGTGTTCCGCAAAACGGTCGCCCAGTTTGCGTTTGGTCTCTCCAATGTAGAGGAGACCGCATTGGGAGCAACGAATGCAGTAGACTAAGTTAGGGGAAATGCAAGTGAAATGCTGCTTCACTTGAAAGGAGTGAATGGTAGACCTGTTCAAATGGAAATGGACAGAGGCAGAGGATCAAACCTCCAAGGGTGAAATTGTTTAAGGGAAATCAACCTGGAGGGACCACTGAGATTCCAAAAGGAAGCAGGAAGCGTTTCTACTTTGAAAAAGGAGTATGCAAAGACTCAATAACCTGAAGAACTGCAGGCTGTCTTGAGCCAAAACATGGAAGAACAGCAGAAGGAACTTGAGACTATGCTTAAGGACAGAGTTCGAGACGAGGTGAGCAACCTTCGAGAGGAAAATGAAAACCTGTTGAAAGGCCTTCACACACTATAAGATTCCCTCAGGTCAAAGTTTGTACCCTTGGAAAAGTATGAAGAGAAACGGGAAGAATTCAGCACCTCTCTGACCAAAATGAAGGATGAGTTGGCAGAGAAGACACAACAATGCTTAATTTTCCAGGAGGCAGCAAACAAATACAAAAAAGAGACGGAAGAGCTGAAGAACCAGCTACGAGAAGCCAAAGAGGCTTTGGAGGCAAAAGTCGCAGAATTTTCTAAGAAGCAGACAGATGATGAAATTCTGGGAGACTCAACCACTGAGTTCACTCAAGTTGAGCTTACATTTGAGATTAGTCAGGTCAATATTGAAACCGAAAAGAAGGCTGAGATTAAAGTCAGCGCTATAAAGAAGTGGGCACGTAGAAAGAAAACACAGAAACACAAATAAGACTTTAATCCTGGCAGCATACGAGTATGCTTTCATACGTAGGCCTGGTAGTCAAATGCCAATGCAAATGCCAATGCACTTAGTCGTTTGCCTTTACAAGAAAAGGATGAGGAAGTCCCAGTTCCACAGGAACTTATTTTGTTGTTACATTTCTTAGATTCATCATTGGCATGCACTCGACATATCAGAGACTGGACAAGTAAGGACCCAGTCCTATCACAAGTACGAGAACAAGTACTTCATGGTTGGTCACAAGAGCCTGTATCTGAAGAAATGAAACCATATTTCAACAGAAGGCATTAAATAACCAGCCAGGATGGTATCTTATTGTGGGGAGCATGAGTGATAGTACCTCAAAAGGGAAGGGAGCCATTGCCAATTGAACTACACAGCTCCCATCCAGTAATATCCCGAATGAAGACCATAGCATGCAGCTACCTATGATGGCCTGGGATGAATGGTGAAATAGAGAGTTTAGTGAAGAATTGTGTCCAATGTCAGCACTGCAAAAGTTACCTTCAACAGTTCCATTACACCCTTCAGAATAGCCCGGAAGACCATGGGTGCAGTTACACATTGACTATGTTGGACCTTTCATGGGAACAACGTTTCTGCTCATTGTTGATGCCCACTCAAAATGGATGGACATATAGGAGGTGAAGTCACCAACATCGACTGCTACAATTGAGAAGTTACATCAAAGTTTTGTCATTAACGGACTACCAGAAGTAGTCATTTCTGATAACAGCACGGCATTTACGAATGCTGAGTTTCAGCGGTTTATCAGCCTCAATGGTATCACTCCCACCCTTCCTCAAGTGGACTGGCCGAAACAGCGGTTCAAACATTCAAGGCTGGCATGAAGAAATTAACTGGAGATCCCTTAACAGCCAAGCTAGCATGCTTTCTTTTCCATTATAGGACCACCCCTCACACAACAGCAGGTGTCACACCTGAGGAGTTATTGATGAAACGCTGTCTCAGGACAAGATTGAGCTTAATAATGCCGAATTTAGGGGGGAAGGTGGAAAGGAGTCAGGGAAGTCAGGAAACTAGACCTGACTGGCATAGTTGTGAGAGGAAATTTACCGTGGGAAAGGTGGAAGGCTGAGCCATACGGAGACATGTGGACCATTGAAGGAAGGAAGAGAGAAACTATGCACCAAGAAATCATTCCACCAGTGTTTGTGACTGGGTCAGCATTTCCTGTTGAGAGGACTCAACCCAGTTCAGACACATCTGTTGTTCCTTTAAGAGTGGAGGATACAGACCTGCAGGCACCCACTGAAGCACCTGATGTTCAAGCAACTCCAGAAAAGGAGGTTCCTGACAAGGCATCTAAAGTTGTAGAGCAGAGACGCTCTACACGCATAAGGGAACCCCCAAAAAGACTGAACTTCTAAATTACTTATCAGTGTAAGTAATTTGCTATTTTGAGAAAATTGTAATTGTAAATATAAAATATATTTGAGTAAAGGGGGAGGGATGTGGTAATCTGATGTGTAATATACCTTTAAGAAGAATGTTATAATGGAAGATCACATGATCTGAGTATCAAATAGCAGAGTAGCGTGGGCTACCTCTGTAATTAGTAGTCTGCAGTCAGTAGTTAGTAGCAGTAGTAGTATAGAGATATAGTTTGAAGTGTTAGCACATGTTTAGTTGCTGCTGAATACCTTTGTAAATAAACACAGAGGGGAGAATTTTCTCTCCGTTGGGTGGGCCGGTTGGGAGCAGGTGCGGAGCCAATCTCCGCCCGTGATAGGATGCATGCTGCCATTTTACGTGGGCGGGCCAATTAAGGCCCGCCCAGCATGATGCACACCCGGAAGTGCTCAGTGCTCCCTGTGTGGGTGGAGGGAGGAGGGAGAGTTGGGACCTGCTCTCTTTCGTGCATGCGATCGGGGCCTGCCCCCACATGCCAACCAGAAGATTCAGGCCAGAGTTTCTACGTATGAAGTGTCTGCTGCTCAACTCTATCATTCGTATCAAATCAGCCACCCCTTGCAACAAGCGTGCGAACAGGATCCAACAAACTGGTGACTGGGATCCAACATTGAGCTTTCTGATGGTTCATTGAGAATGAATTGAAGAAAACAGTTTCGGAAAGGTATGCGACTGGTTAACAATGGAAGTTTAAAGTTATGGCATATCCACATCCAGGAGTGACATGTGAGAACCTTGGGAAACTTGTCCTTTCTCAATGAGGCTGCTTGTAAAAGCTGACAGCCCCTGTTTGTGGTTTGAAAACACAAAGCTTAATTATGGCTAAGACAGTACCAATCAAGCAACTGTTCAAATAATTAACTTCCTATTGTCTGCCGATAAAGTGTTGAAAAGTGGAATTTGTGTCAAAAACAGGTCACCCACTGGGGACCAGGAGCCAGACATCACATTACAATGGGACTGAGTTTGTTGATAAGGGGGCAGATTTGATTATTTATTAGATTAAACAGCTTTTAGCATGCGTCTTGTACAGTTCAGAGTATGTATGAATAGTTTCTCTAATCACGGTTCGGAGAGAAGCTTGACATAATATTGCACAAGAAAGAAATTTTACAAAATAGCATTTGTTTTGGGAGGGGAAAAGCTTGTCCCAATTTGACCTCTAACTGAAACCATTTCAAAAGGCCCAGTTTGATTCCCAGCCTGGTCTTTCATAGGAATGTAGGATCAGGCAGAGGCCATTCAGCCCCTAGAGCCTGTTCTGCCATTCAATGAAATTATGGCCAACCTATATCTTAACACCATCCACCAGTCTTGGTTCCATAACCCCTAATACCTTTACTTAATGAAAGTCTGTCCATCTCAGTTTTGAAATTTTCAGTTGACCCCACCTTGTTTAACAGCTGATGTAAGAGCGATTCCAGGTTTACTGTGAAGAAGCACTTCCTTTCATCACCTCCTGAACGGCCTACCTCTGATCGTTAAGTTATTCCCTTAGGGCTCCCTCACTAGAAGAAAATCATTTATATCAGGGTGGATTCAGTTGAAAGTCCTTTGGGACATCCTGACATTGCGAAAGGCTCTATATAAAGTTTCACCGGGAGGCTGTCTGGTAATGTGGAGCATTGTTGTTGAATCCTGGATTACAATTGGACTGTTCGGATGGAATGCCAGTGGGAACACACTTCATGCCAGACAACAATGGGGGAGCATTGACACTGACCAAGCCTGCCAAGCTCAAGGCGGCCAAGCCTCCCCAAATAAAGAAACAAGCCTGTGGAGCAATTGGGAGCAACAGCCACACAAGTGATTGAAGTAAGGAGGGCTGTCATCCCAATGACATTTTCCAGTCTTATTTCCTTTAAGCCGTTGTGAAGAGGCACAGCTACCAGCAGATAGAGCCTCATTACATACAAGACAAAGGGCCAAAGGCCAATCCTTCAAACTCTGATCTGTTGCTTTTACACTGACTGACTTGCCCACTGTGGTTACATCGGATTTACTTAAACAGACCAATCACTCAACTGGTCTATGTCAGTGTTGATGAACCACACAGGCCTCTTCCAACCATCTCAGCCTATCAATATATTTTTCTATTCCTTTGTCCTTCATATTTTTATCCCGCTTTCCCTGAAATGCATCTATGCAATTTTCCATAACTACTCCGAGGGCAGGATTCCCCCCTCCTCTGCTTCGGGACCTTATTGTCAAGGTCAAATCGGGGACAGGAACCCACACTGCATGGGGAACAGTCACCTGACTCTGATTTTCCCCGAATTGGCTAATTAATTGCCAGAGGGCAGACTCACCATCCAATTAAAGACAGTGGGCGGGCCTGTGAACCTGGAGGACTAATAGAGAGCCATCCAGCACTGCAGAAGCAGCAGCCGGCAGTTTCAGGTAAGCAAGAGAAGAAAGGGCACCATCAAGATGGAGGCGCCCTCTCTGCAGCTTTTTTTACAGTTAAAATGAAAAATCCCCTCAGCAGCTGATCTGCCACTGTGTATCCTGTGGCTGAAGCCAGACAGTGGGGAAGGCCTCTAAGCCTGCCTGGAGCACTAGCTCCTTGGCCTGCTCCAGAGAGGCTGCCTCCAGACAGCTGACCTGTTCTCCGATGCCTTCAGGGGCCTGGAGGCTGACTGGGCCTCACTCAGCCTTCAGTAAGCTGAATTGGCTTTTTGCTGTTTGCAGGCGGTAGCCCTGCCAAGCCCCCTCATTCCATCTCTTGGAAAATGGTGCTGGGAAACCAGTACGCCAGCCAGCAGCACTAATTTAGAAGCCTCCCGCTTCTGTTCTTGCCCCATCAGGGCCTAAGGATTCAACCCCCAGTGGTAGCAAATTCCACATTCTCACCACCCTTTGGCTAGAGAAGTTTCTGCTGAGTCCCTCATTGGATTTATTAGTGTCTATCATATTTATGGCTGGGAGTTTTTGATTTAATCAGTTTTATTTCCAGCGGTTAATAAATAGGGATCATATAACTCAGGAAAATAATATTTAGTTGCTAAGAATTGAGATTTTTATCAGGATTCCAAAGACAAAAATAAAATGTTGGCCCAATGCCTATTGGGCCCCAGTAAATAATGACTGATGGTAAGGAAATGTCACTGAAGGAAACCCATTACTCCCACAGTGTCTTGCATCGTGCCCAGAGGAGGAGGGGAGGGAGAACTTTGTTCATGTATAGTCAGGAGTACAGCTGGCTTTGCCAATTAATTAAATAAAAATATAGGTTCTGATCATTGTTTGTCCTACTGTTCAAGCAATTTGAAGGTTAAATATTAATTTTTGGAGTTAAAATTAAAATGACTCAAACAGAAGAAGCTGGTTTCACCTGACTGCAGTGCGACCACAGACCATTAACTTTTTGACTGTAATTAGAAAGAAACTGCGCAGTCTGCTACCATAAGTGACAAGATTAACAGTTTGCAACAGTTATTATTATTCGGTTTGTTTCCTAACCTTCTCGTGGTAAACGGCGTGAATATTAGAGAGAGTGCATGTTAGAAGTGTCTATTGTTGGTTCCCTGGCAATTTTCCACCTAACAGGCCTTTTGAGAAATTATTACATGCTTATTATTAATGCATTCACACTAGGAGTGACTGTAATCAAGAGCATAAAAACACTTCCATAAAGTGATACTTTACACTGCAACTGCACTCAGAAAACATCTTTCAAAAGAAATATATGCAAAGATGAATAGAGTTGTGCATTTATATAGAGCCTTTCACAATGTCAGGATGTCCCAAAGCACTTTACAGCCAATGAAGTACTTTAGAAGTGTAGTTGCTGTTATAATGTAGGAAATACAATAGGCAATTTGTGCACAGCATGACCACATAAACAGCAATATGATAATGACCTGATAATATGTTTCTTTTGATATTGGTTGAAGGATAAATCGTGGCCAGGATACCAGAAAAGCTCCCTTGCCCTTGTTCTGTTAGTTCTGTGGAATCTTTGTTGTTAACCATAGAGGATTGGCGGGGCCTTGGACTGTCCTGTAAGGCTGAACCTCCTACAGTGCAGCATTCCCCCAGTACTGCACTGGGAGGGTAGTTTGCAATGTACTATCTACATTATTTAACTAATTCTCAGCATTCATTGGACAGCAGATAACCTTCTAACAGTCCAATGAGAGATGAGACCTTCCCTAGTATGTGGTCACTGCCACATGACTATCTTTAGTCCTGTGGTGATGGGAGGAGGGTACAGATGTTTCTGCTCAAAGAATTAAGTGATCTATAGGAAGTGTTTTTGGAGGCTTGGAATGCAGATTTTAACAATATGGTGCCATTTGAAATTGCTCGATCCGACCCATCCTCCCTCCATCGCCAGTCTTAGAATTAAAATTCTCAACCTCATTTTCAAATCCCTCCATTGCCTTACCCTTCACCATATCTGTAATCCCCTCCAGCCCCACAACTCTCTAAGGTCTCTGTACTCCTCAAATTCTAGCCTTTTGTGTATCCCCGATTCCCAAAGCACCACCATTGACAGTTGAGCCTTCAGCTGTCTCGACTCTGAGCTCTGGAATTCCCTCATTGAACCTTTTCTGTGAGAAATCCAGATTTCTGACATCACCCCTCAGTGACTACCACCAATTTTAAGGCTATGCTGTTTTGCTCCAGACTCCCCGTCAGAGGAAATAGCTTCTCGCTATCTACCCTGTCCAATCCATTAATCATCTTAAATACCTTAATGAGATCACTCCTGAATTTCCTTTTCTCAAGGCTAGGTGAGCCTAGTCTATGCAACCTAGCCTTATAATTTAACCCTTTATGTGGATGAAGTGCCCTAAAAGTGAGTGGTTAGCAAGCGATGGTTTAAACTACAACTAACACAAGAGTGGTTGAGTCTGCATTTCTTGCTAACCAACAATGGGTCTTCATTAGGGTTGCCAATTTGGTTGGATGTACTGCTGGAATTTCATTACATGTGCCCCTCCACCTCCAACCACCTGGGCACGGTAAAAATCTTTCCCCAGCTCTCCAAAATTTGTATAACTAATTAAATTATAATTTGGGACAAAATTAATTGTCACTTGGGCGACTGTGGGTTAATTAAGAGAAGCAGCATGGATTTGTTAAGGGCAAATCATGTTTAACTGATTTGTTGGAGTTTTTTGAAGAGATAACAGAGAGAGTTGATGAGGCTAATGCTGTTGATGTGTGCATGGACTTCCAAAAGACATTTTATAAAGTGCCACACAACAGACTTATGAGCAAAATTAGAGCTCATGGAATAAAACAGACAGTAGCAACATGGATACAAAATTGTTTGAGTGACAGGAAACAGAGTAGTGGTTAATGGATGTTTTTCGGGCTGAGCGAAGGTTTGTAATGGAGTTCCCAGGGATCAGTGTTAGGACTCTTGCTCTTCCTGATATATATTGCTGATCTAGACATTGACATACAAGGCACAATGATACAAAACTTAGAACAGTGAGGAGGATAGTGTAAAACTTCAGAAGGACATAGGTTGATAGAATGGGTGGACCAGTGGCAGATGAAATTTAATACAGAGAAGTGTGAAGTAATTCATTTAGGTAGGAAGAACAAAATAGAGGGTATAATTCTAAAGGGGGTGCAGGGGCAAAGGGCATTCCAAAGAAGAGTCATATTGGACTCCGAAACGTTAAGTCTGTTTCTCTCTCCATAGATGCTGCCAGACCTGCTGAGTTTTTCCAGCACACTCTGTTTTTATTTCAGATCTCCAGCATCTGCAGTATTTTGCTCCTATTACAGGAACAAAGAGTCCTCGGGCAGAATATTGTGCTCGTTGGGCAGGCACGCACCCGACCTGAATGCGTGAAAAATGACGCACGATGATGTCGGCCGAGCGTCCAGACATCATCGTGTATTTGCATGGTATTTCGGTCGGCGTGCGTGCATGGGAGTTGGTAGCACACCTGCTGACAATTAACAGGCCTATTAAGGCCATTAAAGTTCTAATTAATTTAAACTTTTCGCTGCCCATCCAATCTTACAGTTGGCGGGCAGACGAAAAGGCCAAACTGCCTTCGGATTTTTTGTGAAGCCTCATCCACGGGTGGGATGAGGTTTCAGTCAGTGATTTGAAAAAATTTTTTAAATTTTCAAAGTAATTTGTAACATGTCCCTGCTCATGTGACAGAGGGGGACATGTTATTAACATTTTAAAATTCTTTATTTTTTATGTTCAAAAGGCTTCAGCTCCCTGAGCTGAATCTATGGATCCCCAAACAGTAGTTCAACTGGGCACAATATAAACCAGGAAAAACTGGGAGCATGTAAGAAAGGCACAGCAGTAATCATGGGTGATTTTAATATGCATATAGACTGGACTAATCAAATTGGCAAGGGTTTGCCTCGAGGGAGAGAGAGTGTATTAGAGATTGTTTCTTAGTTCAATATGTTGTGGAACCAACCAGGGAGCAGGCTATTCTGGATTTGGTTTTGTGTAATGAGATGGGATTAATTAATGATCTCATAGTAAAGGATCCTCAAGGGAAGAATGATCATAGCATGCTAGAATTTCAAGTTCAGTTTGAGAGCGAGAAACTTGAGTCCCACACTAGTGCTCTGGAGTTTAACAAAGGTAAGTACATAGGCATGAGGGCAGATTTGGCCCTAGTGGACTGGGCAAGAAGACTACAAGGTAGGACAGTTGATGAACAGTAGCAGATATTTAAGGAGATATTCAATTCCTCCCAAGTAAAATATATGCCAGTGAGGAAGAAAGATGGTAAGAGGGGGAAAAAGCATCCATGGCTAAGCAAGGAAGTTAAAGATAACATAAAGGCAAAAACTAAGGCATACCAAATTGCAAAGGTCAGTGGCAGGCTGGAAGATTGGAAACTTTTAAAGATCAACAAAGGGTTACTAAAAAAATAATAAAAAGAGCAAAGGTAAATTATGAAAGAAAACTAGCGTGAAGTGTAAAAACTGATAGCAAAAGCTTCTACAAGTGTACAAAAAGTAAGAGAGTAGCTAAAGTGAATGTTGGTCCTTTGGAGGATGAGACTGGGGAGTTAAAGTGGGGAACGCAGAAATGACAGAGATGCTTAATCAATATTTTGCCTCAATTTTCATGGTGGAGGACATTAGTACCACTCCAATAGTAACAGGTAATGCAGAGGGTATAGAGAAGGAGGAACTTAGAACAATCACCATCACTAGAGAAAAAGCACTGAGCAAACTATTGGGATTAAAGGGTGACAAGTCCCTAGGACCTGATGGTCTACATCCCAGGGCCTTAAAGGAAATGGCAGTGGAAATAGTGGATACATTGGCTATAATATTCCAAAATTCCCTAGATTCTGGAAAGGTCCTAGTGGATTGGAAAAATGCTAAAATAATGCCCTTATTCAAAAAGGGGGGGAAGCAGAAACTAGGAAACTATTGACCAGTTAGTTTACCATCTGTCATTGGGAAATTGTTGGAATCTATTATTAAGGAAGGAGTAATGGGGCATTTGGAAAGTCAAAATGCAATCCATCAGAGTCAGCATGGTTTTATGAAGAGTAAATTGTGTTTGACTAATTTCCTAGAGTTCTTTGAAGGTGTGACAAGCAAAGTGGATAATGGGGATCCTGTAGATGTATATCTGGACTTCCAGAAGGCCTTTGATAAGGTGCCGCACAAAAGATTAATACACAAGATAAGATCACACGGAGTTAGGGATAATATATTAGCTTGGGTAGAGGATTGGCTAACCAACAGAAAGCAGAGAGTCGGGATAAATGGGTCTTTTTTTGGATGGCAAGCTGTAACTAGTGGGGTGCCACAGAGTTTGGTCCTTGGGCCCCAACTATTTACAATCTATATTAATGACTTGGATTCAGGAATAGAAGGTACTATAACTATGGCTATGGCCATTCGAGGGTTGAGCAGTACTCTCCAGGAAGCATTAAGGGGCGGTCACACAGGGCCTGGAAAGGTGCTACGTCCAGCCATGATAACCACGTCTCTCCCCCATTCATGCTGCAGGAGGACCACGGCAGGATCATGGATCCTGGTGACCTAGCTGTATGCCTGATGTTCTACAGAGACCACAGAAGACGGAGGAGACAGCGACTGAGGCTCCTGGCTGTGCAAAGGCAGGAGCAGCAGGGGCTTCCACACACACTGCCCATGAGCGACAGCGAGCTGTGGCTGGTCAGTGCCTAGCAACACCCAGGGCCTATAGACGCCACCTGTCATTCCTATACTATAGCTAAATTTGCAGATGACACCAAAATAGGTGGGAAAGTAAGTTGCAATGAAGAAATAAGAAATTTACAAATGAATATGGACAAATGGGCCAAAATTTGGCAGATGGAGTTTAACTCCATTTTGGTCAGAAGAATAAAAGGCGACTTATTATTTAAATAGAGAGAAACTTCAGAATGCTTCATTGCAGAGGGACCTGGGTGTCCTTGTGCATGAATCGCTGAAAGCTAGTATGCAGGTACAGCAGGTAATAAGGAAGGCAGATGGAATTTTGGCATTTATTGCTAAAGGAATAGAGTATAAAAATAAGAAAGTGTTGTTGCAACAGTACAAGGCATTGGTGAGACCGCACCTGGAATACTGTGCACAGTTTTGGTCCCCTTACTTGAGGAAGGATGTAGTTGCATTGGAGGCGGTTCAGAGGAGGTTCACTAGATAGATTCCAGAGATGCAGGACTTGTCTTATGAGGAGAGATTGAGCAGTTTAGGCCTATACTCGCTAGAGTTTAGAAGGATGAGAGGAGATCTAATTGAGGTGTATAAGATGCTAAAGGGGATAGACAGAGTAGACGTGGAGCAGATGTTTCCCCTTGTGGGGCATTCTAGAATGAGAGGCCATAGTTTTAGGCTAAGATTTAAATCAGAGATGAGGAGGAATTACTTTTCTCAAAGGGTCGTGAATCTGTGGAATTCACTCCCTCAGAGTGCAGTGGATGCCGGGACACTGAATAAATTTAAGGAGGAGATAGACAGATTTTTAATTAGTAATGGGCTGCAAGGTTATGGGGAGAGGGCGGGAAATTGGAGTTGAGGCCGAAATGAGATCAGCCATGATCGTATTGAATGGCATTGCAGGCTTGAGGGGATGAATTATCTACTCCTGCTCCTACTTCTTATGTTCTGAGGCAGCTCTGTGCTTTAGGAAGCTTTTACTGAGCGCACTTGCATGCATACTCAAACTTCTGTGCTCACCCTACCCCCCCCACCCCATCCACGGGCAGTGCTGAGCGCTGCAGCACATGATTCACGCTGGCTGGCTGTTAATTGCAGGCCTCTGCTGTATGTTGAATTACAATGTGCTTGCAGCACAGAAACCGGCCTTTCAATCTAACTTGGCCCATACCTATGTTTGTGCTTCACAGAAACCTTTCCTTTTCATGTTACTTTATCAGCTTAACTTTCTATCTCTTTCTCCATCATGTGTTTATCTAATTTCCATCCCTGCTATTCGACTCAACAACTCAGTGTGGTAGTGAGCCCCACAGTCTCATCACTTTTTGGAGAAAGAAGTTTTTCAGCATTCCTGTTTGAGTTTATTGGTAACTATAAAGAATGGAGAATCATAAGCTGAATTCACAACATTCACAGCACCGCCTCTGCTCCCATCCTCCCCAGAAACATAGGCACAAGTGCCAGGCGATGACTGTCTTCAACAAGCGAGAATCTAACCCTCTCCTCTTCACATTCAATGGCATTCCCATTGCTGAATCCCCCACTATCCCATGGCGCTGTGCCGAAGACACAAGCAGTGAAGTTCACAATCTAACCATTGCCCCTTCACATCCAATGGCATTACCATCGCTAAATCCCTCCACTCTCAACATCCTGGGGGTTACTATTGACCAGAAACTGAACTGGACTAGCCACATAAATACTGTGGTTACATGAGCAGGTCAGAGGCTGGGAATCCTGTGGCAAGTAACTCACCCCCTGATTCCCCAAAGCCTGTCCACCATCTACAAGGCAAGTCAGAGCATGTGATGGAATGCTCTCCACTTGCTTGAATGAGTGCAGCTCCAACAACACTTAAGGAGTTCAACACCATCCAGGACAATGCAACCCACTTGATTGGCACCCCATCCATCACCTTCAACATTTACTCCCTCCACCACCGACGCACAGTAACAGCAGTGTGTACCGTCTACAAGATGTATTGCAGCAACTCACCAAGGCTCCTACAACAGAACCTTTCAAACCTGTGACCTCTACCACCTAGAAGGACAAGGGCAGCAGATGCATGGGAACACCACCACCTGCAAGTCACTTACCTTCCTTACTTGGAAATATATCGTCGTTCCTTCACTGTCGCTGGGCCAAAATCCTGGAACTCCCTACCTCACAGCGTGTGGGCATATCTTCATCACATGGACTGGAGCAGTTCAAAAAGGTGGCTCACCACCACCCTCTCAAGGGCAATTAGGGATGGGCAATAAATGCTGACCTAGCCAGTGACACCCACGCCCCGTGAAAGAATAAAAAAAAGGCTGTCATCCCCTGTATTATTTAAGGCCATATAGTAACTGCTGAGATTAGAGCACATAATCGAAGTGAACACCCCTGTGCAGTACTGAGGAAGTTCTGCATTGTCAGAGGTGCCGTCTTTCAGTTGAGATGTTAAACCAGGGTTCCATCTGTCCTAAAACACCATGATGCTATTTCGAAGAAGAGCAGGGAAATCCACCACAGTGTCCTCGCCAATATTTGTTCCTCAACCAACATCACTATCACATTGCTGTTTGTGGGAGCTTGCTGTGCGTAAATTGGCCAACATGTTTCCTCTATTGCAATAGTGACTACACTTCAAAAGTACTTATGGCTGTAAAGCGCTTTGGGACATCCTGAGGCTGTGAAAGGCATTGTATAAACATAAGTAGATGGTGCCCACTGCAAACACAGTGTGTCCTGGGACGTTCTGAGGTAGTGCAAGGCACTATATAAATGTTAGTCTTTCTTTAATTGAAAATTATGTAGCATTTTACCAATGGGAATGTTTGTTTTGAGGAACCTGAGGTCAGAGAGAATTCAAAATTAAACATGCAGGTTATATATACAAAACACTAAACAGTTGAAACTTGGTACATTTGGCCCACTCTTGAGGATATTTTCAATAAAAGATATTGATTGTACTGCCCATTTTTAGGTCATTCTCTGTGTCGTGTCGAGAAGGATGGTCATTAATCATTCCTTTCTAATTCCACAGTAGAATACTATTAAGTATTCCAAATTACCATTACCAGAGCCGCCTACCTCCCCTGTTGCTGTAACTGTCTCCAAGAAGTTGGTTTCCTCCCTAAAACTCAATACCGTTTAATTATAGCATAAATGCATATTTGAATTAAGCCAACTGTACTTCTCTGTAAACAATCCTGCTGAGTGGCTAGCATGTCACATCCAAATACTATTTACACTGCTTAAACGATCAAAGAGGAGCCCTGCAATGTTTCAACATTTTTAACGTGTTTTGTTTCATCATTGGAAAGCTGTTATAAATTGAGTATTAATTTGGCCACGTGTATGTGTTACGGATTTGGTTCCAATCAGTTTACTATTGCACAAAGAAAGATTTTACCTATGTCCTTCCCCAACCTTACGTTGCAGTCCATTATGAAGGTCTTAGTGAGTTTCCCTGCCGCTTTCAGGCTGACGTGCCCAAGGTTCAAAGGGAGCATCTCTTTGTTTTCTCAAACCATTGAAAAGCATGAACTGTAAGAAGGGGAATGTGCAGTTACTGTGATTAGATAGGACAGAATGAACCTTCCCGTCGATGTGTGCATTTGGCTGTAGCGTGTGGTAACCACTGTGCATCTAACCAGGCACAATTGCAGTTACAGCCATCTCTCCCCATTTAACGCGCAACTTGGACCAGCTCTACCAACATTTCTGGGTTCTGTTTGCTCCATGCATTACAACTAGTGCAGTGGAACTGTGTGTTAAGTACTATGATGTTAAATGGAGTGGGCACAAACTTTTGTACATAATTGAGGGTCTTGATCAGTGAAGCAGGCCTTCCTGTGCTTCAATTCACACACTAAATTGGCACATGTGAGCATTAATTTTATTGCTTGCCCATCTATGAAGTGGTGATTTAGTGTTATTATTGCAGGCCTTTCTGGTTGCTTGTTCAGTTGTGTGTAATTTTTAATATATTTGGTATCAAATGGTACTGAGGTAAAAGAAGTTAAATTATGAGGATAAGTTGCATAAACTAGACTTGTATGCCCTCATCTATAAAATGTAAGGGTGATTTAACCAAGGTTTTAAAGTGCTTAAAGGAGTTCACAGAATCACAGAATGACACAGTGCAGAAGAGGCCCTTTGGCCCATCGAGTCTGAACCAACACGTGAGAAACACCTGACCTACCTACCTAATCCCATTTACCAGCACTTGGCCCATAGCCTTGAAAGTTATGACATGCCAACTGCTTATCCAGATACTTTTAAAAGGATGTGAGCCAACCCGCCTCAACCACCCTCCTAGGCAGTGCATTCCAGATCGTCACCACCCTCTGGGTAAAAATGTTTTTCCTCACATTCCCCCCTAAACCTCCTGCCCCTCACCTTGAACTTGTGTCCCCTCGTGACTGATCCTTCAACTAAGGGGAACAGCTGCTCCCTATCCACCTTGTCCATGCCCCTGATAACCTTGTACACCTCGATCAGATTGCCCCTCTGCTCCAACAAAAACAACCCAAGTATATCCAACCTCTCTTCATAACTTAAATGTTTCATCCCAGACAACATCCTGGTAAATCTCCTCTGCACCCACTCCAGTGCAATTACATCCTTCCTATAATGTGGCAACCAGAACTGCACACAGTACTGCAGCTGTGGCCTCCCCAAGGTTCTATACAACTCCAACATGACCTCCCTACTTTCGTAATCTATGCCTCGATTGATAAAGGCAAGTGTCCCATATGCCTTTTTCACCACCCCACTAACATGCCCCTCCACCTTCAGGGATCTGTGGACACACATGGCAAGGTCTCTCTGTTCCTCAGAACTTCCTAGTGTCATGCCGTTCATTGAACACTTGCTTGTCAAATTACTCCTTCCAAAGTGTATCACCTCACACTTTTCAGGGTTAAATTCCATCTGCCACTTATCTGCCCATCTGACCATCCCATCTATATCTTCCTGTAGCCCAAGACACTCAACCTCACTGTTAACCACCCGGCCAATCTTTGTGTCATCCGCAAACTTACTAATCCTACCCCCCACATAGTCATCTATGTCGTTTATATAAATGACGAACAATAGGGGACCCAGCACAGATCCCTGTGATATGCCACTGGACACTGGCTTCCAGTCACTAAAGCAGCCTTCTGCCACCACCCTCTGTCTCCTACAACTAAGCCAATTTTGAATCCACCTTATCAAATTACCCTGTATCCTATGTGCCTTTGCCTTCTTTATAAGTCTCCCATGTGGGACCTTGTCAAAGGCTTTGCTGAAATCCATATAAACTACATCAACTGCACTACCCTCATCTACACACCTGGTCACCTGCTCAAAAAATTCAATCAAATTTGTTAGGCATGACCTCCCTCTGACAAAGCCATGCTGACTATCTGTTATCAAACCTTGCCTCTCCAAGTGGAGATAGATTCTCTCCTTCAGAATTTTCTCCAATAGTTTCCCTACCACTGAAGTGAGACTCACTGGTCTGTAGTTTCCCGGCTTATTTCTACAACCTTTCTTAAATAGCGGAACCACATTAGCTGCTCTCCAGTCCTCTGGCACCTCCCCTGTGGCCAGAGAGGAATTAAAAATTTGGGTCAGAGCCCCTGTGATCTCCCCCCTTGCCTCCCTCAGCAGTCTGGGACACAAATCATCCAGATCTGGAGATTTGTCCACTTTTGAGCCTGCCAACACCTCCAATACCTTATCACTCCCGATGTCAATTTGCTCAAGATCCTCGCAGTCTCTCTCCCTGAGTTCCATACTTTCATTCTCATTCTCTTGGGTGAAGACGGATGTGAAGTTTTCATTCAACACTCTAGCGATGTCCTCTGGCTCCACCCATAGATTTCCCCCTTGGTCCCTACTCTTTCCCTGGTTATCCTCTTCCCATTGATATACTTACCGAATATCTTGGGATTTTCCCTACTTTTACCTGCCAGAGCTTTCTCATATCCCTCTTTGCTCTCCTAATTGCTTTCATAAGCTCCATTCTGCACTTTCTGCTTTACTTCACGAATGCCTCTGCTGATTTGCTCCCCTTATACCTGCTAAAAGCCTCTCTTTTCCTTCTCATCGTATCCTGAATATCTCTGGTCATCCATGGTTCTCTGGGCTTGTTACTCCTCCCTATCACCCTCGAGGGAACATGTTGAGCCTATACCCTCCCCATTTCCTTTTTGAATGCCCCCACTGCTCTTCTGCAGATTTCCCTACAAGTAGCTGTTCCCAGTCTACCTTGGCCAGATCCTGCCTTATTTTACTAAAATCCACTCTTCCCCCAATGTAAAACATTTTTTTGCAACTTGTCTATTTCTTTGTCCATAACAAGCTTAAATTTTACCATGTTGTGGTCGCTATCACTAAAATGCTCCCCCACCTCCACCTCAGCCACCTGTCCGACTTCATTCCCCAGAATTAGGTCCAGCACTGCACTGTCCCTTGTTGGACCCTCTACATATTGACCTAAAAAGTTCTCCTGTACACATTTCAATAAATCCACTCCTTCCAAGCCCTTAACAATATGTCTATCCCAATTAATGTTGGGAAAGTTGAAACCACCTAATATAATTACCCTATTGTTGTTTTTACACACCTCTGCAAATTGTGCACATATTTGCTCCTCAATTTCCCACTGACTATCTGGGGGTCTATAATAAACACCTAACAATGTGGCTGCCCCTTTTTTTTATTCCTAAGCTCTACCCACAAAGCTTCATTCGATGCCCCCTCCTTACTGCAGTAACTGACTCCTTAACTAATAATGCAATGCCTCCTCCTCTTTTACCCCCTCCCCTATCTCACCTGAAGATTCTGTATCCCGGAATGTTGAGCTGCCAATCCTCCCCCTCACTCAACCACGTCTCAGTGATATATCACAATACCATGTGTCAATCCTCACCCTTAACTCATCCGTTTTACCTGTAATACCCCTGGCATTAAAGTAGAGGCCATCCAGCCTTGCCTTACTCCCTTGAAACTTAATGCAGCTGTACTCCCTCTGACTTGATTGTTTTACTGTATTATGATGTGCCTCTATTCTGCCTACATTCTGTGTCCCTTCCCCCTGCCGAATCAGTTTAAACTCCTCCCAACAGCTCTTGCAAACCTGCCTGCAAGGATGTTATTCCATCTCTGATTCAGATGTAGGCCGTCCCGTTTGTACAGGTCCCACCTTCCCCAGAAACGGTCCCAGTGATCCAAGAATCTAAAACCCTCCCTTCTGCACCAACTCTTAAGCCAAGTATTCATCTGCGCAATTCTCCTATTTCTGTGCTCGCTAGCATGTCACACTGGGAGTAATCCAGAGATTACAACCCGAGAGGTCTTGCTTTTTGAGTCTACTGCCTACCTCCCTGAATTCTTGATGCAAGACCTCATCCCTCTTTCTACCTATGTCATTGGTACCAACATGTACCATAACCTCTGCCTTATCGCCCTCCCCCTTCAGGACACCCTGCAGCCGTTCAGTGACATCCCGGACCCTGGCACCAGGGAGGCAACACACCATCCTGGAATCACGTTGACGGCCTGTCTGTTCCCCTGACAATAGAATCCCCTATTACTATTGCTCTTCCTCACTTCCTCCCCTCCTTTACAGACAGGCTGCTTGTGGTGCCAGAAGCTTGGCTCTGTCTGCACTCTCTGGAGGAACCAGCGCCCTCATCAGCCTCCAAAATGTAATTTTAATTTGCAAGCGGGACGCCAGGGGACTCCTGAACTACCTGCCTGTTTCTCTTGGACTGCCTGGTGGTAACCCATTCCCTTCCTTCCTCAAGTGCCTTCAGCTGCTGCGTGACCACCTCTCTAAACATGCTATCCACAATGCTCTCAGACTTGTGATTGCTCTAGTGTCCCCAGCCGCCATTCCAGCTCTGAAACCTGAGCTTCCAGGAGCTGCAGCTGGACACACTTCCTGCACACATGCTGGTCCCGGGCACTGGAAATGTTCCCGGCTTCCCACATGGAGCACGAGGAGCACACCACAGCTTTGAGCTCTCCTGCCATGACTTATCCCTTTAAATTAAACTGTTTAAATCAATTACTCTAGGGCTCTTCTTTCCTGATCCTCGTTACTATAGAATATACAAACCATAAACCACAAAAAGACCTTAAACTATAAGTGATAAAAGTAGTAAACACTTATCCGACCTTACCCACTACTTACCAGTCATTTCTCTTCCTTGCTGCAGCAGGGCAAGACCACTCTCTGAAGATTTAAGAAGTTGGATTGCAAAGAAAAAATTCAAAGAGCTCCTCTTCCCCTCTGCACCGAATTCCCACTGTGCACCAAATTGCCAATATCCACACTCACTCTGGCTGTGTCTCACTCAGGATGAGGCCAATCCCCTGCTCATGTGCAAGCACACTGATCAGTTTATAGGTTAGATAGAGAGAATTCATTTCCTCTGTGGGAGAGTCTGGAATAAGCGGGTATAACCTTAAAACTGGAGTTGGGCCATTCAGGAGTGATGTCAGGAAGCATTTCTTCACACAAAGGGGAGTGGAAATCTGGAACTCGCTCCCTCAAAAAACTGTTGAGGCAGGGGGTCAATTGAAAATTTCAAAACTGAGATTGATAGATTTTTGTTAGGTCAGGATGTTAAAAGTTACAGAACCAAAACAGGTAGACTGATTTAAGCAGCAGATCATGCCATGGCCCTATTGTCTATTTGAGCCCCAAGAACGGACAATGGTCAGCCTCGGCTCAGTTTTGGACCCTCACCTTTTGAGTCAGAAGATCATGGGTTTAAGCCTCACCCCAGAGACTGGCACTTCAATACTGCACTGAGGGAGTGCTGCATTGTCAGAAATGCTGTCTTTTGGAGAAGATGTTAAATTGAGACGCCGATTTCCCTCTTAACTGGATGTAAAGAATTCCACAACATAATTCTGAAGAAGAGTAGAGTAGGCCGGCTGCCTCTTGACCAACGTTTATCCCTGAGTCAACGTCACTAAAATTAGACTAAATGTTCATTAATCTGATTTGCTGTTTGTGGAAGCTTGCTGTGTGGAAATTGGCTGCTACATTTTCTACATTGCAGAGTGACTACACTTCAAAACCAACTCATTGATTGTAAAGCTTTTTGAGATGCCCTGAGGCTGTGAAAGATGCTATATAAATTCAGGGCATATCATTCTTCTCTCACTATGAGTGGTTTTTACCCAGTGCTGTTCTTGTACAAACATTTATCATGCTGGTTTCTCTGGGCCCTTTTGCAACAATATTACCTGTTTAAAATTATTGGGTTAGTGCCTGTATTGGAGAAAAGTGCGGGGAAGGATTTTGTACAAATGCAATAAGTGTCCATTTGGGAACAGCATCAATCAGAAACGATACCTCACGGGTCCTTATAAAATACGCCATAAAACAGGAGGCAAGAATTAACTCCCATTTAATGCCCACTCAGCAGGTTAGGAAATCATACCCCTGGTTTATTCTATCTATTGTGCACTTGGGCCTACTGAAGGTTAACGCCAATAAGATCAGCATCTCACAAAGTCAAAAACCTCTTCACATATTTGAGTAATCAGCTCACTGCAATGGAACGAATCCCATTTACAATTTTCTTTTTAATAAAATTGATTTGTGCGATCTTGGATTACACCCCTGCTGTGTAACAGTGTTGGAGAATTATCAGATAGGGCTGAGGGAGTGAAATGGAGGGGCATAGAATTACCATTCCATTGTCTATCATTACATTTTATAAGGGAGCAGGAACTCCAGCTTGTCTTTTAGCTTACTTTCTTTTCTTTATTGCCCCCTCAAGAAAGAAAGAACTTACATGAATATAATACCTTTTATGACCTTGGGACAGAGCGAAGCACTTTAAAGCTAATAAAGTACTTTTGAAGTATGGGCACTGTTGTAAGGTAAAAAACTACATTTGTGTACACTCTAGATATTGGGGTGGGCAGATGGGACAATAAGACCTATCCATTTAAAATTGAATCCCATCCCCATTTTTAGTTTATCCGGCATGGGCTTGATGGGCTGAGTGACTTCCTTCAGTGCCGTAATGACTCCATGGGGGAAATTTAATCTAGGTGACAGGGGTCTTGCTCGCTAGCTCTCCAGCCAGTGAGAGCCCTGTGTCTCCTCCATTGGGGAAGACCCACCATGTTAAATGCCACCCTCTGGCCTTCCCCAGGCTTAAGGCCCACATGGGCAGAAATCCTGCCCAAGAGCTGCTAGCCAATCAGAGGCCGGCAATTCCCCATTGCGGGCAGTGCCACCAGGAGCAGTGGCAGCTGCCAGCAATACACCCACCAGAAGCCTAGGATCAACAAGGGATCCTAAGCCACAGGTGAGTGATAGCGTGTTGGGACTCATGTGGAAGAGACAAGGGCAGGGGTTTAGCTTCAAAGCAGCCCCCTCCCTTTTCCAATATCGGGTTCTTCAGCCAGACATTTGCATTTGAACAAGGGATACCACCCTACCTCACCCCCTTCACCCCCACATCCTGAGACCTCAAGCAGATGGGCCAGATTTTGCTTTTTGGGCTTCCCACATGGTGCCTCCTCCTTGTGTCACTGGGTGAACCCCAACGGCAGTGGGGTGAGAGCCTCAAGTGGGCCCAAATTGCAGGGCCTCAATTAGGGCCGGGTGGGAAGGTCGCCCATGAGCCCTCCGGCCCCGGACTTAATCAATTTTTGGATTTTGAAATGTAACCGGTCTTATTGTCACATCAGACTTTCTGTAATCATGTGATTATGCCATGAGGCTGCCTCTGGAGTTAGACATCTTAGGCCAGTTCAATAAAGCCTCTCACTGAGATGGACTCTGATGAAGACTGCTGTCCTTTTACATGAAACATGGTGTCAGGAAGTGATTTGAATCCTGGAAATTTTCAGGGAAGTCACTGAGAACCCAGGAACACATGTTCAAACCTGCAAACAATTGGCATAGTGGCATTGTCACTAGACTGGTAATCCAGAGACCAAGGATAATGCTCTGGGGATCGGGGTGCGAATCCTACAGCAGCAGAGAGTGGAATTTGAATTCAATAAAAATCTGGGGCCTAATGGTGACCATCAAATCATTGCTGATTGTTGTAAAAGTCCATCTGGTTCACCAATGTCCTTTAGGGAAGGAAATCTGCTGTCCTCACCTGCTCTGGCCTACATGTGACTCCAGATCCACAATAAAGTGGTTGACTCTTAAATGCTCTCCAGCCAGTGAGACTCTTAAATCCAGTCGAATTAAAAAGTGATGCATGGCAAAACTGGCAGTTTTTCCACTTACAATGGCAAAACTATGAGATTGCAACAGATTTAATTAACAAGTCTGAACCAATAACAGTAACCATACTTTAACACTGCTGGAGAAGGGCTGCTAACAGATGAAAAAATGCAACTGAGATTTTGAACGCCTTGAAAGTATACTTTGAACCCCGAGTGAATGTTACATATGAACATTATGTATTTAACACTAGAGTTCAAAGTGAAAACCAGACCATTGACTGGTACGTGACGACAGTAATGTAGCTTGCAGAATCATGTGAATTTGAACAGCTAAAAGATGATCTGATTAAAGATAGATTAGTCTTAGGCATGAGAGACCCCTTGGTGAGAGCAAGTCTGCTGAAAGATGAGAAACTGACTCTAAAGAAAACAATAGATGTGTGTCACAATGCGGAAGTCGTGAAATGTCAGCTAGAGCATCTGTATGGCAGAGCAGACCATATGCACATACTTACAGGGTTTACTTGTAACGACAGAGCCTACCTCTCCTCCGACAGTAGTGCCAATGAGATATGGAAGGCCTCCAGACTGCCTAAACCTATGAATTCAGAGACTTGAAAGGGGTAGATGGGGTAGTAATAACAATATAAATACATCAGGTAAACTAGAATAACTTGAAATACATTGGATAAAGACTTGGGGGGAGGTGTAGTATAAGGGTCTGGAACATATAGGGCAGATTTTCCCTTCATTGGGCAGGTGGGTTGGGCAGGCCCGGGAATGGCTGTGAAACAGACTGCTGCCCGCAATCGGGCTCCCATTGTGATTTCACACTGGCTGGCCAATTTAGTGGCCAGCCAGCGTGAAATGCACGTTGAGAGCCTTGGTGCTGCCGGGGTGGGGGCAGGAGGAGCGCGAGGGCTGTAGTCTGTGCATGTGCGGGGGTGCACTCAGTGAAAGCCCCCTGCAGGCACAGAGCTGCCTCAGGGAGCTGAAGAATTTTAAAATGAAAAATAAATATTTTACAAATGATATAATCATTTGACTCAGTCACATGAAGAGGTACATGTTAAAAATAATGTTAAATTTTAAAAAACTTTTAAAAATTTACTGTTGGAAACCTCATCCCACCCGTGGGGTGAGGGGTGGTCCTCATCAGGAACTCAGTGCCTGACCTAGGGACACACTATCGGGAAGTGGGGTGGTGCCCCCTGAGAGCCACATACTTGCCCTTGTCTCTGACCCCCCCCACCACCACCTCGGCTTTCCCAGCCAGTGACCCACTCCCCGCGACCCCCATCCTGCTCTCACTCACCTTCAGCCTGGGTCTCTCACTGCTCCTGGGCCTCTGGGTGCATTGCTGGCAGCTACCACCACTCTCAGTGGCAGTGCCTGCAGTAGGAAGCTGTCAGCCTCTGATTGGCCAGCATGTCTCAGGGGGATTTCTGCCCCAGTGTCCTTGATCCAGTGCTGCCTAATGGAGACCAAACATGGCGGGCCTTCCAAAAAGGAGGCAACAGGGGGCTCTTGCCAACTCTCCAGCCAGCGGACAAGACCCCTGTCACCTGGATTAAATACCACTCATAGTGTTTGTCTTGCTTGCAACCTTCCACTCCTTAATCTATGATAACCCATGTTGGACCAATTAAGAACTTCGTAGATGTGAAGACACTTAGTACAATTCAGGGAAATTTCCACCTTGAATGCAGTCGTGGGTGTGAAAAAAGACGTTTTTCTCGTCAGCCGCAGAGGCGGGTTTTTGTGCCGTATCATCCGCTTCCTGCCTCATTAATTATACAGCTACAGGAAACACACTGTCTCATTGGCAGGCGGCCTTCAAATCACCCGCCACGTCATTACCTCCCCATTTCCTCACTCCGGGTGCCATATCTAAACTGCAGCCGCACACACAGTTCTCAATGCTCGCAGCCCAGGACTGCTCCAGTGAAAACATGGCTGTGAAAGCCAAGAAGAGTTCAGTGACCCATCACTGGAATACCTTTTGGAAGTCCATCGTGATGTCTTCCACCCTCGCTTTGGCCGCAGGAGGTCCAGCAATCTCACCACTCTGGCTTGGGAGGTGGTGGCAGTGGTGGTCAGTGCCAGCTCTGCACAGAAGAGGTTGGCCATCCAGTGCAGAAAGAGGATGAATGATCTCATCTGTGCTGCCGGTGTTAGTCAACTATCTCATCAATCTAAACTCAGACTCTTAAGCCCATCACACATTTAGTGGCATCTCACTCACTGCCAGCTCAAGGGACATCACTACTCACTCTCTCACACATGCAGACACGCACACACACATCTGGTCTCATCTCCTCTGGAGACCGCCTCCTCACCCTCACCATTCTGAGGCTACTTGCACAGTGCCTCTACACACACCTTGGGATACCCCCCTTTCCCTGGTACAGCCCTTGCCCTGCATCCTCTTCGCTTGCCTGAGGCCACTTTTCCCCTTTCCCCAAGGAAGCCCTAGCCCTGCAGCTGCTGAAAAGCCACCCTCGCCTTATGGCTGGTCTGGTAGGTAGAGACCTGCCCATGAGCCTCCCTGAAAGTGATGTGATGCTGCTTCAATGGCTGGCACATATGGCTGCGAGTGCTGCCGGAAGCAAGGTAGGCAAACAAACCTCGAAGTCCCGAGCGAAGTGCAGCTCTCCAGGTGCAGGTTGCTTATGTACAGTTGTGAAACATTACATGCCCACGTGAGCTCATGATCCAGCTGGGGGATGATTCTGGTGAGCAGGGCTTATAATGAGATTCTAATGTATTGAAATTAGACTCCCGATGGTGGCAGTGGGAATTGCTGCCTGCCATTGATGGGTGGAGCGTACGATCGCAAACTGGTTTTATGATGCTGTGAAACCGATTTTTGCGATTTCTCAATATTTTCCACTCCCGCCTACTATGACACCTGCCGCAAATGGGAGCGAAAAATCCCAGCTTTAGAGTTCACCATGACTCCTGGTTACTGTAATCAATTCTTACAACAATACTGTATGAGTGAAGCAGACACAGAAACCCAAATGATAGCCGCCAATCCTGTTTCTAGAATTGATCTTAACCGCAGCAATAACCCAGGGCTGGAGAGATATGGTCCATTTGAAGCACACTGTTGTATCAGACAGTAATTCCCAAGCAGATGTTTATCCCTGTTTGCTGCTTGCCACCATGTTTTTGTTTGCTGGCAATGTCAGTAGGATGGCCAGGATTGTTCTGGAGGCTCCAGGAATTGAAGAACAATCTCCAGGACCCTGCCATGAGCAAACTAGGGAGAAAAATCAGAGGAGCATTAAAAAAAAATACACTTTTTCTTCATTTTCTCTGAACACTTTCATTTATTGGTTGTACAAATATTGTGGATGGGGAGAAAGCCTGCTTGAGTGATGGTGAAGAATCTTCCAATCAGATCTCTAAGAGTCTGATTGCTTTCTGGCTGTGGGATGGCAATGTAGCTGGGCCAATGGTGGGAAGAGTGGATGATTCAAGGCAGAAGGTCATGTGGTAGAATCTCCTCACAGAGATGCCAGCATCAGTCATCCAGCAAATTGCTGGTGGCTTAGGCTGAAGTGACTTTTACAAGGACTTTAATTGAAATATTTTAGGTTCCTTATTCTTGCTGATTTGTGGCTCTTTAATACACTTCGCCTTTTGCCCATCAGCGGGAGAGGAGGATGGCTTTAGCTGCAGACTTCACTGCTGCTCCTGTCAGTGTAAATCTACTATCGGCAGGCAGGCTGTGTTTCATTCACTGCACAATGTATTGGCTCAGAACGAAGGGAACCCACCCATTGAAGCCGGACGAGTTTGAATGTCAGACAATGGTGTAATTTGAACTCAGGCCTTCAGCATGGGAATCCAGCACTCTATTAACAAAACTACATGCAGCTGAAAGACTGGACTTTGTCTTCGATTCTGCATCATTTTTCACAGAAGAATGTAATACAAATGCATCAGAAAAATGTGCTGACCTAAATTGATTGAATCCAACTTCAGTTCATATCCTTAACCCTTCCTCTCCACTCTTCCATGACTAGGCCGAGTGCCTGAATTCCATTCCCCAGTTTCTACTGATAACCAGTCCTAATTCATAAATGCTAGCATTGCCCTCTAATCCCATTATCTAGTGGTCCCAGTCCTCCTACCTCTTCCCTAATTCCTATATTTTAACAACCAAATGCTCAGAGATAAAACTTGCATTAAGTACTACTCTAACTTGAAGGGCTACTGCGAAGAAGAACATGAACACTCTCCGCTTTCCACCCACCAACATCACTAAAAGGAAAGAGACTACCTGGTCATCGGCACATTGCTGCTTATGGGAGCTGTCCATGTGCAAATTGGCTGCCACCTTTCCTCCAGTGACTACACATCAAACACTCCTTCATTGGCTGCAAACTGTTTGGGACATTCTGAGAACATGAAAGGCGCTATTGAAATGCAAGGTCTTTTTTTTGTGGCTGCTTTAACTTTTGCTATGGTTAATTTGGCAACAAAGTGAATTGGGGATCCCATTTGGAGCTTTTGGTGGGTGATGTCATGAGAAAAACCATTCTGCAGAAATGCATGAGAATGGGGATCAATTTGAAAACAGCATTTTGATTCAGGAGTTAATAATAAATAAAACTGTAGAACTGATTTTCTTATTCCGAGGAATGTAAATTGGTTGTGTTTGATTCAGAATTTGGGAGCTAGTCATAATCCATTTCTTAGTGAGCCAGGTGTCAAATGTGAATGGACCAGTATTTCCGGTCCTATTTTTGATGATGTTTATATACCTGTATATTTCATTATATCATTCTGTTGGAGGCAGGCATATGGTACCTCTGGCAGTAACAGGAGCAATTATCAGGTCAAATGTGTGCTTCTAGAGCCTGTTGGACTTTGCAGAGCTGCCACTTTACTGGATCTCCAAAGGGTCAATAAGGACCAGCATACCCTACAAAAAAAAACCAAGGTAGAGAAGTGCTTGCCCAGCACCCATAATCATTCTTGCACTCTCCACTCTCCCTCTCTCTTGAGCTCATCCAAAACTCTGCTGCCTAACTCATACAAGTCCCATTCACTCAACACCCCTGTGCTTGATGACCTACATTGCCTCCTGGTTTGGCAACGCCTCAATTTTAAAATTCTCTTCCTTGTTTTCAAATCATCTTTCCCAATCTCTGTAAACTCCTCCAGACCCACAACTCTCCATGTCCTCTCTGCTCCTCCTGTTTTGGCCTCTTGAGCATCCTTGATTTTCATTGCTCCACCATTGGTGACCTAGGCCCTAAGCTCTGGAATTCCCTCTCTGGCGCCCCACCTCTCCTCCTTTAAGACATTCCTTGAAACCTGTCCCTTGACTAAACTTTTGTTTACCTGTCCTAATATCTCCTTAGGTGGCCTGGTGTCAAGCTTTGGTTGATGACGCTCCCTTGAGGAGTCTTGGGACATTTGACATTGTTAAAAGCACCACATAAGTGCACATTGTTATTGTTGTAATTGTTCCCAGTGTGCTATTACAGTACTACAAAATGTATTGGAATCACCCTGTTTAGGAACCATTACTCCATTTAAATAGACACCTGTGCTAACAGGCTGACGGCTCTGCATTATATACAAACAGAATGATGACTTATTTAACTTGAGGTGGCATTATGGCTTTGTTTCCAAGGTTACATCTGTCAGCTCAGTAGCCCTTTGGCAGTCTAAAAGTGGAAGATATTGCTGTGTGCAAACTGTGGCCTGTGAACCTCTTGAACCTAACAGTATTAACACATTTAAAAATAATATAAACAGTGATTAATTTTTATCTTCTCTACCTCCTGCTCATTCTATGGCATACACACCAATGAGACTCAGGACTTTAATTATGTTATCCTACATATTCAATTCTCAGCACACATTAGGCTGATTAAAACTCAATAGACTTTTTCTAGTATAAGGTGTGGTCAGTTATGCAAGTGCATTCGGAGCCCCAGGCTGGGCGAGGTAATAACTTAAACATGAAGATGATGATCAGGGCTGGATTTTCATCCTCAAGGTGGATAGCGGGAGTTGGGGAAAATTCCCAGCTTGGACCACCCGTCCACAGGAGAAAGTGCCCACAAGGACAGGATTTTCATTGTGGTGGAGTGGGTGCAGGCTGGAGTTGGGCCAGCTGACCCGGGAAAAAGTTCTGAGGGGCTGCCGGGTGTCAAGATGGGCTGTTTAGAAGGCTCGCCTTGGTGCTGTGGAACTTTGTGCCATTTAAAATGCAAACAGGCCCACCAGCCGTCACCCCTCCTCACTCCCCCTCATGGCCTCTCATGCCCCCCACCTCCCCCAAACCAAGGTTACAATCCACTATGATCCCCATTCCCCACACGCCAAGGTATGCCTTCACCAACAACCCCATGCCAAGTTTTGGCACTTCCATGCCCATTCACCCACTATACACCCTATAGAAGCAATGAACCTTATAGTGACAGTAGGATGTGTAAAAAGTTTTTTAAATAGCCATTCATTGATCACTTTCCACTGTCTTAAAAAAAAACTCCTTTTTACTGGCCCAATAAAAGTTTAAGAAAGTGGAAAGTTATCAATGAATGACTGCACTTTTTAAAGCTATTTTTACACCTCCTACTGTCACAGTATGGTTCATTCACCCCCTATACACTATATAGAAGCAATGTGCATGGACGTGTCCTAGCTTGGCATGAGGAGGTCATGTGCCATAGGGGATGGGTGGGAGGCATACCTTGGCATGGGGACATGAGGAGGATCTTTTGAACTTACCTTTTGAAAGGTTCCCTCATACAGAATATGGTTCACAACATCTCTGAGGGGCCGTGAACCAAGGCTCTTTGAAAAGCTGGCCCGACTCCATGAAAGCTGCAGAGGACTGGGACATGCCTGTCCCCATGGTGGAGTCGGCCAGGTCGGGAGTCCAGGGTGCGGGGTTTTGACCCAAACCAGCCTGCACCCATGAAAGACACAAACGAAAATTGGAAATCCCAGGAATGGGTTTGGGAATCCTGGAATCGGAACCCAACTGCCATTTTTAAAGGGCTCCCGGATCATTCCGACTCAGCAAAAATCCATCCCTCAGTCGCTGGTTTACACCTTGATAAATAAGCATGGTCAGACATTCATTGAATTACTTCTTTTAAAAAATACTTCCTGTTCATTCAAATAGATTTGCATATCTTGCCCGTGTGATGAGAATGTGGAATTTGCTACCACTTGGGCTGATTGAGGCGAATAGCATAGATGCAGTAAGGGGAAGCTGCGTAGGTACATGGGCTGAATTTTATGGGTGGTGGGGCACATTGCTCACTCCCACCCTCACTGGAGAAAATGTCAGCCAGCAGCCATCCCATAAAGCAAGCCTTCCTCACAGCGATAACACACAGCCAGTGGGCTTAAGCAGGTGAGAGTTGGACTTCTGTCCCTCAGCGGGAGGAAGTCCCACCCTCGAGAACTGTCACCTAATCAGATTGGTTGGCAGTTCTAGCAGTGCCAGAACTCAGTAGCGGGCACTGCCAGGACTGCAAGGAGGAGCAGGAAGAAGAGCAATGGTTATTGGAGGCCTGGGCTTTTAGGATGTTTGGGGATCCAAGAGCTCAGAGAGAGGAGTGTGGTGGGGGGGGAGGGGGGGTGCTGGGTTTTGGTGGGCAGGTGGTGAGGAATGCAGGTGGAGGAGACATCTTGGTGTGTGCCCTGAATCATATAGGATACCCTCCAAATGATGTGAAAGAAAGTTGTTTTAGTTCTAGAGGACCATAGGCTGCTCTCTCATTTCAGAGAGATGACTGGTGGTGAGATTAACCTGAGGGTCACCACACCTCAGGTGAGGGGTGAGGTTGAGAAGGCGGGGCCTTCGTGGATGACCTCAGCCAATACGGGAATTGAACCTGTGCTATTGGTGTCACTCTGCATCACAAACCAGCTGTCCAGCCAACTGAGCTAACCAACTCCCACCCACCCGCAAACCCACCCACAAACCCGCCCTTCCCTCCCAACCTTTTTCAACTTGGCCTCAAAAACGTCTGCCCATTCCCGCCACCTGCCCATACTGAAACCATGCCAGGCAGCTGGGCAGGCGGGAGAGTGGGAAGGCATAAAATCCAGCCCCATGAGGGAGAAAGCAATAGAAGGGTTTGTTGATAGGGTTAGAAGAGGGCTGGAAGGAGGCTCACGTGGCGCATAAGCACTGGAATGGAACATCTGGACCATTCCTGTGCTGTAAGTTCTAGGCAATTTGTTGTAAGATATTTTTCTTTATATTCAGGTTTCTGCTATGTAGCTTCAAAGCCAATAATCTCACTGGAGAATTATTTGCACCCCCCCCATTACTAATTTCTATTGTAGCATCCTACGGCACCCCACCTGTGCTGCATTACTCCCATGTGCTCAGACCCTATTCAGCAACTGAGCTCTGCACTCTCCCATTGTTAGTAGCAGCTGTTTCTAGTGCTTTGGATCTATCTACAGTTCGAGACACGATATTAGCCAGCTTATTGATGCCGAACATATTCCGGGCTTTGCGGCTGAGACAAACCAGATGAACTAAACGCATTGATATCTGAAGTGTATGAAACTCCCTGAGCTACCTCGGGTGCCCTTCCAAGATTCTTATAGTTCCTTGGGCACTGAGCCTGTTACATTTTGTCTGAGTTTCTGAATTTTCAGACTAATTGTACAGCATCCTCAAGAAATGATTAAACTTCTTTAGTGGCTCAATGCTCATTGTATCCATACAGCAATGAGAAGGTTATCTTCCTCAGTGAAGCTAGGAGTGCAAGGGCTAGGATCAATGGTTCTTTGTTCCACTACAGGCTTTATTCATTCATTGTACCATTGGAAATGCAGGCCAAGCTAGTCAGCCTGAACATGATAGTGTTGGCTGCTTGCTTACCTGACCTATAAAGAAACTTGTAGATGGATTGCATGGGTTCCAACCAAGCATTATGAATACTTTGTATTTCATGATTTTCCAACTGAATTTTGTCAGCTCAAATGTCACATGTTATTGGGCAGGGACGACCCAAAGGATGTGACATCACCTCTTGTGGCACAATGATTTAAAATCTTACATTCTCCCAGCTGGGCGGCATCAGATTTATCATAATTCATTTGACAGAAGCTCCCTGAATCAGAAAAAACTGTAAGTGTTGTCCTTTCTCTCATTATTGGAACATTGTACCCAAATGGGCTGGGTTTTTGCAGTAGATCTAGGACACTGGCATCGTTCAAAGTTGTTTATTTGCTGCACTGTAACAAGGAAGCTTCCAGCACTGCTTCAGAATCTTGACTAAGTGCCTATACCATGACCTGTGCTTGAACCAAATTTTATGGTTCTATATCTGTTCTAGACTTGGGAAGTGCAGAATTGAAACGTCCAAGTCTTTTACGCAAAGGGTGGGATTATAACTATCAGGAGGCTTCTGACAGGAATATGCTGGTTAGATTCCTGCCCACATGTGGCAGGATAAGGGCAAATGGCATTCATGTCCATCTTGGCTGTATGGTAACACTCTTGCCTCCATGTCAGAAAGTTGTGGATTCAAACTGCTGTTCAGAGATTTGAGCACATAAGCCACGCTGACATAGCAGTTCAGCACTGAGGAGCGCTATAAAATTGATTGCCATCTGCATTATAACAGTGACTGGACTTATTACAGTACATCATTGGCCACAAAGTGTTTTGGGATGTCCTGAGTGCGTGAAAGGCAAAATGTCTATGTCGGTCTTTGGCAGGTCATATTTATGCTGCTGGTTGGCTTTCTGCCTGGAATAGGTGGAAAGCAGATACAGGTTTTTGGCAACCTTTAGTTGCTTGCCAGCACATGGTTAAGTATGGGACCGGTGTTTTGGGGGGGATGGGGATGTCACAGTACCTCATGGTGGAGGAGTCGAGGGGGCAGAAGATGCCTAAAAGTTCCTTGTGCCTGGAGCAACATTTCTGCTAACCTCAGTCGAGGAAAGTAAATGCTTACTTGGAATGGTCTCTTCAACATCTGATCCTCCCCAACTTGTGTTCACTGAATTGGAAAGCTAGCGGCCTCCCTGCTCGGGTTGGAGTTAAAATGCCTTTGGGGGCCTGAGGATCTGATCAGGACCCCGATCTGTATATTTAACGAAGGATACATCAACCTCAGGTGGGTGCCTTTGTCATTGAAGACCACGTGATCCAGGTGTTACGGACAGGGGAGAGAGGCAAACTGAACTCCTTTATTTTTCTCGCTGTCTGTCCGTGAGCAGGGTTGTTTTAATTTTTGAAATAGACTAATGGAATGTTCCCCAAACCCTCTGTTTGTGCAGTCAATTTTAAAGTGACTTGTAGCAAGTTCTCTTTAGGGTTAAATCAGAAATATTGTTTTTTCATACATTCAAACCCAGGGGATGTTTGTCAGAACTACATACACATACAAACACACAAGGAGATAGGAGAAAAAAGAGTTTTACAACTAGGAGTAACTTAGAACAAAAAAAAAGAATATTAATTCACGTGAATGTCAGAGTCCAGTGAGGGTTCCTTCATGTAGGAGTTAAAATTCAGGAGGGTTCAGCTAGCTGAAAGCAGGAATTGTCAGATCCTTTCAAAGTTTGTGATGGTGCAGCAAGATGAGGTTGGTGTACAGAGGCTTGATCTGCTCTATAGGTGATGGCAGGAATTTTCCAAAGAACCAGGCTTCACGGAGGTTTAGACTTGAAGCAGATTTTGTTGTCAGCCTGGGGTCCTGCTTTGGTTTTGACAGGCTGGACGTTAACAGCAGACTTATTTGGGAGTCCAGGAATGTAACAGTAAGACTTCCCAAAGGCCAAAGGAATTTAAGTCAGGTGGTATTGCCCATTTATGAGCCAGTTTCAGGTTAACAATCAGTTTCTATGTCTCTGGTCAAAATCCATTGTCCATTTTAGGAGATAGATGATGGCTATTAGCACCTCTACAAATAAAACAAATTTTGATAACTCTCTCTTTGTTTTTTTCCAAGCGGGGGAGACAGACTGTCTACTGCTCCTTTGTTTCATTGATTGTAATGGGTCCACACAATGATAGGTGTGAGCTTTGTCCTGTAATTACTGTTGGAAATTTCCAGAACCGTGGCCAACTTGCAAATCATGTGACCTGTGGCAGCCATGTTTTGGTCCAGTAAAGTCCATTTTAAAATAAACAAAGTAAGGTTTGAATTAACCAGTTTATGATGGTTTATGAACTTGACACAGGTTGGATTTTGGTGGGCAGATCACATGGTTGATTTTAACTGCATACTTGCCTGGTTTCTGAACACAAAAAACAGGCCATTCAATGCCTGCATTTATGCTCCACACAAGCTTGTCTTAATAACAACATAAGAGATAAGATGAATAGACATACACCCACCCCCCAAGCCCGCTCCTTCATTCAGTATGATCATAACTGATCTTCTGCCTCAACTCCACTTTCCTGCCTGTTCCCTATATCCCGCCAGTCCCCAAGAGATCAAAAATCTATTAATCTCAGTCTTAAATATAGTCAAAGATGGAACACCCACAATCCTCTGGGAAGACAATTCCAAAGATTCGCAACCCTGTAAGTGAAGATATTTCCCTTCATCTCAGTCCTAAATGATCACCCTCTTAACCTGAGACTATGCCCTTGTGTTTGAGATTCCCTCACCGGGGGAACAGCCTGTCATCGTAGGACAACGCTCTCCCCCCAGGAACCAATCTACTGCACCTTCGCTGTCACTTCCAAGGCAAATATATCCTTCCTTAGAAATGGGGAGCCAAACCAACAGATGACCCAGACCTTCCTGTCACTTGCCATTTCAACACACCACCCTGCTCTCATGCCCACATGTCTGTCCTTGGCCTGCTGCATTGTTCCAGTGAAGCTCAACGCAAACTGGAGGAACAGCACCTCATCTTCCTGCTAGGCACTTTACAGCCTTCCGGACTGAATATTGAGTTCAACAATTTTAGATCATGAACTCTCTCCTCCATCCCCACCCCCTTTCTGATCCCCCCCCTTTTTTTCCAATAATTTAAATAGATTTTTCTTTTCCCACCTATTTCCATTATTTTAAAATGTATTTCCATCCATTGTTATATCTCTACCTTTTAGCCTATTTTGATTCCTTCACCCCACCCCACCCCACCCCCACTAGGACTATCTGTACCTTGCTTGTCCTGCTTTCTACCCTTAATTAGCACATTCCTTAGATAATATCACCACCTTCAACACCTCTTTGTCCTTTTGTCTATGACATCTTTTGGCTATCTCCACCTATCACTAACCCTCTATCCAGCTCTACCCTACCCCGCCCCCTTAAAGCAGCTCATATTTCACCTCTTTTTTATTTTTACTTAGTTCTGTTGAAGAGTCATATGGACTCGAAATGTTAATTGTGTTCCTCTCCGCAGATGCTGCCAGACTTGCTGAGTTTTTCCAGTTATTTTTATTTTTGTTTTGGATTTCCAGCATCCGCAGTTTTTTGCTTTTATTTTTATTATAACAGTACTCCAGGTATGGTCTTACCATATTCTGTACAATTGTAGCAACACTTCCTTATTCTTGTATTCCAATGCCCATGCAATAAAGCCCAACATGCCATTTGCTTTCCTAATTGTTTGCCGTTCCTGCATGCTGACTATCTGTGTTCCTTGTATGAGTACAACCAAGTCTCTCAGAATATCAACCGACCAACATTTACAAGTTTCATCCCTTTTAAAAGAATTCTGCTTTTCTATTCACTCTACCAAAGTGAATAACCCACTCTCCTCCACGCTACGCTCCATTTGCCACCTTGTTTCCCATTCAGTTAACCTGTCTATATCTCTTTTCAACCTCTAACAATCTCACCTAATTTTGTGTCATCAGCAAACCTGGATACATTGCTCTCAGTCTCTTTGTCTAAGCCATTAATATAATTTGTAATGAACTGAGGCGCCAACGTGGCTTGTTTATCCCTACTCTCTGCTTCCTGTCTGTTAACCAATCCTCAATCCATGCTAATATAGTATCCCCAACTCAATGAGCCCTTGTGTATTAACTTTTTGTGTGTCACCTTATTGAATACCTTTTGGAAATCTAATTATGCTACACCTACCACACCTACTATTTACACCTGCAGAAAACTATAATAAACTTGTCAAACACAAATTACCTTTCGTAAAACTATGTTGACTGTGCCTGATCATACTATGATTTTCTAAGTGTTTTGCTAGGACGTTGTTAATAATAGATTCCAGCATTTTCCCAATGACTGATAACAGGCTAACTGGTCTGTAGTTCCCTGTTTTCTCTCTCCTTCCATTTTTGAATAGCAATGTTATATTTCTAATCCACTAGGACTGTTCTAGAATCTAGGAAATTTTGGAAAATCATAACCAGATATTTCCACTATCTTCTGCGGCTTCTGAGGGTATGTCATCTTTTAGACCCTTAAATTTCTCCAATACCTTTTTTATGCTGATATTAATTACTTTAAGTTGCTCACTCTTATTGGCTGCTTGGCTACCTTTTATTCTGGTGTGTGATTTATGTGTTCTACTGTGAAGACAGACAAAAAATATTTATTTAATGCCTCTGCCATTTCCTCATTCCCCATGATAATTTCTCCTGTCTCTGTCTCTAAGGGACCAACATTTAATTTAGCTAATCTTTTTATGTATTTGTAAATATCTCAAAATCTGTTTTCCTGTTCCCGACTAGTTTACTGTCATTCTATTTTCCCCCTTTTATCAACCTTTTGGCCATTCTTTACTGTTTCTAACACTGTCCAATTCTCAGTCTTATTTCTCAATATATTTATATATATCTATATATATACACACACATATTTACACACATATTTATATGTTTATATATATTTAATATTTATATATGCATATTTATATGTATGTAATATATATTTAATATTATGTATATAGAAATTTATATATATTTATTATTTATATATATATTTGTGTATTTTTATATGTGAGGTATAGGATTGAGATATAAGAAATTGAGATATATATATAGAAATTTATATATATTTATATTTACTATTTATTTATATATGTATATTTTTAAGCATATATAAATTTATACATATATTTCTTATATCTCAATCCTATATTTCACAACATTATAAACCTCTTCTTTTAATCTAATACTAATCTTAACATCCTTGGTAAACCAAGGATAAAGCTTTCTCACTTGAGTTTTAGTTTCTAATATGCCCATTAGCAAATCTTTCTATTCCTTTCTCCCTTGTACTTTTTTAACTTCGCTTAAATGTATCAATGCCATTTGCTTTCACTGCTGCTTATGGTAGTGTGTTCCAAATTCTAACCACTCCCATCAATAGGAAAAAAATAATTGGCCAAATGACCTGTTTTTCTATCGACTGAGCGATAATAATGGCCTGGAGACAGAGAGAACTCCACTTGCTCTTGTTCAATTGAGAACTTTGGCAGTCACTGGAACAGGTATACAGGGACTCAATTAAATCGCTCATCCGAAAGACAGCACCTCTGACAATGTAGCATTCCCTCAGTACTGTTAGGGAAGGAAACAGTTAAAGAAGTTCAACTACTAATTATTAGGTTGTTTAATTAAGTACCCATTTGGTTGTATAAAAGGGATAACAGCTGAGATTAGTGCTGTCTGTGGGGAATTTGATGACAAGTAATAAAACTCTGTCTGAAGGAGCCTGTCTTGGTTTCAGCCTTCATTTGTAAACAGCTATTGCAACTGAACAGTGGTAGCAGAGAATGGTTCCTGCATGTAAGAAAGAAGATTGGAAACTAAGCTTTCTTTGGACAAAATACTGTATTTGTATTAACTTTTAGAGCAGAGTGGTTTCGAGTCACTCAAAAAAAAACACAAAATAAAAGGCTGCATCAAAATGTGGAGTGTCGGGATATGTTTTCTGAGTGTCAACCATATGACCAATGGAAGTACGAAGTAACCATGTGGACACGGGTTACCTCCTTGCCAAAGCTTTGGCACTTTCGCTACAGTATGAAAGCAAAATAAGATGCAAAGTATTTTCGGAATTGGAGCCTGAGCATTTGGACACAGATGAAGATTTGGAAACTTTATTGGATTTTAAGGATAAGATCTGTCAAAAAGATTATTTATTAAGTGCTTACGAAGCATGGTTTGTTTTAACAAATTTAGAAAGTTGGAAGGAAATTCCATAGAAGATAACATAATGGAATTCAGTAGACTGAAAGGTCCAAGGAATACTCTGGTACAAAATATCAACACTCGGAGTCCAGATGCAATATTCAAGTGGTTCCTTTATTATGCATGCTGGGAGCAAACGCTGGGCAGTCCAGGCGCTTCTCCACTGAGGTTCAAATGAGCACAGTTTATATATTTTTTACTTTCAGTTACAACTTGACGGTATTAGTTAGACAAAGGTCACAGTACAATGACCCCCCGGTGGGCTGATAATTGTGTTCTTGTACAATAATTGCAGTGCAGAGACTGGGTATTGTCCTTTTGGAGACAGCAAAGAATGTATGTTTGTTCTATACAAAGCGTTTACGGGGGCTGACTGGATGTGGTTCGAGGCCATCAGATGGTGTGAAATGGCCTTCCCCATTTCTTGATCGAGTCATCCCGTGTCCCCACCTGTGTGTGTCTCCCATTTCCTAATTGCAAATTTACAGCTGAGCTCTTTGTACAAGTTTTTAGCTTGCATGTAAGGCTGTGATTGCCTGTGTATGCTTTGGCGCCCTAGCTGCTGGTCCTGGCTGGCACTTTAAAATAAATCCAAATTTTCTGCACCTTCAGTCCCCCCTTTTGGGTGTGTAACCGTTAAGCTAGCCAATTAATCTGCATCCAATGGTTCTGTCATGGCTCTGGTGGTACCGATCCGAGCAAGTCCTACGAGCCATGGCATCACCTGGACCTCTCCCCAAGTTTTTAAGCTTCCTAATGTCTGAGACTCCTGTCTTTTGGGTGGTGTGCAGCCACCAAGACGGGAGGTTAGGACCTTACTGCATTAACATTGTGTCCTGTCCCAGCAGCTGTTGTTGCTCCTTTAACATTATTTTTGCCCTATGCCTAGGGGCTTTCTTCTTACACGTGCGACATACTGCAATTCCCCACGCCATTGCTAACACTAGCTGCACTGCGATGAGTATATGAGAAATTATTCTTATCTGGGGGTGTATATCCACATTCAGCCCCCAGTCCCACACTTGCACCCACCATGTCGGATCTTTTAACTGTTCCGCATCATTGATTAGTCTTTTAAACACCACCTGTAACATGTAATACTGTTTCATCACCTTTCATAAGTCACTTTCTGGAAGGTGAGGAATTGGGGCCTGCTTAGGTTCCTTATACTGTTCTAGGGTATCGTGGAGTGTGTCGGGGACGTTGACTGAGACCTGACTCCTTCGTTGGACGTACACCATTTGCGTGTGTCCGATAGTAACTGGGAGCCGGGGTTTAAAGCAGAAGTTGGGGGCGGTGATGTTGCAATGTAGGCTTCCGCACTTGTATGACTGCTCAGTAGTTGTCACACAGTATTCCCCCTTTCCCTTGTGTCCTGAGCGGGTGTGATGGTTTTCTCTGTGGGTAATTTCTAACATACAACTCTCCGTTCGAATGTACCCACATTCGTCCAGCCCCCCTCCCCCGTTCCGACTGGATGGGGGCAAATCGTGAGGCTACCTTTCCTCCTGCACCCGCTCAGTGATACCCCGTGTATGCCCTCATTCTTGCATATGCCACGCGTGTCTATGGGGTAGTACCGGAAGGAGTCATTGTCTTGGATTAACCCAATGTTCTCCATTTGGTACTGAGGGTACATGCCCATGTCTGCTGTGACTGAGGGGATTGCCCATACCATGCCTATTACATTAATTTGGTTCGTGGTGCACTTCGGAATCACCGGATACACCCTGGTCATTCCTTTCAATGTACAGGTGTCGATGACGCCTGCAACTGGGTACTGTTGATCCAGCCCGGTACCTCCCCCCTTTGGATCTGGGCCAAATTGTGTCTTAATTGCCCAATCATCCACTGGCTGTAGCCGTGGCACAGCTGGCTTTTTTGGGTGCTGTTCTCTTGTCGTTCCTCCCTTTCTATTAATTGGTTGGTGGTTTAAGCATGGGTCTCTATAAGGTGTACGCTTTCCAGTAGAGATGCCACACTCTTGCCCCCTAGGGCAGCTGCCGTTTCACCGCCCCTCGCTGCTCTTATGAGCAGCTGCCTCGTGATCCCTTTAAGATTCATGACCTCAGAGTTGATTCTTTGAATGTCGAGAGAGTTTACCAGGGAAGACCCTGTGTTCACCCCTGTCAGTACATTGTTAACTAACCCTCTCTTCTGGTGGTGGAAAGCAGCATGTCTCCTGAATCTAGTGGTGCCCGTGGCATCAGCCGCCTGACTAATCACAGCCTTACTCAGTAATTTGTATAGTTTTCATAGGGGTGCTTGGTTACTGCAACACTCAGGCAGTTGTATATCTGCCAGGTTCACAATTACTGGTACAATTTCATGTTTAACGTTATCATAGTTCACCATCCATATACAGTACCAGTCCATTCTGTGGCCCAGGGGTCATGTCTGGGTAAGATAGTCTCTGTGGTGTCGTTGTGTCCTGTGATAGCGAGGTGGTGTCAGTCCAGGGGTCCACCGTCATAGTCAACTCTGCGTGTTTGGGCCTCAAGATTCAATGCCAGGTATCTGTCATTCCCAAGTCATCCTCCCCAGGGCAGTGACCCCAGTTGTAGTTGTCCTGGGATATGAAGGTAAATTACGAAAAATCTCTCTCACATTGTATCTGGACCTATGCCCCCATCGCACATGTCCAGGGTCTGTCCGAGCCAGCGCTGATCTGGAAGCACTTTGGGCCCTCATTTTTCCATCGGAGTTCCATTCCTATATGCAAGTTCTGCCCTAGGCGCTCTCCATCGCTCATTCCAACAGATAGTTGCATAAGCCCGGTGCCACACTTGAAGAGCATTGACCTTTCTGTTGTGACATTCACACCTCCTTTCACGCAATATCCGTCATTGACATTCTTGTAGTATAAGCCCATACCGGCCGCTGCTTCACGGTTTACACTCTGTATGCCGGTGGCTGCGATAGCCAGGGCCCTGGTAATGATTATCAACACCCAGCTTTTTTCCATCTTGGCGTGGAGGTTACCGGGTTGTTGTTATTTCTGTAATGAAGCATACTGCTGGTGATTACCAGGGGTTAGGTTGTATATAAGAGGCAGCTTTCTCCTTTTCACCCGCCTTGTGCACAGCCCATGGTGACCCTCCCCATAGTTGAGGATTCCCCCTTTTGTCTTTCGGATGGCCAGTCCTCCGGATTGGGAATGAATCCTAAACCACTTGGCTAACACAGTATTGGCTGCTAGTTATCCCTTTTCCCCCCACCACCCGGTAATTCAGTCTTTCTTACTTACATCACACCTTTTCAGTTGTGACCTGTGTTTCCACCTACCTTTTCCCTTCATATCGACGCAGGCACATGAATCGCTGGTCAAAATAATTTCGTACGGTCCAGTCCATTTTGGGGCAAAACCTGGTTGGCTAGGGGTGATTTGAACAAACACCATGTCTCCGACCTCAGCCGGTGATGGGGGTCCACCTTTTGTCCTCTCTTCTAAATCCCTGATAGCTTGTTGGTCCATCACTTCCTGTTGTAATTCCTTTAGCTGTCCATCCAATTGCTTAATATAGTTTTTAATTTTATCTCTGATGGGTCCTATATCCTCGCTTCCGGTGGCTATGCCCTCTGGCAAGCGCATAGCCCTCCCGGTTATCAACTCACAAGGGGTTAACCTGGTTGTCCTGTTAGGGGTAGCCCTCAGTCGCATCAATATGCAGGGGAGCGCATCCACCCATCCCCTACCAGTTGCTGCGATTGCCTTTCCAATAGCGTTTTTTAATGTGCGGTCCATACGTTCTACCATTCCTGAGCTTTGTGGATGGTAAGGTACGTGAAATTTCTGTTTTACCCCAAGTAGCTCACGCGTCCTTTTCATAATACTAACCATAAAATGCGTTCCTTGATCCGAATCTATCTGTAAAGGGATTCCCCATCTTGGTACCACTTCAATAGCGAGGATCTTTGCGACCGTGCAGTCCCTGGTGGGGAAAGCCTCCCCCCATCTAGTGAACTGGTTGATTATGACCAGGCAGTATTTCTTTCCCCTGCTGTTGGGAAGGGGTCCCGTAAAATATATCTATACTTTTTCCCAATGGGCCCTTGGGGCACGACTGGTGTGATAGCCTTATTTTGATCGGTTTGCCAGGGTTATGCTGGGTGCAAATGATGCATCTCTGACAATACTTGGTCACATCCCTGCCAATGCCAGTCCACCACCAGTTCTGAAGCAGTCTACTGAGCATCCGCTGTGGTCTGGTTCGTGATACAGTTTCAACAGGGTGTATTGTATACAATTCAAGGCCATTACTAACAACCCTTTCCTCCAAATTCCATCTTTTCCCGTGGTGGCCCCTGCCCTTCTCCATTTTTCCTTCTCCTCGGGATCTGTATCTGCCTGTAATTTCTGCGCATTCATCTCCTCTGGGCTATATGCAGCCACCCGGACTATGCGCAGTTCCTCTTCGGATATCATTCTGTCTGCTGGATTAACTTTAGTATCTCTTATGATCTGTACTGCCTTATCTTTTGGTAATAACACAGCTTCCCATGCCGCCCATCTGGAGTCTGACACTGCTTTCCGCTTCCTAGTGTTTAACAACTCCACTAAAGTATGCTGGGTGTGCAGTATTATTTGTCCAACATGGTGACAGGTTCACACACCCGGACTGCCCACGCGGCATAGTCTAGTGCTGCCACGCACCTGGCCAGTCCCTTCACTGCAGGGGACTGCTGTGTGGAATAATATGCTACGGGTCTCATACTTTCTCCTTGTTGTGTCACTACTGCGTTGCAAAAATCCCCATCTATACTGCTGTAAACGCGGAATGGTCGTGACGTCGGGTAGCTTGAGGGCCAGTGCTGACATGAGATCAGCCTTCAACTCTGTATCCGCTGTCTCTTGCTCTGGTCCCCATTCGATCTTTTCTGTCCCGGGCTTTCCTCCCTTTACTAACCTCTGTATCGGCTGTTGCTGCAAACTGTCCGCGATGGCCATTTTCCTGTCCTGTGGTAGAAGCTTGTTTCCCTGACTGATCTCGTGTCCTAAGTACCTAACCAGTGTTTGCCTTACTTGCGCCTTTTTGGGGTTTATCTTGAAACCAGAATTTTTCAGTGTCCTTAAGACTACCAAGAGAGCTTTGATGTGGCTCCTTTCTGATTCTGACGCTATTAAGATATCATCTACATTTGTAAGATTATACTATTGTATGGCTGCGTGTTGCACTGACTCAGCTTCTCACTCATGACCCGATGGAAGATGTTCGGGCTGTTCTGGAATCCCTGTGGGATGCTCGCCCAGGTATAGTGTCTCCCTCCCACTGTGAAAGCGAATTTATCTTGGGATTCCTGGTCCAGTGGTATCGACCAAAATCCATTGGCTATATCTAAAACTGTAAATATTTTATGTTTGGGTTTCAACCCGTTAAAGATGGTCGTGGGATGTGACACTATTGGATGTTCCCGTGGTGTTACCTTGTTCAGCGCTATATAGTCTATCTTCAATCGATATGACCCGTTGGGCTTTTTGACCGGCCATACTGGGGAGTTGGTGGTCGAGGTGGTTGGCCTCAGAATTCCCTGATCTGCGAATTCTTGCACAATTCCCTCCACAGCTTTCATGGCCTCTGGTTTTATGGGCTATTATTTGTGGGCCTGGTGGAGCGGCCCTGGGACCACCGCTGGTGGGGTATCAATTAGCCTGTAGTCCTGTTTGGTACTTGCCCATACTTCAGGTAGTGCCTGGCACAGGAGTCCGTATGTCCCATCCCCAGACCAGTCCCTTGTTATGACTGAAGCACTTCCCAGGATGGTTACATTTTTGGCTAGAGCTTGTCACCCCTTTGTTTTCTGTATCTTCCCCCGGTTATCTGTCCAAATTATCTGCTTATTCCTAGGGTCTACTAGTACATCTAATTTGTTTAATATATCTACCCCCAGTATTGTACCTTCGGGGTTCTTATAGGCCCAGAATTGGGCTGGGATTAACAACCCTTTTAGTTCTAACACCTGGGTTTGGCTTTTGTATGCTGTTACTCGTTGTCCCCCTACTCCCTGAATAGTTATAGAATGCCTGGTCAATGGCAAATCTAAATCGGTTATGGATACCAATGTCCCCGTGTCTACTAACATATCACGTTGCCAGCCCTCTAACAAGGCTGTTGTGTATGTGCGAGGGTTGGTTCCTTCCTTGGGGGCCAATGCTACCTATTGGGGCTTTGTCTTGGTCAGGCTCTCAATGATACTGATCAGTTGGGAGTTCGACATGTCCGTCAGATTCGCTGAGATGCTGTTGGGATTTTGTGTTGCCTTGTTTGTCGGGGTCCCCTCCCCTCGGCCCATCCGCCTTTTGCCCAACAGCCTCTTTCAGTGTATCCTAGCCTATGGCAATTGCGGCAGTGCTGGTGATTGTCTCGCCTTGGGGTTTTGCACTCATTTGGCTAATTCCCTGGGTTTTTACAATTAAAGCACACCTCGGGTTTAGGGACAGCTGTCGCAGTGGCCACCGTCTCAGTGGGGTCTGTAACCTCCACTGCCGACACCTTTATCTTAGTTTTCCCTATGTGGTTATCTCACCCGGTGGCCCATCTTTCTCGCTCATCGTATGTGTTCTTGTCTACTAGTCTAGGATTGCCTGGTGGGCCGGGCTAAGGCCATCCTTGTACAATTGCATAAACTGTACATTGCCTCGGTTTGGCGTGGCACCTACACCCCCGTAGTTACAATATGCCTCAAACTCCCGATTGCCATATTCATGGGCACCCTCGCCCTTTTCTTGTTTGACTCCAGCCACTATATTCCAATTAACTGAGGCTTGCCCAAAGACTTGTGCTATTTCTACTCTAAGGTCTCGGAAATCGGCTTGCTGCATGCCTGGTCTGCCTGGTTGTCTGGGCACTGGGGGCACATACTCTATCTTAATTGGGGCCACGGGATATGAGGGTGGTGATTCCCAACCTGCTTCCTGTCGTTCCTCATATCCTGCTGTCTGTTTCACCAGCCCGTTCCAATCTACATTACCTGTGTATTGTGGAGCTACTGATGGCTGTGTTAAAGCTGGCAAAACTGACATGGGATTTTTTGCCTGTACTAGCTCTTCATTTTGGGATTTGTTGGCCAACATTCTACTTACTTTCTTACTTAACTCTACGTGTTGTCTTAACATTAGGATTCATGCCTTATCGTCTTTGCCTTTTTTCTGATTATCCCACCATTTTCTCTGATTAGTGGGTGAGTCAAATGGGTTCCAATTGTTCTTTATCATTTTGCCTATCAATTTCTTAATTTTGTCAGCTAAATGCTGTGTCAGGGATCCCTCTGGTCCCCACTAGTTCGTCACTACTGGCCATCCCTGGGTAAGACAGTCGGGATATAGTTGTCGTCAGCGGTACAGTTCTTACCTGGGTCCTTTCTGACCAAACTCGTTACTTGTGACTAATACCAGATGTAGTTATAACAATCTATAATACAAGCTTTTCTACCCCACCCTTACCTCCCCTTGAACTATTGCCTGGAGCCTAGGTTTCGGATACACAGGGCGCATGACACTTCCTGGGTCGGGATGGAGTCGGATTTAGTATGAATAAAAATGTACTCACACTGTGACTCATCCCGGTTCCCCATCGGTGTCCTGCGTCCTTTGTATCCTGCCGACTCTGCCAATTGAAAGGTCCGAGGAATACCCTGGTACAAAATTTCAACACTTGGAGTCCAGATGCAATATTCAAGTGGTTCCTTTATTATGCATCCTGGGAGCAAATGCTGGGCAGTCCAGGCGCTTCTCCACCGAGGTTCAAATGAGCACAGTTTATATATTTTTTACTATCAGTTACAACTTAATGATATTAGTTAGACAAAGGCCACAGCACAATGACCCCTCCCAGTGGACTGATATTTGTGTTCTTGTACAATAATTGTAGTGCAGAGACTAAGCATTGTCCTTTGGAGACAGCAAAGAATGTATGTTTGTTCTATACAAAACGTTTACGGGGGCTGACTGGATGTGGTTTGAGGCCATCAGACGGTGTGAAATGGCCTTCCCCGTTTCTTGATCGAGTCATCCCGTGTCCCCACCTGTGTGTGTCTCCCATTTCCTAATTGTAAATTTACAGCTGAGCCCTTTGTACAAGCTTTTAGCTTTCATGTAAGGCTGTGATTGTCTGTGTATGCTTTGGTGCCCTAGCTGCTGGTCCCGGCTGGCACTTTAAAATAAATCCAAATTTTCTGCACCTTCAAGACTATATGCAAGATTGAAAAAGTTCCATCTAGAAATTCCCCAATCGGTGCTGGCGTTCAAGTTGCTGGACAACAGTATCGAATATGGACAGAGTTCTAGTTCTAATGGGAGTCTAGTTTCCAGAATGACACACACTGCTAGAACAGATGTCAGAAGCTCTTTTAAAAAAAAATCCTTGGAAAACATTCCTTTCTGGCAGCGTTCATGGTGCAAGTGAGCCATTTGGTGGTAAGACAGAAAATGGAGGATACAATGTTAATGGGATGGCAAAATCGTCTAGAAACAGGACGCAGGCGTCAGCACCGAAGGAGATTTGTAACTAGTAACAATGAGGACAGAAATACCTTGGACAGTTGTGGCAGGAGAAAAGAATTAGGGATTTACAACAAAAGAATGAACCAGGTATGATCAATTGGTGTTTTAGATGTGATTCACAATACCGTCATGCAATTAACTGTCCTAAATAATATAATAAGGTTTGAAATTAAACATGAGACAGAAAACTCGGAGGAAGAAAAAGATGGAGATATTGACCAAAGAGAGGGCATTGTATTAGTTACAAGAATTTTCAGCTCAGTGATGAACGTCTTGGTTACAGAGTCCTTCAACTATGCGGTGCTAGATAGTGGATGCACGTCTGCAGTCTGTGGAATAGACCGGTTAAAATGCTACCTGGACTCCTTAAATGACAGGGACCGGAATAAGGTTGAAGAATTTGAGAGTTTCACCAGTTTTAGATTTGGAGATGATGATACCCTAAAGTCTTTAAAAAGGGTAGTGATTCCCTGTAAGATAGCTGGAGTCAATCGTTTCATCAGTACAGATGTAGTGTCCAGCAAAATACCGTTACTGTTGAGCAGGCCATCGATGAAGAAAGTGCAAGTGAAGCTGGGCATGGAAAATGACAAGGCCATTGCATTTGGAAAAGCTGTGGATTTACAATTTATCCAATCTGGACTTTACTGTATTCCTTTAATGAAACCTAACTTTTCTACTAAGGAGATTAAAAAAGTGTTATTAGCATCAGGGGATAGGAATTTGGAAGACAAAAAGCAAATTGTGTTAAAAATGCATCGGCAATTTGCCCTCTCTCCTTCGCAAAGATTAAAAATTTTGCTAAGGTATGCAGGAATAAGGGATGGAGAGTACACTAAACCTATAGAGGAGATAAGCGATAGATGTGATTGATTATATGTAAGAAATACAGAAGGACACTGTCACGGCCAATAGTGAGTCTACTTTTAGTGAGGGATTTCAATGAAGTTGTGGTGATGGATTTAAAGGTGTGGGATAAAGAAAAGAACATTTTTATTTTACCTTTCGTAGATTTGGCAACAAGGCTTAGCCAGTCGACAATCATATACAGTAAAGAAAAGAATTGTGGATCAGGTAATGGAGACGTGGATATGGATCAGATTGGGACCACTAGTGAAATTCCTCACTGATATGGGGGGGAATTTGCTAACAGGTTCCGGGATACGTGCGAAAACATGAATATAATAGTTGTGAATACCGCAGCTGAAAGCCCCTTTAATAATGGAGTATGTGAAAGGAATCATGCGGTTATAGATGAGATGCTTCGTAAAATTGTGGCAGATAGACCAAGCTGTAAATTAACATCAGCTCTAGCATGGGCTGTCCATGCCAAGAATCCACTGGGGGCTACAGTCCATATCAGTTGGTTTTTGGTAGAAACTCAAAAATTCCTGCAGTCCTGAGAGATCATCCCCCAGCTTGGGAGGGAACTACGATTAGCTCCACTTTTTCTGAGCATTTAAATGCGCTGCATGTGAGTAGAAGAGCGTTCCTTAAAGCTGAAGTTTCAGAAAGAATTTGGCGAGCTCTAAGACACAAGGTACGACCATGGGAAACTATTTTCAATCAGGGAGACATGGTATACTATAAGAGAGAAGGACTTAACGAGTAGAAAGGCCTGGGAAAGATTATAGGCAAAGATGGTAAAACAGTCATTTTACATCATGGGAACCAGACTATTCGGGTACACTCATCAAGGTTAGTTGGCACAGGCTACAAATTTGTGGGTTTGGAAAGTGTAGGAAGGAACGAGGAGCCATGTACTTCTCATACCCTTATGTTGCATGATTGTTAGGACCAGGTCGCTGAAGTTGACAGGGTATCTGAACATGGAGACAGTAATTTGGACTAGGAAGATGAAGTGATTTGTCCCAGAGGGCAACTGCTGAAAGCTGGCACTAAAGTTACATACTTGCCAGAAAGGGCCAGTCAATGGAGGGATGCAACCTTTATTGATTTATTGTCTAATTTGTTTGAAGCTACTAAGACTTCTTGATCACATGGGCTTCTGCTCCTTGTAGCATTACCAGCCTGTGCCATATTCTTTGACCTTGTTAAGCTAAGCCCTCTATCCTGCTCCAGACTGTTGCTGTTTGATCTCCCTCTCCTATTTATAAAATTGTAGGTAGAGCAGGGAAGGCCTCTGGAAATATAAAAACTGGTTAAATGTATGAGATAAAGGACAGGAGGTTAGGCCTATGGATTGGGAACATGAAGTTCAAAAGGCACAAAAACGTAGTATCAGTTCAGACTGTGGGTCTGGGAGTGAACATGCCTGTAGGAAGAGATCATGAACTGTTGAAAGACCATCTATAAATAGGAGAGGGAGATCAAACAGCAACAGTCTGGAGCAGGATAGAGGGCTTAGCTTACCAAGGTCAAAGAATACGGCACAGACTGGTAATGCTACAAGGAGCAGAAGCCCATGTGATCAAGAAGTCTTAGTAGCTTCAAACAAATTAGACAATAAATCAATAAAGGATGCTAAACAACAAGAACCACAGAGTTGGAAAGAATTTGGGGTATACACAGAGGTGCCAGATAGGGGACAACCAGCTCTGTCTCATAGATGGATATACGGAAAAGGTGCTTCCTGATGGGACTTATAAAGCTAAAGCCAGGCTAGTGGCATGAGGGTTTGAAGAAAAATTGGGTGACCAGGTTATAAGAATAGATTCACCTACGGTGAGGAAAGTTATGTTGAAGATCTTTTTAGCTCTATTAGCTACAAATGCTAGGGAATGGAAGTCCATTGATATTAAAGCTACTTTTTTGCAGAGACACCAACTTCAAAAGGAAGTTTTCCTTTGTCTTCCAAAAGAGGCGCCAAACACATAAAGGACACTCTGGAAGCTAAATAAATGCATATATGGTTTAAATGATGCCTCCAGGATTTGGTATTTCTCAGTCAGGTCAGTTTTGTTAAAGTTGGGCTGTCTTCAGTTGGAAGCAGACCCGGCAATATTTTATTGGCACCATAGAGAGAAACTTGCAGGCATCTTTATGATGCATGTAGATGATTTTTTTGTGGGGTGGTAGTAGCCAATTTGAAACAGTTGTCATTAATGGGCTTAGAATGGAGTTTAAAATTGGAAGTCAGGCTTTTGGCGTTTTTAGGTATATTGTATTGGAAATCAGGCAGAGCGGATCACACGCCCTTTTACACCAGCAATCCTATTTTGAGAACGTCAATCTCATTGCAATTGGTCGTACTAGGGCCTCCCAGAAAGATACAGCACCTTCTGAAACAGAAAGAAAGGAGCTCCAAAATCTTAATGGGCAACTCAATTGACTAGGCAAACAAATAAGGCCAAACGTCAGTTTTGACATTTTGGAATTGAGCATAAAATGAACGATACCAAGGTTGAAGAAATCATTAGGGCAAACAAAATACTGACAAAATTAAAAATAGAGCAGGGCATTTTGAAATTCCCATCTTTGGGTGATGTTAGAAAAATGAAACTGATTGTGTTTAATGATGTGTCTTATGCAAATCTGTGATGGATTTTCAAATGCAGGAGGATTTATAATATTTCTCATGGGGGGGAGAAAAGCAAATGCTGCCCTTTGGCATGGGAATCTAAAAAGATACAAAGAGTTCTAAAAAGTATGTTAGCAGCGGAGACTGTCACCCTTGTAGAGTTGGTAGATATGGCATTCTTTATATCAAAGATACTGGCAGAAGTTTTAAATGGAAAAGGGTATTCCGGAACGGTACTTATCGAATGTCTTATTGATAACAAGTCACTTTGGGAAAATGTTCACTCTACAAAGTGCATTAACGAGAAGAGATTGCGAATTGACATTTCAAGCTTAAAACAGATGCTCAAGAATAAGGAGATTGTCAAGATCAAATGGATTGATAGCAGCTACCAATTATCTGACTGTTTCACTGAAAGAGGAGTGAGCTCCAAGAAGTTACTGGAGATCCACAGAGAGGGACGTCTTTTTCTTTAAGAAAAAATACTTCTTTTGTGTGGTCATGTTTATACATGTGTTTTCTATATATGTGTTTTTTTTTAAAGAGGGGAATAAGGTCAATTTATTGAATGAAAAATATATATTGATGTTTGTTTTTACCTTTTTTTGTGTGATTATCTAAACTCAGGGTCACTTTCTTTTTAAGAAGAGGGGAATCTGTTAGGGAAGGAAACAGTTAAAGAAGTTCAATTGCTAATTATTAGGATGTTTAACTAAGTACGCATTTGGTTGTATAAAAGGGATAACAGCTGAGAGGAGCGCTGTCTGTGGACAGTTTTATGACAAGCAATAAAATTCTGTCTGAAGGAGTCAGTCTTTGGTTTCTTCATTTCTAAACAACTATTAGAACTTAACAAGTACTGCACTGTCAGCCTAAATGAGAGGTAAGGTGCTATCACTGAGTCAAGCTGACACAAACTATATTACACAATATCTGGTATTAAATGTTTGCTCAGTGACCAAACTGCTATCAGTCAAAGGCTCCTCACAGCACAAGCAATGGCAACAAGGACAGAACCAACACTTTTGTCCTGGCCTTTTTCATATCTTTTGCAATATCCAGCTACGCGTGGGATCATCTAAACCTGTAGAAAATACAGTACTTCTTGCCTTTATTGATGAGCTGTAGGATGCAATATTTGTGTTGATTTCTATATTCCACAGGCACCAGGAGATTGCTGGATGTGATAGTTTTTTTGATAGCTGTGCCTTAGATCATAACTCATTCATGATTTTGTCAATTTTTAAAAATGTCTTTTCACAATGTGGCTTTTCTTGCCCAGCCCAGGTTGTTCTGAGAGGTGGAGCTGGGTCCTCTTCTTGAGCTTCTGCTTTCTTTCTATAACTCAGTGCTTTTCTAGGCTACTTCAGAGGGTAGTTAATTGGAGCCAAGCAGAGCAGCGTGGGACTGGAGTCACATATAGGCCAGACTGGTTAAGGATGGCAGGTTTCCTTCCCTGAAGGATATTAATGAACCAGTTGGGTTTTTACAACAATCTGGCAGCTTTATGGCCACGTGGCCTGATACCAGCTTTTTATTTCCAGGTTTGTTAAACAGAATCCACGTGGTAAGATTTGAACTCTTGTTCATCAAATTGTTAGGCTGGGAACATAACCACTATACGATCGCATCCCCTAATACTAAAGAAGCAGGTGTCTCCTTTAAAAATAAAAGGTTTCCGGCTTTAAAAGCTCTTCATTTACAAAGTGCTGATGGATGTTACACGATCAGAAATGGAGAATAACACTGACGTGGTGAAATCACACACACTTAGGAATAATCTACAAATTTGTTTTGGATTTTGAGTTTCGGTTTTGATTTTGATTTTGAGCCATTGATTCAGGTTCCCACCTCACAGGGTTAACACAGTAAGAAAAGATCTGAAAAGGATGGTGAATAAATATTTGGCAGTTTGGTCACTTTTCAAAGAGGTTTTCTGCTGACTTTGTTATTCCATTAATTAGACCACTTGTGGATGTAGCTGGAATTAATGAAATATTAAATGCAAACAGCAGAAATAGGTTTAAACACTTACACTTCTGGTGAGCATGGTTTAGTTATTCCATGCATATTAAAAAGGCTTGTTAAAATTACAGCCATTTCATTTTACACAGTATAATTCCGTAAGCTATTGGACATAAAAAGTGGAAGTAGCAGCACACACACACACACACACAGACGCGCACACACATACGCACATGCACTGCCAGTGAGGAAATATAGGCACTCAGCTACAGTCAGCCATCCTCATACAGTACAGGAACAATATCAATAATAAGTTCACAGTTTACCCGCACACTTAGGAAAAGGTTACTGAAGAGTTATTTTGAAGATTTTCCTGATCGTGATTGTAATGAAAGAGTAACATCTTCTATCCCCATCCCAAGTCTGTAAACTGCTCTGGTAATCGTTCCCATGCATGAAGTATACCACAGGCATGGCGGTGTACTATCATGTTTATATCATATTTTACGCTAGCCACAATTTTTTTAACATTTGTTCTTGGTGGGTGAGTGTCACAGGCAAGGCCAGTGTTCATTGTCCATCCATGTAAGAAAGTGGGGGGGAGCCACCTTCTTGAATCACTGTAGACCACGTGGTGTAGTTACACCCACAATTTGTGTGGCGGTTTGTTGCAATTGAGTGCTTGCTGGGCCATTCTGAGGGCAGCTCAGGGTCAGCTGCATTGCTGTGGATCTGCAGTCATGTACTGTCTAGACCAGACCAGGTAAGGATGGAGGATTGCCTCCCCTGAAGGATTTAGTGAAGCAGAGAGGTCCTTATAACAATCTGGTAGTTTTATTATTATTAAGATTAGAATTTTATTCCAGATTTATTAAATAATTGAATATGAATTCCACCAGCTGTGGTGGTGGGGTTTGAACTCGTGTCTCTGGAACATTGGTCCAGGTCTCAGAATCCACTATGCTGTGGTGCCTCATTAGGAAAGAAGTCACGGCTGTACCCTGTCTGGTCACTTTTAGCGATGCAAATGCAAGATCTAATTATAATCCCAAAGTTCCCAGTGAGAAAATCCTGCTCGCAAGTGGTACATTGCGAGGTATCAGGGTTCCGATGTTGTGGTCCTAACCCTGACTTTGAAGTGTCTTTGGGCGAGGCTTCCCTTCTGAGAGTTCGAGAGAGTGGGATTAGCCTTACGGTATCATGTCACGAGCCATGCAACAAGACGGTAGCTGGGACTTTCCACCGACCCCTGCACTCACCACAAGGATGTGCTCCTGCTCTCTGCTGAGGCCTCAGGCTCAGCTGCTCTGTTTTTCCCTATAAGGCTTCCCAGCTCCTTGGCAGAATGTTCAGCTGGACTGGTGGCAGTGGGGAGATCACGGGACCTCAGGTTGCCAATTCTAGCTGGACGTTTTCCTGGAGGCTACAGCACATAACCTCCTGCCCCCAACCCATCCAGTCATTTAGCACTTATTGCCACCGCCCATATATGTTATAACTAATGAACAAAAAGTGTTCAAAGTAATGGAACAAAGATGTGTCCTTTTTCTGAATGTCCCAACAATCTTTCTCCTGGGCTGTTCACAGCAGTGGCTGTGAAATCAGTTTTGATTTCAGGAGCAGGAACCCTGGCAGGAGTCAAAGCTGCACTTCAGCACATTGTTCAATTGTTTATTGGCACACAGTGATGGTGTTTGATCAAATCACAACATTTTTGGCGACTGGATTAGCTGCTGTATACTGTAAATATAAAAATTTACTTTATGTTCCGATAAGCTTTTAGTTTTACAACTTAAGTTGGTAGAATCATGGAATCATAGATTACAGCACCGAAGGAGGCCATTCAGCCCATCACATCTGTGCCAGCTCTCTGCAGGAACTGTTCACCTAGTCCCACTACCCTGCCTTTTGCCTGGAGCCCTGTAAATTATTTTCTCTTCAGATAATTATCCAGTTCCCTTTGAATCTGCCTCCATCACACTGTCAGGCAGTGCTTTCCAGATCCTAACCACTTGCTGCAAAGAGACTCCTGATCCCTGCAACCTTACGAGCTTCACTCTTCAAGAACATTACTCAGACATGCATGTGTCAGCTGTGCCTCTGTATGCAGGTAGGACACTTACCGCTTGAGTGAGAACATTGTGGGTCCAAATCCCACTCCAGAGGCTTCAGCACAAAATCTATGCTGACAGTCCAGTGAAGTACTAAGGAAGTGCTCCCTAGTGGCTTGACTACAGTTTAGCATGCAATCAGCATTACTAAAGCATATTCTGCGCCTCTGTGTCTCATTGCTGTGTGTGGGAGCTTGCTGTGTGCCAAATGGATGCTATGTTTCCTGCATCACAACAGTCATAGCTCATAAAGATTGGCTGCGAACTGCTTTGGGGAGGCCCTGACATTGTGAAAGATGCTATAGAAAAGCTAGTTCTTTCTTTATCCACAGAGAAACATGGACAGGTTAAACCTAAACTTTTAGCAGATAAAGTTTTTACTTCCAGTGAGCATATAAAAAAAATCACACTTTGAGTTAACAAGTTTACTTTATAAATTCTCACTGCGAAACAATACATCAAAGAATTATGCTTCTTTCCAATATTTAGGAAGATGACTGCTTTAAGTTGAATTGAAAGCAAATATTAATTATTAATTACCACTGAATTAATTAGATAATGAATATTCGGCAAGATTACAGCATTATGCCTGCTGATGCAAATTTTTGGGATGCAAATGAAGGAATTTTTACTGGTAGCTAAATACAGAAAAAAAATCAATTATTAACAGATCTTCAAAAACATGCCGATGCTTCAAAGTTTGTAATGTTGCTTATCCTTTAGCTTACAACATGAAGTGCTCGAGGTGACATGTATTCCCAGTGAATGGAAGAATTTGTAGCTCAATTGGCTAAGAATTAAAGGAGCATTGAATGTTAGCTAACCTGACGTGTTTCTTGCATCCATCGTTTCTTGTCTGCCTAACTGCAAAGTGCTGTGAGACATCCGCACGGAAGGAGCCCTGGAGAAACGCGAAGAATTGTGATTTGTCACAGAATGTCCAGTTATCTGGATGCTTGTTCGCGCTTTATCACACTTCCTCGTCCAGTGAAACAAGTATGTGGAGGGAAGTTATAGCCATGGCGCGTCATCAATTACACAGTGCAATCTGCTTTGTTTGTATGTCCAGTGTTTTCTGTTTTGGTTTACTTTATAGGAAGCTTGTCTGTATTTGGACAATTCTGGATCTTTTCACAAAAAATTATTGAATCATACAGCACCAAAGGAGGCCGCTCAGCCCATCATGCCTGCACTGGTTCTTTGAAAGAGCTAACCAATTAATCCCACTCCTCTGCTCTTACCTCATAGCCCTGAAATTTTTTCCTTTTCAAATATATATGCGGTTCTCCCAATAAATCTCAAACAGCAGCATTTGGACAACTTTGACTTTTAGACTTAGCTAAGCAATTGCTCTCAAAAAAGGCCTAAATTCTTAACGGTAATGATGGAGAATAGTAATTGTGCTCCACTGCTGATGATCCAATAGGTGAAAGTAGAGTGTGGCATTGTACTACGATATATGCACGAGAAAGGCCCCAGATTAATTTCTGACCATACCTAGTCAGCTGATCAAGCTCTGTCAAGGGTGCAGAATCTATCTTGTTGTCTGCAGGCTAAAGAAGGAAAAATCATGCAACAAACCTGCCCCTGTTATATTCATTGAGAAAGCTATGTATGTGTGGGAATTGGAGGAGTACAGAATTGGCCTTAGCTGTGGTACCCACCAACTCAGAGTGTTAGGGTTACTAACTCTGGCTGAACATATGCCAGGAAACTTCATCACAGTGTCAGCCGTGGCTCAGTTGGTCGCACTTTTCTCTGAGTCACAAGCTTCTGGGTACAAGTCTCACTCCAGAGCTTGAGCACAAAAATCAAGGCTGACTTGCAATACTGAGGGAGTGCTGTAATGTCAGAGGTGCCAGGTGAGACATTAAACTGAGGCCCCACTGCCTGTTTGGGTGGATGTAAATGATCTCATGACACTATTTTGAAGAATTGCTCAGGAGTTATCCCTGGTGTCCTGGCCCATATTTATCCCTCAATCAACATCACAAGAGAAAACAGGTTGTGGGAGTTTGCTGTGTTAAAATTGGCTGCTGTGTTTCCTGCATTACAACAGCGACTGCACTTCATAAGTTCTTTATTGACTATAAAATGCTTTGAGATGTCTGGTGGTTGTGAAAGGCACTGTACAAATGCAAGTCTTTTTACATGATCTCCCACCTCCAATTGCCTCTGCCTCACTCTTCCCCGCCAGTAGTCACCCAGTGTGTCCATCCTCACATCGCAATGCCTGCCCCCAATAAATTAGAAAGCAGACATGTTGATTGGATGGTACCTGACTGCCAGTCAAACTATCCTTTCTTTGCTTCCCATCTCCAATTTTTTTTTATAACTTATAAACTGAAGTGTCCAAGGAAAATGTAAAGGAGACAGCCAGTTTTTAAAACTCCCCTATGATTTTTCTCCACAGAGTTGCTTGTAGTCACATTGGATCTTCAATTCCTGGAGACTCCAGAGCAATCCTAGAGGGTTGGCAACGCTCGATAGATAGCTCAGTGATTCCTTGGATTATACTGTGTATGAAGAAAGACTACATGGGCAATGTGCGAGTGCTGGATGTAGTGTGGACTGTGGCGCAGCTGCAGACTATCCCCATTAGAATATCAAGTTCTTAGATGTAGCGCTGGCTCTCCTTTTGCTAATTAGAGACTCTGTTTTGGGTGTACTGCTTTGAAGGCTTCGTTAATAATTATACTACAAATTCCATCATAAATTCTAGAATTCAACAAGGCATAAAAGTACATAACCCAAACGTTAATTATTTTAAACTGAAACAGAAAGGCTAAAGCAGTGTCATTACAACTTCATTGAACTTGACAGAAACACTTTGTTCTGCGCTCTGGCCCAGGGCAATAGTTTACCGTTGCCACAGCAACAGTAAGTTATTTATTAAATTTACCTTGCCCCAGTTCAGGCTTTTGGCCTGTGCCCAGTCTTGTGGTCAGAAAGCAGGTGTAATGAGGAACTGAGTATTCAGAGAGTACCAGGGCCAGATAGGGTACATACCCTGGATTTTGCAAAGAAATGACTGCTGTATAGGCAAACCTGTAATGAGTAGTCATCAAGGACACCACAAATACAGAGAATGGTTGTGACTCACTGCAACAATTTCCAACAACCTATTGCTAAAATAGGAGTTAGGCCTCCTTTTTGCACAGGCAATGGGCCAACGCCTGTTTCAGGCAGGCGCCCTAGACATCTGCAGGGCACCCAAACCAATATGATGTGTTTCTGGCATGGAATGAACTTGCCATAATCCATCAGTGACCATATTAAGTTCAGCCATGGCTCAGCAGGTAGCACTGTTAACATTGCATCAGAAAGTTGTGGGTTCAAGACCCCCCTCCAGGCACTTGACACCCCAGTGCAATACTGCACAATGAGATGTTAAATACAAACCCTTGTTTTCCCCCTCAGGTGGATGGGAAAGATCCCATGACACAATTTCAAAGATGACTGACTGGACTGCTCTACAAAGGGTGGCATGGACTTGATGGGCTGAATGGTCTCCATCCTTGGCACTATGAGCCTGTAAGACCAGGGGAGTTATCCCTGGTGTCCTGGCCAATATTTGTCCCTCAACCAAAATCCTGAAAATAGATTATCTGGTCACGTCTACATTGCTGTTTGTGGAATCTTGCCTTGTCCAATGTTAGCTCCTACATTGCAACAGTTACTGCACTTTCAAAGTATTTCATAAACTGTAAAGCTTGTTCAGATGTCCTGAGGTGGGGAAAGGCTCTAAATAAATGCAAGCTTTTCTTCTTTTCACCTTGACATAAATATGCCTCAAAAAACATTAAAAGAATCCCCCTGGCCAGTTTAAGGTTGACTTTATAAATTAAAAATAAACCAACTTGTAACGTCTGTCTACTTGATCTGATTTATGTGAGGAGATGACAGCAAGCAGATTACTGAAAAAAGGATTTCAGTTGTTTATAATGAAACAAAAGATTAAAATGAATTACAAGAATCATAACAAAGAACAATATATTTTTCCTTGATGTTGATAGAATCTGCGTCAAACAGCGATGGCCCCTACAATGTGCATCTCGGCTTCTGGTGCGGGAACAATTTTTACACATTCTCCGAAAATCCTGACCTCTCTTAACTTTACAGGCGTCTATGTGCCAACCGAATGATGTATATACATTGGCATGCCAAAAAAATTGAGAAAAAAAAGGTTGCTCCACATCACTCTGAATTTGTCTCTTGGAAATTCATCCTTTATGTATGAATAAGGAAGCTTTTGCATTCATATCGCATCTTTCACAGCCTCAGCACATCCAAAAACACGAAGTGTAGTCACTGTTGTGATGTTGGAAATACAGTGTCCAATTCGTGCACAGCAAGCTCCCACAAACAGAAATGTGATGTTGGTTATCTGATAAATACTGGTCAAAACGTTGGAAGAACTCCCTGGCTCTTGTCTGAAATTGTGCCATGGAATCTTGTACAAACTGCCTGAAAACATAGGCAAGGCATTGGTTTAATACCTCATCCAAAGAGCTGCACCTCTGACAATGCAGCACTCCTTCAGTACTGCACGAGAGTGTCAGCCTGGATTATGCATTCAGTTCTCTGGAGCGAGGCTTAAACCCACATCCTTACTGACTCAGAGGTGTGAGTGCTGCCACTGAACCAACTGGCACCCACCATGATCCGAGTCAATTCTACGAAAAGGACTGCATGCCTAAAATTCCCGTTGCTACCCTATTGCCAGAAGGGACTACCCCTGCCGACTCTTCAGGTTGTCGAATATTTCCCAAATTGTGGGGACAAGGGTGGTCGCTATAGACAGGACAGGTACCCACAGAGTGACAATAACAGTGGGGTCTGTCCCTCTCTCCCCTGAGTCAGGAGGATTTTCTTAATATCCTTATGCATTCATGGGATGTTGCTGTCAAGGGCAACATTTATTACCCATCCTCATCAGCCCTTGGGAAGGTGCTGGTGAGCTGCCTTCTTGAACACTGCACACCATGTGGTATAGGTACTCGCATTGTGCTGCAAAGGTTACGTAACTGGCTGTGAAATGCTTTGAAAGATCTTGAGGTCTGGAAAGGCACTATATAAATGACAGTCCTTTCTTTCAACCCAGTGAGAGAAAATGCCAGAAATATGCAGTATATCTGTCAGTGACTGAAACCAGGTTAATATTCCAGCTGGAGATTCCTCATTGAAACCCAATTCTGATGGAGGACTCAACACAAAGCATCCTTCGACTCACTGACTTGCTGTGTACTTCCAGTATTTGTTTTCTTTATGTTTAACACCCTTCGTCGTTCCTTTTGCTTTTAAGGAGGGGCAGTGTTGACCCAGCTCTCTCAGCAAGAGCTGTAAGTGTCATTGATGCCTCCAGAGCTGGATAAATATCTGCTGGGGAGTGGGTTTGCAGATTATTGAGTAAGTGCTGAGGTTTAACACCTCAGCTGAAAGTTGGCACTTTTGACAGTGGAGCACTCCCTTAACATTCCACTCAAATATCTTGCAGAAACAGAGAGCAATCATGGTTACCTGATGGTCAGCTTTGGTAGATAGTGTTTGATGGGTGTTCTTCATTGTTGCCGTTTCAATTTCTGCACAAGACAGAACAATACTGCTGTGTAGTAAGACATGGATATTAAATGAAACCACTCCAATGTACTTCTTAAGTAAACGTCCTGGTGAAAGTAATTGCATTGAAAGCTTTCTGATTGAATTTTTTGATCTTGTATGTATTTACTTTTGATGGTTCTACGTGTGAGAGCTCTGCTGATTAAAGGATTAGCGTCTTCCTGAACTTTATACATCTGCTGAATAGAAAGACACATTTTCTTAAGTTACATTAAACAGAGCTCCATTCTCCACTTTATAACATGCATTGGGATGTGGATACAATTTCCAAGAGGTGGGTCTGTAGGATAATTATGCGCAAGAGGATAAGCACGAACTTAGAGTGTAAAAGAAAAAAATCTGCAAAAGCATAATAATTCATGGAGCGCTGGGCCATACGATAAACCCCAAATAAGCCCCATAGTATGAACCCCCATCTTCCTTCACTTGTCACTGGGTCAAAATCCTGGAACTACCTCCCTAACAGCACTGTGGGTGTACCAACACCACATAGACTGCAGCGGTTCAAGAAGGCAGCTCACCACCACCTTCTCAAGGGCAATTAGGGATAGGGCAATAAATGCTGGTGTAGCCAGTGTTGCCCCCAAAATAAAATAAAATGAATTAAAACAAAACCCTGTTCTTCAAGCATTTACCCAATTCCCTTATGAATGTTATTATTGAATCTGCTTCCATCAACCTTTCAGGCAGTGCACCCCAGATCAGAATAATTCAGTGCCTAAGGGAAAAAAATTCTCCTAGTCTTGCCTCTCGCACTTTTGCCAATTACCTTAAATCTTGACTTTTTTCCCCCAGAGATTTGTCAGAATATATACAGTGACAATTAATAGAAAACATGTTCTCAGTAAACCTTCAGATTGGCTTGGGATTTTGGGCTTTACAACCGAGATCAATATGCCAACACTTAAACTATAAAGTTATCTTCGTGCCGTGTTCATCGTTGTGGCACTTTCAAGCAGTAGCAGGAAGAGGCCAGGTATTATTTTCAGCCGGTGCAGAAGAAGTGAAACAAATTCCTCACAATGCTTCCTCTGACCATAAAACAGGGCATTTAATGAGCAAAACACAGTCCCAGCTTCCTGTTGGGTGCAATTACTGCCTTGAAGTGCAAGCATTCGGTTACCAGGGGCAGGAACCTGGCTTTTACAGGGCATTTCTGAGTTGTGGCTGCCTTGGAGCTGGGGTCATTTTGTTGGGGGACATCTGTTTGCCTTCTAGCTAACGGAGCAGATCTGGATTAACAGCACTCGTACTGCATTGGCTACAAGAGCCAGCAGCCATAAACTGACCATGAGTATGAGGACAGGGTTAAAACTGTGGCCAGTCAGAGCAACTAGATGTTGTTAGGAAATACTGTCGGTTGATTTTTAAATAAAATTCACTGGTTATGTTTCCGTATTATTATTCTGCTGCAGAAGTTAAAAGACTTTCCTAGATTTTAGTAAAGGGCTCCGTACAGCAAAGCCACCAATCTGTTCTGTATAAATGTGTATCTGATTCAGACAAAGCACCATAGAAGGATCCCCCCAGTTTATCCCAGACAGGAGTAGACAACTGACCCACCTAGCCAAATCTGCCAATTGTCCCCCTTTTCTTCCTCCTGTGAGATCTCTCTGTGTCTGTCCATGTTAAAATGAAATAATAATTACCAAAACTACCAGAGGTCAGGGACGCGCTGACCTCCTTTCTGGGAGCACCTTGAAGTCTCCTATTTCATGTACTACCAGCTTTTCCCATACATAGTGATCACCCTTTTGCTGTTTAAAAAAAATTCTGTCCAAATTGCCTATTACACTAGTTCTGCTTATCTTTAGTGCATGCCTTGCTTCTGTGTAGCCTGTAGAACTATCTTGGCCACCACTCCAGATGTGGTAGGTATTTTAACAACTTGTGAGAGAGATTTCAATTTCCACCTTCACTGTGCAGTGACACGCTCGTATTAGGGAATACCAATACACAATTTGTATTGGATGTTACATGCATATGGCAGACTGCTGATGTCACTGCAGCCGAGCACGACACAGATCCATGGTGCTTTGCTCCCAGACTGCACTCAGGCATGGCTAAAATGCATTTTATATTCTTAAAAAAATTCAGAGTACCAATGAATCACAGAGCTGGAATATTAAATTCCATCCTTGACAAGTTATTAAAATACACAGTAGTCGGGGCTATACCTGTTCATGCTCTCTCGTTTTAATCCTTGCTAAGAAGATTTTCAGTGTGATGAATGAAATGCATGTGGAATGAAAGCTACTTTACATGAGAGCCTTGCAGGCAGTAAAAACACTTTCTCTGCTTATGATAGTGCTAACTAAAAGAAAACCGATGCCCTAATAAAAAGTTATTCCTTTTCTAATACCTGCCAAACCACGTTGCTGGTGCAAACAGAATGCTCAATAGCAAGCCAAAGAAGGCAGCCTCTTAACCTTGTTCTTCCCTTGCTGGCTTTAACATCAACAATGACAACTTGCATTTATATATTCCCCTTCAATGGGGTAAAATGTCCCAAGGAGCATTATTAACCAAAACTTTCACACTGAACCACATATTAGGACTGGTGACCAAAAGCTGGGTCAAAGAGGTAGGTTTGAGGGAACAACTTAAAGAGGAGATAGAGGTAGAGAGGTGGAGCTGTACAGAGGAGGGAATTCCAGAGCTTAGGGCCTTGGCAGCTGAAGGCACAGCCACCAATGGTGAAGTGATGAAAATCGGCGACAAGCAAGAGGCCAGAATTGGAGGAACAAAGAGATCTCGGAGGGTTGTAGGGCTGACATTGGGCACAGAGGAGAGGTGAGGCCATGGAGAGGTTTGAAAACAGGCCTGAGAATTTTCAAATCCTATCACTCTGTGAGATCTTTAAAAATCTTGATTCTTTCTTAACACTTAAGACCACCAACAACAAGGTAACTCCTTTCACTGCATCCAGCTCCCTGGAGCAGTGACAGGTTCTCTCATTGTCTGCTTTGAGCAGCAATCAAGAAAGAGAAAGTCGAGGTTAATTTGGTGATTTTTATTGATGCAGACAGGCCAGCCTTTCATGCTCTGGCAATCCATTGACAGAAGAAGATCCCTTGGAGCTGGTTTTCAGCCAATTAGAGGTCAGATTTTGTTACTGTGGCACAGAAGCTCAAGCACATTGCGGTTTATCTTTGGCTTTGTGTGATACTGAAAAATGAGGGGTAGTGAGCCGCCAAGCCATTTTGTATCTCTCTTAATTCTTATTTCCATTAGACTTCAAGCAGGCTTGTGATTCACTATTATCAATTATAACTTTCGCACAAACTCAGAATCTATCTTGTTTAGTGGGAATTGGAAAGTGTCCTTACCTGGGTTCAGACAGAGCCCAGACTGATAGATGATAGTCTCCATGCCTTTGCAGCCATGAGGGCACAGCTGAGGACTGGCACTGATTTGGTACAATGTTGGTCACCTTACTCAGAAAGGTCAACATATAGCCTGTGTTGGGGAAAGGGAGAAGATGTCACAATGGTATTCTTCTGATGTTGAGGCTAAGACTCATGGTTGGAACTGAATAAATCTAACTTGGGCAGTAACTGTCCTGGGAGTGTTTGATGGGACAGGGTACAGGGAGTTTAAAGTAATTAATGAAAGAAGCAAAAGTGATATGAGGAGAAACTTTTTTATACAGCGAGTGGTTGGGGTCTGGAATGCTCTGCCTGAGAGTTTGGTGGAGGCAGGTTCAATTGAAGCACTTGAAAGGGAATTAGACTGTGATCTGAAAAGGAAGAATGTGCAGGGTTACGGGGAGAAAGTGAGGGAATGATATTCGGTGAGTTGTTCATTTGTAGAGCTGATGGACACAATGGGCCAAATGGCCTCCTTAAGCGCTGTAACAATTCAGTGATCCTGTGGATCCCACACTCTGTGCAAGTCAAAGCCCCCAATCTCTGACTTGTAAACCCAGCAAGTGCACTCCCTGTAGTAATGTGGGATCACCCCGAAAAATGAAATAACTTGCATATATACTTTCACAAACTCAGGATGTCTGAAAAGCATTTTACAGCCAATGAATTATTTTTGAAGCAGTCTCTGTTGTAATTTGCGCACAGCAAGCTCCCACAAACAGCAATGCGATAATGACCAGATAATCTTTTTTCCCCAAAGGCCAACTTTTGTTGCCCATCCCTAATTGCCCTTGAACTGAGTGGATTGTTAGGCCACTACAGAGGACAGTTAAGAGTCAACCACATTGCTCTGGGTCGGAAGCCTGGAGTCACATGTAGGCCAGACCAGGTAAGGTTGGCAGATTTCTTTCCTGAAAGGACATTAGTGAACCAGATGAGTTTTTAGCACCAAAAAATGATAGTTGTCATGATCACCATTACTGAGACTAGCTTTCAATTCCAGATTTATTAATTTATTTTAAATTCCACCAGTTGCTATGTGGGATTTAAACCCATGTCCCCAATGCATTAGCCTGGGCCTCTGGATTACTAGTCTAGTGACATTTCCATTACGCCACCACCTATTTCAATGATGGTGGTTGAGGGATAAATGTTAGCCAGGACACAGGGGCCATACTTTCTTGAAATAGTACAGTGGGATCTTTTATATCCCTCCTGAGAGGGTGGACGGGGCTTTGGTTGAATTTGAATGTCTCATCCAAAAGATAGCACATCCAACAGTACAGCAGTCCCTTAGCGGGGACTGTCAATTTAGCTTTCATGCTCACATCCCCAGAGTGGGACTTGAATTAATGTCCTTCTGACTCAGCAACAAGAGTACTACCAACTGAGTCAAAGCTGACACCTACTATCTACACTGTGAGAGCCCAAACTATTGAGCAGAAGTAGATTGAGCCTGGCTGAAACCTGCCAGTGTGAACATCTGTCTGTGGATGAATTAATTATTCAGCTGGAACAGCTTCATGAGGAGCTCTGTGCTGAGCTATTACAGATTAATTTTACTACTGATTCAGTAGCTCAGTGGTTCCTCACCCAGTGGAGAGGGAGATTGCACCTGCATGCAGAGAGCTTAAAGAGACTCCAAGGGCTGGAAATTGATCCCCGTTGTGCACATTTCCTGAGTCAGAAAAGGGCCAATTTCAGAGCGTAATGTCTCATGTCCAATATGTACCTGAGTTATGGGTGCTTATATTGGTAAAAGCAATTACCCAGCTCTAAAACAAACATTTATCTCCTTGTATAGGGTGCTCCCCTCACCAAAGTTGATTTGGACTAAGTGGAACCTGGGCTTGCTCTGCTCAGGAGTCTTCACGGTCACCAATAAAAAGCTATGCTTATATTAAAATACATTTACAAAAGTGTTTCTGTGGAGCAGGAGGAGCAAAAACAGAAAATGCTGGAAAAACTCAGCAGGTCTAGCAGCATCTGTGGAGAGAGAAACTGAGTTAATGTTCTGAGTCTGTATGACCCTTCTTCAGAGCAGCAGGAGTGTTATTCCGACTTCACCCCATTTCCCTCACTCAACACACAACTCAACCCTCATCGCTGTTCCAAAACACCCCCTACCCCTGGATGGTAGGCAGCCTGATATAGCCAGATATGTCAAATGGAGGCGTGATAGGTGTTGGCAGTTCATACCAAGTGTTAGTGAGGCCCAAGGTTTAGGCTGGCCTCGGACGTGTGTTGTCGGCTGGCTGTTGGGTGATGAAAACAGGCCAGGCCCAATTTCCAATCCCAAACATTTACCAAGCGTAACAAAGCTGAGGCAATTGAAACATGTCTGCTTCAATCATAACATTGCAGGAAACCCTTACGCCTGGGGATTGCTGGTGCAAGTTCCTGAAGGCCTAAGAGCTCAGCAGTAATGTTCAATAAATCATTTGGCAGCAGGGGCACCACTTAATGTCACGTCAAGAGACTGACATTAGGCACCAAAGATGATATATGATGTAATCCCCAAGTTTGACAGTGGTATGATTCTCAGGCCATGAAGAGCTTGGAAAGGACATGAATTGTATGCAGATTCTCAGCCAAAAGAATAAAACAATACAACTAGAAGCAGCCCTGAAGAATTTAAAGTCCGCAGTTTTGACGAGTTCATTATGGCCATTTCACGCTGAAATATTTATTTCAGAGTGAGTGATGCATTTTTTTTTTAATATCCCATCTTTTCCTGTGGATTAAAACTGAATGTAGGACCTGGATTCCAAGAAATAGGTTGGATATTAAAAGGACCCTGCAGAGAGTTATGCACTATCATACAGGAATAAAGAACAAAGAAAAGTACAGCACAGGAATAGGCCCTTCGGCCCTCCAAGCCTGCGCCGATCATATTGCCTGTCAAACTAAAACATTTTGCACTTCCGGGGTCCGTATCCCTCTATTCCCATCCTATTCATGTATTTGTCAAGCTGCTTCTTAAACACCACTATCGTATCTGCTTCCACCACCTCCCCTGGCAGCGAATTCCAGACACTCACTACCCTCTGCGTAAAAAAACTTGCCCCGCACATCTCCTCTAAAGTTTTCTGCTCTCACCTTAAATCTATGTTCCCTAGTAATTGACTCTTCCACCCTGGGAAAAAGCTTCTGACTATCTACTCTGTCCATGCCACTCATAATTTTGTAAACTTCTACCAAGTTGCCCCTCAATCTCCGTCGCTCTAGTGAGAACAATCCGAGTTTCTCCAACCTCTCCTCATAGCTAATAACCTCCAGACCAGGCAGCATCCTGGTAAACCTCTTCTGCACCCTCTCCAATGCCTCCATATCCTTCTGGTAATGTGGCGACCAGAATTGCATGCAATATTCCAAGTGTGGCCTAACCAAGGTTCTATACAGCTGCAGCATGACTTCTCAGCTTTTATACTCAATACCCCTGCCGATGAAGGCAAGCATGCCATATGCCTTCCTGACTACCTTATCCACCTGCGTTGCCACTTTCAGTGACCTGTGGACCTGTACACCCTGATCCCTCTGCCCATCGAAGCACTTAAGGGTTCTGCCATTTACTGTATAATTCCTACCTGTATTAGACCTTCCAAAATGCATTACCTCGCATTTGTCCGGATTAAACTCCATCTGCCATTTCTCCGCCCAAGTCTCCAACTGATCGATATCCTGTTGTAACCTTTTACAATCCTCTTCACTATCTGCAACTCCTCCAACCTTAGTGTCGTCTGCAAACTTAGTTACATTTTCCTCCAAATCATTTACGTATACTACAAACAGCAAAGATCCCAGCACTGATCCCTGCAGAACACCACTAGTCACAGCTCTCCATTCAGAAAAACACCCTTCCACTGCTACTCTCTGTCCTCTATGACCAAGCCAATTCTGTATCCATCTTGCCAGCTCACCTCTGATCCTGTGCGACTTTACCTTCTGTACCAGTCTGCCATGAGGAACCTTGTCAAAGGCCTTACTGAAATCCATGTAGATAACATCCACTGCCCTTCCATCGTCGATCATCTTTGTCACATCTCGAAAAACTCGATCAAATTAGTGAGACACGACCTCCCCTTCACAAAACCATGCTGCCTCTCACTAATACGCCCATTTGCTTCCAAATGGTAGTAAATCCTGTCACGTAAAATCTTCTCCAATAATTTCCCTACCATTGACGTAAGGCTCACCGGCCTGTAATTTCCTGGATCATCCTTGCTACCCTTCTTAAACAATGGAACAACATTGGCCATTCTCCAGTCCTCTGGGACCTCACCCGCAGCCAGTGAGGATACAAAGATTTCTGTCAAGGCCCCAGCAATTTCCTCCCTTGCCTCCCTCAGTACTCTGGGGTAGATCCCATCTGGCCCTGGGGACTTATCCACCTTAATATTCTTCAAGACGCCTAACACCTCCTATTTTTTGATCTCAACATGATCCAGGCTATCTACACACTCTTCCCTAGACAAATCGACCACTAAGTCTTTCTCTTTGGTGAATACTGATGAGAAGTACTCATTTAGTATCTCTCCCATTTCTTCTGGCCCCACATACAGATTCCCACCTCTGTCCCTGAGTGGGCCTACCCTTTCCCTGGCTATCCTCTTGCTTTTTACATATGTATAAAAGGCCTTGGGATTTTCCTTAATCCTAGTTGCCAATGACTTTTCATGACCCCTTTTAGCCCTCCTGACTCCTTGCTTAAGTTTCTTCCTACTTTCTTTATACTCTCCACGGGCTTCATCTGTTCCCAGCCTTCTAGCCCTTACGAATGCTTCCCTTTTCTTTTTGACTAATCTCACAATATCCTTCGTTATCCAAGGTTCCTGAAACTTGCCATACTTATCCTTCATCCTAGCAGGAACATGCCAATCCTGAAATCTTATTAACTGACGTTTGAAAGCCCCCCACATGTCAGTTGTTGATTTGCCCTCAAACATTCGCCTCCAGTCTAGATTCCTCAGTTTCTGCCTAATATTGTTATAATTAGCCTTCCCCCAATTAAGCACCTTAACCCGAGGACTCCTGTTATCCTTATCCAACAGTACCTTGAAACTCACTGAATTATGGTCACTTTTCCCGAAATGCTCCCCTGCTAAAACTTCGACCACCTGGCTGGGTTCATTATTTTTTTTTGCAAAAATATACTTTATTCATAAAATATCTTCAACCACATTCCAAACCATTTCAAAATCACCATTACGAAGGTACAATCAGGTTCAACTTTTGTAACATGTATCACAAGGTGCATCAGTACAAACAATGAATATTACAATCATTTGTAGACATTCATTTTGAGCTGTACAGCCCGAGGGGATTTAAACAGTTCCCAGCCCCTCGGTGCACTGTGGCAGAAAGGTCTTAGACAGCGACCCTTCCCCATTGCGCCTTTGCGGCAGCTGCCTCAGGCTTTAGTGTGTCCATCAGCACGTAGTCCTGGACTTTGGAATGTGCCAGTCTGCAACACTCGGTCGGGGACAACTCTTTGCGCTGGAAGACCAACAAGTTTCGGGCAGACCAAAGAGCGGCTTTCACCGAGTTGATGATCCTCCAGCTGCAGTTGATGTTTGTCTCGGTGTGTGTCCCTGGGAACAGCCTGTAGAGCACAGAATCCTGTGTCACAGAACTACTCGGGATGAACCTCGACAGAAACCACTGCATCTTTCTCCAGACCTTCTTTGCAAAGGCACAATCTACAAGGAGGTGAACAACGGTCTCTTCCCCACCACAGCCACCTCGAGGGCAACGTGCCGAGGGGGTGAGACTCCTGGCGTGCTGGAAGGATCTGACGGGGAGGGCCTTTCTCACCACCAGCCAAGCTACGTCTTGGTGCTTGTTGGAAAGTTCTGGCGATGAGGCATTCTGCCAAATGACTTTGACAGTCTGCTCGGGGAACCATCCCACAGGATCCACCCTCTCCTTTTCCCGCAGGGCCTCTAAGTCGTTACGTGCCGACCACTGCCTGATGGACTTGTGGTCAAGGGTGTTTCTCTGCATAAATTTTTCCACCAGGGACAGGTGGTACAGCACGGTCCAACTACTTGGAGCATTCCGCGGCAGCGTGGCCAGACCCATCCTTCCCAACACCGGGGACAGGTAGAACCTCAGCACATAGTGACACTTGGTGTTGGCGTACTGAGGGTCTACGCACCGCTTGATGCAGTCACACACAAAGGTGGCTATCAGTATGAAGGCGATGTTGGGCACGTTTTTTCCCCCTTTATCTAGAGGCTTGTACATCGCGTCCCTGTGAACAAGATCCATTTTCGACCTCCAGATAAAGCGGAAGATAGCTCAGGTGATCGCCACCACGCAGGAGTGTGGAATGGGCCAGACCTGCGCCACGTACAGCAACAGCGAGAGTGCCTCACACCGGATGACCAGGTTCTTACCCGCAATGGAAAGGGAGCGTTGCTCCCACATGCCCAGTTTCTTTTTCACCATAGACACTCGCTCCTTCCAGTTTCTAACGCATGCCCTGGTCCCTCCGAACCATATCCCCAGCACCTTCAGGCCGTCAGCCCTGACAGTGAAGGGGACAAAGGATCGGTCAGCCCAGTTCCCAAAGAACATGGCCTCACTCTTCCCACGATTTACCTTGGCTCCCGAGGCCAGTTCGAACTGATTGCAGATGTGGATCAATCTGCGCACTGACAGCGAATCCGAGCAGAAGACGGCGACATCATCCATGTACAGGGAGGCTTTGACCTGAGTGCCTCCACTGCCTGGGATCGTCACTCCTCTTATGCCTGGATCCTTCCTGATGGACTCAGCAAAGGGTTCTATGCAACACACGAAAAGAACAGGCGAGAGAGGACAGCCCTGCCTGACTCCAGATTTAATCTGAAAGCTATCTGATTCCCATCCATTGATTGACCACCTGGCCGGGTTCATTCCCTAATACCAGGTCCAGTATTGCCCCTTCCCTAGTTGGACTATCTACATATTGTCTCAGGAAGCCCTCCTGGATGCACCTTACAAATTCTGCACCATCCAAACCCCTAGCGCTAAGTGATTCCCAGTCAATATAGGGAAAGTTAAAATCACCCACCACAACATCCCTATTGCTTTTACATCTTTCCAAAATCTGCCTACATAACTGTTCCTCAATCTCCCGCCAGCCACAAAGGAGAGCTGGGCCACAAACATTTTGCATTCATGGTAGCAAATCACAAATAAGATTTTTAAAGCAAGATGTTATTGATAGGTTACACTGTGCCTGTACCCACAGTTGTGGTTGGCTGTAAAGTGAGGCTTTGTGTAACCTGACCTGTCCCCTTTAAGGTGCTGTAAATGCGCACATCCCAAAGTCAAGCAGAGCTCAATGTCAAGGTGCATTTCTGTTGGTTGGCAATTGCTGCTAAATATCCAGTTTCCGGCCAGTAAGATCAGGAGAGCCTGCAGGAAATGATTTGTCTTTTTCTAATTTAAAAAGAAAAATGATTATTTTGAGAAGAGTGTTCAGTTGTGAGGCTATTTGAGACTGCAAGTGTGAGTTGCGCAATGCATGTGGGGGACTTTTAAGTGTTATCTACATACAACAACAACTTGCATTTATATAGCATCTTTCCTATAATGCAATGTCCCAAAGTGCTGCACAGGAACAAAATTTGACACCAACGTACCTGAGAGATAGGTGACCAAAAGCTTATCCAGAGAGGCACCTTCGAGAAAGGAAAGGCGGAGAATGGTCACCAATGGTGGAGCAATGGAAATTGGGGATGGCCAAGAGGCCAGGGTATGAACGTTAAATTTAAGACGTTACTGGAGAGAGGGGCGATGGATGAACAGGGTAAGCTGAAGGTCAGGATACAGGCAGCAGAACTTGGTGCGAGTTGCGATTTACAAACAATGGAAGATGGGAGGCCGTCCAGGAGAACATTTGATCACCTTTTCTACCTCTGCAGCAATTTTTGCTCTGTGTCACTGCTTCCCTTTGTAAAACACTTCAGGGTACTTCATTGTGAAAGCTGCTGTACGTTGCTAATGCAATGGGTTCATGCCTCTGATTTCCTCATGTGCCAAGTGCCTGATACCTGCTGCATGGTCTGGATATTGGGCACATTCCTGTCGGGAGAGAGAGAGAAATGTGCAAATGGTGTTATCTCCAACCGATTCTCACTGAGGGTACAACTCTGGAGAAAGACTGGCCCGGTTGGGGCTCTCTTCTTCAGAAAAGATATGGCCGAGGGATAACTTGTTGAGGCGTTTAAAATTATGAATGGTTTTGATGAGGGTAGATGTAGGGAAGATACCAAAACTTGGGCCCAATAATTATAAGACAGTCAATAATAAATCCAATAAGGTGAATTCAGGAGAAAGTTCACTCAGGGAGTGAACTTGCCACCACCTGGAGATATTGGGGCAAATAGCATAAATGCATTTAAAAGGAAGCTAAATAAGTACAAAAGGACTAGAAGGATATGCTAATAGGTTGAGATAAAATAATGTGGGAGTAAGCCTTTTTGCATATTAAAAACAAACACAGAATTACCTAGAAAAACTCAGCAGGTCTGGCAGCATTGGCGGAGAAGAAAAGAGTTGACGTTTCAAGTCCTCATGACCCTTCAACAGAACTGAGTAATATTAGGAGAGGGATGAAATATAAACTGGTTTAAGGTGTGGGGGTGGGGGGAGAGAAGTTGGGGTGGGTGGTGGTTGTAGGGACAAGCAAGCAGTGATAGGAGCAGATAGTCAAAAGATGTCACAGACAAAGGAACAAAGAGGTGTTGAAGGTGGTGATATTATCTAAACGAATGTGCTAATTAAGAATGGATGGCAGGACACGCATGGTACAGATAGCTCTAGTGGGGGTGGGGTGGAAAGACTAACAGGGCATTAAAAGTATAGATTTAAAAATAATGGAAATAGGTGGGAAAAGAAAAATCTATATAAATTATTGGAAAAAACAAAAGGGAGGGGGAAGAAATGGAAAGGGGGTGGGGATGGACGAGGGAGTTCAAGATCTAAAATTGTTGAATTCAATATTCAGTCCGGAAGGCTCTAAAGTGCCTAGTTGCAAGATGAGGTGCTGTTCCTCCAGTTTGCATTGGGCTTCACTGGAACAATGCAGCAAGCCAAGGACAGACATATGGGCAAGAGAGCAGGGTGGAGTGTTAAAATGGCAAGCGACAGGGAGGTTTGGGTCTTTCTTGTGGACAGACCGCAGGTGTTCTGCAAAGCGGTCGCCCAGTTTACGTTTGGTCTCTCCAATGTAGAGGAGACCGCATTGGGAGCAACGAATGCAGTAGACTAAGTTAGGGGAAATGCAAGTGAAATGCTGCTTCACTTGAAAGGAGTGTTTGGGCCCTTGGACTGTGAGGAGAGAGGAAGTGAAGGGGCAGATGTTGCATCTTTTGCGTGAGCATGGGGAGGTGCCATAGGTGGGGGTTGAGGAGTAGGGGGTAATGGAGGAGTGGACCAGGGTGTCCCGGAGGGAACGATCCCTACGGAATTACATATTAACACTGGAATAGGCCAGTACAATCGAATGGCCTGCTTCTGTGCTGTGACACTCAATCTAATTGTATTTCTACCCTGTGGCTCTTGCACATTTTGTTCTGTGGGTTACAGGGCTGTATGGACAGAAGTCAAGGGTGGCCAAGGGGACGGCCATGTTAACCCCACTCACCTGGTGAAAACTGAGTAGGAGAGTAGTTAAAAATTACTCAGATCATCCACCCACCCTCGAACTGACTTGTCGCGATATTGACCCATTCTGCTGAGAAGTCGGCAGCATCACCCAAATAAGGTCAGCAGAATCGTTTAATACAAAAGAAAGACTTACATTTATATAGCTCCTCTTACAACATCCCAAATGCTTTGCAGCCAATGAAGCACTTCTTGAAGTGCAGTTATTGTTGTAATGTGGGAAACAGGGCAGCCAATTTATACACTGATTGCTCACATAAACAGTTAGATAATGAGCCAATAATCTGTTTGACTAATGTTGGTTGAGGGGTAAATATTTGCCTCTGCTCTTCCTCAAATCGTGTCAAAGAATCTTTTATATCCATTTGAAAGGACAGACGGAGTCTTGGTTTAACATCCCATCTTAAAGACAGTACTTTTGACAGTGCAGCACTCCCTCAGTACTGCATTCGAGTGTCAGCCTAGATTTTGTGCTCAAATCGCTGGAGTGGGTCTTGGACGCACAATATTTGATTTCAAGGCAAGAATGCTACCAGTGAGTCACGGCTGGTACATATATGTTGGTTTCCGATGACATGTTTAGAATATGTCTCTAACGTGGCAGGAAATGACAATGTTTTCCACTGGGTCAGTCATGTTGGGAATTGGTTTGAGGCCAGGAGAGGCTGCGATAACTTTTAATACTCATTGACTTTATCCATGGAGACAAGATGTTCACTGTTGATTTCCTGGAACCAAAAGATGAAAGCTGAAGCTAGCCCCTACTGCAATCTCGGCCCTTTTTTCCAATCATTGGGAGAACTCGTGTGAGGTGGCCTGACAGCCAACCCTACCACTTTAGCTGTCCTTGGTGGGTGGTCTCCAAACCCACCCTCCATCTTGGTCATCTGAGAAATGAACTTAATTAAATCAAGTGCCCTGCTATAACGTCTTTAATAATAGCTTGTTTTTCCCTATGACAGGTGGCAAGCAAGCTGGCCTGTGTTTCCTGCTTTCTGTCTCCCTCCATTTTGAATAAAGGAGTTACATTCACTATTTTCCGAACTAATGGGAGCTTCCCTGAATCAAGGGAAATTTGGAAAATTAAAACCAACACATCAACTATCTCTAAGAGAATAGCAAAATACTGTAGATGCTGGAAATCTGAAATAAAAACAGAAAATGCTGGAAAAACTCAGCAGGTCTGGCAGCATCTGTGGTGAGAGAAAGAGAGTTAACATTTTGAGTCCATATGACTTCTTCAGAGCCAAAGAGAAGAAGAAATGTGATGGATTTTGTACTGTCTAGGAGGGGGTGGAGCAGTTGGAACAAAACGTAGGTCAGAGATAGGTGGGAGCTCGGGGGAGATTGACAAAGATGTCATGGAACACAAGACAAAGGTAGTGTTAAAGTCTAAAGAAGGTGCTGATAGTGGCATAATGTGTTAATAGCAGAACAAGGGTCAGCGCACTGTGATAGCACAACATAGAAAGAAGTGACAGATGGCCCTGTGGGAAGGTTGGGGGGATGCTGTTGGGGGAAAAAAGATTTAAAAATAATATTTTTATTTTATATTGTTAATGTTTTTCATTTTTTTGTTTTTTAAACTTTTTTTTAATCCTCAGTGGTGCTAATACCATCATTAATTAACAGCACCACCCCTCCACATTTTCCTGTCCTTCCTAAATGTCATGTACCCTTCAATATTCAGGTCCCAATCTGTCATCCTGTAGCCACATCTCTGTAATGGCTATCAGATCATACTTATTTATTTCTATTTGCACTATCAGTTCATTAGTTTTGTTTTGAATACTACATGTATTTAGATACAAAGCTTTTAGTTTTGTCCTTTTATTATTTTTGTAGCCTCTAGCCTTATCTGCTGATTTACTCTTATCCCTTCCTATCATGGTCTGTTTATCCTTCCCCATATTAATATGTTTCTCTCTTGTCTTGTCTGTACTCTTTGATTTACCGCATCTTCACAAATTTTCCCCCTTGCCCCCACTACTTAGTTTAAAACCTTCTCAGCTTCCCTAGTTACATGGCTCGCTAGAACACTGGTCCCAGCACTTCAGGTGTAGACTGTCCCAACGGTACAGTCTCGAAAGGGGCAAAAGGTGGGGAGGAAATAAATACAATAACTATCACTAGAGAAAAAGTGCTAAGAAAATTAATGGGGCTAAAGGCCCCTTGGACCTGATGGGGTGTATTCGAGGATATTAAAGGAAGTAGCTACACAGATAGTAGATGTACTGGTAGTAATCTTCCAAGAATCCTTAGATCCGGGATAAGTCCCAGAGGATTGGAAAACTGCCAATGTAACACCCTTATTCAAAAAGGGAGGTAGACAAAAAATAGATAACTATAGGCCAGTTAGCTTAACATCCATCATTGGGAAAATGTTAGAGTCTATTATAAAGGATATAATAGCAGAACATTTAGAAATGCATAATAAATCAAGCAGAGTCAGAATGGCTTCATGAAGGGGAAATCATGCCTAATAAATTTATTAGAATTTTTTGAGGGGGTAACATGCAGGATAGATAAAGGGGAACCAGTAGAGGTAATATATTTGAATTTCCAAAAGGCATTTGATAAGGTACTGCACATAAGGCTACTTAAAAAGATAAGAGCCCATGGTGTTGAGGGTAGTATATTAGCATGGTAGAGGATTGGCTAACTAATAGAAGACAGAGAGTTGGGATAAGGGGGGCATTTCCAGGATGGAAAACTAGGGATGCCACAGGGATCAGCGCTGGGGCCATTATTTACAATACATATTAATGACACGATAAGGGAAGTGCATGTATTATCGCCAAGTTTGCAGATGACACAAAAATAGGTGGGAAGGCAAGTGGTGAGGATGACACAAAGAATCTACAGAGGGATATAGACAGGATAAGTGAGTGGGCAAAAAACTTGGCAGATGGAATATAATGTGGGAAAATGTGAGGTTAGCACTTTGGTGGGAAGATTAGAGGAGCTGAATATTATTTAAATGGAGAAAGACTGCAGAAGGCTGCAACACAAAGGGATTTGGGGGTCCTTGTGCATGAATCCCAAAAAACTAACATACAAGTTCAGCAATTAATAGGGAAGGCAAATGGAATGTTGACCTTTATTTCAAAGGGAAAGGAGTATAAAAATAAAGAAGCCTTGCTAAAACTATACAAGGCACTAGTCAGATCACAACAAAAAGCTAAAAGCTACTGCGGATGCTGGAAATCCAAAACAAAAACAGAATTACCTGGAAAAACTCAGCAGGCCTGGCAGCATCGTCAGATAGTCAGATCACGCCTAGAACACTGTTAGCAGTTTTTGTCCCTTATCTATGGAAAGATATACTGGCATTGGAGGCAGTCCAGAGAAGGTTCACTAGGTTGATCCCGGGTATGAAGGGATTTTCTTATGAGGAGAGGTTGAATAGTTGGGCCTGTACTCATTGGAGTTTAGAAGAATGAGAGATGACCTTATTGAAACATATAAGATTCTTAGGGGGCTTGACAGGGTAGATGCTGAGAGGTTGTTTCCCCTTGTGGGAGAGTGTAGGACCAGAGGGCATAATCTCAGAGTAAGGGGTCACCCATTTAAGACAGAGGTGAGGAAGAATTTCTTTTCTCAAAGGGCAGTGAATCTGTAGAATTCTTTACCACAGAGGGCTGTAGAGGATGGGTCGTTTAGTATATTCAAGGCTAGGATATTCAGATTTTTATTCAGTAAGGGAATCCAGAGTTATGGGGAAAAGGCAGGAAAATGGAGTTGAGGATTATCAGATCAGCCATGATCTCATTGAATGGCAGAGCAGACTCGATGGGCCAAATGGTCTACTTCTGCTCCTACGTCTTATGGTCTTATGGTCTTACTTTCCCTAGTACTGGTGCCCCTGGTAAAACCTCTAGCTAAACTCTTGAGTAGCTGTGTAGATGGATGTGAGGAAAATGACAGGATCAGTGAAGTGTCAGCACTCAACAGAAATTTTACACTGAAGCTAACTCAGCCTTACGTTCCCAACACACTCTTCTCGCCCTTCAAACTCTGGCCTGCTGCTCATCCCCTTGCCGGTGCCATGTTCACAAGGGGAGAAGGTGGTATCATGGTAATTTCATTGGACTAGTAATCCTAGCTAATGCTTTGGGGGCAAGGGTTCAAATCCTGCCACAGCAGCTGGAGAAATTTAAATTCAATTTTTAAAAAACGTGAAATTGAAAAACTAGTCGCAGTAATGGTGACCTTGAAACTACTGTTGCTAAAAACCCATCTGGTTCACTGATGTCGTTTAGGGAATGAAATATGCCATCTGTACCTGGTCTGGCTGACATTTGACCCCAGACCCACAGCAATATGGTTGACTCTTAACTGCCCTTGGAAATGGTCCAGCAAGCTACTCAGTTCAAGGGCAATTAGGGATGGGCAACAAATGCTGGCATTGTCAGTAACACCCACATCCCATCAAAGTTCCCGAAGATCTTGTATGTGTCAACTGTGGCTCATTTGGTACCATCCTTGCCTCAGAGTAAGAAAGGTGTTGGTTTAAGCCCCACTTCTGAGATTTGAGCATAACAATTTAGGCTGACAGAGCAGTGTTGAGGGAGTGCTGTACTTTTGGAGGTGCTGTCATTAAACTGAGGCTACAACTTCTCTGACAGGTGAATGGCACTATTTTGAAGAACTGGGCAGCTCTCCCTGGTGTCCTGGATACTATCTGTCCCTTGGTCAATGATAATGTAACAGAAAACCTGATTATTACCATATTATTGTTTGTGGGTGCTTACTATGTACAAATTAGCTGCTGCATTTCCTACGTTGCAACAGTGACTACCCTTCAAAAGTACTTCATTAGCTGTGGGTCACCTTGGGAAACCCTGAGGTTGTGAAAAGCACTATATAAATGAAAGTTCTTCTGTTACTTTCCATCTTCTGTTCTGCAGTAAGTGATTGCTACTCTCAAGGAGACGCTGCTCCTTCGTGCTGCTTCCCACCGGGATTGTGGGAGCATTCAACTACACTCATATTGGGTGATACTTAGTGTTTTTAAATTTTACTTTGTGTTTTTTTTCCTTGGGGCTTCTCCCCATATGTGTCATAACCATCAACGTGCAATTCAAGCATTCCAAAATAAACACTTGTTAAATAAAATAAATGCACTGTAAACATTAACACCACAGAACCTGGTGCACAAGCAGCACAGTGTACAGAGTCTCTTACCACTATGGGAACATGCTAAACATGAAATCTGACCAATCTAATGCCAGTCATTTAATAGCCAGATCCCACATAACTAGAGTCATCTGATAACTAGAGTCTCTAGCAATTAAGAGATTCACCTCACGGCTGCAAGCAGGCCCTAGAGAAAAACCACAGGGGCGTTAAAACAAAATTGTGTGACCTTTGTAACTTTGAACACGCTCATTTATCAGCAATAAAAATACTGGAGATGGGAGAAAATAGGTCATTTGACCAGGTGGGGCAGTTGGAGGTGGGAGGTCATGTGATAAAACTTCCTATAATATGACCAAACTAAGTTGGCAACCTTGAGGCACAACCTGCGATTCAGCCTTCCAACATTATCAGTAGCCAGCTTATCAAGACTCCCTTGTTATTATTGATTCTAATTTTAGTAACCAGATCCCTCTTGTTTGTGTCTCAATTAACTATCACTATCTGATTTAAAAGTACATATATACATACTTAAAAATATATATGTAAATATATTCAATTAAACTATAAGCTACATTCAGCAGTGCAGAAACCGGCTGACATCCACCACTGGCTTGTACCATATATACCATATGTGATTTACTGTAATTTTTAAAAAAATATTCATTCATGGGATGTGGGCATCTCTGGCCATGCCAGCATTTATTGCCCATCCCAAACTGCTCTTGAGAAGATATTGGTGAGCTGCCTTCTTGAACAGTGTATGAAGTCCACGTAGTATAGGTACACCCACAGTGCTGTTAGGGAGGGAGTTCCAGGATTTTTACACAGTGACAGTGAAGGAATGGTGTGTGCCATGGAGGGGAACTTCTAGGTGGTGGTGTTCCCATATATCTGCTGCCCTTGTCCTTCTAGATTGTAGTGGTCGTGGGTTTGGATGGTGCCGCCTAAGGAGCCTTGGTGAGTTTCTGCAGTGCATCTTGTAGATGGTACATACTGCTGCTACTGTGCGTTGGTGGTAGAGGGAGTGAATGTTTGTGGATGGGTGCCAATCAAGTGGGCTGGTTGGTCCTGGATGGTGTCAAGCTTCTTAAATGTTGTTGGAGCTGCACTCATCCAGGCAAGTGCAGAGAATGTGGACAGGCTTTGGGGAGGCAGGAGGTGAGTTACTTGCTGCAGGATTCCCAGCCTCTGACCTACTCTTGTAGCCACAGTATTTATATGGCTAGTCCAGTTCAGTTTCTAGTCAATGATAACCCCCAGGTTGTTGTTAGCTGGGGATTCAGTAATGGTAATGTCATTAAATGTCAAGGGACAATGGTATGATTCTCTCATGTTGGAGATGGTCATTGCCTGACACTTGTGCGGCACGAATGTTACTTGCCACTTGTCAGCCCAAGCCTGGATATTGTCCAGGTCTTGCTGCATATGGACATGGACTGCTTCAATATCTGGCGAGCCATGAATGTTGCTGAATACTGTGCAACCATCAGCGAACATCCACACTTCTGACCTTATGATGGAAGGAAGGTTATTGATGAAGCAGCTGAAGATGGTTGGGCCTAGGAAACTACCTTGAGGAACATGCTACCCTGAGGAATTACAGCAATACCAGAGTAGATTTTAAAAACCCAAGCGCTGAATGCTAATAGTGGAGTTCTGGGCTCAGAGGTCAGGATCTTCTGTCTATTAGTGGCTGATGTTTGTTTTTATTCTTTCACAGGATGTGGGCATCGCTGGCTAGGCCAGCATTTATTACCCACCTCTAATTGCCCTTGAGAAGGTGTTGGTGTGCACTCTCAAGATTGGAGGTTCTGCTCTGGAAGCATGAATCAATAGTATGAAACAGCACAGAAGGAGGCCATTTGCCCTATCGTCTCTGTGATGGCTCTTTTAAAGAGCAAACCAATTAGTCCCACTCCCTTGCTCTTTCAGCACAGCCCTGGAATTTCTCTTTTTAAAGTAAATATTCCATTTCCTTGTTATTGTTGAATCTGTTTCCACCACTCTCTCAGGCAGTGCATTCCGGGTCATAACCATCACTGTTATTTCCCATCTGGTTCTTTTACTAACTACCTTATATCTGTGTCCCCTGATTACTAACCCTTCTGCCAGTGGAAACATTTTCTCTTTACTTACTGCATCAAACTCCTTCATAGTTTTAAACACATCTATTAAATCTCCTATTGGCCTTCCCTGCTCTGAGGAGCACAATCCCAGATTCCTAGTCTTCCCACACAAATGAAGGTCCTCATCTCTGGCACAATTCCAGTAAATCGCCTCTGCACAATCTTCAAGGCGTTGACAAACTTTCTCAGTGAGGTACCCAAAACTGGACACAATATTTCAGGTGAGGCCACACCAGTGATTTATAAAAGTTTGAAGTAACTGCCTTACTTTTGAACTTTTATTAAGCTCCCAACAAGCTACCCTGCTGTGTATAAGGCATGGTTTACATGTAACAGTGAGTGAGGGTCTTGAGGCCAAGTCTGGAGGCTGATTCTGGGGATGGGGCGGATAGTGAAGTGCTAGTCTGCTGTTTGTTGGCTCTTGGTTGTGCCGATAAAACATTACTAATGACTTAATGCAAGTGGGGTGAAAGCCCAGAAACGGAATGTTTCAAAGCAACCAGTTACCTCCCAGCTTATCAGGAACAAGGACCATATCTTAAAACTTCTCTTCTTGTCAAGTCCCAGTTCTTCTCAATTGATCCCAATTAATTTTGCCGTTAGCAATAGCTGCTTTACCATTAATTTCCGACTGTTTCAATTTCATATATAAACACTTTATTACTTTCACATGGCCAGTCAGATCCAAGCTCACTTTAAATGGGTAATGTAATCAAAAGTCTTCACCAAACTGCTGCAGCTGTCACCCACAGCAAGTGGCGGATGAGCTTCTTGTTGGTTCTTTTTGTGAAGTGTTCATCTTAGAAAAAAACCAACAGCATCACATCATCAAATGCTGAAATTCTCACTTTGCAGCCGCTAACGCTCTTTAGTGGATGTACTCAAAGTGGTGTGCTCTACCGTAGAATGTAGATTAGTTGAGCAGGTGGAAGAAAGCAGAGGGGACAAGAAAGAAAGTCTTGCATTAACAGAGTGTAGTTTATGACCTCGGGGCATTCTGAAACCTTTTATAGCTCATGAAGTACTTTCTTGGTTTAATCACTATTGTAATTTCAGAAACACTGCAGCCAATTTGTACACAGCAAGGTCCCACAAACAGCATTGATCAAATTGTTTGTTTTTATTGATTTTGTTTGAGGGAAAGATGTTGGCTAGTATACCAGGAAGAACTTCCCTGCTGCCCATCAAAATAATGCCATGAGATTTCTGATGTTCAACTGAGAGGGCAGACAGAGTCTTGGTTTAATGTGTTATCCAAAAGATAGTACTGCTGACAGGGAAGCATTCCCTCAGTATGTCACTGGAGTGCCAGTCTAGATTATGGGCTCAAGTCCCAAGACTGGGTCTATGAACCCAGAACCTTCTAACTCACAATCAAGACTGCCATAGCTAATGAATGTTCCCAAAGTCCAAGGTGTTCTCAACTGTTGACCCTGAGCCATGGTGTGAACATGCTCCAGCTTCTTCAGTGTCCCCAGATAACTAAAGTCCCTCACCCCTGGTATCATTCCCCTGAAGCAAGTGCACCTCTTTGTTTAACTTCAGGCGCTTATTGCAATTTGCAATGAAATCATTGATACTCCACCAGTTGTTTGTTAAATGTCCATTTTTGGGAATTACAGTAAAAAGAAAATTTTTTAAAAAGTGAAAAGCAAGTTAAATTGTAAATTCACATATGCCAGTCACTCACTGTATATCATTCCTCTTCTTGCTTTAACAAAAAATCTGTAGGCAAAAAATACATTATCAAAGATAGAAATGTGACATAAGGATGGTTATACAGATTAGCGAGGTATAGCATTATGGCCTGGTTTATGTTGGGTTGCCTGCAGCAAGGGTTCAATACCCCTACCTCCAATTCGTCTTCCTTTCCAAGTTTAAATAGCCTGTTGAGCCTCACTGCCTGGGCTCTTACATGGAGAATGGTCACTTGGGTGAGGTAGCAGAGATCCATTTATGCACTACTTCACTGCAAAGGTGCTGTCTTTCAAGTGAGACATTATACCGTGGCTCCAACTCTCCTCTCAGATGGATGTAAAAGATCCCATTGCACTATTTCGAAGAACATAAGAAATAGGAGCAGGAGTAGGCCATTTGGCCCCTTAAGCTTGCTCAAACCTTCAATAAAATTATGACTGATCTGATTGTAGTCAAAGCTCTACTTTCCTGCCTGCCCCACCATAACCCTTGACCCCCTTGTAGATCAAAAATCCATCTAGCTCAGCCTTGAATATATTCAATTACCCAGCCTCCATTGCATGGAAGAGAATTCCAAAGATTAACGACCCTCTGAGAGAAGAATTTCTCCTCATCCCCATCTTAAATGGGAGACCTCTTATTTTGAAACTGTGCCCCCTAGTTCTCGATTCCCCAACGAGGGGCCCCTCAGTCTCTCTCAGCATCTACCCTGTCAAGTCCCCCCACAGAGTCTTATATGTTTTAATAAGATCACCTCTCAGTCTTCTAAACTTTAATGAATATAGGCCCAACCTGCTCAAGCTTGCCTCATAAGACAACCCCTTCATCCCAGTAATCAACCTAGTGAACCTTCTCTGAATTGCTTCCAATGCAAGTATATCATTTCTGAAGTAAGGAGACCAGAACTATACATCATACTCTAGGAGCAGAACCTTGTGGAGGTGACAGGGTCTCCTGTCAATTGACAATTAACAGGCCAGCTGTGGCCCTTTCCCCAGGACCAAAGGCTCTGGAGGTGGAAGTCCCAACCACCGAGAATTGCCGGCCAATCAAAGGCCAGCAGCTCTATTGAATGGCAGCACCACTGGAGATGTGGTGGCTGCTGCCAATGCGACAGCCACATGAGGCCTAGGATGGTCATTGGAGCCCAGGCCAGAGGTGAGTGATGGCAGGAGGAGGGTCCTGGGGCGGGAGTCATGGGTTGAGGGTCACGGGGTGGAGAGCGGCAGCATCTTTAGTACTCCTATGTACTGCATATTCAAAATTCGGGCACTTGCACATTTCACAGGCATATGATTTTCCATTCATTAAAATCGAAATGACTGCACGCCCAAATTCTCTGTACTGTGCTGGTTTCTGGCATGTGTAGCTCAGACTGGGAGCACTAAGGACAAGTGCTTTTCCCCCTCAGGCATGGTGTTGGCACCGAGCTGCAGAAGTCACACTAAGCGATATTCCACTGCCGATTTTAAATCCTGTAAAAGCCCATGAGATTTCTTGGAACCTGATGGCTGGGTTACTGAGGCACAATGTTTGTGTTTATGATAAATGAAGCAGAGATGTACCTAATTGACTTGTGCATTAGGGACAAAAGGCAGTGTTGGAGTGATTGTTTCAGGAGCATTGTAAATTCATGCCACTGTGTCCTGGTCCAGGTTTGAAAGCCCAGCACTAAATTCGCACAATGGCATCACAATGGGTGACATGGTGGCACAACAGGTGTACTTTGCCAAGGATTAGTTGGACATGGTTTGATACCCAGTTTTCCTACTTGATGTGCCAGAAAAAGGATAGGTATTTCCTCCACTTATATGGAGAAAGGAATAGAATATGGTCATAGGGTTAGATGAAGATAGGTGGGTGGAGGCTTGTGTGGACCATAAACACCAGTATGAGCTAGCTGGGCTGAATGGTTTGTTTCCTCCTTAACTAATGAGTTTTAAGGATAGAGAAAGAAACAGAGGAAAAATAAACTTTGATACAGCAAAAGAAATAAAGAGAGGGAAAGAAAGATTGTCTTAAGGGAGAAAGAAGAAACGGACAGGAAGGCAACGTAAGAAAAAAATGAAAACATTTCACATTTTTCTTTTAAAAGCCTCTAGGAACAAATTACTACCTCTGTTTCAATTGGTCCCCTTCTGGGTCAGAGAGATTGAGCAGCATTTCTAGAACATAAATCTTGTCTTTAAAAGGTCCTTACATTGTGAAATAGCAGCCCTAACTTTCTGTGGCAGATTTAGTAGGTATCTATGGCACAAACCTAGCAATTTTTTTGAAAATCAAGGCAAGGTTGATTCCATTTCACAACAATTCGCAACTCAATCTGCAGGCTGGATTTTCATTTTCAAGAGGGATGTTTTCCAGCTCTCAGTGCACCCACCTCGGGAGAAAGTGCCTGCAAATGCGGGCCCTTTGTTCTGGGGGGTGGGGAGTGGCAGTTGATAACAGGAGTTGGACCTGCTACTCCTGGAAAGCCTTCGGAGGCAGTCACAGGGCTGCCAGACTGTCCCAATTCTAATAATGACAGCAAAACAAAAAACAGTCCACTAGCCCTCACCACTCACACCCACACACACTCCCCATGCCCCATCCATGCCAACTCATGCCACCTCATGCCCCCCACCCACCCCCCCCCATGGCCTCTCATACCCTCTGTGCCAAGCTATGACTCTCCAACTAATTCCCTGGCCCCTCATAGCCTCCATGCCAAGATATGCCCCTCCACCCAACCCCTTAACGCCTCATAGCCCCCATGCCATTCACCCACTATACACTCTGTACAGAGCCTATGAACCCGATAATAACAATAGGATGTGTGAAAAAGCTTTTAAAGTAATTAATTCATACCTTTCTGCTTTCTTATAAAAAACTTTTCACTACAGCCCTATAAAAGTGTCAATCATCCAGATCGTTTAAAGTGTCAAAAGCAGAAACTACAAACGCTTAAATCCTTATTATCTTGTGACCCCATGCAATTGGCAGTAGGTAACAGTGCTAGAGCTGTCAATCAAGCAATGTTTTCCCTCGGCGCCGCTGTTTCTCAGCCAAGAATGCATAATGGGATACAAGATTTATTTGCACAAGATAAAGAGGTTTCAAGTGTTTTCAGTTTCTGGTATTGATACTTTTAAGGGTCTGGATGATTGACCCTTTTATAGGGAAGTAGTGAAACAGTTTTTTTCAGAAAGTTGGAAGTTATGATTGAATGACAGTTTTTTCAATGCTTTCGTATTTTTACTATACGGTTCATTAGTTCTGTACAGAGGGTATAGTAGGCGAATGGGCATGGAAGTGCCATAGCTTGGCATGGGGGGTATGGGGGGCCATAGGAGGTGGGTAGAGCAGCATAGCTTTGCCTAGAGAATATGAAGGGCCTTTGTGGGGTGGGTGGAGGCACATAGCTTGACATGGAGGGTATAAGGTTCCATGGAGTGTGGGTGGAGAGACGTAGCTTGGCATGGAGGGTATTAGGGCCATAGAGGGTGGGTGGAGGTGCATAGCTTGACATGGAGGCTATGAGGGGCCATAGTGGGCGGATGAAATGACATAGTTTTACCTAGAGAGTATGAGGGGCTATTGGGGGTGGTTGGAGGTGCATAGCTTGATATGGAGGCTATTGGGACCATTTGAGGAGTGGGTGGAAGGGCATAGCTTGAGATGGTGAGCACTGGTAAGGCCCTTTGAACTTACCTTTCAAAAGGTTCCCTCACCCAGGCTATTGTTCACGACACCCCTAAATTGCCAAGAATCATGAGTCCTTTAAAAGGTAGCCCAACTCCATGAAAATTGCGAAGGACTAGGACATGCCTATTCCCGCAATGGAGTTGGTCCAGTCGGGAGTGCAGGATGTAGGCTTGTGACCTGAACCAGCCGACACCCTTAACCTGCACTGGTGAAAATTGGGGGGCACTGGGAATGGGGCCTGGAATCTGGGAATTGGGAGCTGGCCGCCATTTTTACGCCTCCACGGAGTCTCCCCGACCCCATGAAAATCCAGCATTGCATCTCTTCAAATTACTGGGTTATTTGTACATTCATAACAGTGCACACATTAAACTATTTATCCAGCAATTCTGGGCCATAATCCTCTTCTTTGGCTTGGCTGATTATGCTACTCAGACATTTTTCTATGCTATAGGTGCTAAATAAATGCAGGTTGTTGTCAGCATCCTTCTTCTCTGATATTCTTGGCCTTAGGGAAACAAAAATTGAACTTTCCCTTCTTTGCTTTACCATTCAGCTCCTAACTTTTCCCATTTTGCATAATGTTATTTTTCTTGAGTTCCTCTCCTGTCTCCCCTGTCCAAACTCATCTTTCCATGAAACCCAGTTTCTCCTTCCTTGATCCTATTCCCAAAACACTGCTACCAGCCAACTTCCCTTCCTGGCCCCATGTTTGTTGTTAACGGTTTCACTCCTCAGGTACAGTCCCCTTCAAACCTGCCATCATCAGCCTCCTCCTTTGATGCCTCTGTCCTTGATCACTACCGTTATGTCTCCAACCTCCCTGTCCTTTCAAAAATCCTTGAACGTGTGATTTCCTCCCAAATCTGTATCTGTTTTTCCCACGACTCCATGTTTGAACCTCTCCGATCAGGTTTCTGCCCCAGCCACAGCACTAAAATTTATCAATGTCATAAATGATATCCTCTGTGACTGCGGTAAACATTTCCTCCTCATCCTTCTCGACCTATCAGCAGCCTTTGACATTATTGACCATGCCATCCTCCTCCAATGCCTCTCCTCTGTTGTCCAGCTGGGCGGGAATGCACTTCGTAGATTCCATTGTCACCTATCCAGTCATGGCTACAGAATCACCTGCGATGGCTTCTTTTCCTTCTTCTGCACTATCTATCCTTGGCCCCCTCCTATTTCTCATTAACAAGCCGCATTTCAAAAGAGTTCATCCAAAAACACAACAGCAGGTTCCACATCAACATCCCTGCTCTCACCCTTCCACTGCCTGTGATTTTTCACGCTGCCTGTCCAGCTTCTGGCATCGGATGAACAGAAATTTCCTCCAGTTAATTATTGGAAAGACCAAAGCCATTGCCTTCAGCCGCCGCCACAAACATTATTCCCTAACTACTAACTCCAGCCTTCTTCGGGGCCCTTGTCTTAAGCTACCTTGGAGTCCTATTTGACCCCAAGAATAGCTTTCCCTCCCCCCATGTCCGCCAAGATCACTGCCTTCCACTTGTGTAATATTACCTTTGTCCCTAGCTCAGCTCATTGGCTGCTAAAATCTTCATTCCAGTGCTCTCCTAATGGACATCCCACATTGCAACTTGCATAAACTTGAACTCATCCAAAATTCTTCTCCACAAATCGTAACTCACACCAAATTCCTTTTGCCCATCACTCCTGTGCTTTCTCACTTACATTGTCTCCTGGTCTGCAACGCTTTGATTTAAAATTCTCATCCTTATTTTCAAATCCCTTCATGACCTTGATCCTACATAACTTCTCTTCCAGCCCCACAACACTTTTAACTCCGGCCTCTTGTACATTCCTAGTTATACTTGCTCCACAATTGGCGGCTATGCCTTCAGCTGTCTGGGCCCTAAGTTCTGGAGTTCTCTCCATAAAACCCTCTGCCTCTCCATTTCTCTCCCCTCCTTTAAGATACTCCTTAAAAACCTCGGGCAGAATTCTCCCGTTGGGCAGGCCCCGCACACCCATGTGTAAAATAACGTCAGTCTCCCCCTAGTGACCTGGTGTCAAATTTTGTTTGATTACACTCCTGTGAAGCGGCTTGGGATGTTTTACTATGTGAAAGGTGTTATATAAAGGCAAGTTGTTAGTGTCTGTAACACCTACTGCATTTTTATGTTAATTATGTATTTTTGATGTCAACTTAATGCTCTTTTTATTCAAAAGAATTGAAATGTTTTGGTCTCTGATCTCATGTAATCTACTGTAAGGATGGGCCGCACAATGCTCCCAAGCCTCCTAAATACCTTTAATGTAGCAAAGAACCTGGGCGAGATATTTCCTACAAGAAGTACGATTTTTCTCCTTGCTGCGGCTCTCCCAACATTATTACAAGGCATTGTGAAACTGGGATAGGAACATTGGAGCAGGAGTAGATCATTCAGGCCCTTGAGCCTGTTCTACCTTTCAGTTAGATCACGGTCAATCTGCACCTTAACTCTATTTATCTACCTTAGTTCTGCATCCATTAATAAGCTGACCTGACACAAATCTATCAACCTCAGTTTTGAAATTTTCAGTTGACCCCCTAGCCTCAACAGCCTTTTGGGGAAGAAAGTTCCAGGTTTTCAGTACAATTTGTGTGAAGAAGTCCTATCTGACATCAACCCTGAATGACTGAGCTCCAATTTAAAGTTATGCCACCTTGTTCAGTACTCCTCCACTCAAGGAAATAGTTTCTCTCTACCTTATCCAACCCTTTAACCATCTTAAACATCTCAATTTGATCGCCCCTGAAATCTTCTATACTCAAGGGAATAACCTGTCCTTATAAATTTAAGCCTTTTAGCCCTGGAACTAGATCAGGAGAATTGGAACTGGGCTGAAATAATGGTGTTTGGCAAATGGGTGGTTTAACACTAAGGTCACTAGTGTCTCACTATTTTCAGCACTGAATTACAGAGTGGAGCCAATAACGTGACATTAATTTTGATGTCATTGACACCTTATTGTCACATGATGCAAGGCAATTGACATCTGTTTACAAACCTTTGACTGAATTTTCCAAGGCTAATTTTTGAGGAAAAAAATACAGTGGAATTATATACATTATGTTATTCAGCATGGTCTGCCACACTCGACAAAATAAAAATAAAATAAAGTTAGCATTTTAATTTAAATTTATGTAAAAAAAGAGTCAGGTCATCTCAGGTACTCTGATTGTTACATGACCAAGATTGGCCGAGGAGATGGAACTGGCGAGAGTGATGTATAACCTGTCACTCTCGGAGTGAAATTCAGCGTCAAATGTTCAGTTACATTGAAGAAAGCATTAAAAATATTGTCCAAGCTGTTCTGATTTAAGAAATACCCCTATCCCTGCACAAAGATTGTGAGACACACATATTAGGGAATGCAATCAAAAATATCATCATAAAATACAATTTGAAGCCACAATTACAGAGGGTTTAGGCATGGCGCTCTATGAAAAACCTGTCATTTTTCACTGTCAATTTTCTGTTGCCACTCATTTCAGTTTGATGGTTTATAGCTGAAATTACAGAACTGAGATTGGGGAAGGAACAAATGAGTTGAAGAATCAGAACGGCACATTCTTTGAGCTCATTTTCATTATAGACACTTTCGTTTTGAAACAAAGAACATCTGATATTCCAATTAGTATTTTGTGCTCCTGTTTTTCTGGTGATTTTCTTTCTCTCCTCAGCAAGGTAAGGGGCGTTCGCATTGAGGAATGAAATAATTTTAATTCCAGACACTTGAGGCAAGTTTTGACTGTACCTACCTGTTGGGAAAATGATGGGATCGAACGTGACCCTGGGTTTTACTAGCTGCTGCAGTCACTGGACAACAGATAAAACTAGTTTCCTACTCAATTCCGTGGGTTTCCTGCTCCTCGAGTTAGGTTAAGATGGCTTTCTCAGATCAGAGTCAAAGGGCTGAGCTCAGGTATAGCACAGAAAGATGAAAGAGTAAAGCTTTATCAACTCTGCCGAATAATATACCTCTGTCACAGTTTCCTTGTGATTGCAGATGACACCTGAGCCTATATAAAATACTGAAGCCTTGAAATTACAGTGGGATCTAAGCAAATGTCTAACCCACTGACCTGGGATGTGTCTTTTGGCTGTTTTAGTGTAGATCTTAAAATAGGAGGAATCTTGTGGGGGTCGGTTAGTTCAGTTGGCTAGATGCCTAGAATCTGTCGGCTGTGGTAGTTTATGAAGGGTTGCTTCCTTCACTGGCTGCGTGTTTAATATGGAGCGGTGCCCCTCAAACACTTGTATCCCTCTAACAGAGAGAGGTGGTCCCTCATGAACTATAGTTTATTAACAAAAAAATTGCCAGGCAAATACAACATGTTTGCCTGCTAGTATCCTAGTGGCATCATTTCAGGGCCTAACTAGAAGAGTGAGGAAGTGCTTTGAGGTTGCAACTAGTTGGTTAAATTGCAATAAATTATCACTGGCCATTGTACTTTGTCTTTATTCATTCAGGGATGAGGACATTGCTGGCTAGGCCAGCATTTACTGCCCATCCCTAATTGCCCTTGAGAAGGTAGCGGTAAGCTGCCTTTGTGAACCGCTGCAGTCCCTGTGGTGTAGGTAAACCCACAGTGCTGTTAGGAAGGGAGTTCCAGGATTTTGACCCTGTGTCAGTGAAGGACTAGCGATATAGTTTCAAGTCAGGATGGTGAATGACTTGGAGGGGAACTTGGAGGTAGTGGTGTTCCCATGTGTCTGCTGCCTTGTCCTTCTAGATTATAGTGGTCGTGGGTTTGGAAGGTGCTCTCTAAGGAACTTTGGTGAGTTCCTGCAGTGCATCTTGTAGATGGTACACACTGCTGCTACTGTGCTTTGGTGGTGGAGGGAGTGAATGTTTGTGGAAGGGCCAGTCAAGCGGACTGTTTTGTCCTGGATGGTATCAAACTCTTTGACTGTTGTTGGAGCTGCACTCACCAGGTAAATGGAGAGTATTCCATCACACTCCTGATCTGATCTATGATCACCACACTTCTGACATGATCTGTACAGTGATTTCACTCAGAAATTCTATAAGATTGACAGAGAGAACATGCTTCCACTAGTGGGGGAGACTAAAACTTGGGGTCATAAATATAAGATGGTTATCAAGGAATTCAGGGCACAGTGTGAATGTGGAATATGCCAATATATGGGGAAGTTAAGGTGAATAACACAGATGCATTTATGAAGAAACTAGATGAGCACGTGAGGGAACAAAGAATAAAAGGATATATTGATAGGATTAGACGAAGTTGAGTGGGAATGTAGGAATTAACTATGACGTTCACACCTTATACATGGCTTGTTAGAGTGAGCTGCGGAGACTTGAATCTTCCTTAACTGAAACACTGGGAAGAATTTTAACTGATAAGGGGTTGTAGGGGCAGTTAGCATGTTTGGGGACATGTAGGAAAGTTAAAGCCCTGAAAGGCGTGCTGTGTTGGGAACCCGACATGATCCCTCCCACTTATAGGTTTAACCCCAGCAGGTTTGCGGGGAACCCTTGGGGAGCTGTCAGGTAAGAGACCATTAATTAAGACTTTAACCCAACATTGTGGCTTTAGCAGCCAGCACATGGGTTTCCTGAGTTGTGTGAAACTTGCCAGGACCAACGAGGTGAGAGCACAATGTAGACTTATTGGATAATGAAACTGAGAGGCTTGGAAGCCTTTAAAGAGTGCAATTGCAAAGCCTGTGACCAGCTACAGTGAAAAGTTTGTGTTCACAAAATTTGTTTTGACAGCCTTTTTTTTTGTTCTTGCGATGTAAGCATCCCTGCAGGACCAGCATTTATTGCCCATTCTTAATTGTCCTTGTGGGATTAATGGTGAACTGCCTTCTGAATTGCTGCATGTGGTGTAGGTACACCCACAGTGCTGTTAGGGATGGAGTTCCAGGTTTTTGACCCAGCGACAGTGAAGGAATGACATTATAGTTCCAAGTCAGGATGGTGTGTGGCTTGGAGGTGAACTTGCAGGTGGTGGTGTTCCCATGTGTCTGCTGCCCTTGTCCTTCTTGGTGGTAGAGGTTGTGGGTTTGGAAGGTGCTGTCTAAAGGAGCCTTGGTGAATTGCTGCAGTGCATCCTGTAGATGGTACATATTGCTTCGCAGGTCATTTTCAACTTTCCTCACCTTAACTGCAGCATGGGAATAACTTAAGCAGCTATAGCCTGGTCCTCTAATAGCGAACAACAAGAGCAGCCACACCAGAAGCACCAGCACCAGGGACAGCAACACCAGGAGCAACTGCCTTCTCCGCAGCCACGTGTTACTCAATATGACAAAGGAAATGGACACTGAGCTCCAGTTCAAAGAAAGCAATACCCCCAGCACAGGGTCTGCAGACAGAGAATGAGCTTCCTCAACATGACGGATTGACAGTGCCTCATGAGGCTAGGGCTTTTGTGGCAGGTCATTGTGACTGTAAACTGCTGGAACAAGACCTCCTTTCAAGAAGGCCAAGTGGGCAGACATTACTAGTGGTCGTCAAGATCGCCTCGGTCCTGAATTTCTTTACCTCCTGTTTCTTCCAGGGATCTGCAGGTGACATCTCTGGGATCTTACAACCTGCTATCCATAAGTGCATCTCCCAAGTGACATTACAATTCACGGTTGTAAATACTAAACACCACTGAGTGGGGATATACCTAGAACAAGATGCCCATGTTTGTCAGGGCTGCTATTTATGTGAACTTAGCCACTGATGGGGCCAGTCAGAGACAGAGGCTGTCAGCTTCACTGCAGTGGCTGGATTCCCTCAGATACAGAAAGTCATTGACTGCCCATATATGGCAATCAAGGCCCCCTCAGATCAATCATTAATTACAAAGGATTCCACTCCCTCAATGTTCAAATAGTTTGTGACCACTGGATGGTGGTCATGTATGTCTGCGTTAGACATCCAGGGAGCTGCCATGTTTCATTCATTGGCAGCAATTACATCTCCCACAGGTTGTTGCTCTTCCACACAGCATCAGTGACTGGCTCCTGGGAGACAAGGGCTACCCTCTGAAGACCTCACTCACGATTCCTATAAGGAATCCTACCAGTAAACCAGAGCATAAATACAGTAGGAGTGACATCACCACATGAACGATAATAAAACAAGCCTTTGGGTTGCTCAAGGTATATCCTTCTCAGTCCCCCGATTGTTCTGTCACACATTTACCAGGTGCTTTTTGGTGATTGTGTCTTAGTTTATCACTGATTCAAGACTAAATGATAGAGGTGGCGTGGGGTGTCAAAACCTAAATGTCGTGAGGTTCACTGCCTCCTCATGGAGGTCGCTTCTCACTTGGATCCATGTTTTGTTATGGAACCTGTAAGATATGGCCTTTTTGCCTACTTTCAATTGTTACTGATTTGTATACAACTATGGCCCCCTTTCCAATCATAGTGTCAGCATTTACATGTCCAGATAGAAACAAGGGCTTGGCCTCCCTTGTCTTTGTGTTCAGCCTCAGTACAGGCTTTCATTCTTTAGCAGTTAAGTAGAGGTCTTAAAGCAAATGAGCATTCTAGCTATGAGGAAATCCTAACTTAAACAGCATTCTCTTTGTAGTATTATCAACATCCTGGGGCTACCATTGACCAGAACCTGAACTGGACTAGCCATATAAATACTGTGGCTACAAGAGCAGGTCAGAGGCTAGGAATCCTGTGGCGAGTAACTCACCTCCTGACATCCCAAACCTATCCACCATCTACAAGGTACAAGTCAGGATTGTGATGGAATACTATCCATTTGCCTGGATGAGTGCAGCTCTCACAACACTCAAGAAGCTTGACACCATCCAGGACAAAGCAGCCGGCTTGATTGGCACCCCATCCACAAATGTTCACTCCCTCCACCACCAACGCACAGTAGCAGCACTGTGTACCACCTACAAGATGCACTGCAGGAATTCACCAAGGCTCCTTAGACAGCACCTTCCAAACCCACGACCGCTGCCATCTAGAAGGACAAGGACAGCAGATACATGGGAACACCACCAGCTGGAAGTTCTCCACCAAGCCACTCACCATCCTGACTTGGAAATAAATTGCCGTTCGTTCAGTGTCGCTGGGTCAAAAATCCTGGAACTCCCTTCCTAACAGCACTGTGGGTGCACCTACACCACAAGGACTGCAGCGGTTCAAGAAGGCAGCTCACCGCCACCTTCTCAAGGGCAACCAGGGATGGGCAATAAATACTGGCCCAGCCAGCGAAGCCCACATCCCGTGAATTAATTTTTAAAAATTATGCCTCCTTTATTAGTATTAGTAGTCTTGTCAACTTAGTGTTAAATTGAAAGCTAGCAAAGCTTTAATGCTGAAAAAATGATAAAAGAGAATTACGTTTGAGAGTACATATGACTACACATAGGATTGATAATAGATAACAGTACAGGGTCAGCTAGCTTAGGTGGCTAGAACAGAATGACACCAAAGGTGAGGGTTCAATTCCTGTACCAGCTGCAGTAGTTCCTGAAGACCTGCTCCTTTACCTTACCCCATGCTTGATGTGGAGTGGGGTCCTTCAAGCTATGTAACCCATTGTCTCTCTCTCTCCAGTGGACAGATATATGGCCTTTGTGGACCACGGCTAATTACCTACCTAGAGTTGGCTTCATCTCTCAAACTGCTCCTCCCTTCCTTAAGCTGCATTAACAATGTTCTTGTGTAAATCAGATATCCTCCATCTGTCACCAGTTGATCTGAAGGCCTAAAAGCAGTTCACTTTTGAAGAACAGTAATTCCAGCCAAAGCTCTATTTATTTAACCCCTTCAAGCCTAGTCCCTCCAAGTAACCTCCTCAGGCCATATTCCTACCATCCCTGTCTTATGGGGGAAGAGCTACCTCTGACTCCTCCCTCAATCTTATTTCTTAGCCTTCTACTAAGGCCCACTACTTCTAAATTATTAGCACATTGGCCAAGTCTTTTAAGCATACATCTCAAACATTGTGGTGCAGACAAAGAAAATCATAATACATTGTACAGAAACAATTAGTTTACCACACCAAGAAAATCATTGACTTAAATTCTCCAGCTCTCCTATTACCCATATCCATCCTGTGGATAGAGTCATAGAGTCAAGAGGTCTACAGCACAGAAAAAAGCCCTTCAGCCCATCGAGTCTGCGCCAGTCAAACAAGTACCTAGCTATTCTAATGCCAATTTCCAGCACTAGGCCCATAGCATTGTATGCCATGGCATCGCAAGTGCACATCCAAATACATCTTAAATGTTACGAGGGTTTCTGTCTCTACCACCCTTTCAGGCAGTGAGTTCCAGATTCCCACCACCCTCTGGGTGAAAAAATTCTTCCTCACATCCCCTCTAAACCTCCTGCCTCTTACCTTAAATCTATGCCCCCTGGTTATTGATCCCTCCACCAAAGGGAATTCTTGCTAATTTCTCCCTGGCATTCAGTTGTCCCAATCCAAATTGTATAATTCTCATTACATTAATTTTAATCCCTCAGACAAATGCTAGTGTGGTTAACTCTATCCTGACTGTTTCATTAAAGGTTGGCCTGTCTATGGATTTTGTGCCAGTGCCTTGATGATTCAAGAAGTCATCTCACTCTCCTGAGCTACAGTAACCATGCCACGTCCTACTGTCAAGTCACACTTTGCATATCTGAGACCAGTTCTTCATTGTAAATTCACCAGGCATTTCTACCTGCATCTTGCTTTAGACGTAACAAATCATAGGATGTCCCAACATCAAGCTACACATGACAACTGATACAAGCCATTCTCGATCTTTCAGGTGATCTTGTGTAACAAACAGCGGGTGTCTGGAGGTCTTTGCCTATTTCCTCTACCCCACCATAATGGTCCCAATGCCTTGGGTAGTGGCCAGGCTATCAAATGTAGTCTCCTTACTATAGTATTCAGTGTAGCCAAGCTCACTGACACTCCCAGCAGAAAACTACTCTTTAGGGCTATTAACCATTCTCACCTATATTTTCCTGAATTTCATGAGAATGTATATTGCTATCAGATTGATAGCTTTTGGTGAGCATAAGAACATAAGAGAGGAGCAGGAGTAGACCATATGGCCCGCAAACCTGCTCCGCCATTCAATATGATCATGGCTGATCATTGGTCCAACTCCATTTTCCTGTGAATTGGACCCAGGTGATTTATTCCAATTAACCTAAGAAAATTATTTTGGAACTAAAGTTCCCACTTGAATGTGCAATTTTCCTGTTTTTATCTTGTCTCCCTCAACCATTTCCTCATTCAATTTTACACAGTAATAACAATTTCATCCCATTCATGAGACTTGGAGAAATTTTACTGTCCAATACAATATTTTCATTATATCTTAAACACATAGATCAAACGTTCTCATCTAGTCCAAGTTATTAATACATTTTGTTTGTTTAATTTTTACTGTTGAGGACTTTTTATTTCCCCAAAATAACCCGCTACGTTACACCTAAATCCATTTTATCACTTCAGAAAGATCCTGAGTCCAAAGAACTGTATTGTTATACTGACAGATCTTATCAATGTTCAATGTTATTTCTCTGCAAAGAAAGTTTATTCCTTGATACACAGGAGCCTCCTAGAGTGCTATCCTCTCTTCTCCTGATGAAAATGTGATTTTTCCTGTAAACTTCAAGTAAATTTCTCTTCTTGAGCGCTTGAAACAAAAAGTCATATTAATTTATCTTATAGATTCCAATTACAGATAGTAAAATTGTCGAGGTTTGGTTGTTTTACTTTAGAGACGGATATGCTTAGCTACTTTGAAGTAACTCTGTCCCACTCTCCCTCAATACTTTGCCTCAGAAGGTAACAGATGACCTCCCAATCCCTTGAAAGGCAAAATCACAAGCCCACATCATAACCATGCTGTGACTTATTTTATTCTTTCATGGGATGTGGGCATCACTTGCAAGGCCAGCATTCGTTGCCGGTCCTTAATTATCCTTGAACTACATGGTTTGCTAGGCCCTTCATTGGGCTGTTAAGAATCAACCACATTGCTGTGGGTCTGGAGTCACATGTAGACCAGGCCAGGTAAGGACAGCAGATTCCCTTCCCTAAAGGACATTAGTTGAATGTTTTTTTTTGCAACAGTCAATTGTGGTTGTAATGGTCATCATTACTGAGACTAGTTTTCATCAGATTTATCAATTGGATTTAAATTTCACAAGCTGCTGTGGTGATATCCGCAATCATCAGAACTATGGCCTGGGCCTCTGAATTACTCGTCCAGTGACATTATTACTACGCCACCATCTTCTCCTATTTGATATCTGCTGTTGTCTGCATTTAGGTTCTTAATTTCTTAAATTCTTAAAACTGGTGGATCTCTTGCTATACCATCAGCCTCCATTCAGCCTGGGAAACCCTGGTCACCTGTTTACAAGAAAATAGAAACAGAGAATCCACTGTGGCTCTGCTTCAGAGTCCAAAAGGTGAATTTGTCAATTTATAATTTTCTTTCTGTTACTGTGGGGAAATATCCAGTTAAGTTAAGAGACACAGGGCAGAATTTTATGTTCCTCTGCCGGCGGGTTTGTAGGCAGGGGTGGGGTTGAGCATAAACTTGGTCGATGGCCTTCCCGATGAGTTCCCGCCCACCCTGACCTCTCTGAAATTTTACACTGGGACGGGCAAGGCCCGTCCGCCCTCATCCCAGTTGACCCCCTTAAGTGGCCAATTATTGACCACTTAAGATTTGTTTCCCACCCAGCCTCAATCTTCAGGCTGGCGAGAGGAGTTCAGCCGGAAAGGCGGGAGCCTGAAAATTAACCCTGTCCAGACCTCGGGCGCAAAGGGGGTGGGGGCCTCCATCAGCAGCCTCCTTTTAACATTGGGCACTCTCTCCCCCCCCACCACCCACCCTCTCAAAATGTATGACCCCTGCCGGGGGCTCCTCCCCCACCTCCAGCCTCTCGACAGACACCCCAACCACCCTCTGTCCACCTTCCCAGGTCTCACCTAACCTCCCCTCCCTGAGACCAGGAACTCCTTCCCTAACAGCACAGTGGGTGTACCTACACCACATGGACTGCATCAATTCAAGAAGGAGCTCATCACCACCAAGTGCATTTAGGGATGGGCACTAAATGCTTGCCTAGGCAGCAACGCCCACATTCCATGAATGAAAAAAGCAAACTTACCTGTTCCTGGGCTCCTGGGATTTAGGCTCTGGGGTTTGCTTGCAGTCCCAGTCCTGTCCACTGCAGTTTCTGGTGCTTCAGGGACTAGAGAGCAGCTGGCCAATCAGATTGACCGGCAGCTCCTGGAGGCAGGAATTCCTCCCAAGTGCGGGAAGGGAAACCCCGCCATCTGAAAAATCCTGGCTGTAACCTTAATAATGCTTAATATATACATTTACATTCAGCAATATATAAATTGCTGCATGGCTAATTAATTAAAGAAAAAGCTGTCAGCAGGAAGGGTTACCTCCTTTGCAGGTTTATAAAAGGTCGGATAGAATATTATCAGATACCATTACGTCACCTCACATAAAGTATAACAATTTTCCAACTTAGAAAGAAGCAAACACCATTTTACACTGTTTTCAAATTCAGAAAATTTCAGCTTCTTCTTTGCTTCCAATTTTTCAAAAATGTGAGCCACAAAGGCACAAAATTATTACCAATGTTTTTTTATCCATCTCAAAGAATTAAAATTCAATTTAAAAACAGCAGAAGTAGTTAGTAATGCTGCTATTGATTTGAAACATTCTGTGATCATTTCTGTTGTGCAACACAACTGGGAGGTGCCTTCAGATTGTTACCATTCTGCTCGATAGCTATAACATTTTCTTTCTTTCACATATTCCAGTTTCATCAAACAATCAGAATCATCTCAAATCATTGAGTCCTTGGAATTGATCAGAGATTCAACTGTGCCAATTAGTTAAGTGATAGTCCAATGTCTGGAACTAAAGACTTTCACCCAATTTCCAACTCGAATTTCTCTGTGGCTACGATGAAGTATTTTGTTTCTGCAATAAAGTTCTTCTTGTTGTTAGGGATGTTTAGGACAGATCTTTTCCCACCAGGAGAGGCTGTGTGTGGAGCTGTAACGCTGGCATAGACTAGTTGGGCTGAATGGCCCGTGTCTGCTTTAAATTGAAAGTCTTTCTACGTAATGAGTGAATTCAATTTCCAGGTCAACATGTAAGGAGAGGTTGGACAGGTGGTTGAAAGAAATTGGAACAAGGAGGTACTGGACCAAAGCAGGCATGTGGGATTAGGACTTGTGGAGGATAAACAACAAGATGGACCTGTTTCTGCAATTTTTCAGAAGTTCCTTTGTTTATGGAGCTGCAAGTGAGGACTGTAGCACAAAAGTCCCTTTGTAACAATCCTGGGTCCTGTGGTCTTCCCCACTCATTCCCTGGTAGTGGACTTTTATGGAGCAAGTCATGAGCTGTTAAAACTTCCAATGTATGAGATCACATCCCAAAATCCTAACTGAAAGGTTATTTCCTGAGGTTGGTATTCCTGCCCAGGATGCTAATCCTGACAGTTTGTACTTTCCTCCACATTTTGTATGCCTTTTTTTTGCAGTCTTTTTGGTGTTTTCATTTTAACACATTTAAATGTCTTTAAGTATTGGGACAGGAGAGAGGAAGTGCCGGAGTCAGACGATAGCGCCTAAGAGAACGAGAGAGAGCAGGATGGCAGTCATATTATCTGTTTAAGTGAATTTTAACAATAATCTGCACTAGTGTTTAATAACGTTTAAAAATATTGCATGAAGTTCAAATAAGGAGGTTAAATATTTTGAGAATGTCCACATTGGAAATTCAGTCCGAGCGCTCATCCTGGAATGGGAAAATTCTGATTAATATTGAAGGAATTTTCAGCTCCTTGGGAGTTTCCTGGATGACCTCAGATCATGAAAAATCAACTTTAGAAATGAAAGACAGCTGTGTACTCATATGGAATTTCATCACCTCTTGAAATGCATTGACTGCTCTTTACATATGCACACACAGGTATTATTTGGTGCAGCACTAGCACAAACAAGTAGTAAGACAAATGACCAATTGATCTGTTTTTGCTGGTGTTCATTGAGGGAGAAATGCTGCCATGACATTGGGACAATTCCCTTTCAATAGTTCCCTGAGATCTTTAACCAGCACAACAGCAGATGGGATCTCAGTTTAAAAGATTGCACCTCTGGTCCCCCAGTACTGCATCGGATTATCAGCTTAATTATGAGCTCAGTGGGGTTTATATTCAAAGCCTTCAGAGTCAGAGGTGAGAGTGCTGTAAGCTGATCCAAGCTGACACCACAGTTGCTTTATGGGAGCAATTCTAGATGCACCAGGTGCAATATCTCCTGCCCTGTGACCATGTTACAAATAGCTGTGTTCGTTTTAAGTTACCTTACTGCAAAACAGTTTTGCTTCTTTCCTTTGTTGACTAGTGCAGAGTCCAATTCCATTAGCCCTCCGGTACTCACGTAAGTGGTCATTTTTTGAGAACTTGGTGGTAAATGGCAGCAAGCTATTTGACTATGTCAGTGGGCAGGGGTGGCATTTTACCCTGGGGGTTCATCCCAATTGATCCCAATGATGTCAGCCACAGACCATTTCGCGTATGCACAGTTTCTAGTATGTGTGACTGGAAAGCAATCAGGAGCTTGAAAGCTCTTCTGATTTTCCTTTACATCTCGACTGAGATCAGAAGGCCCAGCACAGACTAGGATAGAGTTCATTGAGCTCAACATTGGGTTCAACAGCTTCAGACCATGAACTCTGTCCTCCATTTTGATTTTTTTGCCAAGCGCCAGTCTGTATTTTGTGTTGAGCTGACCTTTATTCTGCTATTAACACCTACTCTGAACCTATGCTTTGTTTCTTCACTACAGTCATTACCACTCCCTTTGCCTTTTGTTCTATGATATCTTTGTCATTTAATTTCTCCCATCCTCTAACCCATCCCTGATGTTCCCTTTTATTCTACCTGACTCTCCCCTCTTTTTTAACAGCATAAAATCCATCACATTTCTACCTCTCTTCAGTTCTGAAGAAGTCTTATTAGACTCAAAACGATAACTCTGTTTCCATCTCTCCAGATGCCGTCAGACCTGCTGAGTTTTTCCAGCAGTTTCTCTTTTTATTTCAGATCTCCAGACTCCACAGTATTTTGCTTTTATTATATCAGACGAAGGCAGACTTTAGGACCCACATGGTCTGCGTTTCTCAGGACTGCACTGAATGCCCTGTTAGTTTACCAAGTCTTCAGAGAGAGGCTGGAGACTCCCGCTTTTGTGGCAAATAAAGTGGCGTAATTTCTCATCAGTCCTCCCTTTCTGCATTTAAGCTGAATCAACTCGCAGTTCTCCTGCCTAAGTTTGTAAACAGGGACAACACCCCTCCATTTTCCCCTTGATCACATAGGTCATTGACACTCATTGTTTAGGATTACATATGGCCATATGAATGAGATGCTGGTTAGTGGCAGTACATGTGGAACCATCAGGAGGTACAGGGCTGGGAAAATTCTGCCTTATAACCACTTGCTGGTAGCCATTACTCCATATATAATATGTACTATGGATGGAATTGACCTATGAGGATGCTTAGTGCCCCCATATGTGGCATGCACAGGTATGTAAGTAGTTATATATTAAGAGATAAATTTATCCAGAGAGCCTAACTTACAGAATTGGCTGCTGGCACATGAGGCGGGTGTGTTTCCTCAATGGTTTCGGCAGATTTCACTCAAGAGACTTGAGCACAAAATTCAGTCTGACACTTGAGTGCAATAGCGAGGGAATGCTGTACTGCTGAAGGTGCCATCCTTCAGATTTGACTGTCCTGGAGAAAATCACAACAAGTGACTATTTCCCACATGGTGCAAGCTTCTGACCCATCTTACCTTGATGGTGGGGGTGGGACTGAGAAGCCCACGGGGAAAATGCAGCCCTTGGACTCTAAGCAAATCAAGGGTTATGGAAATAGGGCAGGAAAATGAGAAGTAAGGTAGAAGATCAGTGCAGGCTCAAAGAGGCACATGGAAGTCCCAGTCTATCCTCTCAAATGGATGTATAAGATTCCATGGCACTATTTTGAAAAAGAGCAGGGGAGTTCTCCCTGGTGTCCTGGTCAATATTTACCCAATCATGGGATGTGGGTGTCGCTGGCTGGACCAGCATTTATTGCCCATCCCTAATTGCCCTTGTGAAGGTGGTGGGAAGCCACCTTCTTGAACCGCTGCAGTCCATGTGGTGCAGGTACACCCACATCACTGTCAGGGAGGGAATTCCAGGATTTTAGCTCAGCAATAGTGAAGGAATGGCGATATGTTTTGAAGTCAGGAAGGTGTGAGGCAGCTGGTGGTGCAGTCCTTTGGGGGAAAGGCAGGGAAAGTACGTCTTGTTCTTTCAAGGAGGGGAAATGGCAAGTGGTGGTGTTCCCATGTATCTGCTGCCCTTGTCCTTCTAGGTGGTAGAGATCGCGGGGTTTGGAAGATGCTGTCAAAGAAGCCTTGGTGAGTTTCTGCAGTGCATCTTGTAGAAGATACACACTGCTGCTACTGTGCGTCAGTGGTGGAGAGAGTGAATGTTTAAGATGGTGGATAGGTCGCTTATTTAGCGAACTACTTTGTCCTGGATGTTGTTGAGCTTCTTGAGTGTTGTTGCTATCTGGCCATGTTTGTGGGACTTTGCTGTGTGCAAATAGGCTGCCACGTTTTCTACATTACAACAATGACTACACTTCAAAAGCTCTTCATTAGTTGTAAAACTCTTTGTCGCATTCAAAGGTTGTGAAAGGTGCTTTATAAATGCTGGTTCTTAGTTTCTTTTACAGCATCATTTTATTAGTGAGCAAAGTTGAATGGAAATTCTTTCTGTCACTTGTCACTGCTTCCCCCAAGTTTGTAGTATTTTTTGAGCTCTCCTGCCATCTGTTATCCAAGTCTCAGCTGGTCTCATTTCTATTGGCTGCCAATGGCATCGTAGATGCCAGTTTCAGGGTTTTCCCGCACAATCGCACACAGGGTGGGTTAGGCTGAAGTGTAAGAGGCCCTGTATAAGACACTAGTTAGACCTCAGCTAGAGTATTGTGCGCTGTTCTGGTGCCACACTTTAGGAAAGATGTGAATGCATTGGAGAGAGTGCAGAAGAGGTTTACAAGAGTGGTTCCAGGGATGAGAAACTTCAGTTATGAGGATAAATTGGAGAGGTTGGGACTGTTCTCCTTGGAGAGGAGAAGGCTAAGAGGAGATTTTACAGAGGTGTTCAAAATCATGAGGGGGCCGGTCCTGCTCGTAACAGGATTGAGAACGAGAGGGCACAGATTTAAAGTGATTTGCAAAAGAAGCAAATGTGATGTGAGAAGAAACTTTTTCACAAATCGAGTGGTTCGAGTCTGGAATGCACTGCCTGCAAATGTGGTGGAGGTAGATTCAATCGAGGCAATCAAAAGGGCTTTAGATGATTATTTAAATAGAAACAGTGTGCAGGATTACAGGGAAAAGGCAGGAGAATTACACTAAGTCATAATGTTAATTCGGAGAGCAAGTGCAGACACGATGGACCAAATGGCCTCTTTCTGCACCGTAACCAATTCTGCGATCCTGTCACTGCCGGTATCACCAGGGTGAGGTGAAATTGAGGTGTTGGGAGCCAAGAAGAGTTTGGAAATTTTGGCTACCTACTTCAGTAGCTTGAAAAGATTATACCTGCCTGCTACTGAGTCAAACCACCTGACGGTGTATGGATCCCAGCATTATGGCAGTGACTACAATTCAAAAATTTCTTAATTGACTGTAAAGCCCTTTGAGATGCCCAGAGACCGTGAAAGATGCTATATAAATGCAAGCTTTTCTTTTCCCTAACATCCCCTATGTCGCATGCCACCACCCCCGCCCCATACCCAGAAGTCAGAGTAGGTTTATCTTCTACAGCAATAACATAGAGTCATAGAGACCAACCACACCAACAGAACACAGCCTACCAGATATTCCGGCCACCTGGTCCAGGATTAGGCCGCTTGAACATGCTCCACCATTGAGTAAAATCAGGGCTGATCTTCTGCTGCAACTTCATTTTCCTGTCCTATTCCCATATCCCTTCAGCTCAAAACTGAATGCCATAATGTCTCCACCCTCCTGGAGGGGATGGAGGGTGGGACTGGAAAATCCTGGCCAGAGAGTACGATCCATGCGTTCCCTTGCCAACCTGAAAGAGCCGAGCACTGCAGCTGCCATCCCAGTTTGTCCCCCCATGTTGGTTCTGAAGGCTGAAGCTTCCAGTCAGAATGGAGCTGATTAGGTAATCCCCCATCAATCACACCTTGAACCCACACTGCTCTAAGTGACTGGAATTGATTTCACACACATATTTAGTGTTGTGTAATCATCCTCCACTGACTGCATCATGCTGGGGAGTTAATGCTGCTATTTGGGGCAATTACTGCATTTGCTGTACTTTGAAAATAAATGAAAACCACAAGCACTGCCCTGACTCCAAACCCATTGGCTGACACAGGGTTGTCAAAATTCACACTGTTTTTTAAAAAACGGGACAATAAATCACTTGGTTGGCGGGGAGGGTGGCTTTGGGATTCCAGGCCAATACGTTACAAAACACACTTGACAATTTGCAGTTCAGGACTTTTTATTGTTATGTTCTGTTTGTTTAATGGGCACATTTCCTTGTCGTTACTGCAGCTCGTAAATTTCACCGGCTGCATATTGTTTTGCATTGCTTGTAATAAATGCAAGAATTAATCATGTGCTATAAAGTTATAGGTCCCACAGAAGCAAAAATAATTCTTATTTATAATCTAATTACATTGCTGTAAATCAGGCTGAGCTTTCAGCGGAGTTGCGGCTGTGAGAGCTCAATGGTTAAAATTATTAATGGCAAAAATATGCTTGTGTATGATACATCCTGTTCCAGCGTCTTGCTGTGTAGCTTAATAGTCCACGGTCAAAGCTGAGCTGTAAAATGATAAGCAGGAGAGTACACAGTGCATAAGCTCTGGTAATGAAAAAATTTAATCAAACCTAGTGGTGTATACAAGAATTATTAGCACATTTCAGTTCCTTAACTTATTGAAATGTCAAATAGGATACATCTTGGGTTACAGCCATTCCTATTGAAAAACGATTCAGAGGGAGCATAGATTAAACTGCCTGCTCTGTTGCCAAGGGTCAGTCGTTTTGGTTTAGTAAAACATAGTGCAAAATACTATTGCACCTGAAATTTGCCAGGACTACTTTTCAGCTCTCACAGAGACTTAGCTGTCCTGATGTGGCAGCACCCTCTTTTCTCAATGACACTTCCATTGTGCTACATTTTGCGGCTAAGAATAATCAAGCAAGTCAAAAAATATGGTGACAGCAACGGAGAGCTATTAAATTTAATAGCTGATTTGTTTTTGTTACTGTTCATCTAATATTTGATTTAATTGACAAGACACAGTTGAGATGCACAGCACGTGACTCTGTTCTGTTTCAATCTCTGTGCAATCAGCAGGGATTTGTCATTCTTGTTTCTTACCACAAATCATGAGTGGGACACTAGGCTGAACAGTGGAGCGATCGGCTTGTTCACCACCAAATCAACGGAAGTGCTCACCCCCAAACTGAGCAGGGCAAATGAAGTTAGCAAATTATGCCACCAGGCCAAACACAAGGCAGCATCGATGCTGCATTCACAGAGGAGTTTCTTTGCACAGATAATGGTAAGAATGTGAAGCTCTTTATCACAAGGAGTGATAAAAGTGGAACCTTGATGTATTTAATGAGATGCTGCATATATACATGATGGAGAAGGGAATAGAGGGACAATGGGGCAGGATGGGAAGTGGTGGTTAGATGGGGGGGAGGGCTGTATGGTATATAAACATTGGGATAGACCAGTTGGGCCAGAAGTCCAGTTTCTGGCAATAGATTTAATGTAATTCTATGGGCGGAATTTTCCCAGAATTGCAGTAAGTACAGTAGCGGGCGGGTAAAATGGAGTCCTACTCGCCGACAAAAATGGCGGGTTTTCACACCGTATCATCCCGAGCCCGCCTCATTATTTATTCACTCCCGCGAAACACGCCATTTCCAAGGCGGGCAGGCTCTCATTCGCCCGCCTGCCATCACCCTGCTGTTGCATCACACCAGCCACCATCTGTAAAAGGCAGCCGCCAGCAAAGCGCTCATTGCCACCAGCTCACCACCGCTGTCCGGGAAACATGGCCGGCAAAGGCAAAAAGACTGCAGCCCCCCCGCTTCAACGACAGGTCCCTCGAGCAACTGCTGGATGCCATGGAGGCCCACCGGGATGTGCTCTACCCCTGCTCTGGCCGCAGGATGGGTAGCAATGTCACCAACCTGGCTTGGGAGGCGGTGGCAGTGGTGGTCAGCGTGAACGCCCTGCAGAGGAGGACAGCCACACAGTGCCACAAAAGGATGAATGATCTCCTCCGTTCCGCCAGGGTAAGTCACTCTTTTCATCACTCCCAACTTTCACAAACCCATCACACATCCACAAGGCCCTCAAATACTGTCAGTGCAAGGGACATCACCATTCACTCTTTCACACACACTGTCATTGTTCTCATCTCGTCCATGGGACCACCCACACAGGCCAAGCATACTTATCATCTGGCCATGTGGATGTCCAGGGAGCACCAGGATGTAAAGTTTGGTAAAAGTAGTTGCACATCCTGGGTATGGGTGTTGATCACTTGTACATACTATTCACTATTGTCAATAATTGCCCAAGAATGTCACCCTGCCTGTGGTTCCTTGTTCTGATGAGCAGTGTCCTTGTTGCTCAGATGTGAAACCTTCCTGCACAAAATAAAAGGCAGGTGTCTCGGTCCAGGGCCTCTTCCCTGTGCTCTGTGCAGCCTTCAGGCCACAGTGATGGTCCAGCCTCACACTCCCCGGAAACATTACTGATGCCTGCACCTCGGTGGTGCTGGTCATTGCTGCCAGAATGTAGTAGGCAGGGCACCACAGAATTCCATCATTCTCTCTGTGTGCTCTCAGCACCTTTAAGGTGGGGCTGGCCCCCATCACACCAGCATCTGCGACCACTGATGCTGTGCACCTGCTCCTGAAAGGCTGAGGTGCTAAAGGCTGAACAGCATCAGATGTGTCTAAAGTTTCATGGCTGCATCTCTGAGTGCAAGCGAGCTGACCTCGGCCAGACACGAGTCAGACATTCTCAGAAGCCATGTAAAGATCTATGGAGTGTTCTCGCTGCATGTTGTCATCATCCTCCTGCAATCGAGCTACTATTAGGGCCTCCACTGCATCTCCATGACAGAGGGTATTGGTGCTGCCATAAGCCAGACTGGAGTGAAACGTTCACATCTGCAATGTGAAAATCTATGGGGACACCTAACTGCATGTTGTCATCATCCTCTACAAATCTGGCAGCTATGAGGGCCTCCCGAGTGTGCCTGCCTCGTCTAGCCAGTGCGAGAGCCTCATCCCCGTCATCATCATCACTGAGGACCCCCTCACCCTCATCCCCGAGATGTGCAGCTCCTCCATCTCCTACTCAGCCAGCTTCTCACCCCATTGCAGCGCCAGGTTGTAAAGGGTGCAGCAGACGATGACGATGCGTGACACCCTCTGCAGACTGTATTGCAGGGCTCCACCAGACCGGAACCTCATCTTCAGCATCCCGATGGTCTGCTCCACCAATTTGCAAGCTGCAGCATGAGCCTCATTATAGCGTTGCTCTGCTGCAGTCTGAGGCCGCTGCACAGGTGTCATCAGCCCTTGTCCCCAAGGAGCCATCCCTGCAGCTTCTGTGGACCCTGGAAGACCGCAGGGATCTGCGAGCAACTCAGGATGTAGGCATCGTGTACACTCGTGTACAGGTGGAAACTGCGCATACCTGCAGGATGCGTTTCTGATGGTCGCATACTAGCTGCACGTTCAGTGAGCGGAAGCCCTTGCGGTCGATGAAGTTCACTGAGTCCACTGAGCATAGCGATGGAGACCTGAGCACCACATGCGTGCAGTCAATCACACCCTGCACCTGCGGAAATCCCGAGATCTGGGAGAGTCCAATGGCGCTTGCATCCTGGCTGTCCTGGTCGCAGGCGAAATGCAAAAAGTTGTGTGCCACGGAGAAGATTGCATCCGTGACCTCATGGATGCATTTGTGGGGGGCGAATTGTGATATCCCAGAGAGGTCACCTGTGGAGCCCCGAAAGGAGCCAATGGCGTAGAAATTGAGCATCGCGGTCACTTTCACAGCCACTGGCAGTGGATCCCCTCCATGTCCCCTTGGTGCCAAGTCCTGCAGTAAGTGGCAGATGTGAGCCACCAGGTCCCTTGATATGCGCAGCCGTAGGTGACACTGGTTCTCAGTCATCTGCATGAATGGCAGGTGGCGTCAATGGACCCTGGGTGTCGTTAGGCACCGACCAGCTATGGCTCACTGTCGCTCTTGGACAGTGTGCGCGGGAGCCCCAGCAGCCCCTAATTCCTGAGGTTGCTGCTCCTGCCTTTGCGCAGCCAGGAGCCTCAGTCGCTCCCTCCTCTGTCTTCTCTGCTCTCTGTAGGCCATCAGGCATACAGCTAGGTCACCAGGTTCCATGCTCCTGATGTGGACCTCCTGTGGCATGAAAGAGAGAGAGTTGTGGTTAGCATGGCTGTAATTAGCTCCTTTCCTGGCCCTGTGTGATGGCCCCTTAATGCTTCCCGGAGAGTTCTGGCCACCCCTCGGAAGGCCACAGATGAGTGCGCTGCATGGCTGCCCTGTCAGCCTGCGACATGGGGGAGACTGCTCCTAACCGGGATGCTGAGATTGCAAGGGGCTGTGAGCACCTCCAGCAGTGCCTGCTACATGGCCAGTGTTGGTGAGGAGATTGTACAATGTGTGCAGTCCAACTGCTCCACGGTCCAATAAAGTGATGGCGGACTTGAAGTCTGGACTAGGGGGGTTGGGGGCTCCGTCTCCGGGGGTGGGGTAATGGTATGGAGCGCTTGGTGGCCCTTTGGTGCCTCTGCGATGCTTGCATGGGCGGGCAGACTAGGAGCCTGACCCTAGTCATATCACTGTGACTGCGCTTGATCTGTCTCAGTTGCAGAGGCATGGTCAGTTTATACAGGTGTCTCTAATGCGTGGCCACTCTCCTCGCTTACCCTGCCCCCCACCTCGATTGCCTGTGCGTGGGATGCAGCGCCAGGGCAGCACTTGACCCCCCCCTCTGAAAACGGTCGCCTCTGAAGCTGGCCAGCACTTGGCACCCCCCTGCCACCCCCACACTCCTCCCACCTCAGTTGCCTGTGGGGCCAGGCATCAGTTTCCCCTGCCCCCCCCACCCCCGCACCCCTGAGTTCTGTTAACAACAGGAGAGCTGTGGAGAACGCTGCTACTCACTCACCCAGTTCCCCCAAAGTGAAGGCCACCAAGTGCACATCTCCTGCGTGCTGTTGTGAAACACATCAGCGTGCTTTCCCGCTGACCTGGACGGATGATACGGTGGGGCTCCAAGAGCCTGGCGGGATTGTCTGCTAATGTATGACAGTTACCTCCCTGCCGACCGATGGCGGGAAACGTGGCTTGCTATCGGCGGGCTGAGCGGATGATCGCGACCTGCCTTCACGCCGTTGGGAAGCAGGTTGTGCTATATTTTCCACGCACGCCACCTATCACGCCTGCCACCAGCGGGCTTGGAAAATTCCGCCCTGTGTCTTGAACCACAGCAGATCACAGGATTTATTCTTTTCCCTGCATCATTTTAAAATGTTTTTATTCCCTTACGGGATATGTGTGTTGCTGGTAAGGTCAGTATGTATTGCCCATTCCAAATTGCCATGGAGAAGGTGGTGGTGAGCTGGCTTCTTGGACTGCTGCAGTCTGTGTGTGGTGAAGGCATTCCCGCAGTGCTGTGAAAGAGGAAGTTCCAGGTTTTTGACCTAGCAACAATGAAGGAACAGTGACATTGTTCCAAATAAAGATGGTTTGTGACTTGGAGGGTGTTATGGTTCTCCAAAGTTTAGAATAATCCCACTATTTTACACAGATACGGGAGCTGACATCGAATCAGATCTCACCATGTGCTGCTGAACGATACTTTATTCGTTCGGTGCACAAACAATAGTGCAGTAGCAAGTGATGAGGCACTGTGGATATTTATGTATACATGCACATAAAAATATGGTTCCTAACTCTTCTCAAATAATATAACAATACAACATCTCTCTTTCTTTGAAAAAAATCTCTATCTGTCAATATAACTGTTCCATTCATTAATGTTTTTCTTTTCTGTCTAAACTAAAGAAAATTAACATCAACTTTTATAATTAAAGTCTTAAACCTCAAGAGTCTTTTATAGCTCAAATTCGCATTATCGTTCAGGTGGTAAAATGTGCCTCTTCTGAGCTAAAACAACACGCTGCAGTTGGTCTTTGGACTGGCGATACTTCTCCTCAAGCTCGGCATTACCATTCTGTAGCTTATGTTTCTCTTCCAACCACTCTATGCACCTGTCTTCCACCAGTTTTTTGGCTTCCTGCTGTGCCCACTCTGCTTGGCTTCTTACATTTTGTACTTCCTCTTTTAAACACTCCAATATTTCTCACAGTCTGTTATTAGTCTCCAGTAAATCATGTTCTGACTGTGATATAGTGTTAAGCTGCATCTGCAGTTCATTCATTTGCTGTCTGAACTCAGCACTGTCATTCTTTCCTTTTTATCCCAAGTCCTTCTTTTTGAAGCATGTGCCATTGATGTTTTGACCTGAGGTTCAGGATCTCAATCTTGGATGCCTCCTCTGCTAACTGTACAGCATGCAGTTTTTCTCCCATACTCCTTTTCAGCATGCCACATTATGTCCTGCTCAGCTTTCTTTCTCTCCAGGTCAGCGTTACCCAAAAGTTTTGATATCATTTTTGAATTCAATGTGCTCAAAATCTACCAGCAATCATTTGACATCAACTGTTGTAATTTGGAATGAGTTAGAGTGTGGTTCAGCAGCATTTTGCCATCAAATGTCAAAAGATGCTCAAAGGCATTGAGTGCACTCAAAGCTATCCAGTGCACTAATATGCAATGTGCTTAGCAACCTGCATTGGAAAATACAAGGAGTGAAAGAGATGGTGGGGGGGGCGGGGGGGGGGGGAGAGAGAGGCTGAGGGGGGGGAAGAAATGGGGGAGGGGAGAGAGAGGGCAAAGAGAGAGAGAGAGGGGTAGGGAAGAGAGTGGGAGGAAGGAGAGAAAGGGTAGAGTGATGGGGAGGGGGTAAGAGAGAAGATCGGGGCATTAGGGAGAGAGGGGGAGGGGGAGAGAGGAGGGAGAGAGAGGAAGGTGTGAGATGAGAGAGAGAAGGGGCTGGGGTGGGGGATAGAGAGAGGGCTGGGGGTGGCGAGAGACTGGTGGGGAGGGGGAGAGTGGCAGAGAGGGGGACAGGGAGAGAGAGGTGGAGGCAGAGAGAAAGGTGGAGAAAGAGGGGAAGTGATCTGCTGCAATTTGGTGGGGGAGATGGGTGTTCAAGGGCAGAAGAAAATTGCTCATGGGGATGGAGAGGGGGAAAATCTCTCCAGGGAGGGAGATAGTGGGGGAGAAAATTTCTCTGGGGGGTGGTGGGTGGGGTAGAAAATTGTTGCAATTTTTGGGGTTGTGGTGGCGCTGGGCAGGGGGTTGGGAGGTTGGCAGGGTTGTGCTGCACTATAAGTTACAAAGAGAAACACAAAGCTAGCTTGTTAAAACCAAGTCTGCTTTTTTAAAAGTTAGCTGAGTTTTAGGATGTTTGAAGCTATAGAAATTCAGAAATATAGAAAATAAACTCTGATAGTTTTTGGTGTCTGAATGCTTATGTGATGTTCCTAATCGTAAATGTTTGAGTCATGCAGTTTGGGGCAATTGATGACATCGCAAGTAACATTAGCTGACATTAATGTTAAATTACCGCTGAATGATTGCTTCTGAGCACAATTAATGTCAAAAAACGACTGAATAATGGCTTTTGAGAGCAATTGATGTCAAATGATAGCTAAATTCTTGCTTTTGAGCGCAATTGATGGCAAATGAATGTAAGTGAATGCCGTTGAACGCAAATGATGTCAAAGTTTGTGGATAGGGGCATCCTCCAGTTCTAACTTTTCATCTCTGAGTGTTGTAAGTTTATAAAAAAGCTGTTTTAGCTGCCTAAGTTTTCTGAATTAGCCCTCTTTCCTTTTCTGTGAAAAGTTCTTCATGAATTTCAATAATGGCCTTAAGAATTTCAATTCCTGACTGCAACTCATTCATTTGGCTTTGCATGTTATCTCTCACAATTATGGAATTTAACCAGTTTCTAAGTGCTGTGACTCTGGAAATTGCTTTATTTTCTTCCATTTCTTGGAGCTCTCTTTCAAGCTTTCCTTTTAGTTTAAAACAAAAACAGAAATACCTGGAAAAACTCAGCAGGTCTGGCATCATCGGCAGAGAAGAACAAAGTTGACGTTTCGAGTCCTAATGACCCTTCAACAGAACTAAGTAAAAATAGGAGAGGGGTGAAATACAAGCTGGTTTAAGTTGCGGGGGGAGGGGGGGGTGGTCTGTGGGGGGAGGTTGTAGGGACAAGCAAGCAGTGATAGGAGCAGATAATCAAAAGATGTCACAGACAAAAGAACAAAGAGTTGTTGAAGGTGGTGATATTATCTAAAAGAATGTGCTAATTAAAAATGGATACCCTCTCCTATTTTTACTTAGTTCTGTTGAAGGGTCATGAGGACTCGAAACATCAACTTTGTTCTTCTCCTCCGATGCTGCCAGACCTGCTGAGATTTTCCAGGTATTTCTGTTTTTGTTTTGGATTTCCAGCATCCGCAGTTTTTTGGTTTTTTTTCCTTTTAGTTTTGTTGGTCCTTTACATCGGGGATGAATCGTTGATTTCTATGCTAGATCAATAGCGATGTGATACCCAAATCTTCAAAGCTTCCAACTATCTCACCAAGACACTGGATACATTTGGGCCAGATCTTTCTTGCTTCTGACTAGAGGGCACTTTTCAGTGGGTATACTACCTTTAACCCTCAGTGATGCTTCCTTCATCTCATGGTTTACTGAGATCAGCTGCAACTCTTTGCAACTGCTTGAGTCAGGATAGCAGGACCATCTGTTTCAGTGATGCCTTTTCCTTTGTGTATCCCTCCGATTGGGTCCTTCCTAGTTTTCGAATCTCAGTTCCACCATATGCTGTCAGCATGATGTTGCACAGTTTCAGAGCACCTACCTTTAGGTAAACATTTTCTTTCAAATTTTCTAGAAAAATCTTCTGATACAGTCTGAGCGGGATGATGTTATTCTGTGCTCCAGTATCAAATTTCCGCTTTAGATATATGGTTGCGGGCTTATTTCTCATCTTCTTCCTGATCTGAATGTTTGTGTGAATTTCTTCTCTCTGGAAACTGTCACATCCAGCCATTTCATGCAGTTTATGGTTCCTACATCAATTGTGCCCTCATACTCATTGTCGACTTCCTGGGTATTGATGTTTTGGTTTCTTTTTTTCACTCACCCTGTTGCTTTGACTCTGGCAATTCCTTTACCATCTTCTTTCTTTGTTCTTAACATCTTTTTCGAGTGATTAGGTTTTCCACAAACTCTACAGTCTGATCTGTATATGAGATATTTCCCTCTATCTGTGAACTCATTTGGTCATCCACAGGTCCTGCACAGCTTTCTCTCTCTCTCTGTCTTTCTCTGTTGTGCATTCTTTTGTTGCTGTTTCACTGCATCAATCCTGCTGCCTTTCTCTTGACATAACTGAAGACTAGCCATTTTGGATAGACAGTGTCTTCACCCATCTTCTTGTCGCTTCATGTGCTCTGGCAGTGTCAACTGCATTATTGTGAGCTTGTCCTTTCCAATCAGATCTTTTTGTATTTCAGAGTGTGCAGAGCCCCAGATGTGCTGATCGGCCAGTCTTTCATCTGTTTCTTTGGATTTACATTTACTGGCTTCATTTCTCAATCCTTTTTTAAAAATTGTCAACAGGCTCACCTGGTTCCTGCCTCAAGCTTAGAAATTCATATTGGTCAATCTGGTGGTTTGACTTTGGCTGGACATCTGTGCTGAATTCCTCAAAAAAATTTGCCTGGGTTTTTACTGTCACTCATTTATTTCTCAGCTATTGAAAAAACCTAAACTTTCTCTCCAGTCCACAAAAGGATGTAAGTGACCCTTTCCTCTTCACTAGTGCTCTTTAGGAAATGACTAAAGGTCAATCTGCACTTTTATTTAAACTTTTCAAATGCCGCCATGACATCATCAGCCTCCCAATTCATCCTGAGTTGGAACTACGCATTCATTACTGCAGCGGTGGCCATTCCGTTTTTTCATCATTCACTCCCTTTTTTTACCCACTCTGGCACTAATTTGGGTTTTTTTTGATCTAATGCAGCATTATTTTGTTTATAATGCTTGAGTTTTACTTGTATATACCTTCTGCCACCATGCTATGTCTTGTGGTTCCCAGAAGTTCAAAGTAACCACAATATTCTACACAGATACAAGAGCTGACATCAATACATTGTTAGTTCAGTGCACAGACTGTCGTGCAGTAGTGAATGATGTGGCATTCGTATACTTATGTATACATGCACGTAACAATAAAGTCCTAACTCTTCTTGAATCATATAACAATATAATAGGAATTTGCAAGTGACGGTGTTCCCATGCGCTTGCTGCCTTGGTCCTTCTGGGTGGTAATGGTCGTGGATTTGGAAGGGGCTGCTGAAGAAACCTTGGCGAGTTGCGGCGGGCAGTCTGTCTTGTAGATGGCACGTGCTGCTGCCACTGTGTGCCACTGGTGGATAGGGTAAATGTTTAGTAATGTAGATGGCGTATCAATCAAACAGACTGCTTTTACCTGGATGGTTTTGAGCATTTTGGAGTGTTTTTGGAGCTGCACTGATCCAGGCATGTAAGAATATTCCGTCAGATTGACCAATGTGAATTTCTAAGCCTTGTGCTTTGTAGATTGTGGAGGATCTTTGGGGAGACAAAAGATGAGTCACTTGCTGCAGAGTACCCAGCTTCTGACCTGCTCTTGTAAGTGGCTGTTCCAGTTCAGTTTTTGGTCAGTGGTGATCCCAGGATATTGACAGTTGGGGTTCAATGCTGGTAATACTGTTGAATGTCAAGGGAAGGTCTCTTGTTGGAGATGGTCATCACCTTGCACTTGAGTGGTATGCATGTTACTTGCCACATCAACACAAGGCTAAATGTTGTCCAGGTCTTGCTGCATGCAGGCAGGGACTGATTTATTACCTGAGGTGTTGCAAATGGAACTGAATCTTGTGCAGTCAGCGGCAAACATCTTGACTTCTGACCTTATGGTGTGGGAGAGATCATTGATGAAGCAGATGAAGATGGTTAGGTGAGGACACAACCCTAAGGAACTCCTGCAGTGATGTCCTGGGGCTGAGATGATTGGCCTCCAACAATCACAACCATCTTGTTTTGTGTTAGGCATGGACATGACTTACAGACAATCATACCATCCCATAGTTGCACTTAAATCAGCCTGCACATTTTAATTGACTGGCACAGCAGATACTTTAAATTGCATCCTTTGAGGGGTAGCCTTGGGTAAAAAAGATATTGGGTGGAATCATCCCAGATTTGCACTAAGTACGGTGGCGGGCATGAAAAAAGACAGTTTATGTTTGCCTTCTATGCCATTACCTCATCGCTTCCTCACTCCGGGCACCATATTTAAAATGCAGCTGCATGCACACTTCTTAATGCTTGCAGCTCAGGAGGGCACTGGTGAAGACATGGCTCCTAAAGCCAAGAAGAGTGCAGCCCCTGATTCAGCGACTCATCCCTGGGACACCTTTTGGATGCCATCGAGGCCCGCCGCAATGTCCTCTACCCCCGCTCTGACTGCAGGAGGTCCAGCAATCTCACCACTCCAGTTTGGGAGGCGGTGGCTGTGGTGGTCAGTGCCAATGCTGCACACGAGAGATTGGCCATCCAGTGCAGAAAGAGGATGAATGAACTCATCTGTGCTGCCAGGGTAAGGCAACATCTCATCAATTTCAACTCACCCACACATACGCCCATGACACATTCACTGGCATCTCACTCACTGCCAGCTCAAGGGACATCACCACTCACTTTCTGACACACACCCTCACATCTCCATCTGGCCTCCTCCTCTGGAGATCGCCTCCTCATCCCATCCAGAGATCGCCTCCTCATCTCATCCATGGCTCCACTCAGCACACACGCATGCCTGGCATCCTTCCCATTTGGCCTGGCATGTGCCTTGCTCACACTCTCCCTATCTGTCTTTATGCAGGACAAGATCGCGCACAATTACCAGGAGAGGTCCCAGACTGGGAGTGCAGTGCTGGACATCAAGGTCCTCACTCCATTCAAGAGTCATGTGTTGGAGCTGGCTGGAGAGGACATGGACCATTCTTGCGGCGATGGTGAGGTCAGCGGCAAGCAACCATGTGAGGATCCTGCACCAGACCATCCCTCTTTAAACGTTACTCTGAATCCACTGTTCTGTTTGGCTGCCAAACACTAATAATCTCCACTTTCTCTCTTAAGCACATCTGCCACATCGCCCTCAGGCAACCTTGACCCCGACTCAAGCACTGAGAACACAGTCAGATGATGACCCTAAGGGCAGTACCATTGAAGGCTCACCCACACCCTCCACCAGTGCAACGACATACACCTCGATGGGACCTAGATGTAGAGCAGCCTCAGGATCACAACCTGGTGAGCACAGCACACAATCCGTTCCACAGCAGGCAGAGGCAGGGAGATCCTTGGTTGCCAGTACTCGGAGGACTGCTGAAGTTTTGTGCTGAGTCCGTATCAGATAATGAGCCTCTGGACTCGGTCCTCAATCAGTTGTTGGAGCTGCAAAGACAATCACAGGAACATCAGGAAGAGATGTCCACTACACTCCTCAGACTGCAAGGAATGATGGAGGAGTCCGTCCATCTTCAGTCTGAGGTGATAGCACCAGCATGCTGATGAACCAAGGTCAACATTGGCAGGATGGCGGCCGCCATGGAGACCTTGGTCTAGGACATCAGTCCTGCACTGCTGCATGGGCTAAACTCCATCACTGACGCAATAGTTGGCCTCCAACAGTGTCAATGCAAAAGGGGTGCGGGGCAGCTCAATCTCACTGCAGCCTCCCCTTCTCCTCAAGGAATCAGCCAGGGACCGTCTGGCACCCACAGGGAGGAGGATCAACAGGTACACACCCTGTGGCCATCCACCCAGGTGACTCCAGGAGTCTCCAGTCGATCCAAACCCCCTCTGTCTGTGATCCCATCATCTCCAGCTCCACGGGTCGAGAAGGGTGCACCTGGCCCACAGCAGAATCCCGAAAGCAGGCCAGGGCCTTCGAGGTCTCACCCTCCAGAGGACACCCGCCAAGGTCATCACAGGCAGTCAGCAGGCTGCCTCCACCTCCGCTGTGGAAGCCAGGGGAGCACCAAGACGTAGCGACAGGGTTAGGAAGATGTAACTCTTTCGAGTTATCAACAGTCACAGATTGTAACTCTTTCAAGTACATTCACAGTTCTTGGTTTCCGGGAGTGGGACATGAACCCACAACCTTCTGATTCAAAGGTGAGGGTGCTATGAACTGAGCCACAGCTGTTGCACAGTCTGGGCACAGGTGTTAATCACTTGTACATACTGTTCACTATTGTAAATTAACTCCCAAGAATGTGTCCCTGCCTATCGCTCCTTGTTCTGATGAGCAGTGTTCGTGTCACTCAGATGTGGAACCTTGGTTCCTGCACAAGATAAAGGCAGGTGTCTCAGTCCAGGGCCTCTTCCCTGTGCAGTGTCTAACCTTCAGATTAAAGTGATGATCCAGCTTCACACTCACTGCACACATCAGTGATGTCTGCACCTCGATGGTGCTTGTCATTGCTGCCAGAGTGTCGTGGGCAGGCGTCACAGAGTTCCGCCATTCTCTCTCTGTGTGCTCTCAGCACCTTTAAGTTGGGGCTGGCCCCCACCTCTTCACCATCTATAACCAGTGACACTGTGCTCTTGAAGGGGACAGATGCTGAAGGCAGGCAAAGGATCGGATGCACTTAAAGTTTCATTGTTGCGTCTCCATGACCCTGATCACAGAGTGCAAGTGAGCTGCCCTCAGCCAGACAGGAGACAAATGTTCACAGATGCAAGGTGAAAATATCAGAACTGTCCTCACTGCATTTCGTCATCATCCTCTACGAATCTGCGGCTATTAGAGTCAAATGAGCATGCCTGCCCCTTCTGGCCAGTGTGATGGCCTCATCGCTGGCATCCTCACCTCCAAGCACCTCATCAGCACCATCCCCTTTGACGTCCTCCTCATCGGAGGAGACATGTAGCTTTTCTACCTCCTCCTCAGCCAGATTCCCCCACCCCGTTGCAGTATCAGGTAGTGGAGCATGCAGCAAGCAATGATACGTGACACCCTCAGGGGTCTATATCGCAATGCCCCACGAGACCTGTCGAGGCTCCGGAACCTCATTTTCAATATGTGTATTGTTTGCTCTACTATAGTCCGGATCGCGGCATGAGCCTCGTTATATCATCTCTCTGCTGCAGTCTGAGGCCACCGCACGGATGCCATCAGCCATGTTCTATGTGGGTGGCTCTTGTCCCCGATGAGCCAACCCTGCAGCCTCTCTGAACCCTGGAAGATGTCAGGGATCTGAGACCTGCTAAGGATGTAGGAGTTGTGAACGCTCCCTGGGAATTGTGCGCAGACCTGTAGAATGTGTTTGCGGTGGTCGCACACCAGCTGAACATTCAGTGAGTGGAAGCCCTTGCAGTTGATGTAATTGACTGCTTGTTGCCATGGAGATCAAACGCCATGTGAGTGCAGTTGATGGCACCCTGCACCTGTGGAAAACCAGAGACCTGTGCATCCCAGTGCTCTTGCTTTCTGGCTTTCCTGATCCTGGGCAAAATGCACAAAGTTCTGTGCCTTTGCGAAGATGGCGTCTGTGATCTCCGGGATACACTTGTGCATGGAGGCTTGCGAGATCCCGCACAGGTCACCTGTGGAGCCCTAGAAGGAATTACTGACATAAAAATTGAATGCTGTGGTCACTTTCATGGCCACTGGCAGTGGATGCCCTCCATGCCCCTGTGGTGCCAAATCCTGCAGCAGGTGGCATATGTGACCGAGCAGTTTCCTGGACATGCGCAGTCTTCGGCAACACTGGTTCTCGGTCATCTGCAGGAATGACGATCGCCTATAGACCCTGGTTATGGTGAGGCACCTACAAGCGACGGCTCACTGTGGATATTCAGCTGCATGTGCAGCAGACCCTGCTGCCCATTCATCTTGAGGGTGGTGATCCTCCCTTTGCCTAACAGGCACCTCCGTTGGTCTCTTCCCCTTCTCTGCTCCCTGTAAGTCATGAGGCATACAGCTAAATCACCAGGCTCTATGATCCTGATGTTCTCCCCCCTTGGATCAAAGAAAGAGACGCGAGGGTTAGCATACGTGTCCTAAGAACCTCTCTTGGTTAAGTCTCTGGCTCTGCTGCATCTCAGGGCCCCTTCACACATGCCAGATGTAGGAGTTCTGAACGCTCCCGGGGAATCGTGCGCAGACCTGTAGGATGTGTTTCTGGTGGTCGCACACCTATTGAACATTCAGCAAGTGGAAGCCCATGCGGTTGATGTAGTTGACCGCTTGTTGCCATGGAGATATAAGAGCCACAGGAGTGCAGTCGATGGCACCCTACACCTGTGGAAAACCAGAGACCTGCTCTGCATTGACAGGCAGAGTGGATGATTGCAAACTGGTTTCACGATGGCGTAAAACTGATTTTTGGCCTTCTTGCCATATTGTCCATTCACACCTTCAAACAGGCCCGCTGCCAATGGGAGGGGAAATTCAGGCCGTTGATTCATCTCTTATGAAAAGTCCACCTGTGAACAATGCTATGAAGAAGTCTTTATTGTAGTTTGTTTGCATGAGGTAATCAACTTGATACTGAATTTCTGTTTGTGTTCAGGTTAGTTTTATGGAATTAAGGTAAGGCTGCTGTAGATGAGAACTGATAGCAAGTGAGTGCTGGGTTTAGGGCATGGGTTAGAGTTTGTACTGTCGGTTATCTCAGCTTGAGGTTTCATCAGGACACAAACCCATGTTTTTGCGCGAGTGGTCATCTATCTCCAATGGTCAAAGGTCAATAATAATCAGCTGTGAATAACATAATACATAACTATGTAAATAGAACTGGTCAACATCAATGTGAAGTCCAAAGCAGCAAGTATTTACTGATGGCAGCTGATTACGAAGAAAGGCAGTAACTGCGCATATAAACAGTAAGGTTTAACCTTTAGGAAAGCATAGACAAACTGAAGAAAGTAGTTTTGACAGTGTGATACTGTATTTTATTAGTTTGCACTTCTGATTGTACCTTAAGATCCTGATATTTTGAAACCGAGGACAATGTCCCAATTTTCTGGTGCTGAGGTACTTTAGATCATTTTCTGGGACATTTTTCTTAACTTACCACCTGCAGCATGACACTCAGCAATGTCCTTACTTGCAATGGCTTCTCTTCCTGCTCCCACACCGTTACCTCTGGTGTCTCACAAGTACCTATCCTTGCCCCTACCCCTTCTGTTTCTCACCTACATGTTTCCCGTTGGCGACATCATCCGAAGGTGTTATAAGGTGCAAGCTGTTATTGTTGATTAAGATGTTGTCTCAAGACATGGCAGACTAATCTGTGGACATCTGTACTCTCTGGAGTCCACCTTGTTGATTGACACAGGTTGATGCAGACATAATGCAGAGCTACACAACCTTACTGTCTCTCAGAAGCTCACCTCCAACATGGATCTCTGCACTTCTTGCATGAGTTCCCAACAGTAGGGGAATAACAGGAGATAGTTTTTAGAGTGTCACTGTCCCCATTCTAACAAATACAATTCCTGCATTAACTAGCATGTAAACCCTTATCAGCACTTGTTGTGCCCATTGTTTCAGGGCCATCTGCAAACTCAGAACAAGGCATTGCTGGGACACAGCCATCCTTAGAGAAGCACATTGACATACAAAGTCCTCCAGTTCACACCCTCCTTCTAATGTGAATCACTTAGAAGAGAGTGCATGGAGAGGAAGAAGAAGATATACATCATACACTGTCCCAAAGAGGCACCACTGGGGTAAAACACCCTGTACCTGCACCATACCCAGTTAAGGTGAATAAAGACTGGCATCATTCATACCCTACCTTGTCCTGAGAATTCTTTGCTTTGAGCAGATTGGTGAGAAAAGATGCTGCATTCAGAGGTGCTGATGCTGGGCTGAGGGCAATGAGGTTTATTTGGTCTGAATATTGGGAACTGGCTGGAACTGATGATTTGTGTTTTGATCATATCATCCCTTTTGGTGGTTTCACACTGGCTGATTAGCTACTTGGTTTGGGCACACATGCCTTCTTCGTCTTGTTCTCAATGTTGGCAGGGCCAATATTTTTGCCAATCTCAAGTTGCCCAGTGATGGTGGGCCTTCTCTTTGAACCAATGCAGACTTGGTGTACCCATGGTGGAGTTCAGGAGGGAATTCCTGGGCACTCACCCAGTTATGACGAAGGAATAGTGACACCAATTGGGAGGGTGTGTGACTTGGAGGGGAACTTGGAGGATTTGTGTTTCCGTGCCTTTGCCGCTCTTGTCCTTTGTGGTAGCAGTGATCACGCGAGAGGGAGGTGCTGGTGAAATAAGCTTTGTGAGTTGCTGCAGTGCGTCCTGTAAGTGGTACATAGGGCAGAATTTTTCCCTTATTGGGTGGGCTTGGCGGGGATGGGCAGGGGCGGTTGGGAAGCCGACCGCTGCCCGCGATCGAGGCTGGAAGGCGATTTCATGCTGGCAGGCCAATTAAGGCTCGCCCAGCGTGAAACGCGAATGGCAGCGCTCAGCGCTGCCTGCCCAGGCAGGGGAAGGAGGGCGAGTGCGAACTTCATGCATGTGTGCGAGTGCGTGCTTGAGAATCTCCCTGAGGCACAGAGCTGTCTCAGGGAGATGGAAAGTTTTTAAAAATAAGATTTAAAAATGCTATAAAACATGTCCCCTCATGTGATCTGTCACATGAATAGGGACATGTTATAAGTGAAATTAAGAAAAAATTATTATATTTTTATTTGATGTTGGAAACTTCATCCCGCCCATGGATGAGTTTTCTAAAAAAATGCAGAAGCCTCTTAAGTTAATTGATTATTTAATGGCCTTAATAGGCCTTTTAATTGTCAGCGGGCGTGCTGCCGATTCCCGTGCTTGCCCGCCGACCAAACCATCGCGCGACTGCGCGTTGACGTTGGGACGCTTGCCCAATGTCAATGCGCATTCATTTCACTCTCAAGCGTGTTGGGTGCGTGCCCGCCCGCCGAGGTGAAAATTCTGCTCATAGTGTGGACACAGTGGCCAGGATTTTCCCCTCAGCGATTTGGGGGCGGGGCCCGGTCGCCGAGGGGAAAATTCTGCTCATAGTGTGGACTCAATGGCCAGGATTTTCCCCTCAGCGATTTGGGGGCGGGGCCCGGTCGCCGAGGGGAAAATGGCGCGGGATGACGTCGGGAGGGGCCTTAATTGGCCCGCCCACTTAAATTGGCAGCGGGCCCCATTTCAGTGGCGGGGGTTGGCTGCCTGCCCGCCGCCAAGCCGGTAGGGCCTGCACGCCATCCGAGGGCAAAATTTTGCCCAATCTGCTGGTGATGGAGTGAGTAGATATAGAGTCCTGTAGCAGGTGCTGAACAAGTGAACTGTTCTGTCTGGGATAGTATGGAGTTTCTTGCATGTGTGACTGGGCCTTTCCAGATAAGTGGTGAATGTTCCATCACATAAAAGTCAGTTAAATCAATGCAGTATTTGGCAAATAAAAAAACAATGAGCTCAGTTGCCCACTGAGAGATTGTTTCCGCCGGTCGGGGAATCTAAAACACGGGGGCACAGTCTCAGGATAAGGGGCCGATCATTTAGGACTGAGATGAGGAGAAATTACTTCACTCTAAGGGTTGCGAATCTTTGGAATTCTCTACCCCTGAGAGCTGTGGATGCTCCATTGTTGAATACATTTAAGGCTGAGATAGGCAGATTTTTGGTCTCTCAGGGAATTAAAGGATATTAAGGGGAGCGGGTGGGAAAATTGAGACGAAGCCCAAGATCAGCCATGATCACACTGAATGGTGGAGCATGCTCGATGGGCTGTGTAGTCTACTCCTGTTCCTATTTCTTGTGTTATTGTGATCTTAAATGATCATAGTTAGAAATTGAAGAAGAAAATGCAAAAATTACAGCAGTATACTATAGAAAAGGAATTGTTAACATTCAACAATAATTATTTTTATAGTTACCTTTACAGAAACTTCTTCTCTCAGAGGGCCATTAATCTTTGGAATTCTCTACCCCAGAGAACATTGGAGGCTGGCTCATTGAATATATTTAAGGCTGAGTTAGACAGATGTTTGATCTAGAAGCGAGTCAAGGGTTATGGGGGTTGGGGAGGGGGCGTGTGCAGGGGGTTGGGGCATGCAGGAGAGTGAGGTTAGGCTATAATCAGATCACCCATGATCTTACTGAATGCCAGAGCAGGCTTGATGGGCCAAATGGCCTACTCCTGCTCCTATTTTTTATGTTCTTTTGTACAGTTAGTTCCACTGCGGGCTCCAAATCACTCAGATTTTTGCTTTCCCTTTTTTTGCCTTTCTTTTGTTTCTTTTCAATCTTTTAATTCACTTGCTGCAGGTTGGTGAGGAGCTGTGAGGGGTCAGGAGGTGAGCCACTTGCCACAGAATGCATAGCTATTGCTCTGCTCTGGTTGCCATGGTGTTTAATAGCTAGTCTAGTCGAGTTTCAAGTCTGTAGTGATGTCCAGTGGATTGATTGCGGGGGACTTGGCAATGAAGGTGCCACATTCCAAACCTTATGATGAGGAAAGTTGATGGTGGAATATCTGAAGATGGTTGAGCTACCCTGAGGAACTCCTGCACTATGTCCTGGGCTTGCAATGAGTGGACAATGAAATCCATAGCCATCTTCCTTTTTTTCAATATGACTGCAGGTACTATGGGAAGCAACCTCTTTGATCTCAGCTTTGTTAGAACCCTTTGGTGGGACAATCGGCCTTGAGCTCACAAGTAGATACTCTCACCTGAGCCTTGGCTGTGTCCAAGTCTGGCTCAAGACTGTGATGAAGCCTGGGACAAATGGTTCTGGCAGAGCACAAACTGGGTGTCAGTGAGCAAGTGAATGGGTGCAACTTGATGGCATTATTAATAATTCCTTTTTAACAGTTTACTAATGTTAGAGGATGCTATTTGTATTAATGTTGGAAATTTCTGCCAGCTCCCTATTGGTCAGTCAACACAATTGCTGCTCAGTGAGTAACTGAGCCAAACAGGTGCAACTCTGTTCGATTCTTGGTCAATGCTGAAATAGCTGATCAGAGGTGAGAAAACATTAAAGGCATGAAAGAAGGGGAATTAATTCAACCAGGGTTCCCATTGCTGATTGGTGTCTGATAGTGCCATATCCTGGGTTCTTATTGCTGCATTGGTGGCCCCAAGCTCTGGAATTCCCTCCCTAATCCTCTCTGCCTCTCGACCTCTCTGTACCTTATAACCAACCTCTTTGAGCAAGCATTTGGACAGCTCACCCAATAATATCCCCTTATGTGGCTTTATTTCTCAGAAGGAAGAAAACAGTAAAATTTGGAAATAATTAGTACTGGTCCAAACTGGTTTTGCATACCTTAAAATGGAACTTCAGTTCGAACCAATACAAGTCACTTCCAAGTTTGACTGGTTTTTCCTCCTGGTTTGGCGTCAAATTTTGTCTGATAACACTCCTGTAATGTGCCTTGGGATATTATGCTTTGTTAAATGTGCCAAATAGAAGTAATTAGTGGTTGATTGATGTGGCCTTATTGTAACATCTCATTAAAATGTGGCATCACAGATAGTGCAGCTCTCCTTTAGTAATGCACTGGAGCTTTGGCCCGGGCTGCAACTCATGACCTTCTGCCTAAGAGGTGAGAGTGGTCCCACTTGACCCATGACTGACAGTCCATGAGGATATCTTTGTGACCTTGTCCACCCACTCTAGATCTTCACTTGTTGAGTGTAAATCAGGAATTCAGGACTGGAAGTCAGATCAATTGCTATTGTTGTTTAGGGTGCACTTTTGTGGCTGCTGGATAAGGCCATGTTTGGTCTTTCGCTGACCCTCCAGTCAGATAGCCTGGCAACAACTATTGTCATTGCCCAGCCTCACACATGAAGACTGTCATCTTAGATAAAGGTGACTGGCACAACAATAAGGAATTAATACCCTCAAGAAAAGTTGAGACAACTCGAAGGGGGAACAAATAATGTTTTAAAATATCACTTTGAGGGTAACATTTCTGAATGGGTATTCCCGTCACAGTGTCTTACTCATCATAAGGGCTTATTGGTTTACTGCAGGCATGCTCCCCCATGATTTCCAACAGGAAGGGTTGTCAACCCTTCAGGATTGGTCTGGAGTCTCCAGGAATTGAAGGTCAATCTTCAGGACACTGCTGTGTGCAATCCTGGAGAAAAATCATCGGGACATGAAAAAAAATTGTTTTTTTTTGTCATTTTCTTTAAACATTTCTCTTTACCACACAAAAATAGATAAAATTAGGGGGAAAAAAAGGCTGCTTGGCTGACAGTCAAGCATCACCCAATTAGGTAATGAGTCTTTTTACTTCTCAATTGGCATAGGAAGGTAGTGCATCACAAGGATGGATGTGTTGGTCAACTAATGGCAAGAGGGTGGAGACAAGTCATGTGATGAAACCTCCAGGAATAAATTTAATCACAGTTGGCAACCCTACCAACAGTGTATGCACAGAGAGAGAACCTGCAAGATCCCAATATGAGCTTCAGCGAGCCAGGTTCCATGCTGGAATACATAAGGGGAAAATTTACTCTTCGCTCCAAAACATGACTTCCCTGAAAAAAAATCAAAATGTTAAGCCTACTATCGTGATAAAAACTTTGAGACTGTTGGCAGTAGGATAATCTTAAAAATTCAGTATTGTTCACGCACAATTAATATTAACATTCTTACACAGGTCTCTCTGTATCAAATTGAGTCCCCATCTTTACAGACATGAGTGGCGAAGCTTCTCGATGCTGCTCCACCATAATTTCTCTAAGGATCCCCCAAAACTTGCAGCAATGCTAAGGCGGTGGTGTAGAAGGAGCTGTGAAGAGATTGCTGGCCATGATTTTATGTCTTAGTCTGGAAGTCAGATGGCTTACTGTGCTGCCCAGCTGAACTGTAAAACTACAGACTACATTGCAGCATTCTGTTTAATGCAGTTTAGCCCTTGACTTCATTTTTCCAATGTGGCAGGGATATTTTGCCGTGGGGAGAGGTGTGGCCGTCGTGCAATGATAAAACTGGATTAAGTAGCTCAGCAACCTTAGTCAAGTTCTGTATGGTGAAGCAGGGAACGAGGATTAGAAATGTTGGCCAATGGAAACATAAAAGTTAAATACATTCACATTGATCTTGGGGAATGTATAATGTTCATGTTGCCTTTGATGTAGCCTGAAGAAGGTTAGGTTAGAAAGATAGGATTCCCATCCAGACCTGGAGCAGCAATTGGACCCAATCGAGAAAATCAATGTACTTATTAATTTCAATCCTGCATTCTGTTCTTCTACAGAAATCCTGAATGGAGGCATCTATATTGACCAGAACAAGTTTCTCTGCTATGTCAACACCATTCATTGGCAGGATATTGTGCGTGACCCGCCAACTACAAATATTATAATCGTTCCCACCAACACCACTGTGGCATGTAAGTATCACACCTTTAGGTCTCTGTTCAGGTAGGATCCAGTCACTGAGGTGTTTTTTTCATAATGGTTCAGTTTAATATCAAATGACTAATGAACATTATCTAAAATGGTTTGATTCCAAAATTGAGGAGCAATGCTGTCGGGAGCACTGGTCGGGAAATCACTCCCCACAGATCCCCTCATTTTCCATAGAAATTCAATGCACTCGGGCCCAGGTTTTCCCAACCAGTTCTTCCTGTAAGTGCCACTCCATGTTGGGATTGCCTAATTGGGAATCAGCCTTTGTGTCTGTGAGTGCTTATGGTTTTTTTTCCCGTTTATGGGATATGCATCTCGTTGGCAAGGCCAGCATTTGTTACTCATCCCCAATTGCCCTTGAGAAGGTGAGACTTAGTGATTGCCTAGATCTTCATCTGAGCCTTTTGTTCCAACTAGTCTACTCCACCCTGTTGTTAGACAGTGTAGAGCAGTAGTTTCTAACACATCAGCCACTTGCGACATGTGACCAAGTGGAAATCCAGATGCTAAAAATTGCATTTCTGATTAGTAAATAAAAAATGAGTAATTGACACCATCATTGTACTTGCAATCTCAATACTCAACTTTGGATGGTGTACTCATCTATATTTTAATTTTTTTGTGCGTTTGTTAGTAAAATAAAGGCAGAGTGTGCAAATGTTTTTTCATTGTTGCACACAGTTCATGATGGTAGGTGTTTGTTATGTGAATATACACATGGCAAGTATGTTTATCTATATTGTGTGAGTGTATGTGGCATTTTTTATATTTTAAACTCATTCTTGGGATGTGGGCATCACTAGTAAGACTGTTTATTATCCATCTCTAATTGCCCTTGAGAAGGTGGTGTTGAGCTGCCTTCTTAAACCGCGGCAGTCCATGTGGTGTAGGTACACCCACAGTGCTGTTAGGTGGTGGAGGGAGTGAATGTTTAAAGTGTTTCATGAGCTATTCATCAAGCGGGCTGCTTTGTCTCTGATGGTGTTGAGCTTCTTGAGTGTTGTTGCAATTGCACCTATCCAGGCAAGTGCAGCTTATTCCATCACACTCATGACTTGTGGGTGGTGGGGAAGCTATGGGGAATCAAGAGGTTAGTCCAGTTTCCAACCCGATCTAGTGGCCATGACATTTCTATTTTCTACTAAACTCAGTGCATGTGGCTAAATGGGTATTGCTGTAGTCACACCTATGCCTTGTCAGCAATTTCTGTTAACAGCACTGCCATGAAAGAAAGACTTTCATTTATATATAGAATCATGTCCTATCTCTCAGAAACATTCCAGGCACTTCACATACTCCAAATTACTTTGAAGTAGAGTGATTATTGTGTATGCAGATGTGGCAGACAATTATCAAGATCCCATGACCAGCAATTGGATGGATTGATTACCAATGAGCTTTGGTGTTGGTTGAGGGAGCAATGTTAGCCAAGATGGTAAAAACAGTCCCTGCTCATCTTCGAGCAGTGAGATTTTAGTGATCACCACAACCAGTAGATGGGATCTAGGTTTAACATCGCGTTGCAACCTCCAACAAGAATTTCCTCAGTCCTGCTGTTGGTTATCAATTTACAATGACAGAGCTCCAGTCCTGAGGTGGATGGTGGCGAAATTGGCCACGTAGATGCTTTGATTTTTCTTCTCATCTCCATGCAACAGCAACATTCCATGGTTGCCCATGCCCAACAGTCAAGGCCAAGGTCAAGTTCAAGGTCATGAATTTGTTATGCAAAGCAATGTGGGCACAAACTGCAGGTGACTATTTGATGGTCTGGTGGGTTGGTAATGCAATAAAGCTGCTTGATGGTTGCTGGCCCTACTTTTTCACAAAAGCACAGAACTTTTACAGCACAGAAGGATGCCATTCAGCCTGTCGTGTGTGCGCTGGCTTTCCAAATGAGCAATACACCTAGTGTCATTCCGCTGCCTTCTCCCCGTAACCCTGCACATTCTCCCTTTGCAGATAATAATCCAATGCCATCTTTAATGCCTTGATTGAACCTGGCGCCACCACACGTTCAGGTAGTGCATTCCAGATCTTAACCATGCACTGTGTAAAAAAAAGTTTCTCCTCATGTCTCCATTGCTTCTTTTGCCAATTATCTTAAATCGATGTCCTCTCGTTCTCGATCCTTCCATCAGTGGGAACAATTTTTCCTGATCTACCCTGTCCAGACCCCTCATGATTTTGAATACCTCTATCAAATCTCCCCTCAACCTTCTCTTCTCCAAACCTACCCTTGCTAAATAAAAATCTATCCATCTCAAGTTCTGAAATTTTCAATTTAACCCCAACCTCAATAGATTTTTGAGGGGGAGAATTCCAGATTTCCACTACCCTTCGTGTGAAAAACTGCTTCCTGACTTTTTAAACAGCTCATGTAAGTTCACCCCATAATCTTCTGCCTCCTTAATAGAAAGTAAATAGGATCAGTTCTGCCTCTGTAAAGCTTGTTCTACCCTCTCCTCAGATGTTTGCAAAAAGAAGAATACTTCTGAGAGCATTGCACCATTATACAGGCATACATACAAAAATAAAAATAGGACCAAATGGACTGTTGGTGCTTACAAGAGGAAATTGGTCCCATGTAGTGATGATAATGGGCTCACCAAAGTCAACAGTGAGTGTTCAGAGAATTCTTGCGATGAAAGAAATATTAATGATTCATCACAAGGTCGCAAAGCATGTTAATGAGTATCCCACTGAACTCTGCAAGGGAGGCTCAGTAAACATAGTGCTTTCTGTCATTCCAATTGCTTTTTTTTCCTTAAAATTTCAAACAGGAGTAATTCCTGGGATCCCACTGAGTAGCAATGGGCAATGCAATAGGAATAACAGTTGGGGTCATTTCTCAGCTGGGAAGTCCATTAAAACAAAGAGTAAAGTGAGCCAATTTGGACCCTGATCTGTTTAATTGCCAGAAGCCCAATTTGTGAGATGGGCCTTTGAGACGAAGCATAAATAGTTGGAATGAGACTGTTGCACACAAACTCTTTTTCAAAACAAAATCATTCAATGTATTTAAAGTAACATGGCGGGATAAAAGCGTGCAAGAATGGACAAACTGATTTGCTTTTCATGTGGATTGTCTAATGCAGCCATCCAATGCCATGAATATGAATTTGCTGCTGTGACTCCCAATAAGTAATTAGACATCATTAATTAACACTCCATGATCTATGGTTACAGCTGTTATTGCTGAATAAGACTTGTGAATTCCCCGCTGGGCTGAAATCATTTCACAACAGCTCTGACATGTTAGTGAAACACAAGAGACATATTTCATATTCAGCCTTGCCACTGGAAGGTCAAAGCCATTGGCTGCCTCGCTTTTCTGGTGCTGACTGCTGAAGTGTGCAGTCATAATGAACAGCAGATCCCTGTGAGAATCTGACCAGCTATTATTAAAAATTGGGAATGCTGTTTACTAAACTTAGCTGACATTTAGCGGGAATACATAGTAAATATATTCTAATTCTCATGAGGACAATTTGCTTTTGGGAAGTCAAAAACGATTAAAAAACAACTGAATTTTACTCTATTCTCAATTCCGAGCCTCGTTCTTATTATCCTAATTTGTTCAAAGTGCTGAAGTGAAACATATAAAGTGCAGGATATGGAGTTTGAATAATTGGGACAGGTGATAGATTGTTCGTATTACGTGAACATTCAACTCATTACTCTGAATCTAATGAAATAGTCATTGTACATGCTCACAATCAGATGATCACTGGGGACAGACTCAAATTATTTAGAACCTGAACAAACATTTTTCCCATTGCTTCACCTTTTAATTGGCCTTCACAAACCAAATGGCCCATCTCATGTCGTCCTTGAATTTCCCAGAATAGTTATTCTTTTCACAGGATTATACATTTAGTTTTTGAAAATCTCTCCTTATTTTTAGTTTACTAACAAATTGCTATGGAGGTCTTGTGGCACAGTGGGAAGCATCCCTACCTCTGAGCCAGAAGCTCTGGGTTTGAATTCCACTCTGAGTCTTCATGGCTAAGGAAGGTGTGTTCATAATGTGGCCTAACACATTGATTATCAACCTGCAAATCCTCCCAGTATTCCAATGGCAGATGGTAAGAGCTAGAGAGCCTCCTGGTCACCCAAAACCTGAAGAAGGCAACCACTGAAGGCAAAGGCAAACCATTGCAGTATCATGCCAAGCACAACCATGGACCAAAACATGGAAGTCCATGGTCACCAATGCCCTCTTAGGACATTGCACTTGAAGAGAGAGAGAGAATAAATTGCCTGTGGCACCGTCCACCATCAGCTGATGAATATAAGTTTAATTTTATTAATCTATAAGATAGAGGTGGAATTGGGGGGAGAAATTTGAGAAACTCACTGCACAGACCCACCTGATGGCCAGAGACTGGAACTACCATGTGATAGTAGACATGGAAAAATGGAACATCCTGAGGTTGTAATAGGTGCTCTATCAATGCACTTTTTCTTTCTTTGGCCTTGGTGCAGATATATGCAAGAAGTTTCCATTAACCTACCCACCTAGAAGAGAAGATGGGAAAAGGGTAACATTAATGGGTGCCTTCTTCACACAAAGACACGAAAGGCCTTGGCAAGCCTTTTTTAAGTTTCTGTACAAAGAATACAATGCAGTGTAGAAAAAAATCACGTCAAACTTCACCAATAGCTCACAGCTCCGAAAATACAATTGTCAGGATAAAACAAATTTTTTTGGACTGGAAAGATGTTGTGAGGGATGCACCACATGGAGGGTCTGTTAGGGGACTGTCATTTACTATGACCTGCACTTAGAATTTAAGGGAACAATATTGAAAATGCTGATAGCAAAACAGGGAATGTGACAAATTGTAATGAGTGGGGAAAATGTACGAGAAGATATGGATATGCTAACAGGGTGGGCAGATAGATGGCAGATGCAGACAAGTGTAAAGTTGTGAAGAATACATAAAACTGGGGAAGGAAATGCAGCTTTCATGGCAAAAATTTAGAGAGATATTGTTGTTTGCAGATACATACATGCTTAAACTTAGCTGCACGAGTAAATTAAAATCATTAGAAAGCATAGCACACAAACACAAGAAAGTTACATCAAACCTATTCAAATTGGATGTGAGTAAGCTTTTCGACTACATAAATTTTAGGTACACGAGATTATATTTACAAATGAGGGACTGTAAAAAAAAACAAGAAACGCAGAAAGAATGTTTTTAACTAACAAGGCAATAGGTATGTTGAACAGATTCCCGGTGACCCATCATTTGGATTTGGTGAGGTTTGATTGGGAAATCTGATTGTCTGCTGAACCTATTGCCAATTTCTTTTTGAAATTTCTAGAGAGACAGCCCATGTAACAATATGTTAAAAGAGAACAAGAGTAAATGAAGACGCCTTTGCTTCCCGTGAAGTGCATTAACATTAAAATGTATTTTGAACAAGCAACTTATATATGCGTGGTACAAATAAACAGATGGTGTGGAATGACAGCAAATTATACCCAGACGATGCCAGCCAGCCGCAGTTTGCAGAGATAATTACCTTAAATGAACTCTAATGCAGCAACATCGTGACACTTAAACAAGGCCTGTGACAAGATGTGTAATTACAGCAGTAACCTTTTGAACCCATCAAAGAAGCTACTGAGATATCATTTTAGAGAGATCAGGGGAAAAATGACTCAAAAGAGAACAAATCTCTATAACCTCTACAGAAAGCAACAGCTGAAAAAGTGTGTCCAAGCATTGGTAGATGCACTATAGATGGTCAGTAACCTTTTAACACTGAGCTCCTGTGGCCTGCTTTTATCTGGTATAACTGGATGTCTATAACATAGAATCGCTTAGCACAGAATGGGGGGGCATTCAGCCCATTGTGCCTGTTCCAGCTCTTTGAAAGAGCTATCCAATTAGTCCCACTCCTTTTGCTCTTTCCCCATAGCCTTGGTATAAGAAGAATAAAGATTGGACTCAGATGAATGGACTGCTATTGATACATCCTAAAGTTGATGAGCAGTCACAAGCTGAGTTTTACATGAGAACAATTGCCATACTTCTATGTTTAGGTTCAGAGGGCTGAAGGAAAATGTAAATCATCACTAAGAAAACCTCACAAGGAGCTGCAAGAGGTTTTCTTTTATTTTTGTCTGTAAACATGATGATTTGAACAAGTAGGGTTTGGTTGATAAGTTTGGGTCTGTCTTCTCAATCTTTCCGCAATGTTTTTGTTAAATTATTAGAAGTGCATCCTATCTTGTACAGACAAAAGAAAACTAGTAAATTTAACTGCCATGCCCATTTTCTAGAATAATTGATGGGGTTAATGTACAAAATAGGAGCACGAGTAGGCCAGATGGCCCCTCGACCAGTTCAATAAAATCATGGCTGATCTTTTGCTTCAATTCCAGTTTTGCACCCTATCCCCTTATCCCTACATTTCTTTAGTGTTCAAAAATCTATTTATCTCAGTTTTAATCTAGAAGTACAGCTCCCTGAGGTGGAGAATTCCAAAGATTCACAACCCTTTGCATGAAGAAATTTCTCTTTGCCCCAATCCTAAAGCTCTGAGACTATGACCCCTGGTTCTAGACTTTCCAGCCAGGGGAAGCAACCACTCAGTATCTACCCTGCCAAACCCCCTGGTTGAATTAACTCTGGTGGCTGTTTGGTGTCCAATAGTAAGAAAGGCCTTCCAATGATTCCTCCTCAGTGGTCCAATGCAATGAGTAAATAAACAACAAGGTGATCTGCGGAGTTATACAGGGAGGTCCTACCATTCTGGATGGAGTTAGCAGCTCTCAGCAATGTAACTCACCATCATAATGCTCTGTGCAGTAAAGAGAAAGCCAGCCTAAGTTTACATTCCTCGCCACTTTTCCATGCTGAGGTAAGTAATGTGGAGATGCTTACTGTCCAGGCACTTGCACATAGGATGACTGTTAAGGGGAGGTGTTGAACAGCGGTTCGTGCCTGTGGAATCATATCCCAATATCAATCAACAGATTCAAGAGAGAAATTATTTATAAAAATTCCAGTGATGGTTAACATGCAATAAAGCATTATTCAAGTAACTGAAGTCATTCTCTGACATGGCATCTAGCAGCTGGTGCAAAAAAATGCCAGGTTTCAAAACGGTGATCAAAAATTTACCTCAGGCATTCACTGGCCTCCTCACTCTCATCTTGTTGTAAATCCCCTCCCTGGGCTCCTGCCTGTGGCCCATCATCAGCTGTCCTGTTCTGTGTGAGGTGCTATAAAATTACAGTTTGTTTGTGGCTTTCATTGTTGAGGATTTATTGGATTTCTAAACCATTTAAACCATGAGGACATTCTCCACAGTTAACCTCAACATTAGGTTAATCGCTTGAAAATCAATGAGTGTGATCAGATATACAGTTACTAATCAACATCTCCTGCTGAGTGGAACCACTGCAAACAGGCTCTGTGCTAGTATGGGGAATCTTTGATCCTTAAAGATATCTGCAATTCAGAAAAAAAATGCAGCTTCCAATGGAGCAGGCACTTGGAAAGAGAAGGAACTTGTATTTATTTTGTGCCTTTCACCTTGCCAGGTTGCCAAACAGTGCTTCATGGTGTGACATAGACTGTACAGTGCAGAGGCAGGCCATTCAGCCTAACTTATCCTTCTGTTTTGCTTTCTCCCTCATGTACTTATCTAGGCTGACATTCCAGTGCTGTACCGAGGGAGTTCTGCACTGTCAGAGATGCCATCTCTCAGTTGAAATGTTAAACTGAGGGCCCATTTGCTCTCTCAGGTAGATGTTAATGAGCCCAGGGCACTGTTTCAAAGAGCAGCAGAGTTATCCCTAGTGCCCTGACCAATATTTATCCCTCGGTCAACATCACTAAAAATAGACTATCCGCTCATTCTCACTTTGTTGTTTGTGGAAGCTGGTTGTGCACAAATTGGCTGCTGAGTTTCCTACATTACTACAGCAACCAGACTTCAATAACACATCATTGGTTGTAAAGCACCTTGGTGGCCCTGAGACTCTGAAAGCTGCTGTATAAATGCAGAAATTTTTTTTAATCCAAACTATTCGCCTCAACTACTCCCTGCGGTAGAGAGTTCCACGTTCTTACCACACTGGCTAAAGATGTTTCTCCTGAATTACTTGACTTACTGGTGACTATCTATTAATTGTGTTGTCAACTCCCCCAAAAGTGGAAACAACTCCTCTACATCCACACTATCAATCTGTTCATAATTTTATAGATCTCTATTGTTCACATCACAGCCTTGTTTTCTGGAGAAAAACACCTCAGCTTGTTCAGTTTTCTTTGAAATTTGTAGCCCCTCCATTTCTGAACATCCTTGATATCACTTTCTCCAGTACTTCTTCATCCTTTTTATAATATGGAGACTATGAACAGCACTATGAGAATATCTCCACCACACATACTGCAGAGGGACCAGAAGATGGCCCACCACCGTCTTCTCAAGGGCAAATGAAGATGGGCGATAAATACTTGTCTTGTTGGCGACGTCCACATCCTGGGAATTAATGACAATGAAAGTACTTTGAAATAAGAATGAAATGCCTTCATCGTTCTAAGGTAGGCCAATATATTTAGTATGCTGACAGTGCTAACTTGGAGTCATTGTGGTTACTGTGTAGGTGGGAGATGCCACAAGTCGTGCAATGGCCGATGCTGGGGACCATCGGAGAATCAATGTCAGACCCGTGAGTATCTTTCATAAAGTACGTTTTCAAGATGGATTTAAACAACGGGCCTGTAGATATCGCTTGCTCATTAGCTCAAAGTCGTTGAGTGTAAGATCAGATCCTTGCTTAATGCAATTGCATACACAGTTTTTGTTACATCAAATCCACAGCACAAGAACATGCCATTCAACCCAAGGAGCTATGCTGGTGTTTGTACGCCACACCGTTGTAATGAACAATCTGTTGTACAGATATAGGCTACATCTTAGTAAAATTGACAAAGCAGCTTTATCAAAAAGGAATAATCTATATTGAGGCAAAAGCAAAATATATTGGATGCTGGAAATCTGAAATAAAAATGGAAAATGCTGGAAATACTCAGTAGGTCAAGCAACATAAAACATTTCAGCTCTGATATGCTATTTATCAGCAGAAATCTTTGCTCGGCAGGCTGGCGTGTGCCCGACCTCTTGAGCGTGAAATGCCGTTGGCCAAACGTGCCAACGTCAATGCGCAGTTGCGTGATAGTTCGGTTGGTGGGTGCGCGCCGGAGTCGGCAGTGCGCCCACCGACAATTAAAAGGCCTGTTAAGGCCATTAAATAATCAATTAAGGTAAATTTTTCATTGCTGGTTGGCAGGCAGGCGAAAGGGCCAAGTGGCCTTTACATTTTTTTGGAAACCTCATCCACAGGTGGGATGAGGTTTCCAAAAGCAAATAAAAATAAAATAAAAGTTTTGCAATTGAATTAATAACATGTCCTGCTCATGTGACAGAGTTTTATTACATTTTTATTTTCTGTTATTATTATTATTTTTTGTTATACCCCTTCATCTCCCTGAGGCAGCACCTGAGACTTTGCCATGCATGCGCGAAAGAGCGCACCCTGACAGTTGGGGAATCCCTCCCCCCCTCCACCCCCCCTCCCCCCCCCCCCCCCCCCCACCACCTCCACCCCCCCCCCCCCACAGAAAGCACATAGCGCTTCCCGTTGGGCGACATGCTTGGCGGGCCTTAATTGGCCCACCCACTTAAAATGGCGGCAGGGCCCGTTTCAGTGGCAGCAATTAGCTGCCCGCCCGCCGCCGAGCTGGTGGGGCCCGCCCGCCCATCAAGGGCAAAATTCTGCCCTTTGCTCCAAGTCGGCAATCTAGAAAATTTAATTCCCCTGATGGAGAGACTCTAGTGGAGTGCATTCACCGTAAATTGATCCTGCGTTCCATTTCTCCCCTTTCAACAAGGCCTATAGATATTTTCCGTTAAGTTTCAGAAGCTTCCATTTTCAGAAGCCGCCTGACTCTCAGGTTTTACGGTTATGATTTCAAATGGGGACTATTTGGCTGGGAAAGGAGGCAGCTCAACCAAAATCATCATCAAGTGCTGCAAATCTGACAATCAATCAGGAACTCAGTGTCTGAAGAGGAATTGGACAAGTTTAAAATTCTGTATTGAATGAAAGTTGGGCTTGTTCCACTCTGCCAGGGCATCACCTGGTGAGGAACAACTTCTATCTCAGGCAGCTGGCTCCCGAGGTGGCGCTACCTGTGACTGCAGACATGTCTGTTAGCTCAGTTAGAACAGGTCCCTGCCTCTGAAAGCACAGCTCTCCTATCAAAAATGAGTCTGGGGAATTAATAATAGAAAATAAGGAGATGACAGATGAATTGAACAGGTATTTTGCATCGGTTTTCACTAAAGAGGATACGAGTAACATCCCAGAAATAGCTGTAAATCAGGAAACGGAAGGAAGGGAGGAACTTTTAAAAAATTACAAACACCAGGGAAGGGTATTGAGTAAATTGTTGGAGCTGCGGGCTGGAGAAATCCCCAGGTCCTGATGGACTTCATCCTAGGGTCTTAAAAGAAGTGGCTAGTGAGATAGTTGATGTGTTGGTTTTAATTTTCCAAAATTCCCGAGATCTGGGGAAGGTTCCATTAGATTGGAAAATAGGAAATTTAACTCCTTTATTCTAAAAAGGAGGGAGACAGAAAGCAGGAAACTACAGGCCAGTTAGCTTAACATCTGTCATAGGGAAAATGTTAGAAGCTATAGTTAAAGATGTTATGGCACTCAGAAAAATTCAAGGTAATCAGGCAGAGTCGACATGGTTTTGTGAAAGGGAAAACCAATTTATTGGAGTACTTTGAAGGAGTTACATGTGCTGTGGATAAAGGGGGAACTGATAGATGTACTGTACTTAGATTTCCAGAAGGTGCCACATCACTGGTTATTGCAGAAAATAAAAGCTCATGGTGTAGGGGGTAACATATTGGCATGGATAGAAGATTGGCTAGCTAACAGGAAGCAGAGAGTTGGCACGTCTTTTTCTGGTTGGCAGTTCAGAGAAGGTTTACTAAGTTGATACCTGGAATGGGTGGGTTGTCTTATGAGGAAAGGTTGGACAAATTAGACTTGTATCCATTGGAGTTTAGAAGAGATAGAGGCGACCTGATTGAAACCTTTAAGATCCTGAGGGGTCTTGACAGGTTGAATGTGGAGAACATGTTTCCTCATGTGGGAGAATCTAGAACTAGGGGTCACTTTAAAAATAAAGGGTTGCTCATTTAAGACAGAGATGAGGAGGATTTTTTTTTTCTCTGAGGGTCGTGAGTCTTTGGAAAACTTGCTCAAAAGGCAGTGCAAGCAGAGTCTTTGAATATTTTTAAGGAAGAGCTAGATAGATTCTTGATAACCAAGTGGGTGGAAGGTTATCAGGGGTAGGCAAGAATGTGGAGATAAGGTTACAATCAGATCAGCCATGATCGTATTGAATGGTGGAGCAGGTTCGAGGGGCCGAGTGGCCTATGCCTACCCTCTCTAGAGATGCTACCATCATAGAAATAGGATGTGAAATGTTTGGATATGCCTTCATGCATGTCTATGAAATATTATTCTGTAAAGTGCTTAAAGATAAGGATGATTTTCATTTACCATGTGTAGTTTCACAGTTTATTAACACACAAGCCCAATGCCATCCATTTCTCACCCTAGGGTACATAAACCATATTTTCTCAACTTTCTGCCAGTGCTCGGATTTGAAGGAGTCTGATTTATCTGCAGATTTCTCTCCTTGTTGGCAAGTTCCTAGTTTCTTCCTACCCCCGCTCTGCGTTCCCACAACAATATTGCAGTGAGCTATCATTCAGTGTATAGGGATTACATGTGCCCTTCCAAGCCTTCCAAACAGGGCACCATGTCTCTGTGCCAACTTGTATTGAATTAAAACAGATTGGGATTCAGCTCAAAATGAAAAAGAAAGAACTTGTATTTGCATAATGTCTTTCAAAACAATCGGACATCCCTGAGTATGTCATAGCCAATGAAGTACTTTTGAAGTGTAGTCACTATTGTCATGTAGGGAAACAAACAGCAATGAGCTAAATGACCAGATGTCTTCCTGGCTATTCTTCAAAGGTCTTCAATAATCACAGGACTTCAGTTTAATATCTTACCCAAAAGATGGCACCTGTGACATTGCAGCACTTCCTCACTCCTCGTTTAGGTGATGAAGCTCTGAACTGAGATTTGTACCCATGACTATATGATTTAGAGGTGAGAGCGCTACCCACTGAGCCAAGGCCCTCATTGAGTTGTGACTCTTTTTGGGCTCTGCTTTCATTTCAATGCTAAGTGATCAGTCCTGAATGCGTGGGTCTATGATAGTCAGTGGCACCCCATTATTAACATTTGTATCCAGTTTATGTCAGAGTACAAAAGGTAAGGAAATAGATAAGAGTGAAATAGATTAAAAGGGTAACATTCTAATGCTCTCCTTGTGCATTCCTGGCAGGCGTGGGAAATCATGGATGCCTGTGTATGTGTAGTGATGCTTTGTGGTCAAGTGCGTCCAAGCATTAAGTTTTGGAATAGGAAAAGTTCCATTGTGCTCAATAATCCTGCCCTTTCTTTGTAGGTCAGCTGCACCTGCCTCTCATCCTTTGTCACATCACAATCTTCAAAACGACCATTTCCAAAAATGTATTTAGTCAGCTCTTGTTGTCATTTACTTCAACCCCATTTCCTAACCTTATCCTATATTTCATTGTTTGGGTGAGGAACTTCTGTCGGGCTTCCCTCCTTGCCCCCAAGTTCTTCAGTGGCAAATCTACCGGACCAGCTCTGGTGGACTCCCAGCCCCGAGACAGGCCTAGAGAGCTAAGATGCTGGTTCCCACCCCATGTTTATTCAGTGAAAGAAAGGCAAGAGGGCATGATGGGGTCTCTCTAAAGCTGGGAGTTACCATTTTCCCAACCTCAATGGGGCCCAATCAGATGGTCTGGAAGCATTGGGATCAGGAGTGGTGGGACTCATGGGGAGCAGGGAATGATGTAAGAGAGACAGCCTGGACCCACAAAGTTGAGTCACGTTTTTTTAAAGAAGGGGCCACAGAAATTGTTTCTCCAGGGGTTTTTTATTCGTTCACTATATGTGGGTGTCGCTGGCTTGGCCAGCATTTATTGCCCATCCCGAATTGCCCTTGAGAAGGTGGTGGTGAGCTGCCTTCTTAAACTGCTGCAACCTATGTGGACAAGGTACACCCGTAGTGCTGTTAGGAAGGGAGTTCCAGGATTTTGACCCAGCGACAGTGAAAGAACTACGATATAGTTCCAAGTCAGGAAGGTGTGTGCCTTGGGGGGGAAAATGTAGGTGGTGGTGTTCCCATGCACCTGCTGCCCTTATCCTTCCAGCTGGTGGAGGTCCCGGATCTGGAAGGTGATTTTGAAGGAACTTTCATGAGTTGCTGGTATCAGTTTCCAGAAATCACCAAACTAGTTTGAGTGCCAACCCAGTCTCATGCAGTCGAGGTGCTTGCACGCTGACCTTGCATAGTCGGACACAATGCTTCATAACCCCTGGATTGTTGCAGCCTTTCACCATGTATAATACATTATAGGTTCTGCATGTAGCCTGCACATCCTGTGAACATCACAATTACTTCCATCAACAAATTTTCTGTCGCACTTTGTTGTTAAAACTCCTACTGTTAGAAAACCATCATGCAACAACACATTGTCATGGAGATCTGCCAGTAATGAATAGTTTGCTCTCATCGATTTGTGTAAACCCCCTTCACCATTTTGCAAATATCAATTAGATCACCTTTTGTTTCCAAAGACAACAAACCCAGATCCCAGAACTTTTCCATAGAATTGAAATTCTTGGTAACCAGAATCACTTCTGTTGCTCTTTTTTTTGGGCACAATATTCTGCTGTCTGTATCCTAACTTGCAGCATGTCCCATTCCACCATCACCCTGTGCTCGCTGACCTACATTGGTTTCCAGTCTGGCAATGCCTCAATTTTGAAAATTCTCATCCTTGTTTTCAAATCCCTCCACTGTCTCTCCCTTCCCTATCTCTGTAACTTCTGCCTTCCCTGTGACCCTCTCAGTTCTCTAGGTTCTGCCAATTCTGGCCTCTTGAGCATCCCCAATTTTCATTGCTGCACCATTGATGGTCATGTCTTCATTGCCAAACTAGTATAGCAATTTCTGGAAACTGATACCAGCAACTCATGAAAGTTCCTTCAAAATCACCTTCCATACCTGGGACCTCCACCACCTGGAAGGACAAGGGCAGCAGGTGCATGGGAACACCACCACCACAAGTTCCCCTCCAAGTCACACACCTTCCTGACATGGAACCATATGTTTGGAATTCCCTCTCTAAACCTCTGTGTCTCTCGACCTCTCCTCCTTGTCATGGCCAGTCTCAGGGCGAGGTTCCCTAATTTGTTATGCTCCTGGGTGAGGAGGGATGAACTGACCCCCTTTCTTTATTCAACTCTCTCGGATGGTTGCAACAAGGTTAATTTAAAAAGGATCCTTTCCCTCGTGGATACCTTTTTCCAGTCTAAATATATTTATGTTTTAGAAGGAGCCAATTTAACTGGGCTTTCTTGAGTCAAAGAAAGATTAAGTTTATTAGTTACTAAATGCCCAAAAAAAAATAATAAAAATGCAACACACAAATACACACAGATTAGAAATGAGAAGTTGAGTCCAAAAATAAAAGTTTTAAAAAATATATGAATCAGTCTTTGGCTTGTCCATGAGAAGTAGATGGTGAAATGTTGTGGCCGTGAAGTTGGGTGATTCCAGTAGAGCTGGCTTTGACAGTTTAACAGTTGGTTTGGAGACACTTGGTTCTGCAGGTTAGCTGAAGGAGTTGTTCTCTTTCCTTTTTGACAGTGTGTGATCAACGTATAATAATTTTCATAACATTTTTCTGGTTTTTTGCAAAGTAGATTTATAGGGGTAAGTATGGTTGAGTCTGTGTGTGATTTAATTACATTTGGAGTCAAGTAGACTACAAGTTTGAAATCATCAAAAGAAGCTAGGTGCTTGACATGCTAATGAGTAAACATGGATGCTGGAACAAAAACAAAAATACCTGGAAAAACTCAGCAGGTCTGACAGCATCTGCGGAGAGGGATACAGTTGACGTTTTGAGTCCGTATGACCCTTCATCAGAACTAAGACATATAGAACTGAGATGAAATATAAGCTGGTAGAGGGGGATGGGACTGGTAGAGCTCGATAGGGAGCCAGTGATAGGTGGAGGCCAAGAAGAGACTGCCAAAGATGTCATAGACAAAAGGACAAAGGGGTGTTGACGGTGGTGATATTATCTAAAGGATGTGCTAAGGGGGGCATTAAGGGTAGCAAGCAGGACAAGCTAGTGGCAGATGGCCCTAGTGGGGGTGGGATGGGGGGAAGGGATCGAAATGGGCTAAAAGGTGGAGATGAAACAAAAGATCAAAATAAATTTAAAAATAGGAGGGAAAAGAAAAATATATTTGTAAAAAAATAAATAAATTATTGGAAAAAGGGGGATCGGAAAGGGGGTGGGGATGGAGGAGAGAGTTCATGATCTGAAATTGTTGAACTCAATATTAAGTCCGGAAGACTGTAAAGTGCCTAGTCGGAAGATGAGATGCTGTTCCTCCAGTTTGCGTTGGGCTTCACTGGAACAATGCAGCAGGCCAAGGACGGACATGTGGGCATGAGAGCAGGGTGGTGTGTTGAAATGGTAAGTGACAGGGAGGTCTGGGTCATGCTTGCGGACAGACCAAAGGAGTTCCGCAAAGCGGTCACCCAGTCTGCGTTTGGTCTCTCCAATGTAGAGGAGACGGCATTGGGAGCAGCGAATGCAGTAGACTAAATTGAGGGAGGTGCAAGTGAAATGCTGCTTCACTTGAAAGAGTGTTTGGGCCCTTGGACGGTGAGGAGGGGGGAAGTAAAGGGGCAGGTGTTGCACCTTCTGCAGTTGCATGGGAAGGTGCTGTGGGAGGGGGTTTGAGGTGTAGGGGTGATGGAGGAGTGGACCAGGGTGTCCCGGAGGGAACGATCCCTGCGGAAAGCTGCCGGGGAGGGGGTGAAGGGAAGATGAGTTTGCTGGTGGCATCATGCTGGAGTTGGCGGAAATGGCGGAGGATGATCCTTTGAACGCGGAGGCTGGTGGGGTGATAAGTGAGGACAAGGGGGGCCCTATCATGGTTCTGGGAGGGAGGGAAAGGTGTGAGGGCGGATGCGCGGGAGATGGGCCGGACATGGTTGAGGGCCCTGTCAAACACCGTGGGTGGAAAACCTCAGTTAAGGAAGAAGGAGGACATGTCAGAGGAACTGTTTTTGAAAGTGGCATCATCTGAACAGATGCGACGGCGGCGAAGGAGCTGAGAGAATGGGATGGAGTCCTTACAGGAAGCGGGGTGTGAGGAGCTGTAGTCAAGGTAGCTGTGGGAGTCGGTAGGCTTGTAATGAATATTGGTGGACAGTCTATCACCAGAAATTGAGACAGAGAGGTCAAGGAAGGGAAGGGAAGAGTCAGTGATGGACCACGTGAAAATGATGGAGGGGTGGAATTTGGAAGCAAAATTAATACATTTTTCCAGATCCAGACGAGAGCATGAAGCAGCACCGAAGCAGTCATCGATGTACCGGAGAAAGAGTTGTGGGAGGGGGCCTGAGTAAGACTGGAACAAGGAATGTTCCACATACCCCATAAAGAGACAGGCATAACTGGGGCCCATGCGGCTATCCATAGCCACACCTTTTATTTGGAGGAAGTGAGATGAGTTTAAGGAGAAATTATTCAGTGAGAGAACAAGTTCAGCCAGATGGAGGAGAGTAGTGGTGGATGGGAATTGTTCGGGCCTCTGTTCAAGGAAGAAGCGGAGAGCCCTCAGACCATCCCGGTGGGGGATGGAGGTGTAGAGGGATTGGACGTCCATTGTGAAGAGGAGGCGGTTGTGGCCAGGGAACTGGAAATTGTTGATATGATGTAGGGCGTGAGAGGAATTGCGGAAGTAGGTGGGAAGAGACTGGACAAGGGGAAAGAGAATGGAGTCAAGATAGCAAGAAATGAGTTCCATGGGGCAGGAACATGAATGCTGGCTTAGCATGTACGATGTGAAGGGAATTTGCATTTTTAGATAAATGAAGAGATTTAGATTTCAAAGGAATCTTAGTCTGTTTACAACTAGCCATATAAGCAAGGCTAAGGAATGTGTTTATTTTTCCTTAAGGTTCTGGACAATATATATTGGTACCATGAAAGTTTTTACGTTATGATGAAGATACAGTTTCAAAGACATATGGAACAGTAGAATTTACACATTAAAAAGAGAGAAACATATATAAAAGAGAATGAAAGGCTATGTGTCAGAAGGCATGTAAGATCTAACAGGAGTGTGTGAAATGGACTTAATGAAGCCTCCAGCCATTTGTGCATAAATCTGCTATATAGCGAAACTGAAGTTTGGGCAAAGCCATTTGGAATTCCACTGTCAAGTGGGTATTGTGACAATTTGCTGGTTCTGTTTTAAATCTCAAATCTATTTTGGACCATCGCCTTAAAGGGAGTGTAACTGGGGGTCAGGTTAATTAGGAATTTTAGGAGCTATTATAGTAGTAAGTAATTATGTGTGTGCTTGAAATCTTATATATTTTGTTAATAAATATTTTAACTTAATTTTTTAAATCTCTAAAGGTTTTGGTAGGCTTATTACTTCTGAAAGTATTTAACGATGAGATAGATAGATTTTTGAAATATCAGGGAGTTGAGGGTTATGAGGAGCTGGCACGAAAGAGGAGTTGAGGCCTTGGGGCAGATCAGCCATGATCTTATTGAATGGCGGGGCAGGCTTGAGGGGCCAAATGATCTACTCCTGCTCCTATTTCTTATGTGATAAGCTTTTGGTCACCTATCTAATAACTTCTTATGCAGCTTTGTATCAATTTTCTGTTTGATTACACTCCTGTGAAGCACCTTGGGATACTTTACGGTACTAAAGGTGCTATATAAGTGCAAGTTGTTGATTAAACTAACATCACTCTGTGTATTTTCACCCCCAATATTACTATTAGCCAGAAGTTTTTCTATGAAAGATGCAATACTTTTCGCACAGTGCATGCATGTGCTGGCTCAGCAGATCTCACACACATTCGTTAGTTTTTTCTTTTAAACTAAAGCCTGTAATGTCAGAAAAATACAATAAGAAACACACCAGACTAATAGCTATAGATTTCAGTTACGTTTTTTAAGAAAATAAATTGTGACAGCTGTCCAACATTTTGATTGAAAGCACTCCTGGTCTGATGATATTCACGTCATTGTGGCTGATTGTTATTTAACCAGTCGGTCAATGGAGCTGATTGCTCGTGCTATATCCGATGCCAAGTCATTGAAGCAGAGTTGGATCAATGGGGAGCAGTCTCTCCATAAGGAAGCAGTTTGATTGAAACCTTTGTGTTTCTATGGTAATGTGCATGTTCAGCAGATATATCGATTTTGATTATTTTTCATTACGACCTTTATGCTTACAGATATTTGAAAGTTCATACAATTTATATGGGGAATGAAAGGCATTGCTTTCTGACAAACCTGCTGTATATTATTGTAATGTTAATGTGCATACTGATATTTTATGAGATCAATTTTCCAGTAATAATAATAACACACAAAATGTGAACGTTCAGATTTGGAAATGTCACTGATTGATCACTTCAGGCTGTTCTTTAAAGTCAAGGCCTCACACTCGAGCCTGAAAAGTAACTTGTCACCTAGTAGGATCATTGTTGCAATTCTTCTCATATCTTAGTTACCTCTCAAGTACCTATGTTACCTATAAGTCGTCCCTTTACTAAAACATATTTTTGGCATAACCCTCAAAGATCGGGACCACGTATCAAGAATTGTCCCTCCATATTTTCTATCTGTTCATTTTGCCTGATGGAAAATGATGGGTCAAGTAAATTCCTGATATGCACTTCTAGCTGTCAGACTTCTTACTGTGAGCATGGGTTCATTATATCTCCCCCTGATCGTGAGATGGTGAAGGCAAGGAAGGTCATTTGGCCCCTCTTACTGCATTCATCCAGAACCAATCTATTCTCCATGATAGCACCTAACTAGCCACTACCACTCTACCCAGCGAGTGTTCCATGTGCTGGTCAATCTTTGTGTGAAGAATCTCCTGACATTTACTTTCTGCCAGATTGATGTTTCTTCCCTTCCCCGAGTCAAACAGTTTCACTTGAGAAAGTTAAAAGCAAAAAAACTGCGGATGCTGGAAATCCAAAACAAAAATAAAAGTACCTGGAAAAACTCAGCAGGTCTGGCAGCATCTGCGGAGACGAACACAGTTAACGTTTCGAGTCTGTCTGACTCTTCAACAGAATCTGTTGAAGAGTCATACGGACTCGAAACGTTAACTGTGTTCCTCTCCGCAGATGCTGCCAGACGTGCTGAGTTTTGCCAGGTATTTTTATTTTCACTTGAGAAGGTGTTCTGGATTTCCTATCTGGTCCTCTTCATCAATTCTTTCGAAGCTGAAGAACCCGAGTAGTGGATGGCCTGACCCAGCAATCTTCACTTTCAGCAAAAGCTGCTTTCACTTGGTTACAGAGACAATCAAGTTTTACAGTTGACGAACTCTCCCCAGCCAGGGGAAACATGCTTCCTGCATCTACCCTGCCAAACCCTGTAAGAATTTTGCATTCTTCAATTAGATCAACTCTCATTCTTCTAAACCGTAGAGAATACAGGCACAGGGCAGAATTTTCTGTGCCCACTGGTGTCGGGCGTGCTTGGCGGCGTGAGTCGACAAGGCCAGAAATCGGTTTCACAACATCGTGAAACCACTTTGCAATCGTCTGCTCAGCCCGTCGATGGCTGGCCCTGTTCCCCACCATCAGACATCAGAAATCTCATTGTAATGCATCTGCATATCATTGTACAGCCAGCCCGCCGGAACCACACCCCCCCCTGCTGGATCGTCCATCCACGGCGGCGTGACTGCATGCCGGTGCAGAACACGCCTTGACAAGTGTAACATGCAGAAGTCGGGACTTACCACCAAGATCTTGCTCACATTGCGAACATCTGAGGAGCAGAAGATGCTGGAGCCCAGCAGCGACAGCACACTGGAGGAACATCCATGGCATTCTGGGTAGATTCTGATGGACATGGCTCTGCTGCAAAGCAGCTCACTGAAGTTGGAAAATCACCATTGAGAGTCTGCTCACAACGGATGATGGTCGAAGGGGTGAAGAGGAAAGTCCAGCTGTGTTTGGGAGAGGAAGATATACCGGGGGGTGCGAGAGGAAGGTCTAGGATTGACTGGAAGAGGAAGAGGTATCAGGAAGGGGCAAGGTTGGGAGGGGGGGAAATGAAGGTATCCGGATAGAGTGAGGTTGGGAGGGGGAAATGAAGGTGTTGAGGGGAAGGCTGGGAGAGGGAGTACGGGGCAGGTGGGGGTAACAGGGGAACTGGGGGGGTAGGTATAAGGGAGGTGGAAGGTGTAAGGGAAGGAGTTTGGAGGGGGAAGGGGTGTGGAGAGGGAAGGGAGTCCAGGGGGAGGAAGCAGCATGGCGTGGGGAGGGAGTAAGGCTGCAGGAAGAAGCAAAGGTGTTTGAATGAGTCAGGAAGGGGGAAGGAGAAATGCTGCAGGAAGAAGTAAGGCTGGTTGAAAGAGTTTGGAGGGGGGAAGGACTAAGGGTGGTGGAAGAAGTAATGGTGTCTGAAGGGGCCAGGAAAGGGGAAGGACTAAGCGGGGTTCACTGCTGGGGGTGGGAGCGGGGGGAGTCTTGGGGGTGGAAGGGGTTCCAATGGGAGTAGGGGTCTGCAGTAGTGTGGGGGGGATGTCCAGGTAAGCGTGCAGGGGAGGGGTCTGATGACCTCATGACTGCCTCCTGGGGAGCGAACTGAGGGTGGGTGTGGAACGGGGGAATGGTGCGAATGATCAAGGCAGTAGGGTGCGAGGGTGGGGGTTTAATGGTAGCGATAGAAGGGTGGGTGGTGGGGACTGGGAGGCAGGCATGGATCCTGGGGGTGGGAAGGAGGAGGTTGAGAAGGTGAATGTGGATGGGGGTGGGATTTTCAGGATGGAAGGGAATGTGCACGTTCACCTGGACACCCCCGAAGGAAAAGGGTCATTGCCGGTAGGTCACGGAGGGGAGGTGGAAGGTGATGCTGGAGGGTCAACAGTGATGGGGGAAAGGAAATGGGTGACTCTGGGAGGGGAAAAGATGGGGAAGTGCACGAAAAACCGAACCCAGACCATGCTGTCCAAATTGAAAGTGAAACAAGAGTCATGGTGGGTAAGATCAGGTGGTGCACGGGGGCGGAGATGCAGCTCAGCTCAGATGGACAGCTGAAAGTGAACCCCAGCGGGCAGCATTGAAAATGCTCAGGACATTGAGGTGAGTGTGATATGTGAAGGATCAGCGTGCGTGGGAGAGTGCTTGCACGAGGCTCCAAAAGGCCCTGCCACACACACAAACACACACAAACACACAGACATACACACACACTTCTCCCTCCAGAGTCACTCGTTGGCCAGCTGCTCTCTCTGCAGTGACAGAGGACGAGGTTGAGAGGCTCACAGGACCCAGGGTGCCCAGCTGCCACTCCTCCCTTTGGATGCCCAGGGGCCCAAGCCTGAGGAGAAGGAGCACTGCAGGGGATGTCGAGGTGCCCTGTTTCCCTCTTGCGTTGCCACTGCAGGAACTCACCCATGGCTCTCACAATGGAGTGCAGGTCTGCACACATTTCCGCATTCTGCTGGACCAGGGTCTCCATGGCATCTGCCATCCTCCCCATGAGACCGCCATACACACACTTGTCTGTACCATTTCGTCAGAGAGTAGGTGGACCCACTCCTCCGACTCACGTGCCATTCTGTTGAGGGCTTCCAACAGCTCTGCGTGATGATCCTCCATCTTCTGCTGACTCTCCGGGATGAGTTGGAAAGCCAAATCCAGAGGCTTGTCATCTGACTCTGACCTCACAGATGCCTCTTCACCAGCAGTCCTCCGAGGGCCAGGGAACTCGGCTGAACCTGCCTCCTCCTGCTGCGGACACATGTCTGTGCGGTGACCACCAGATTGTGAACCTAAGCCTGTCTAGATCTTGGTCCCACCGAGGTGTGTGCCTCTGTGCTAGTGGAGGGTGTGGGTAAGAGCTGTGATGAGTCTTCCAGGCTGCTTATTTACAGCTCTTCAATGGAGGAGATGTCCTTTTGGCGGAGGCGAGGACGTGGATGGAGCATTTGGTGTGCATGTCTGGTTCACTTCCAGTCTCAGGGTGTTCTCCCACTTTCTCTCTCTCTCTCTCTCTCACACACACACACACACACACACGCACGCACACGCACACGCACACACACACACACCCGCTCATTCAATCTTCACAGCTCCAGTGAAAAAGCCCAAATTTCTCATGTTTCTCTTCCTCCAACCCTGCCTCCTCATCCTTCAGTGGTGAATCTACAACACATTTTCACTATTACTTTTATATCCTTTATCCTTGAGGGTGCACAAAACTACACAGTAAGTACAGTCTAATTACGGTCCTGTAAAATTCCAATATTACCTCCTTTCTTTTATGTTCTGTTACTTCTAGGCTAACCAAGGATTTGTTTATCTATTTTTATGGCCCTGTGTACTTGTGCTTTATCTTTTCAAGAACCTGTATATCTGCACAATAAGATTTCTCTGCTCCATTTAACGTCTTACACTTTTAAAATCTGTATTTCTTTCCTACTTCCAAAATCTATCACTACATATTTTTCTATGTTGAACAGCATCTGCCCAATCTCTGACCCCTGCTATATCCTACGTGGCTATGTCCAGCTACAGTCTTTCCCAATCAGCACTCACTCACCCACAGGCCCGGGAGGCCTGAAGATTAATATCACTTAGGGGGAGTTCGGGAAGGCTGTGAAGGTAGGAAGACGGGCTTCCTCTTGGCCCAGTCTAACACTACAGCTGCTTCAGGCCTTGCTGTTTCTGCAGCAGCCGCTCGTCTCCCTGGCCTCCTGGCCCGCTCTGCCATCTTGACTCCTGTAGCCTTTAAGTGGGCCAGCACCTGTGCGGGAGGGCGAGAGTGCGGTCAAGGGCAGACCACATCACCCAGAATGTACCCGGGCTGCCAAAACAAATGGCCACACAGACTCGGGTTCTCACTCCAGGGCAATAGGATCTCAAGTGCTGGAACTTTGTGCCGGAGCGGAGCACCCACCAATGCTTGTGAGCAAACACATTGGGGTGTGAGGCCGCCACTTGAGAGTGGGGCCGGTGCTGCCTGAGCCCGGGCCCCCTGAAGGCACAGGCCCTGATGGTCAGCTCCATGTGCAATCTCTTTCCCAGGCCCTACAGGCAAGTCTAGTTATCAATGCCAGTGGTGTAGTGGTATTATCACTGGACTCGTAATCCAGAGACCCAGGGTAATGCTCTGGGACCCGGGTTCGAATCTCGCCATGGCAGGTGGTGGAATTTGAATTCAATAAAAAATCTAGAATTAAAAGTCTAATGATTACCATGGAATCATTGTTGATTATTGTAAAAACCCATCTGGTTCACTAATGTCCTTTAGGGAAGGAAATCTGTCATCCTTACCTGGTCTGGCCTACACGTGACTCCAGACCGGCAATTGCGGCTCTGTCGACCCAGCAAAGTCCTCCTTACTAACATCTGGAGGCTAGTGCCGAAATTTGGAGAGCTGTCTCACAGACCAGTCAAGCAACAGCCTGACATAATCATCCTCACGGAATCATATCTTACAGATAATGTCCCAGACACCATCATCACCATCCCTGGGTATGTCCCGTCCCACCGGCAGGACAGGCCCAGCAGAGGTGGCAGCACAGTGATATACAGTCGGGAGGGAGTTGTCCTGGGAGACCTCAACATCGACTCTGGACCCCATGAAGTCTCATGGAATCAGGTCAAACATGGGTAAGGAAATCTGCTGATTACCACGTACTGCCCTCCCTCAGCTGATGAATCATTACTCCTCCATGTTGAACACCACTTGGAGGAGGCACTGAGGGTGGCAAGGGCGCAAAATGTAGTCAGGGTGGGGGACTTCAATGTCCATCACCAAGAGTGGCTCAGTAGCACCAGTACTGGCTGAGCCCTAAATAACCTAGCTCCTAGACTGGATCTGCAGCAGGTGCTGAGGGAACCTCTAAGAGGAAAAGTCATACTTGACCTCATCCTCACCACCCTGCCTGCCACAGATGCATCTGTCCATGACAGTATCGGTTGGAGTGACCACCGCGCAGTCGTTGTGGAAACGAAGTCCCGCCTTCACATTGAGGATAACCTCTATTTTGTTGTGTGACACTGCCACCGTGCTAGATGGGTTAGATTTTGAACAGTTCTAGCAACTCTAGACTGGGCAACCATGTGCTGCTGTGGTCCATCAGCAGCAGCAGAATTGTACTTCAACACAATCTGTAACCTCATGGCCTGGCATATTCCCCCACTCTAACATTACCATCAAGCCAGGGGATCAACCCTGCTTCAGAAGAGTGCAGGAGGGCATGCCAGGAGCAGCACCAGACATACCTAAAAATGAGGTGTCAACGTGGTGAAGCTATAACACAGGATTACTCGTGTGCCAAACAGCATAAGCAACAAGTCATAGACAGGACTAAGCGATCCCACAACCAACGGATCAGATCTTAGCTCTGCAGTCCTGCCACATCCAGTCATGAATGGTGGTGGACAATTAAACAACTCGCTGGAGGAGGAGGCTCCACAAATATCCCCATCCTCATTGATGGAGGAGCCCAGCACATAAGTGCAAAAGATAAGGCTGAAGCATTTGCTACAATCTTCAGCCAGAAGTGCCAAGTGGATGATCCATCTCGGACTCCTCCGGAGGTCCCCAGCATCACAGATACCAGTCTTCAGCCAATTCGATTCACTCCACGTGATATCAGGAACAGCTAAAGGCACTGGATACAGCAAAGGCTATGGGCCCTGACAACACTCCGCCAATAGTACTGAAGACTTGTGCTCCAGAACTTGCCATGCCCCTAGCCAAGCTGTTCCAGTACAGCTACAACACTGTCATCTACCCGGCTATGTGAAAAATTGCCCAGGTATGTCCTGCACACAAAAAGTAGGCCAAATCGAACCCGGCCAATTATTGCCCCATCAGTCTACTCTCCATCAGCAGTAAAGTAATGGAAGGGGTCATCAACAGTGGTATCAAGCGATGCTTGCTTAGCAATAACCTGCTCACTGATGCCCAGTTTGGGTTCCGCTAGGGTCACTCAGCTCCTGACTTCATTACAGCTTTGGTTCAAACATGGACAAAAGAGCTGAACTCCCGAGGTGAGGTGAGAGTGACTGCCCTTGACATCAAGGCAGCATTTGACCGAGTGTGGCATCAAGGAGCCCTAGCAAAACTGGAGTCAATGGGAATCAGGGGAAAACTCTCCACTGGTTGGAGTCATACCTAGCACAAAGGAAGATGGCTGTGGTTGTTGGAGGTCAGTCATCTCAGCTCCAGGACATCACTGCAGGAGTTCCTCAGGGACGTGTCCTTGGCCCCACCATCTTCAGCTGCTTCATCAATGACCTTCCTTCCATCATAAGGTCAGAAGTGGGGATGTTCGCTGATGATTGCACAATGTTCAGCACCATTCGCAACTCCTCAGATACTGAAGCAGTCCATGTCCAAATGCAGCAAGATCTGGTCAATATCCAGGCTTGGGCTGACAAGTGGCAAGTAACATTCGTGCCAAGCAAGTGCCAGGCAATGACCATCTCCAACAAGAGAGAATCTAACCATCGCCCCTTGATGTTCAATGACATTACCATCACTGAATCCTCCACTATCAACATCCCGGGCGTTACCATTGACCAGAAACTGAACTGGACTAGCCATATAAATACAGTGGCTGCAAGAGCAGGTCAGAGGCTAGGAATCGTGCGACGAGTAACTCACCTCCTAACTCCCCAAAGCCTGTCCACTATCTACAAGGCACAAGTCAGGAGTGTGATGGAATACTCCCCACTTGGCAGCTCCCACAACACTCAAGAAGCTTGACACCGTCCAGGATAAAGCAATCCACTTGATTGGCACCACATGCACAAACATTCACTCCCTCCACCACTGAAGCACAGTAGCAGCAGTGTGTACCATCTACAAGATGCAATGCAGGGGGAATTCACCAAGGCTGCTTCGACAGCACCTTCCAAACTGACGACTAGTACCATCTAGAAGGACAAGGGCTGCAGATAGATGGGAACACCACCACCTGGAAGTTCCCCTCCAAACCACTCACCATCCTGACTTGGAAATGTATTGCCGTTCCTTCTCTGTCACTGGGTCAAAATCCTGGAACTCCCTTTCTAACAGCATTGTGGGTGTACCTACACCACATGGACTGCAGCGGTTCAAGAAGGCAGCTCACCACTACCTCCTCAAGGGCAACTAGGGATGGGCAATAAATGCTGGCCCAGCAAGCGAAGCCCACATCCCATGAATGAATAAAAAAAATGCATGCACCCATAAATTGCCCAGCTTTTCATGCTGTACGCAAGGCATGTGGCATTGCAAGATTTTGGAAGCACCAATGCAGAAAACAAAGGCCAGAATAAGTGGTTCGATATCATGAGAAGCCACAACCAAAAGCTGGGCAAGTACAGCATTCCAGTCAACCAAGAGAACGTATGAAACAGCGACAAGGTCCGCGAGATGTCCAGCCAAGCTACACAGTCAGATGATGAGGATGACCAGACCATCAATACACAAAGTGAGCCGACATTCAGCACGGTGAACGGCACAATGGTACCAACAGAAACTTTTGTCACGTCCAGATGCAGGGTCTGGATAACATATATATAAAACAGGATAGAGGATAGATGCAAACATCTTTCCACTTGGTTCACTGAAATGTATGCAGCCACAGAGTGGGGATTCAACCAATCACTGCCAAACTCACCGCATACAATGGCTTAGACAATCCATCCCTGGGATCCATTACACTCAAGTATCACTGCAAAAACTCACCCTGGTCACCCCAGATACTTTATATTGTGGACGTCACAGGTCCAATGATCGCAGGCCTACCAGCGTGCAAGGACCTGTCCTTAGTCACCATCTATAGCATCATGAAAACCATGACAAGAACCGCAGACCACAAGGAGCACCATCGGAAACCCTGTGCTTACACTGGGAGAAGACCACCTGACTGCAACATAGATTATCAACCAACAGGCTGATCAGGGCAGTTGGAACTGAGTATGTATACCCATTCTGAACTTGTAAACCTCATCATACTGCAGACAAATGCAGCCAACACTCCCTAGTCATCATTCATCCATACTCCCAGGAACACGTGATGCATTACTTGAAAATCAGGGCAAAATGAAAGATGTCCATGATGGGCAGGCGGGTAACGAACTACCAACCTCGAACATCGGAATGAAAGACGAAGTACAACACCCAACTGATGGCACATACAATTCAGCAGAAATTGTCAGCATATGTCCAGAAGGTATACCATATCGCGAACACCAAATGGCATGATAGTGTAAAAAAACAGATGGCAAATCAGAACAACACCGCAGCCAGAAACACTGAGTAATCATATTGTGAACAGAACACGGTCTAAGACGTAACATAAAAAAAGTAGCCCTAACCAGCATTCTGAAAACGTACAGCAGCCTCCAGCAAAGATCAACTTAACTAAGTCTGTTCAGATAAGCAAACACCGATACCTTTGAGACTTGTAAGTTTATTGCTTTTGTATAATGTTTTATTCAGACACAATGGGAAGAGTTTTTCTCTTGTAGGGCAGGCGCATGCCTGACCTGAACGAGAGTAAAATAGTGCGCGATGATGTCAGGCGAGCGTCCCGACGTCATCACGCACTCTCGCGATAATTTGCTCAGCGGGTGTGCACGAGAGGTGGCAGCGCATCCGCCGACAATTAAGAGGCTTGTTAAGGCCCTTAACCAATTAATTAAATCGGATTTTTCGCTGCCCGTCCAACTGTTTGGTTGGCCAGTGGGCGAAAAGGCCAAATGGCCTTTGGATTTTTTATGAAACCTCATCCATGGACAGGATGAGGTTTCCAACAGGAATTAAAAATAAGATAAAAATGTTTAAATCTCATTTACAACATGTCCCTGCTCATGAGACAGAGTCACATGAGGGGACATGTTCACCTTATTCTTTAAATCTTTATTTGTACTGTTATAAATCTTCAGCTCCTGAGGCATTCCTGTGCCTTCAGGGAGCTTTCAGTGTGCACATCCGTGCGCATACCCAAGCTTCCGCGCTTGCCCTCCTCCAGCCCCCACCCCAGCAGCACTCAGCGTTGCAGCGCGATTCATTGTCCAGCCAGTGTGAAATCACAGTCGGGGCCCAATCACGGGCAGTGGTCAGTTTTGCGACTGCTCCCAGGCCCGCCTGCCCGCCACGCCCACCCAACGAGGTAAAAATCATGTCCAATGTTATTTTCTTTGATGTCATGTAAATAGTTTGATTCTTTAAAGGTGAACTTTTAGTTAGAAAAATGGGGAATGATATGATATGAGGTATATGTACCTTAAGGGTGCAATATCTTAAACTGCTGTCACTCACTACTACCTTAACAGAGTGTGATGTATTAGTCCCATGACTTGCAGTCAGTCTACAAGCAACAGCAGTGGGAATCAGATGTACCATACATAGCCTTCTAGTTAACTTTATCTATATATAGTATTATCTTCAAATAGAGAACCCGCTTTATTGTTTCACCAACCTTTGCTTTCTGGTCCCACCGTGGTGGTTCCTGCAGCGGGCCAGCCAAAATTCCATTGGCTTTCGGCGGGACCAGAAGATCCTGGTGGTGACCGGGGCTGGAAAATCTCGGCCAGAGACAATTTACCCGAGTGGGCAACAAGATGGCAGATGGAGTACAATGTGTGAAAGCATGAGGTTATTCACTATGTAATAGTAATAGAAATGGAGAGTATTTTTAAAAGGTGTGAAATTTTTAAACATTATGCTCATAGAGCCTTAGCTGTACTCCTACAATTAGCATGGATAGAGGATTGGTTAACTAATAGAAGACAGAGAGTTGGTATAAGGGGGACATTTTCAGGATGGCAACCTGTAACTAGTGGAGTGCCACAGGGATCAGTGCTGGGGCCTCAATTATTTACTATCAATTATTATCAATGACTTAGATGAGGGAAGTGAATGTACTATTGCCATATTTGCGGATGATACAAAAGTGGTGGGAAGCAAGTGGTGAGATGACACAAGGAGTCTACAGAGGGATATAGATAGAATAAGAGAATGGGCAAAAACTTGGCAGATGGAAGATAATGTGGGAAAATGTGAGGTTATGCACTTTGGCAGGAAGAATAGAGCGGCTGGATATTATTTAAATGGAGAAAGACTGCAGAAAGCTGCAGCACAGAGGGATTTGGGACTTGTGCATGAATCCCAAAAAGCTAACATACAAGTTCAATAAGTTCACCAGTTAGACCGCACCTAGAATGCTGTGAACAGTTTTGGCCCCCTTATCTAAGGAAAGATATACTGGCATTGGAGGCAGTCCAGAGAAGGTTCACTAGGTTGATCCCGTGTATGGAGTGATTTTCTTATGAGGAGAGGTTGAGTAGGTTGGACCTGCAGTCATTGGAGTTTAGAAGAATGAGGGGCAACCTTTTGAAACATATAATATTCTTTGGGGACTTGACAGGATAGATGCTGAGAGGTTGTTTCCACTTGTGGGATAGCCTAGGACTAGAGGGCATAATCTCAGAGTAAGAGGTCGCCCACTTGAAACAGATGAGGAGGAGTTTCTTCTCTCAGAGGGAAGTTAATCTATGGAATTCTTTACCGCAGAGGGCTGTAGAAGCTGGGTCATTAAGTATATTCAAGGTGGAGAGATTTTTAATCAGTAAGGGAATCAAGGGTTATGGGGAAAAGGCAGGAAAGTGGAGTTGAGGATTATCAGATCAGCCATGATCTCATTGAATGGCGGAGCAAACTCGATGGGCCGAATGGCCTACTTCTGCTCCTACGTCTTATGATCTTATACTTAGAGTGTTGTTCACAGTTTTGCTCTCCATTTCTAAGGAAGGATAAATTTGCCTTGGAAGCGGATCAGTGTACATTCACTCGATTGATTCCTGGGATGAGAGGATTTTTCTATGATGACAGGCTGAGTAAATTGAGGCTATACTCTCTGGAGTTTAGGAGAATGAGAGCTGATTTCATTGGAAGACTCTGAGGGAACTTGACAGGGTAGATACTGTGGTTGTTTCCCCTGACGGGAGAATCTAGAACACCGGGAGCACAGTTTCAGAATATTGGGCCGATCATGTAGGACTGAGATGAGGAGATATTTCTTCACCCGGAGAGTTGCGAATCTTTGGAATTATCTACCCCAGAGGGTTATGGACGCTCCATTATTGAACATATTCAAGGCAAGATAGATTTTTGACTTTCAGCGAGTGGGATATGGGGAGCTGGCGGGAAAGTGGATTGAGGCAGAAGATCAGCCATGATCATGTCGAATGGCAGAATAGGTTCGAGGGGTTGGATAGTCTATTCATACTCCTATTTCTTATGTTATATATTTATATACACAAATAGATGCATATATATATATATACACATACATACATGACTACATCGAAGTACACCTACATGCATCCACATAGATGTGTGCATGTATAAGTGTATTGGCGCATGTATATGCATATATATGCACTTGCCCATACATGCACACACATGCATACAAACATATGTACATTCATACACATGTGCCTATGTCCAAATACATGGATGTTCACATTAATAATCATTTGAAAGTATAATCAGGCACAGTTTTGGTAAAGTTTTTTTTAAAAAAATCTAAAAGTAATATTACTGACAACATTCAGAAAGTTACCACAGTGGATTCCACTCTCAGTTACTATGTCATATCCTCAACATTTGAACTTGCATCTTTCCACCACTGAACCTCTTGGTTACAAATGGGCTTGCATCAGGGGTTTCATGTCCTCTGATGAATCATCAGAAGAAGAAATTGCTAAAGCAATGCCTGGCTGTCAAACAGTTGTCTAGCAGCAGCAGATAAACAACACTTTCACACATGTGCACATGCACATACATGCAAGCTCCTGCACACAAGTATGTTAGGCACAATTTTTGTAAAAACTCAATAGAGTGAAGCTCAATTTACAGAATGAAAAATGCCAATATTTCAGTTCACTTAGTATAATAAGCGAGTGGAAGAAGATGTCTGTAATGTGAAAATACTGTCCGCTTATAATGAAAATTGGAGTATTAATCCTCCATTACTGATGGCACAAAAGGGAAGAAGAATACAGTGTATGGATCATTGCTAACTGATAGTCCTAAAGTGCCTAATCTCTGCCTGCACCCGCATAGTGATCCTCTTAATTATGCTTTTAGAAGCCTCAACTCCATCTCAGCAGCTGTGAACAATTAGTCTCAGGATTACAGTGCTTTTCTGCAAAGTATACAGTCAGATCCCAGGTCAGGTTCACAATTCGGAGAAGTAGAAGATTCTGCACTTCGCTAGATTAGCGAGTCCCTGAATCAATATGGAGCACAGCAATTTCTAGGCGAGCTGGCCATTTACTGTAAGTGAACTTGAACTAACTGCTTCTTCCATTATATCAAACTGTCAATCAGTAGCGCTCAGTCAGTTGCCTTATCCTGTTAGGATGTTTTGATATGATAGTATACTAGGCCCCGGTATATTAAATATTGTTTGCCACTGTACTTATGCAATTGGACTTTGCATCAGTGCAGAAGTGTACACAGATCTCTGATTAGACTGGCATATTCACTTGCTAAATATTGTAACCATCCCCAGTTTGTAGGTGCATGGTGTAACTTAGTTACTGCTAAACTGCATTTGAGAGATTCTTCAATTTTCCCTGTCACATCCCCTGTACACAAGCTCCTCTTTAGTAAGAATGTTTATTTCTCCAGTTTATTTCTCTGAATTGTGAATTGTTTCCAAGATGCTGCTTTATTTGGAGGTAAACAAATGTTATGCTTGTGCTATGGATTTGTGTACAAAAAAAAATCAAGGTTTGTCTGAAGGCATGCAGCTGTTGATGAATATGTTTAGACATGTGAAAGGAGCAGGAGTCACTCTCCTGAAAGCTCCATCATTACTTTCAGTAATGGTTCAGTCTGGATGTTAAACTCTGATTCATGATAGAGTTTGAAGAGAAACTATTTTACCAATCTGCAGGGTATATAGTGACCAGGCGAGGTAAACATTTATGTTATTTTATCTCTCACCAAGACATGCCGGACCCTGAAGAACTTTCTGGTGGAATCATTCCCTTGGTAATTTGCTTATGCAAAGCGTGCCTATAATTTAATAGCATAAGCGGGTATCGAATTGTTGGACAGTTCTTCCCTTGGAAGAGAAGGATGACAAAGAATGCTGCACTTTGGAGTAACATGCGTTGTTTCCCTTGCAGTTACGAAGACGGTGTGTGCACAGCAGTGTGACGAGCGATGCTTCAGCCCATTTGTTAGCGACTGCTGCCATCGGGAATGTGCGGGGGGCTGTTCGGGGCCAAAGGACACCGATTGCTTTGTATGTGACCGCAAGTAACATTGACCAACTTCAAGTTTATGACAGCATCATTAAGCCATTTCAAGGTCTTTACAGTAACATTGACCCATTTCAAGTTCATTATAGTGACACTGACCCAATTCAAGTTCATTACAGTGACACTGACCCAATTCAAGTTCATTACAGTGATACTGACCCAATTCAAGTTCATTACAGTGACACTGACCCAATTCAAGTTCATTACAGTGAGACTGACCCAATTCAAGTTCATTATAGTGACATTGACCTAATTCAAGTTCATGAGAGTGGCACTGACCCAATTCAAGTTCATTACAGTAACAGTGACCCATTTCAAGTTCATTGCAGTGACATTGACCCAATTCAAGTTCATTAGAGTGACACTGACCCATTTTAAATTCATTACAGTTACATTGACCCAATTCATGTTCATTACAGTGACATTGACCCAATTCAAACTGATTACGATGGCACTGACTCAATTCAAGTTCATTACGGTGACACTGAGCCAATTCAAGTTCATTACAATGACATTGACCCAATTCAAGTTAATTACAGTGACATTGACACAATTCTTATTCATTCCAATGACACTGACCCAAAACATCTTCAGTACAGTGACATCGACCCATTTCAAGTTAATTACAGTGACATTGACCCAATTCAAGTTCGTTACAGTGACATTGACTCAATTCAAGTTTATTACAGTGATGTTAAGCCAATTAAAATTCATTACAATGACACTGACCTTATTCCAGTTCATTACTGTAACATTGACCAAATTCAAGTTCATTGCAGTGACACTGACCCAATTCAAGTTCATTACAGTGACACTGATCCAATTCAAATTCTTTACAGTGACACTGACCCAATTCAAGTTTATTACAGTGAGATTGAGCCAATTAAAATTCATTACAATGACACTGACCCAATTTCAGTTCATCACCGTAACATTGACCCATTTCATATTCATTGCAGTGACACTGAGCCAATCCAATTTCACTACAGTGACATTGACCCAATTCAAGTTCATTTCAGTGATGGTGACCCAATTCAAGTTCATTGCAGTGACATTGACCCAATTCAAGTTCATTACCGTAACATTGACCCAATTCAAGTTCATTGCGGTGACATTGACCCAAATCAAGTTAATTGCAGTGACATTGACACAATTCTTATTCATTCCAATGACACTGACCCAAAACATCTTCAGTACAGTGACATTGACCCATTTCAAGTTAATTACAGTGACATTGACTCAATTCAAGTTCGTTACAGTGACATTGACTCAACTCAAGTTTATTACAGTGATATTAAGCCAATTAAAATTCATTACATTGACACTGACCTTATTCCAGTTCATTACTGTAACATTGACCAAATTCAAGTTCATTTCAATGACACTGACCAATTCAAGATCATTACAATGACACTGACCCAATTCAAGTTCATTGCAGTGACACTGACCCAATTCAAATTCTTTATAGTGACACTGACCCAATTCAAGTTCATTACAGTGACATTGACCCAATTCAGGTTTATTACAGTGAGATTGAGCCAATTAAAATTCATTACAATGACACTGACCCAATTTCAGTTCATCACCGTAACATTGACCCATTTCAAATTCATTGCAGTGACACTGAGCCAATCCAATTTCACTACAGTGACATTGACCCAATTCAAGTTTATTTCAATGACGTTGACACAATTCAAGTTCATTGTAGTGACATTGACCCAATTCAAATTCATTACAATGATATTGACCCAATTCAAGTTCATTACCGTAACATTGACCTAATTCAAGTTCATTGCGGTGACACTGACTCAATTTAAGTTCAGTACAGTGACACTGACCCAATTCAAGTTCATTGCAGTAACAGTGACCCAATTCAATTTCATTACAGTGGCATTAACCCAATTCAAATTCAATACAGTGACACTGACCCAATTCAAATTCAATACAGTGACACTGACCCAATTCAAATTCAATACAGTGACATTGAGCCAATTAAAATCCATTACAATGACACTGACCCAATTCCAGTTCATTACCATAACATTGACCCATTTCAAGTTCATTGCAGTGATACTGACCCAATCCAAGCTTGCTGCAGTGACATTGACCCAGTTCAAGTTCATTTCAATGACACTGACCCAATTGAATTTCATTGCAGTGACATTGACTCAATTCCAGTTCATTACAGTGACATTGACCCAATTCAAGTTCATTACAGTGACATCGACCCAATTCAAATTCATTACAATGGTGCATAGAAATATACATAGAAAAGAGGAACAGGAGCAGGCCATTCGGCCCTTTGAACCCGCTCCGCCATTCATTATGATCATGGCTGATCATCCAACTCAATAGCTTGTTCCTGGTTTCTCCCCATATCCTTTGATCTCTTTCGCCCCAAGAGCTATATCCAACTCCTTCTTGAAAACATACAATGTTTTGGCCTCAACTACTTTCTGTGGTAGTAAATCCCATAGGCTCACCACTCTCTGGGTGAAAAGATTTCTCCTCATCTCAGTTCTCAATGGTCTACCCTGTATCCTAGACTGTGACCCTTGGTTCTGGACTCCCCCACCATCGGGAACATCCTTCCTGCATCTACCCTGTCTAGTCCTGTTAGAATTTTATAGGTTTCTATGAGACCCCCCCTCATTCTTCTGAACTACAGCGAATATAACCCTAACCAACTCAATCTCTCCTCATATGTCAGTCCCGCCATCCCAGGAATCAGTCTGGTAAACCTTCACTGCACTCCCTCTATAGCAAGTACATCCTTCCTCAGATAAGGAGACCAAAACTGCACACAATATTCCAGGTCTGGTCTCACCAAGGCCCTGTACAATTGCAGCAAGACATCCCTGTTCCTGTACTCGAATCCTCTGGCTATGAAGGCCAACATACCATTTGCCTGCTTTACCGCTTGCTGCACCTGCATGCTTACCTTCAGCAACTGGTGTACGAGGACACCCAGATCTCATTGCACATTCCCCTCTCTCAATTTATAGCCGTTCAGATAATCATCTGCCTTCCTGTTTTTGCTACCAAAGTGGATAACCTCACATTTATCCACATTATACTGCATCTGCCATGCATTTGCCCGCTCACTCAGCTTGTCCAAATCACACTGAAGTATCTCTGCATCCTCCCCACAGCTCACCCTCCCATCCAGCTTTGTGTCATCTGCAAATTTGGAGATGTTACATTTAATTCCCTCATCTAAATCATTAATATATATTGTGAATAGCTGTGGTCCCAGCACCGATCCCTGCAGTACCCCGCTAATCACTGCCAGCCATTCGCAAAAAGACCCATTTATTCCTACTCTTTGTTTCCTGTCTGCCAACCAGTTTTCTATCCATCTCAATACACTACCCATGCGCTTTAATTTTACATGCCAATCTCTGATGTGGGACTTTGTCGAAAGCCTTCTGAAAGTCCAAATAAACCACATCCACTGGCTCCCCCTCATCAACTCTACTAGTTACATCCTCGAAAAATTCCAGTAGATTTGTCAAGCATGATTCCCTTTCATAAATCCATGCTGACTCTGTCTGATTATGCCACTGTTTTCCACGTGCTCAGCTATTAAAATCTTTCATAATGGACTCTAGAATTTTCCTCACTACCGATGTCAGGCTGACTGGTCTTTAATTCCCTGCTTTCTCTCTACCCCCCCTTTTTAAATAGTGGGGTTACATTAGTTACCCTCCAATCTGTAGGAACTGTTCCAGAGTATATAGAATCTCAGAAGATGACCACCACTATTCATTATTTCTAGGGCCACTTCCTTAAGTACTCTGGGATGTAGATTATCAGGCCCTGGGGATTTATTGGCCTTCAATCCCATCAATTTCCCCAACACCATTTCCCTACTAATACTGATTTCTTTCAGTTCCTCCCTCTCACTAAACCCTGTGTTCCCCAACATTTCTGGTATGTTATTTGTGTCCTCCTTTGTGAAGACAGAATTAAAGTATGTATTTAGTTGGTCAGCCATTTCTTTGTTCCCCATTATAAATTCCCCTGTTTCTGTCTGTAAGAGACCTATGTTTGTCTTCACCAATCTTTTTCTCTTCAAATACCTTTGGAAACTTTTACAGTCAGTTTTTGTGTTCCCCGCAAGCTTACTCTTGTATTCTATTTTCCCCTTTTTAATCAATCCCTTGGTCCTCCTTTGCTGAATTGTAAATTGCTCCCAATCCGCAGGTCTTGTTTTTTTTTCTGGCCAATTTGTATGCCTCTTCCTTGGAACTAATACTATCTCTAATTTCCCTTGTAAGCCATGGTTTGGCCACCTTTCCTGTTTTACTTTTGCACCAGACAGGAATAAACAATTGTTGCAGTTCACCCATGCGCTCTTTGAATGTTTGCCATTGCCTATCCACCATCATCCCTTTAAGTAACAATTCCCAATCCATCATAGCCAACTCGCGCCTCATACTATCGTAGTTTCCTTTATTAAGATTCAGGATCCTAGTCTCAGAATCAACTACGTCGCTCTTCATCTTGATGAAGAATTCTATCATATTAGGGTCGCTCATCCCCAAGGAGCCTCGCACAATTAAATGGCCAATTATTCCTTTCTCATTACACAATACCCAGTCTAGGATGGCCTGTTCTCTAGTTGGTTCCTCAATATATTGATCCAGAAAAACATCCTGTACACACTCCAGGAATTGCACCTCTACGGTATTGTCACTAAATAGATTTGCCCAAACTATATGCAGATTAAAGTCACACATAATTACAGATGCTCCTTTATTGCATGCATCCCTAATTTCCTGTTTAATGCCATTCCCAAAATCACCACTACAGTTTGGGGGTGTATGTACAGCCCCCACTAATGTTTTTTGCCCCTTAGCATTTCTCAGCTCTACCCATACAGACTCCACATCGTCAGAACTAATATCTGACACTGACCCAATTCAAGTTCATTACAGCAACATTGACCCAATTCAAGTTCATTGCAGTGACACTGACTCAATTTAAGCTCCGTTTGGTGGCATTGAGCCAATTCAAGTTCATTGCAGTGACACTGACTCAATTTAAGCTCCTTACAGTAGCATTGAGCCAATTCAAGTTCATTGCAGTGACACTGACCTAATTCAAATTCATTACAATAACACTGACCCAATTCAAGCTCATTGCAGTGACGTTGACTCAATTCAAGTTTATTGCAGTGACACTGACCCATTTCAAGTTCATTACAGTGACACTGACCCAATTCAAGTTCATTACAGTGACAGTGACCCTATTCAAAGTCAATATAGTGTCACTGACCCAATTCAAATTCTTTACAGTGACACTGACCCAATTCAAATTCATTACAGTGACACTGACCCAACTCAAGTTCATTACATTGACATGAACCTGATTAAAATTCATTACAATGTCACTGACCCAGTTTAAGTTAATTGCAGTAACATTGATCCATTTCAAGTTCATTACAATGACACTGATCCAATACAGGTTCATTGCAGTGACACTGACCCAATTCAAATTCATTACAGTGCCATTGAGCCAATTAAAATTAATTACAATGCCACTGACTCAATTGAAGTTCATTACGGTGACACTGACCCAATACAAGTTCAGTACAATGACATTGAGCGAATTCAAGTTCATTACAGTGACTTTGACCCAAGTCAAGTTCATTACAATGACACTGACCCAATTCAAGTTTATTACAGTAACATTGACCCAAGTCAAGTTAATTGCAGTGACATTGACCCAAGTCAAGTTTATTGCAGTGACATTGACTCAATTTAAGTTCGTTACAGTGACATTGACCCAATTCAAATTCATTACAATGATGCTGACCCAATTCAAGTTCATTACATTGACATGAACCCGATTAAAATTCATTACAATGTCATTGACACAGTTCGAGTTCATTGCAGTAACATTGATCCATTTGAAGTTCATTACAATGGCACTGACTCAATACAGGTTCAGAACGGTGACATTGACCCAATTCAAGTTCATTACAGTGACATTGAGCGAATTCAAATTCATTACAGTGACATTGACCCAAGTCAAGTTCATTACAATGACACTGACCCAATTCAAAACAAAAAACTACTGCGGATGCTGGAAATCCAAAACAAAAACAGAATTACCTGGAAAAACTCAGCAGGTCTGGCAGCATTGGCGGAGAAGAAAAGGGTTGACATTTCGAGTCCTCATGACCCTGCTGAAGGTCATGAGGACTCGAAATGTCAACTCTTGTCTTCTCCGCCGATGCTGCCAGACCTGCTGAGTTTTTCCAGGTAATTCTGTTTTTGTTCTGACCCAATTCAAGTTCATTACAGTAACAGTGGCCCATTTCAAGTTCATTACAGTGACATTGACCCAATTCAAGTTTATTGCAGTGACATTGACTCAATTCAAGTTCATTAAAGTGACGTTTACTCAATTTAAGTTCATTACACTGACATTGACCCAATTCAAAATCATTACAGTGACACTGAGCTTATTCAAATTCTTTACAATGACATTGGCCCAATTCAAGTTCATTACAGTAACATTGACCCAATTCAAAATCAATATAGTGTCACTGACCCAATTCAAATTTGTTACAGTGACACTGACCCAACTCAAGTTCATTACATTGACGTGAACCTGACTAAAATTCATTACAATGTCACTGACCCAGTTTAAGTTCATTGCAGTAACATTGATCCATTTCAAGTTCATTACAATGACACTGACCCAATACAGGTTCAGTGCGGTGACATTGACCCAATTCAAGTTAATTGCAGTGACACTGACCCAATTCAAGTTCATTACAGTGCCATTGAGCCAATTAAAATTAATTACAATGCCACTGACTCAATTGAAGTTCATTACAGTGACACTGACCCAATATAAGTTCAGTACAGTGACATTGACTCAATTCAAGTTCATTGCAGTGACACTGAATCAATTCAAGTTCATTACAGTGACATTTACCCAATTCAAATTCATTACAATGACACTGACCCAATTCAAGGTCATTACATTGACATGGACCCGATTAAAATTCATTATAATATCACTGACTTAGTTCAAGTTCATTGCAGTAACATTGATCCATTTCAAGTTCATTACAATGACACTGACCCAATTCAAGTTCATTACAGTAACACTGACCCAATACAAGTTCATTACAGTGACATTGAGTGAATTCAAATTCCTTATAGTGACATTGACCCAATTCAAGTTCATTACAATGACATTGACCCAATTCAAGTTCATTACAGAAACAGTGATGCATTTCAAGTTCATTACAGTGACATTGACCCAATTCAAGTTTATTGCAGTGACATTGACTCAATTCAAGTTCATTAAAGTGACATTGACTCAATTTAAGCTCATTAGTGACATTGACCCAATTCAAATTCATTACAATGACACTGACCCAATTCAAGTCCATTACATTGACATGAACCCGATTAAAATTCATTACAATGTCACTGACCCAGTTCGAGCTCATTGCAGTAACATTGATCCATGTCAAGTTCATTACAATGACACTGACCCAATACAGGTTCAGTACGGTGACATTGACCCAATTCAAGTTAGTTACAGTGACATTGACTCAATTCAAATTCATCACAATGACACTGACCCATTTCAAGTTCATTGCAGTGACACTGACCAAATTCAAGATCATTACAGTGACATTGAGCCACTTAAGATCCTTTACAATGACACTGACTCAATCCCAGTTCATTACTGTAACATTGACCCATTTCAAGTTCATTGTAGTGACACTGATCGAATCGAGGTTCACTACAGTGACAGTGACCCAATTCAAGTTTATTGCAGTTACAATTAAGCCAATTAAAATTAATTACAATGACACTGACCCAATTCCAGTTCATTTTCATAACATTGACCCATTTCAAGTTCATTACAGTAGCATTGACCCAATTCAAGTTCATTGCTGTTACACTGACCCAATTCAGGTTCATTACAGTGAAACTGACCCAATTCACATTCTTTTCAATGACACTGACCCAATTGATGTTCATTACAGTGACAATGACCCAATTCAAGTTCATTACAATGACACTGACCCAATTCAAATTCTTCACAATGACACTGACTCAATTCAAGTTCATTACAGTGACATCAACCAATTAAAATTCATTACAATGACACTGAACCAATTCAAGTTCATTACAGTGACATTGACCCAATTGAAGTTCATTACGGTTGCATTGACCCAATTCAAATTCATTACAGTTACACTGATCCAATTCAAGTTAACTACAGTGACATTGACCCAATTCAGGTTTATTACAATGACATTGAGCCAATTGATATTCATTACTATGACACTGACCCAATTCCAGTTCATTTTCATAACATTGACCCATTTCAAGCTCATTGCAGTGACACTGACTCAATTCAAGTTCATTACAGTAACATTGACCCAATTCAAGTTCATTGCAGTGACATTGACCCAATTCAAGTTCATTGCAGTGACACTGACTCAATTTAAGTTCATTACAGTGACACTGACCCAATTCAAATTCTTTACAGTGACTTTGATCCAATTCAAGTTTATTACAGTGACATTAAGCCAATTAAAAATTCATTACAATGACACTCACCCAATTCAAGTTCACCACAGTGACATTGACCCAATTCAAGTTCATTTCAATGACATTGACCCAATTCAAGTTCATTGCAGTGACACTGACTGAATCCAGGTTCACTACAATGACATTGACCCAATTCAAATTCATTTCAATGACACTGACCCAATTCAAGTTGATTGCAGTGACATTGACTCAATTCAAGTTCATTCCAGTGACATTGACTCAATTTAGGTTTATTACACTGACATTGATCCAAATCTAATTCATTACAGTGACATTGACTCAATTCAGGTTTATTGCAGTGACATTGAGCCAATTGAAATTCATTACAATGACACTGACACAATTCAAGTTCATTACTGTCGCATTGACCCATTTCAAGTTCATTGCAGTGACACTGACCCAATTCAAGTTAATTACAGTGACACTGACCCAATTCAAGTTCTTTGCAGTAACACTGACCCAATTCAAGTTAATTACAGTGTCACTGACCCCATTCAAGTTCATTTCAGTGATATTGACCCAATTCAAGTTTATTGCAGTTACATTAAGCCAATTAAAATTAATTACAATGACACTGATCCAATTCATGTTCATCACAGTAACATTGACCCAATTCAAATTCATTACAATGACACTGACCCAGTTCAAGTTCATTACAGTAGCATTGACCCACTTCAAGTTCATTACAATGACACTGACCCAATTCAAGTGCATTACATTACACTGACCCAATTCCAGTTCATTTTTGTAACATTGACCCATTTCAAGTTCATTGCAGTGACACTGACCCAATTCAAGTTCATCACAGTGACACTGACCCACTTCAAGTTCATTAAAGTGATACTAACCCAATTCAAGCTCATTACAGTGATAATGACCAAATTCAAGTTCATTGCAGTGACTTTGACCCAATTCAAGTTTATTGCAGTTACATTGAGCCAATTAAAATTAATTGCAATGACACTGACCCAATTCATGTTGATTACAGTAACATTGACCCAATTCATGTTGATTACAATGACACTGACCCAATTCAAGTTCATTACAGTAACACTGACCCAATTCAAGTTCATTACATTGACACTGACCCAATTCAAATTCTTCACAGTGACACTGACCCAATTCAAGTTCATTACAGTGACATTCACCCAAGTCAAGTTTATTACAGTGACATTAACCAATTAAAATTCATTACAATGACACTGACCCAATTCTTGTTCATTGCAGTGATGCTGACTCAACTGAAGTTCATTACAGTTGTATTGACCCAATTCAAATTCATTATAGTTACACTGACCCAATTCAAGATCATTACAGTGATATTGACCCAATTCAAGTTCATTACAGTGACATTGACCCAATTCAAATTCATTACAGTGACATTGACCCATTCCAAGTGCATTACAATGACATTGACACTTTTCACGTTCATTGCAGTAGCATTGACCCATTTCAAGCGTATTACAGTATCACTGGTCCATTGTCTCACCTATGGGTCCTTGTGTCAACAACTAAGAAAGTACAAGCATTCTTTTAAATAGTTCCTAAAACTGTCCAGACACTAGCTTTACTGTATTTTGTTTCCCAGATGAGGAATTGTTAAATAATCTGTGACAAGGAAATATGCCTTGCAGAGTTAGCTTTGCCTTAAAGGGCTAGCATCATGGTGATGCAGTGCCTCATTGTCCTTTACTGTGGTAATTAAATAGAGAAGGGCTCATTTTCATCTCAGTTGTTTCTATTGCAATAAATTCCAGATCTATATCCTTAGTCCATCGAACTTTTTATGAGCAGCGCTAAAAAATTAGTGGTTAGAATATTTGCTGTAGTACAGACTCACTGCCTGCAGCCGTAATGGCAGTGGCATTCTAGGAACGTGCCTGTCCAATAACTCCCTCAGGGAGCGACAGTTGTCTTTAAGCTAACTTTTAATATAGCGCACAGTCATGTACTTTCACAAGTCCTGCCCTGGTGCCCTGGTGTCCTGGTAGAGGTACCTCAGGTTAGAGAAAATGTTTTCCTTGGCTGTGTTCTCTGGCACCAAGCAGTACTTGATAAAGAGTAACACAGACCTTGGTTAGTTAGTTCACAGTAGTAATAAGGTAATAATAGTGATAAAGGATAACATGTAACTTGGCCAGTTAGAACAAGATAATAAAGTAATACTAATGATAATGGGTAACATATGCATTGGTTCACTAGACCAAGGTAATAATCAGTAATATTAGTGATAAAGGGTAAAGTATACTTTGGTTGTTAGAAAATATTAACCCAACCTTCATTTGTATTGTAAACTGGAAAGTTCAACTTCTTTTCGTACTGTCTGATCCGAGTTATAGTAAAACTATAATTAGGTTTCTCTTACTGGGGAATGGATAATGTTCGTGAATTTTCTTTTGAAACAAACTGATGGTAATTCATGAGTCAATCATAAATTGTTTTTGTTATTTGTTTAACACATCCTGTTAGCCCTTATTTAGGACCTCAGAAAAAAAATGTAGGGAATATTGCTGCTCTGCCCATCAGCCACCCCCAGCAAAGGTACAGCATTATCACAGAAACATTGAAAGATTTTTGGCACAGACATTAGGCCATTCAGCCCATACAGATAAAAGTTTCCTCCCTAGTGTGTTATTAATCTTTCCCAGGACAGGTACAGCACGGGTTAGCTACAGAATAACGCTCTACACTGCCCCATGAACACTACAGGTAGTGTTAGATATAGAGTAAAAACTCTGCTCCAACACGTCCTTCAAAACCCTGCTCAAATCATCAATGTTACATTTTGCCACTTTGAGTCTCTGGGTGAGATTGCCAAGTAGCTGAATTAGGGGTGGTTTTGTCCTGATACTCACTAGGAACTGGTTCAAGTGGTTCAAGCTCAAGTGGGGAGGTTCTCACTGTCATATTCCTGGTGCAACACCAAGATTATATCATCATTTAATAGGGAAATTTGAAAAGGAAGAATATCAGAGTTTATGGGTATAAGACAAGGAGTGGGATTAGAGTGGACAGCTCAGGTCAGAGACCTAGCAGCAGCATGGCAAAATGGGCTGAAGGGCCTCTTTCCTGGCTGTAGCATCTGTGGTTTTGCTTCATTATGGCACTCGGTATCTCAAACAACAAGAACAGCAAGTTGTCATCTTTCTGAATAGATTGAAATGGCTGCATTTATTTCCCATAACAGTGACTCTCTTTACCTTGCAGGCCTGCACCAATTTCAATGACAGCGGAGCCTGTGTTATTCAGTGTCCCTTGCCATTCTTTTACAACACCATAACGTTCCAGGTGGAACCGAATCCCAATGCCAAGTATACATATGGAGCATTCTGCGTCAAAAAATGCCCACGTACGTGCACCAGCATGAAGGGCCTCCTGTGGCCTCTGTGTGGATAAGTATAAAACTTCTCAAGTTGTTGTGCCATGGATGCAGTGATAGTGGGTGTTTCTGGGAATGCGTTGGGTTCAGTACCAAATATGATCGTGAGCTGATTGTACTTTTGAAGTGGTTGATTATTTCTGTTTCCTGCCCCTATGTGTATCTCAGATTTTCAGTTGGGCAGCTGGAATTAGGAGAAGGGGGTTCTCCCCCAAGCTTGCTTCATTGAGCATGTGTATAAGAGCCATGCCACAAGGAGTGTGGGTGGATGATCAAGGTGTTGACTCTCTTTCTGGCTCCCTCAGCCAATGGTTTCTTGCTTGGGAGCACAGGGTCACAGAATAAACTCTATAATCAATCAGCGGTACATGACAACACAACATGCTGGAGAGTAATCCATCCCCCAACATGGCATTTCTGTTCACATTCTTTTATAAAGATGGTACCAAAACTCAGATTACAGCTGTCAGGGAAGACTAAACAGGTTGGGCGAGATTTGCCTCTCCATCTTGTTTCTCCCAAGTTGCATCACTTCACACTTATCCACATTAAATTGCATCTGCCCATATGATGCCCATTTTAGTCTGGGTTTCTGGATCCTCCTGAAGTCTGCTACTATTTGCTGCAAGCTGGCAAACTTTGTGTCATCCACAAACTTTGAAATTGTGTTCCTTATATCAAAGCCCAGGTCATTTATATATATCAAAAAAAGTAATGGTCTTAACATGGGGACCCTACACTTGTAAGTTTTTAGGTTTTTTTTTAAACTTTAGATTTTGGGAATAAAGGAAGCAAAAGAGGTAGAAAAGCAAAGACCTTTCAGGAGGTAATTCTAGAGCTTATGGCCTAAATAATAGAAGCCATGGCCGCCAAGAGCAAAGCAATGAAAATTGAGGATGTGGAAGTGACCGAAATTGAAGGGTTGTAGGGCTGGAGGAGGTTTCAGAGATCACATGGGGAAAAAAACTTTCATTTCAATCATTCTTTATCAGGTGAACTTTGAGCTGAGGCATTTTTAATAACACTGAATATCTTTCTTATAATGCATGGAATATTCTCTACTGCAAACACTGTGTCAGCTGAAGTGTTGAATGGATTGTTAACCTCAACATCGAACTCACCTTTAAGAATAAGTGTGAGGAGCTCATGGACTTCCTTGTCACTAAGATTAAGACCATCCAATCAGCTGTCTCTGCTCCATCCCTCCCTTTATCTATCCAGCTTGGCCAAACCTTTTCTATATCTCCCCCCACCCTAGCCCTGAACTCACATTGTTTCTCTAGTTTCTCTCCTATCTCCTCTCATGCCCCATCTGAGCTCACCTTGTCCATGAAACCCACCTCCATTCCATCAACCCTATTCCCACCAAACTACTGACCATCCAACTTCCCCTCAGGTGCCTATGTTAGCCGTCATTGTTAATGGTTCTCTCCCATTGGGCGTTGCCCCTCTCTCCTTTAATTCTGCTGCCATCACCCCTTTTCTTAAAAAAAATCAACCCATGACCCCACTGTCCTTGCAAACTGCTGCCCCATCTTGAACCTCCCTCTCCTCTCCAAAGTCCTTGAATGTGTTGTCGCTTCCCAAATTCATGCCCACCTATTCATGGACATGTTTGCCATGTTTGAATCCCTCCAATCAGGTTTCTGCCCTGACCGCAGTACCAAAACAGCTCTTATCAAACATCCTATGTGACTGTGACAAAGGTAAACTTTCTCTCAACATTCTTCTAGATCTGTTTGTAGTTTTTGACCCAGTGACCACACCATTCTCCTCCAACCCCTCTCCACAGTTGTCCAGCTGGTATGGACTACTCTCACCTGGTTTCATTCTTATTTATCTAATTGGAGTCAGTGATTCACTTGCAATGGCTTCTCCTCCTGCCCTGCACCGCTATCTCTGGTCTCTCTCAAGGATCGATCCTTGGCACCCCCCCTCCTATTTCTCGTCTGCATGTTACCCCTCGGCAACATAGTTTGAGAGTTTTCAAATGTACACTGATGACACCCAAATCTATCTCATCGCCATCTCTCTCAACTCCTTCACTGTTGCTAAATTGTCAGACTGCTTATCCAACATGCAGTACTGGATGAACAGAAATTTCCTCCAATTAAATATTGGGAAGACTGAAGTCATGGTCTTTGGTGTCTGCCCTAAACACCGTTCCCTAACTACCAACTCCATCCCTCTCCCTGGCAACAGTCTGAGACTAAACCAGATGGTTTGCAATCTTGGTGGTACATTTGACCCTGAGATGAGCTTCTGACCACATGTCTGCACCTTCACTAAGACTGCCTATTTCCACCTCTGCAGCAATGCTCAACATCACCCTGTCTCAGCTCATCTGCTGCTGAAGCCCTCATCCATTCCTTCATTACCTTTACGCTTGAATATTCCAGTGCACTCCTGGCTGGTCTCCCACATTCTACTCTACATAAGCTTAGGGTCATACAAAACTCAGCTGTCTGTGTCTTAACTCACGCCAAGTTCCCTTCACATATCGCCCCAGTGCTTGCCTTTCTGGTTCTAGGGTCAGGGATGTCACAGAGTGACTGCAGGACATTCTTCTGGGGGAGAGTGAACAACCAGAGGTTGTGGTCCATATTGGTACCAACGACATAGGTAGGCAGAGGGCTGAGGTCCTGAAAGCAGATCTTGGAGTTAGGGAAGAAATTAAAAAGCAGAACCTCAAAAGCTGTAATCTCAGGGCTACTCCCAGTCCCACGCGCTAGTGAGCGTAGGAATTGGAGGACCGAGTGATTGAATACATGGCTGGAGAATTGGTGGAGGAGGGAGAACATCAGATTTCTGAGGCATTGGGATCAGTTCTGGGGAAGGTGGGACCTGTACAAGACAGATGGGTTCCACCTTAGCAGGACTGGGAATGACATCCTCGTAGGGAGATTTGATACTACTGTTAGGGAGAGTTTAAACTACATTGGCATCAGGGTGGGAACCTGAGAGGGAGCTCAGGCTGGAGGGAAGCAAAACTGGTAACAGGAAGTAGAAAAGTAGTAAGCAAAATTAGAAGGCAGATGAAGTGAAGGCAAGCATCAGATAGGATCAGAATATGGAATAATGTTAAAAAGACAAAGTTAGGGACACTCTATCTGAATGCACATAGCATTCACAACAAGGTGGATGATTTGAAGGCACAAATAGAGGGAAATGGGTATGATTTAATTGCCATTACAGAGATGTGGTTGCAAGGTGACCAAGACTGGGAACTGAATGTTCAAGGATATTTGTCATTTAAGAAGGACAGGCAAAAAGGAAAGGGAGGTGGAGTAGCACTCTTAATAAGGGTCTTAGATCAAAGGATCAAGATGTACAGTCACTTTGGGTAGAGCTAAGAAACAAAAAGGGGCAGCAAACGTTGGTGGAAGTTGTTTATAGGCCACCAAAATATGGTGGTAATGTTAGGCACAGTATAAATCAGGAAATTAAAGCTGCATGTAACATGGGTAATACAGTAATAATGGGTGACTTCAATTTACATATAGACCGGGTAAACCTAATTACCACTAATGCTGTGGAGGCTGAATTCCTGGAGTGTGTACAAGATGGGTTTCTGGAGTAGCACGTTAAATAACCAAATAGGAATTTGGCTATTTTAAATTTGGTACTATGTCATGAGAAAGGGCTAACTAATAACCTTGCTGTAAAGGAGCCTTTGGGAAATAGTGACCACTATATGAGAGAATTTTACATTAAGTTTGAAAGTGTTAGAGCTCATTCTGAAACTAGGGTCTTAAATCTGAACAAAGGAAATTATGAATGTGTGAAGGGCAAATTGGGAAAATAAACACTTTGCCAGTAGACAGGCAATGGCTAGTATTTAAAGAAGTATTACATGGTCTACAACAAATATACCTTCCTCTAAAACACAAAAACCCAACAGGAAAGGTGAATCAACCATGGCTAGCGAAAGAAGTTAAAGATTACATTAGGCCAAAGGAAGTGGCCTATAAGATTGCCAGAAAAAGTGGTGAGCCTGAGGATTGGGATCAATTTAGAATTCAGCAAAGGAGGACCAAGAAACTGATAAAGAAAGGGAAAGAGAATATGAATGCAAACTAGCAAGAAACATAAAGGTGGGCTGTAAAAGCTTCTTTAGGTTTGTGAAAAGGAAAAGACTAGGACAATGTGGGCTCATTACAGGCAGAGACAGAAGAATTTATAATGGGCAATAGGGAAATGGTGGAGAAACTAAACAATTACTTTGTGTTTGTCTTCATGGAGGAAGATGCAGAAAATCTCCCAGAAATACTAGGGAATCAAGGGACTTGTGAAAATTGGATTGAAGGTTGATAATTCCCCTGGACCTGATGAGCTACATCCCAGAGTGTTGAAGGAGGTGGCTATAGAGATAATGGATGCATTGGTGGTTATCTTTCAAAATTCACTAGATTCTGGAAAGGTTCTGGAAAGTAGCAAATGTAACTCCGCTATTTAAGGAGGGAGGGAGAGAGAAAATTGAGAACTACAGACCTGTTAGTTTGAGATCAGTAGAAGGGAAAACGTTAGAATCCATTAGAAAGGATGTGATAATGAGACACTTGGAAAATAATGATATGAGTGGGCATAGCATGGGTTTATGAAAGGGAAATCATGTTTGGCAAACCTGTTAGAGTTTTTTGAGGATGGTACCTGTAGCATAGATAAAGGGGAACCTGTGGATGTGGTTTATTTGGATTTACAGAATCCTTTTGATAAGGTCCCACACAGGAGGTTAGTAAACAGAATTAGAGTACATGGGATTGGGGGTAATATATTGGTTATGGATTGAGAATTGGTTAACAGACAGAAAACAGAATGTAGGAATAAATGGGTCATTCTTAGGATGGCAGGATGTTACTAGTGGGGTACCGCAAGGATCTGTGCTGGACCCACAGCTGTTCACAATCTATATAAATGATTTGGATGTGGGGGCCAACTGTAATATTTCCAAATGTGCCGATGACACAAAACTAGGTGGCAATGTAAGTTGAAGGCGAAGTGAATTGAATGGGCAAGAACATGGCAGATGGAATATAACATGAATAAGTGTGAAGTTATCCACTTTGGTTAAATGGTGAGATGCTGGGAAATGTTGATGTCCAAAGGGACCTGGGTGTCCTTGTTCATAACATGCTAGCATGCAGCTGCAGCAAACAATTAGGAAATGGTATGTTGGCCTTCATCGCAAGGTGATTTGAGTACAGGAGCAAAGATGCTGTGCTGCAATTGTATAGAGCCTTGGTGAGACCGCACCTGGAGTATTGTGTACAGTTTTGGTCTCCTTAACTAGGGAAGGATATACTTGCCATGGAGGGATTGCAATGGAAGTTGACAAGACTAATCCCTGGGATGGCAGGATTGTCCTATGAGGAAAGATTGAGGAGACTGGGCCAGTATTCCTTAGGGTTTTGAAGAATGAGAGGTTCTCTGTGAAACTTACAAAATTCTTACATGGCTGGACAGGGTAAATGTAGATAGGATGTTTCCCCTGGCTTGTGAATCTAGATCCAGAGGGTGCAGTCTCAGAATGAAGGGTAGGCCATTTAGGACTGAGATGAGGAGAAATTTCTTCACTCAGAGGGTGGTGAATCTTTGGAATTCTCTACTCCATTGAGCATGTTACAGACAGAAGTTGATAGATTTCTGGATACTAATGACATCAAGGTATACGGAGATAATGTGGGAAAGTGGCATTGAGGTATTTAGCCATGGCATTCAGCCATGATCAAACTGAATGGTGGATCAGGCTTGACAGGCCAAATGGCCTACTCCTGCTCCTACATTCCTAATATCTTCTCATGTGGCTTGGTATCATACTTTGTTTTATAATGCTCCTGTGGAGTGCTTTGGGACGTTTAATTGCGTTAAAGTCTCGATATAAATATAAATTGTTGTTTGATTTTATCTGATGAGATTAGTTGCAATCAAATCTTCTGATGCAGCTCTCTTGGTCTAACTCTCACTCTCTGTTTTTCTGTATCTCTCACTTGGTTGTCTCTCTGTTTTTCTCTCTGAACCTCTCTCTATTTGTTTGTCTCCTTCTATATCTCTCTTGCTTCATCTCTTTCTCTATCTCTCTATCCTTATTTATTTCTTTATCCATCTATCTCACCCTATTTCTGGCCATTTGTCTCCCCTTCAGTATTTCAATCTTTATCTGTCTCCATGATCAATGTCTGTCTCCTGCTTTGTCCCTCCCCTTTCCCTCCTCTCTGTCTCTTGAAAAGTTAATTTTATGTTTGTCCAAAGATATAGATTAATTTTCAAACAGAACTTCCACTAGAAGATTTGTTGTCAGAAGTATGAATGTGTTTGCATTGTGTCTACATTGATGTGAGTGTCCGTCTGTCTGCATGTGTATGTTTATGTAATGTGTGTTTATACATGCCTGTATTTGTGTGTGTGTGTCTGTTGGTGGGGGGGGGGGGGGGGGGGGGGAAGCAGAGGGGGTTGCGGTCTATGTATGTCTGCATACGTGTGTATGGGGGCCTGTGAAATGCATGTGCATCTTTGTGTGTCTGTTTGTGAGCGTGTGCTTGTGTAATGTGTGTGTGTTTGACTGTATGTGTGGAATGTTTGTGTAGGTCTGTGTATGTCTGTATATGTCTATGTCGTTTTACAAATGGAGTCCTTCATTTGAAAACTCTCACATAAGGCATGCACAGCCTCACCAGAGATGGGCACAGCTTATTGTCATCTTGAGGACCTGGTTTTACTATCTGTCAGGGACATTATCAATTTGTTATCAATCTTTACATTATACCACTGATAAAAACATTGATCCTTGACTAAATCCATCAAGGAAAACAAATGACAAGATCACATGCTGGTCGCTGCATGTCACAGTGCACTTGTTCCAGTTATGGATTTTCTCTCAGTCATCATTTAAAAAAAAATTTTGTTTTTCGCTTTTCCAATTTGCGTCTTTTGCTGAAGGTGCTGCCTCTCGATGCTGGAATATGATTCCATGAGAGAGCCTGATTGCCCATTTTGCATGTTTCTAGACAGTGGGCATTGGCAGACTCTCTGTTTGCATGGGACCTGAGCTTGTCCTCAACTGTCAGGAGCATGTAGCCTGGTTGACCCTGCCCCAAGGCATTGAGGCTGATTTGAGGATATTTCTTGAACCCTCCCTCCCCTACCCCCCACTGCCAACCTCCCATCACCCCCTTCTCCTTCACAGATTGAGATCAGCTAACTGAGCATTGAGCAGAATCACTGGGATTCTCAGCTCTGTTATATGTTCCCTTTACCAACAGAGCCATTGGAAGAGTTATCTATTTTTGACACAATACATTTCTGTTATTTAATGGCTACAAATCAGCCTAATAGTGGGTGCTTGTTTTGAACATTCACAGATAGTTTCTCTGCTATCAGGTATTTTGTGCAATATTCTAAACCTCACTCTTAAAAATAGATTTCCACTACTTCATCGCCCTTGATCTGCAAACTTGTGGAGGTGTGCAATCCAGAGATCGAATTGTGCTGTGTGATATCAATAATGTACAAATTGGATAAGATCTTTGTTAAAGTCACAAATTGCTGGAAAACTCTCAGCTGGTCAGGCAGCTCTAGTGGAGAGAGAAACTGAGTAAATATTTCAGGTCAGTGAAAACAGAGTTAATATTTCAGGTTGGTGAAAACAGTTAATATTTCAGAGTTAGTATCTATATTAACATAAACAGAGTTAATACTTCAGGTCGGTGAACAGGAAGATTTGGCTTTTGTCTTAGTGTAGTTAGTTGAGTCCATCCACCTGTGTGAACAGATTCACTACTAATATTCGTCACAATTTTCCAGCTTCAGTGACTATAATTCCTACTTCTAACAAACTGGGAAAATCTGACTTGCTCCACCATTGTGTAGGGAAAGGCTTGAATGTGAAATGATGTAATAAATTTCCCTACCATTCATCAAATGGGGCACAGGTCATAGGTAGGTCTTCAACAATAGAGTCCTAATTCTCTGGTTCTTGTTCCCATGTGGGTGGCCACTGGGAGAGCAGGGTCAGGGGATTTATCCCCAGTCCTGTCATTTACTAGTGTTTTTATCAGCAAACCAGCAAAGTTCAGGAAACAATCCTGTTAGATATGATATTCGGTGCCAAGAATTAGGTAAGAAATTGAGCTCAGAATATAGGCTGCTTGCAAAATTATGGTAAATGTGGCACCGGATGCTGCTGCTTACACTGTGTCATATGTGCCACTGAACTTTATAATGATGATGGAGGTGGCTTCCAAAAATCTGGCCTGGGGTACCGTGGTATACTGATGGGTAGCGAAGAACTTTTTTATTTAGAACCTTAACGGAATAAACCTGTAAGAATGTCCAGATATGTTAAAGAACTGGAAACCTTCACTCCCCTTGCAGATAACTTTGTGGTGGATCACAGCTCTTGTGTACGAGCATGCCCGAGCAACAAGATGGAAGTGGAAGAAAATGGAATCAAAGTGTGCAAACCCTGCACGGATATTTGCCCCAAAGGTAATTCTCATTTTAGGAGTGTTGAAACCCCCACCCCTTAGCAGACCAGAACCAAGGCTGATCCTACCTTATTTGAGAAGACTGTGGTGTAAATGTAAACAATGATTAAACCACTCCTTCCTTTAAAATCCCATCTTTTGCTCTCTGGAAAGGAGTGACTCCTTGCTGCCAGAGTCTGTCCAGCACCTCACATAGCACCTCCGGCTTGTGAATCTAATCATGGAACGTCCACCATTGACCTGATCGTCAATCCCAGCCTTAGCCACAAGTGCCTTTCCAGCAGGGGTCACTAGATGTCAGGAACAGAAATCCTGGGCCGAATTTTAGTTCCAGCGTCCTGATCCTGAAGCCAGGCTGAATTCTGGGTCGGGAACTCAGAGGTGGCCATGGCAGGACCATAGAGGAGGTGTTCAGGGAGGTGGTCAATTAAGAGGCTGCCCCCGGGATGGCAGGTGGGCTTCATGGGCGGGATGATAAATGGGAGTTCCTGAGGCTCTGTGTGGCAGCCTCACTGGGAGAGGTAGGTGCTGTCACTGCAGATGTGTGACCTTGAGGTCGCCTCAAGATGAAGACCTGCCACCCTGAAATAGGCTGGAGGAGGGAAAATTTCGACAGACCAGAATGCCGGCTAGTAGCGAGTAATTGTCGGTATGCTCACCTCTAAACCTGCCTCTGGCTTGGGATGAAAATTCAGCCCCGTGAATTAGAAGGCCTTAGCCAGGTTGATGGTAGTGACCTCAATGCCAGTGGCTTACCAGGTGAGTGCAAGGGGAGGAGTTGACCAGGACTGTAGCTTCTGACCATCCCTTCTTTCAGGCCAACTTTGTATTGTGTTAAAGATAATTGTCCCAACTCGAAGCTAAGGTGAGGTTCAGCCAGGCACAGGAAAAGAAAAGACTGGAACAATGGGAAAGGTGTTATAATGGGTAATGCTACTGCCCAGAGTATGAATCAGTCATACCAACCAGAGATTCCACATCGAAATCTCAGCTGAGGCAACAGTAAGAGCTGTGCTATTGGCCTTTGTACTTCAGGGCTAAGAAGGTGTAATTTTTCAGGGTTCCTGTAAGCTAGTTAACTTTTTAAGGCAAGCGGAGATCAAGTGACAGTGGGATTGACTAGGTGCAGTCTAGGCTTGTAAATAAAGAACAACGAATTAGATCAAATGCCATAGGATTGTCTGTCCAGCTATATTTCTGCATGTGTCAGTGCCTTTTGAGAGGGAAAAGAAGAGAGAAGAAGATTAGAAAAGGCAAGGCTACATAAAACAGACAACAGACAAAACAAATAACATGCAATAGATTAAAATTCTTGGGAATGGCACATGCTTCCTGTAAGCAGCACACTTACTGATTCCCTGTCAGACTTCAACATATTCTTTAATTCACCATCAGATAAAAAGTTAAACCAAGGCTCTCTCAAGTTAAAGATCCCCTGACACTTTTCTAAACAAGAGCAATAGAGTTGTCCCCAGTGTCCTGATCAATAATTATCCCTCAACCAACATCACCAAACACAGATTATCTGGTCATTATCAATTACTATTTGTGGGGCCTTCCTGTGCACAAATTGGCTGCCATGTCTTCTACATTACAACAGTTGACTACTCTTCAAAAGTATATATTACTTTGCAACATTCTGAGGTTGTGAAAGATGCTATATAAATACAAGGCTTTTTCTCCTTTAACATTTCTGATACATGCGCCTTGAAGCTAAAGCTCCCAACTGGAGCACTGCATCTAAAAATAATTCCTGAAGTGTCAGCGCAAGTGCATATTACGCAACAATTCCTGACTGAAAACCAGACTCAAAACAGCATTTTAAATTAATTTCAAGTTACCCAGTTAGGTTTTGGTACAGGAATTTCAGTCCTGTAAGCATTTTCTCTGTAGAAGGTTAATCTGTATGATTCAGCCTAGTTAAACTCTGCCCCTCCCCACCCCCTTTGTCCTCCATGGTGTCTGCTTCCCACCAACATGTAGCCAGCATGCACTAACCACCAGAATTGGTACAAATCGCAGCATGAACATCACTTGTTACAAACATGTGGATGCCAAACACGTGTATGACTCTGCCACCCCACAATGAGATTGTGCAGAAACTCTGCAGCCTACTAAATCTGACTGTTCTTGTGCAGTACCTCACCACACGGGTTCCAGCCACAAATCAGCATGGCTTGGTCGGAACAGAAATTGTACCCTCTCTTCGTGCTGGTGTGTTACAGTTCACTTGGGGTCCGAGTTGCTGTGGCAACTTTTACGTGCATGTTGTAGCCTGGAGCTATGGATAGCGATGGCCGAGGCTCCAACTTTCTTTCCATCACATGGCTAACCAGGAATCTCTCCCACTCTTACCACCTGCTACTGGTGTGTGTTGGAAGGTTTTACAGGTTGGTACTCAACCTGTTTGGCCGTGTTATGAATGAACCTCCCTTGGCCATCAAGTCCTGGGGTGCAACTCAAACCCGGAGCTTCAGGCTCAGAGGTAGGGACGCCCCTGCACCACAAGTCTCATGTACCTTCCCTTAAGCACTATAAATTGTGGTTTTATCGAATATGCATGGAAAGAAAGAACTAGTATTTCTAGCGTGCCTTTCATGACCTCAGGGTGTCCTTTACGATGAAGTACTTTTGAATTGTAGTCACTGTGGTAATGGGAGCCAATTTGTGCACAGCAAGATCCCACACACAACAATGTGATAATGATCAGATAATCTGTTTCTCAGTGATGTTGGCTGAGCAATAAATACTGGTCAGGACACCAGGGATAACTCCCCTGCTCTTCCTTGAATAATGCTGGAATACCTTTTGCATTCAGCTGAGAAAGTAGGGGGTGTTGAGAGGGGGCGCAGTGGCGGGCCTTGATTTAATGTTGAATCTGAAAGACAGCGCCTCTGACAGTGCAGCATTCCCTCAGTGCTGCACTGGATTGTCAGCCTGAATTATGTCCTCAAGTCTCTTAGATGGAGCTTGAAACCATGACTTCTGACTCAGGGGCAAGAGTGCTCTCACTGAGTCATGGATATTGCGTAAATAGAAATTAAACAGACGGTGAAGCACTTGCACCATGGCCAATATGTATTGGCACAAGTGAGTGGTGAGGGCTGTGACACTTTCCCAGTTTCCTCTCGGTAAATCTCAGGTCCCTGACATGCATCCTCCAGAGGAAATTCTTTGACTGCACGTGGTGGCGTGAAATGTTGCCGCAGTGAGAGCACATCATGCCCTCAATTTTTGGCACATTCACGACTGCCGGATTGTCGCAGGCAGCAGTCTAGGTTCCATGCGTTTGGAATATGAAGCCTTCCTGTACGTTATGCAGTCAGTGCTGCTTCAACAGCTCCTCTTCCTTGTCCTCTCTTCACAGCTTGTGATGGCATTGGAACTGGAAGTTTGCAGATGGCGAAAACCGTTGACTCAAGCAACATTGACAAGTTTATGAACTGCACCAAAATCAATGGAAACCTTATCTTTCTCATCACTGGCATTGAGGGGTACGTATTTCAGCAAATGGCTTTGTTAACCCAAAGTCCTGCAGCATACAAATGTTCAGTGCAAGATTTACACAGCTCGAGAAAAGCCAAATGTTTTGCTGTAAATGCTTCCATTTTGAACATTGCAAAATGTCAAACTGATATCGGGGTAGAAATTCACCTTCAGTGGGAATGTAAAACAGGCAGGATTGAATCTGACTCCCACTCATACACCCCACCTCACATTCAGTTCTGCTGGAGTCTCTGGAATTGAATATTTCACAGAGTTTAAAGCGATCAATTAATGCGGTACTACTAAGAACATAAGAACATAAGAAATAGGAACAGGAGTAGACCATTCGGCCCCTCGAGCCTGCTCTGCCATTCAATAAGATCATGGCTGATTTTCTTGGCCAGATTTCCCTAATCTTTGCCCGTTCACTCAACCTATTTATACCCATCTGCAACCTCTTCATGCCCTCTTCACAATATACTTTCCTACCTATCTTTGTGTCATTTGCAAATTTAGCCACCATGTCTTCATTCCACTCATCTAAGTCATTGATGTAAATTGTAAAAAGTTGAGGCCCCAGCACAGACCCCTGTGGGACTCTACTCGTCATATCCTGCCAATCAGAAGAAAGACCCATTTATGCTTAATTTCTGCTTTCTGCCAGCCAGCCAATCTTCTATCCATGCTAATATGTTACCCACTACACCATGCGCTTTTATACTCATATTGTCTTACTGTCCAAGGTGAATTTCTTCCCCATTGTGCCTGACTAATATCTCTCATTATCTTAACCATTTGTTTCCTTTATTCCAATGGGTAAGGGTCATCTATCTCTAGCACAGTTAAAAGCAATTATTTAGGAGCCTTTAATAACATGGCTCGGTCAGTGCTCACTGACGTGCCTGGGACTGATGAAGGATATATGTTTCTGTATGGCTCCATCCAGTGCCCGATCAGAACCAAAATCAGTAGTGGATAGATGTCAAGAGGAATCTGCATCGTCTCCCGATGAGGGGGATGGGAAACCCAGAGAGAAGAGTCAAGTCTGAGCGGTCCCTGGAAATGGCGACATGGGTCATTGGTGACATAGGCCATTGGTGACAGGGGACTTTGGTGACAGGCCTTCCACTCGTTTGTTTGCCTATAAAATGTCAAGACCAAGAGGACAAAAAGAAAGGAGACAAACTGCAGGAGAAAGATGGTGTCTTACACAGAAAATGTATTCATGGGAAGCAGAAAATCATAATAATCACGTGATTTTCATTAGTGGTCACCAATCATGCTGTAGCACTTATATAAGTGAATGAGTGGCCCAGCATTGCCATTGCCCATTATTATGGGCAACTCATGCTTGCCTAACACTGATTGGTGTTAGCACTTGGTATGACTGCTTCACCTTCTCACCTTCTCACTGCAAACACACCTCCATTTAGTTGGTGTTGGAGTAGCTTTGATTGTGGTTAGTGTCATTTTTATTCATTTAGCTTCACACTTGTGTATATTGCCTGTGTTTTGTCCTAAAATAGTTTCACAAAAAAAAACTAACTTGAAGAAAAGGCCTGAGCAGTACACTGTGTGATATTATCCCAGATGCAGGAGGGAAGCCATGGAACCAATAGGAAGAAGCAAGGGTGCAGTGTAATGAGACCAATCTTACCTGAATGTTGTACAGGGAAGTCCCAGTCTCTTATCAGCACTCAGCTTCTTGTGTGGTTGCCAGTGAACCTGATGCTACAGCACAAGTGGGAAGAGTGATATCTTCATTGAGGATGCAGACCAGAAAGGGAGTAGGGTCCGCTGAGAGCTCAGCTCATCTGGACTAACTGACACTGTTGCCGAGAGCCAGTTATGGAGACTGGATCAACTCCTAATCCTATAAATTGCACTGGTTGCATGACAAGTTTGCCAATGCCACAAAGATTGGCAATATTGGAAACATAGGACTTAGGAACAGGACTAGGCCATTCAGTCCTTTAAGCTTGCTCCGCCATTCAATAAGATCATACCTGATCTTGCTGTGCCTCAGCTCCACATTGCCATCAGCTTGCCATAACCCTGGGCTTCCCTTGTCTAGCAAAAATCTGTTTAACTCTGTCTTGAATAAATTCAGTGACTCAGCCTCCACTGCTTTCTGGGGAACAGAATTCCACAGACTAATGAATGACCCTTTGAGAGAAAAAAATTCTCCTCCTATTCGTCTTAAATGGTAGACCTCCTATTCTTAAACTGTCTCCTGGTTCTCACTTCTCCCACCAGAGGAAACATCCTCTCAGTATCTATGCTATCAAATCCCTTCAGGATCTTACATATTTCAATAAGAGCATCTCTCATTCTTCTAAATTCCAGTAGATATAGGCCCAACCTGTTCAACCTTTCTTCATAAGATAAGTCCCTCATCCCAGGAATGAGTCGAGTGAACCTTCTTTGAACAGCTTCTAAAGCTATTATACCTTTTTTCAAATGAGGAGACCAAAACTGTACACAGTATTCCAGATGAGGTCTCACCAAGACCCTGTACAACTGCAGTAAAACTTCCCTACTTTTATATTCTATTCCTGTTGCAATAAATGCCAACATTCCATTTGCCCTCCTAATCACTCGTTGTACCTGCACATTAACTTTTTGTGATTCATGTACTAGAACACCCAGATCCCTCCGCACCACTGAACATATAAACATACATATGAACTAGGAGCAGGAGTAGGCCTCTCGGCCCCTCAAGCGTGCTCTGCCATTCAACAAGATCAAGGCTGATCTGATTGTAACTTCAATTCCACGTTCCTGCCTACCCCCAATAACCTTTCACCCTCTTGCTTATCAAGAATCTATCTACCTCTGCCTTAAAAATATTTAAAGACTCTGCTTCCACCACCTTTAAGGAAGAGAGTTCCAAAGACTCACGATCCTCTCAGGGAAAAAAATTTCTCCTCATCTCTGTCTTAAATGGGCAACCCCTTATTTTTAAATAGTGACCCCCTAGTTCTAGATTCTCCCACATGAGGAAACATTCTTTCCATATCCACCCTGTAAATACCTCTCAGGATCTTATATGTTTCAATCAAGTCACCTCTCACTGTTCTAAACTCCAGTGGATACAAGCCTAGCCTGTCCAACCTTTCCTCATAAGACAACCCACCCATTCCAGGTATTAGTCTGGTAAACCTTCTCTGAACTGCTTCCAATGCATTCACATCCTTCCTTAAATAAGGAGACCAATACTCCAGATGTGGTCTCACCAATGCCCTGTACAACTGAAACATAACCTCCCTACTTTTGTGTTCAATTCCCCTCACAATAAACAACAACATTCTATTAGCCTTCCTAATTACTTGCTATATTCGCATGCTAACCTTTTGCAATTCATGCACTAGGACACCCAGATCCCTCTGCATCTCAGAGCTCTGCAATCTCTCACCATTTAGATAAAATGCTTCTTTTTTATTCTTCCTGCCAAAATGGACAATTTCACATTTTCCCACATTATACTCCATTTGCCAGATTTTTGTCCACTCACTTAACCTATCTATATCCTTTGTAGCCTCCTTATGTCCACTTCACAACTTACTTTCCTACCTATCTTTGTGTCATCAGCAAATTTAGCAGCCATACCTTTGGTCCCTTCATCCAAGTAATTTATATAAACTGTAAAAAGTTGAGGCCCCTCCACTGATCCCTGTGGCATACCACTTATTAATCTTGCCAATCAGAAAATGACCCATTTATGTATACTCTCAGTTTTCTGTTAGCTAGCCAATCTTTTATCAATGCCAATATCTTACTCCTACACTGTGAGCTTTAATTTTTCACAACAACCTTTGTTGTGGCACATTATCAAATGCCGTCTGGAAACAGAGTTCTGCAATCTCTCTCCCAAATGATATGCTGCTTATCTATTCTTCCTGCCTAAGTGGACAAGTTCACATTTTCCCACATTATACTCCATCTGTCAAATTCCTTCAATATTCAGGCCCCAGCCTTGGTCACCTTGCAGCTATGTTTCTATAATGGCTATCAGGTCATAAATATTTATTTTTATCTGTACTACATTTCATCCATTTTGTTATGAATTCTGCATGCATTCAGATACAGAGCCTTTAACTTTGTCTTTTTGCCATTTTTGTACTCTCCAGCCTTATCAGCTGGTACACTCTTCAGTTTTTACTCTGTCCCTTCCTGCAACACTCTGGTTATCATTACCCAAATCATTACTCTGCTCTTTTACCTCATTGTTTCCCTTTGATTTACTACATCACCTCTTGCATGATCCCTTCCCCCCACTATTGAGTTTAAAGCCTTCCCTACCACCCTAGTTATACAATGCCCAGAACACTGGTCCCAGCACTGTTCAGATGTAGCCTGTCCCAATGGTACAGCTTCTTCTTTCCACAGTACTGGTGCTAGTGCCCCATGAATCAAAATCCATTTCTCCCACACCAGCCTATGAGCCACGCACTCATCTCTCTAATCTTATTTACCCGATGCCAATTTGCTCAAAACGCAAGTAATAATCCAGAGATTATTATCTTTGAGGTTCTGCTTTTTAATTTAGCCACCAGTTGCTCATAATCCATAAGCAAAACCTCTTTGCTAATCTTTTCTGTCATTGGTACCAACATGGACAATGACAACTGGATCCTCCCCCTCCCACTGCAAGTTCCTCTCCAGCCCCAGGCAGACATCCCGAATCCCCGTAAATGTCAGTTATCCGCTTTGGCCCTAAATGGATAGAACAGGATACTTTCAAAATGATAAAAAGCTATAAACGGTGGAAGTACAAAGGGATCTGGGCCTAAATTTTTGCTCCCAAGTCAGGAGCTCGGAGTCGGGAAACTGACCCTGCAAACCCAACTCGGGAGAAATTGCCCCGGGCAGTCTAATTTTCATTCTGTGTTGGGGCCAGGTTTCAAAAGGAGTCAGGCCCATCGCACGTGGAAAGAGTTTGGAGGTAGCCTTAGGGACTGCCAGGTGCAGAGGCGGGCTGTGTGAAAGGCCTGCCTCGGTGATCCGAGACTTTATCCAAGCTGTTAAAAAACACAATAAGCCAAAAAACACCCCTCCAGCCCTAACCCTTCATGTCCCCTCACCCCCGACACACTCCCCATGCCCCACCCATGGCAACCCATGCCACTTCATACCCCCCACCTACTGCCCATGGACCCTTTTACCTGTTATGCTAACATCTGCCTCTCTAACCACCCCCATGACCTTTATAGACCCTATGTCAACTTAATGCCACCCCATGCCCCCTACCCATGACCCTTTGCCCTTACACCCACCATGCCAACTCACCAAGTATTCACCATGGGCTGAGATTGCTATCATTCATAAAAACCCATTCACTACATTTGCATTCCTTCAACTACATTATCCCTTACAAAAAAAAAATTAGTCAAGTGCTTCATCTCTTATAAAAACAAGCATTTGTATTCATAGACTCACGTCAAAGACTTTATAATCACTTTATAATCACTTGGAGCTGTAAATTAAACTGTGAAATTGGGCACCCAAATATGATAATGATAGGTTGTGAAGTCAGTCATGCAGCACAAATCTATAATGATAGCCCTCAGCCTAATGCCAACAGAGTGAAATAGCAAGCACTGATTTTTTTAAAAAACTGAAGAATGTTTTATTAAATGTTTAAAGGCCAGGAGATTTAAATGCCTTGATAGCTTGACAGTTCCAATGAGTTTGATAGTTCCAATGAGATTTAAATGTCTTGACATCTTGATAATTCCAATCAGTTTGATAGTTCCAATGAGTTTATCCACTTTTTATCGCAAACGAAACCTGACCTCTCCCAAAGGTGTCCCTGGACCTCTCCAAAAAGGTACCCTACTTTTCCAAATGATTCCGGCAGCTATAGACTTTCACCTGAAAAGTATAAAGTCATGTTTTGAACTAGAACTAGTGAAAATTGGATCTATTTGAAGGCAGCTGCACTTCAACATGTACAGCTCCCTCCATGAACTATGGGACCTGCTGTCTCCAGAATGAGTTCAGAGGCAGCTACAAAGACTGTCGGGTGTGGTGGCGGACTATTTAAAAGGACCGCCTCGATGCTCTGGGAATTTGTCCCAATTGTAAAGAAAACAATAAAAACTAAAAACAACCCCCATCCCTCACACCCCCTAAACCCCCCCACACACTCCCCATACCCCATCCATGCCAACTACTGCCACCTCATGACCTCATCAAACTCCATAGCCCCTCATGCGTTCTATGCCAACCTATTCTTCTCTAACCCCAAGGCTGCTCATATCCTCCATTCTAGCCTATGCCCCTCTATCCATACCCGCAGCCCTTTATAGCTCCTATGCCAACTTACTGCCAACTCATACCAACCCATGCCCCACCACACTTTGGCCCTACATCCTTCATGTGTACGCACCCAGTATCCACTATGGGCAGACCTTAGAGCCATGCTGAGATTAAATAAAATAAAGTTTGAGTATCTATTGATGACTTCACAATTTAAAAAAAACCTTCATCAATGCATTTAAATTTCTCAAGTACTTAAGCTCTTAGGGAAGCAAACATCTGTATTCATAGTGCCACGTCAAAAATTTTATAAGCACTTGGAAAGGCCAATCAAACTGTGAACTTACAGGGCCCCAACTGTAATAATGATAGTTTGTGGAATCAGTCATGCAGCACTAATTTTGTAATAAAAACCCTCAGGCTTTTATCAACAGGCAGAAGTAGTGAAATTACAAGCAGTCACGGCAGGGTGTTTTTCTTTTAAAAACTTAGAGCTTGGGGACTTAAATGCCTGGACAGCTTCACAATTCTAGTGAGTTTATCCACTTTTTATGCACATTCATGTCTAATTTTAACAATCCCAAAGGGCATTTGGACCTAACGAAAAGGGTCCCCTACCTCTCCAAAAGGGTATCCTATATCTTCAAATAACGCCAGCAGTTTTAGAGCTTTCACTCAAATGTCTAAAGTCCACTAATCATGTTTTGCACACCCCACTCATGAAAATTGCAACTGTTTGAAGCCAGCTGCACTTTTACATATGCAGCTGCCTCCAGGAACCACGGATGTGCAAACTACAACTCGCCCCCGTTCACCCCCTGGCGGAAATGGCGGGTGCTGGGTTCGGGGGCGGAACCTCCGGAATCGGGGCTCTGAAATCATTTTGCTAAGCCAGAGACCCTTTTTGTCATTGCAAAAATCTGGCCCTATAGCATACTGTCTGTGATATTACTGCATGAGCCTTTCTGTGAGTTGCCCAGATTATCAAAGAAGATTGCTGCTGATGGAACGAAAGAGAGATTACCGATTGTAGCCCAATGGAACATAAAAAGAAAAGTAGGAACAGGGCTGGTCCATTCGGCCCCTCAGGCCTGCTCTGCCATTTCAGTATAATCATGGCATATCATTGGCCTTAACTCCACTTTCCCACACGTCCCCCATAACCCTTGGCTCCAAGAGATTACAAAAATCTATCTCAACCTTCAATATGTTCAACAATGGTACATCCACATTCCTCTAGGGTAGGGAATTCCAAAGATTCCCAACACTTTGACTAAAGACATTTCTCCTCATCTTAGTCCTAAATGATTGACCCCTTAGCCTGAGACTGTGCCCCCATCTTTTAGATTCCCCAGCCAGGGTCACTGTCTACCCTGTCAAGCCCCTCCAAAATCTTGAATGTTTCAATGAGATCACCTCTCATTCTTCTAAACTCTAGAGAGTATCAGCCCAATTTACTCAGCCTCTCATTTTAGGGCAGCCCTCTTATTTCAGGAACCAATCTAATGAATCTAGATTCACTAGAATCTAGTGTCCCTCTAGATTAGTACACTAATGTGTACTAATTACTGTACTACCACCAATGCAAGTATATCCTTCCTTAAATAGCTTGGGGAGGAAGATACTGTCTGTCAGACTGGGTAAGTAGGAGGGGAAGTTCAGCATTTAAAATTCCTCTACTTCTTGACTTGTCAGGGTTGCTGGGGGAAAATAGCCCCTCGCTCTGGGGCTGCTTCTTGTATTTGCTCATGAAAGCGAGTGGTTTTACTGTATTTTGAAATCTGCTCATGTAATTACCTCCCATTGAGCTGGACAACCCAAGCTGAGAATCTTGGATTAGTGAGATTTTTGTGCCCCAGGCTATTGACCAACCAGTATCCGGGGTGAGATGGGCAGAATTCATTTCATGCAGCTAACCCAATGCAGGTGGGTGTGGTCTACCAGCACCTAGTCACTTAATACAAGCTAGCTTGGCTTTGATTGCTGTATTAACACATTTCAAATTCCTCCCCCCCACCCCCAACATAGTTATATAACAAAAATTGCTTCTGCCCCAAATGCAGGCCCCCCACCCTGAGATTTGATTCTTTTTTCAGCAGATAAGTGAAGTAGAAATGTTACGTTGACAGGTAGGGATAATTTGATTCAAGTAGCTTGAAAACAGTTGATGGCACAAATTTCAAATTAACTCCGACAGGCTTCAGTCTCCAGCCACCAGGAGGATGATGTGAGGATGAAATCCTCTCCTTTCATTGCTGATAAATACACAATTCCCAACCCACTGAAGGATTATATTCTTCTAAATTTGCAGGAATTGTAATTTGTGAGTTATTCAGCCACATTTGATCAATACTTCACTTGGTTTGAGTATGACAATAATTTGTCCTGATGTTTGTATGGTAGCCTAATGGGCATGGCTGCTGGACTAGTAATTCGCAGCTCATGAGTTTGAATCCCTCTGTGGATATTTGTGAAGTTAATAAATCTGGTAATTTGTGGGTGAGCGGCACAAAATAAAATACTGCTTGTTGTAAAATCCTGAACTGGGTCGCTCATGTTTTGCAAGGAAGAGAACCAGCCCCAACCCTCTGTGCTACACTTAGCCTACATGTGACTGCAGTCCCACACTAAGTGGTTGAGTCTTAATGCCCTTTCAAGTGGCAATCGGTCAGCCTTGTCCAAACCCTGGAAGCAATTCTTTTTATAAACTTTCAAGTCCTGATTTCAAAAAGTGGCCAATTTAACATGATAATGCCTCATGATTTTGAATGAAGACAATAAGCAAATGAAGTGCAAAGTTAAATTAACAGCTTAATTAATGGTGGGTTTGAAAAGGATAGGTTATGCCTGAGCAAAAGAAACTTTGGTAAAAATATCAACTCGAGCCCCTCCCCAAACCAAATAAAACAGGCTTTGCAAAGGTATAGGCCCAGATTTTTGCACCCAGGCCAAGTGCACAGAGTCAGGAGATTTCCTCGCTCGGCGAACCCAACCTTTGAAAACATCCGCCTGCAGGTCGGATTTTAGGTCGTGCAGGGGGTGCAGTGGTGGGGGGAACACGGGGGGAAATATTGGGGCAGGTGACTGCGGAACGAGTGTGGAGGCTGCTGGGTGGGAGGCCGGTTGGGCAGAAGACCGGCCTCTGTGCTCCAGGACTGTGATTAAATAAAATAGAAAAAGAATAAAATGAGAAACAGTCCTCCAGCCCTCAACATCCCCGAACCATCTCACGCACTCCCTATGCCCATCCATGCCAACTGATGCCAACCCATGCCCCTCTACCCACACCTCATGGCCACTCATACCCCCATTTCACCCCATATGCTTCTAACTGCCCTCCATTGCCCCTCATACCCCTATGCCAACTCACACCAATCCATTCCCACCACTCACCACTCTTTGTCCTTACGCCTTCCATGCCAACTCATCTAGTATCTTGGACAGTTCATTGACAATTTTGACACTTCCATGACAGCTTTGACAGCTGGTCAGTTCTTTAACAGTAAAAAGTGCATAATCATGTTCGCTTTTAACAATCCCAAAGGGTGCCTTACCTCTCCAAAGGGCTGACCAAATGAATCCACCAAGTTCAGACCTCCTCTTCCCTATTCTAATCTGCACACTCTGGGTTTCACACTCCTGGCCTTCCAAAATCCCACTTCAGTGGAGGCAGCTGGCGATTTAAATGGCCAGCTGCCCCTATGAATCATGCATGCGCAAACCCCAGCCTGACTACAGTCCCACCCTGCAAAGATAGGAAATGCCAGGTTCAGGGGCGGGACTTTAGAAATTTCCGTCATTCCCAGGATTTTCACCAAGATGGGAAGGCTCTCCATTGTGGTGAAAAGCTGGGCCATACTATGTGTGGTGTAACAATACTCTGAAACCTCCTGCTTTGACTCTGAGTTTTCAGCATTCTTGCAACTCTTGACTCTTAAGCATCCCTCTATTCCTTTGCCCCGCCACTGGCTTCCATGCTTTCAGTCATCTAGGCCGTAAACTCTGGAATTTCCTCCTTAAACCCTCTGTCTCTTCTGTTCTCTTTCCTCCTTTAAGACTCCTTAAAATCTACTGTCCAAACTCTGCTTCTATGGTTAGTGTCAATCTTTGATTATGCTCCAGTGAGGTGCTTTGAGACATTTTGCTATGTTAAAAGGTGCTGTATAAATGCAAATTGCTGTGGCAGATGGAACCTTATTGTAACAACTCACTTGAAATAAGGCACACCAGGCATCGCAGCAGTCCTTCAGTACTGCTCTTACTTCACAACCTTCTCGTTCAGAGAATGCTAGCAACTGAGCCAAGGCTGACACCTAATGAAGGGTACAGTTTATGAACTCGTGTTTTCAGTGTGGAGCTTCACTTGCTACGCATATATCAGGAATTCAGGACTGGAGGGCAAATTCACTTTCTGTGCCAAAATTCCAGATATACAGGCCTGGTGTGAGAAGCTCAGTATTTAGAGTACATTTTGGAAATTCAGGTATGAAGTTTACACAGGAACAGAACTACATTAATTGCATCACATGGTTTGTTTCCTTCATTACAAGAGAAGCAACATCAAGTATTATTTTCATTCATTCATGGGATGCGGGCCAGCATTTATTGCCCATCCCTAATTGCCCTTGAGAAGGTGGTGGTGAGCTACCTTCTTGAACTGCTGTAACCCATGTGGCATGGGTATACCCACAGTGCTATTAGGAAAGGAGTTCCAGGATTTTGACCCAGCGACAGTGAAGGAACGCCGATATATTTCTAAGTCAGGATGGTAAGTTACTTGGAGGGGAACGTCCACGTGGTGGTGTTCCCATCTGTCTGCTGCCCTTGTCCTTCTAGGTGGTAGAGGTTGTATACCTATAACTTAAGTTACTAGTCCTTTTCCCATTGTACTTGCAGTGTAATTGCATGTTTTCACCTGTCATCGGCTAATGTTAAGGGCTGTTTTTGAGCCGTTAACATTATTGGTCATATTTTATTAGCTTCCTACGTGACATTAATGATGGTTGTTGATATTTAAACTACACCAAACAAATAATTAACCAAAGTGCGAGAGATGCGACTAAATTAAAATGTTTGATGCCAAGCTGCTTGCCTGCTTTTGCATGTGAAGATTCCTTCGTTGCCTGTTGGATTTTCCTCGAATTTCCTAAAAACTTACAGCAATGAGATCTGGACCATAACAAATCACTTCACCGTCTCACAATGTGGACAGCATATTCCATAAATACTGTGGCTACAAGAGCAGGTCAGAGGCTAGGAATCCTGCGGTGAGTAACTTACCTCCTGACTCCCCAAAGCCTGTCCACCATCTACAAGGCACAAGTCAGGAGTGTGATGGAATACTCCTCACTTGCCTGGATGAATGCAGCTCCCACAACACTCAAGAAGCTTGACAGCATCCAGGACAAAGCAGCTGGCTTGATTGGCACCCCTTCCACAAACATTCACTGCCTTCACCTTTGACAAACAGTAGCAGCAGTGCGTACCATCTACAAGATGCACTGCTGCAACTCACTAAGGTTCCTTAGCACCTTCCAAACCAATGACCACTACCATCTGGAAGGACAAGGGCAGCAGACACATGGGAACACCGCCACCTGGAAGTTCCCCTCCAAGCCACACACTATCCTGACTTGGAAATATATCGCCATTACTGGGTCAAAATCCTGGAACTCTATCCCTAACAGCACTGTGGGTGCACCTACACCACATGGACTGCAGCAGTTCAAGAAGAACCACCACCACCCTCTCGAGGGCAAGTTGGGGATGGTCAGGTATATCAATCCAGGTGCATATTGCAACCAGAAGCTAGTAAAAATCACAATTCATTAATAGAGATTGCTTTACTTGTGAAAGCATTGTGTGAATGGTTTACTGTGATGTTCCCACTAAGCTGTGTAGGTGCTCAGCCATGTAGCAGTCTAAAAGATATCCTGCAGGTCTGTTCTGTGATAAATAACATTAAAAAATTTAAAGCGGAGTGCACTGGGAAAAAATGTAGCAGTCAATTATATTTTAAAGACAACATTGGTTTACAATGCTTAAATAAAGCATCTAAAGCATTAAGATTACATGGTGAATGGGTTACAATTCTGTTTGTAATAGTTTTAGAAAAAACTGACCTATCTCTGTAACCTCTCTTAGGTCTACATCTCTCTGGGTCTCTGCATTCCTCCACTTTTGGCCTTTTGCATATGCTTGATTTTGATCGGTCCACCATTTATCTTCAGGTCTCAGTCCCTAAGTTGTAGAATTTGCTTTCTGCACCTCGCCAGTCAACTACCTCTCTCTCTTCTTTTAGGATGCTATCTAAAAACTACCTCTTTGACTAAGCATTTGTTCATCTGCCCTAATATCTCCTGAGATGCTCAGTGACAAATTTTCTTTTGATAATGTTCCTGTGCAGTACCTTGGGATGTTTCACTACATTAAGGGTATTATATAAATGCAAGTAGTAAAAGCAAATAATTACACTGTAAGTGCAGTGAGATGTGAACTATACCTGACATGGCTTCAATTGGGGTGTGATTAGCTGTGCTGAGATAACTTGAAGCTTTCAGAAATAACATGAATCTTTACCACAACAGACTTTGAGCTCTGGTGTCTCCCAAGGATCTATCCTTGGTGCCCTCCTATTTTTCATCGACATGCCACCTCTCGGTGAGATCATCCAAAATCACAGCATCAATTTCCACACGTAAGCTTACTTCACCACTACCTCGCTCAACCCCTTCCACTGCCTCTAATGGTCAGGCTGCTTGTCCAACATCCAGTACTGGATGAGCAGAAATTTTTTCTAACTAACTATAGCTATTGTCTTCAGGCTCCCAGCAAACTCCATTCTCTGATAACTCTCTGGCAACCATTTGAGGCTAAATCAGGCTGTTCATAACTTTGGTGTCATATTCAACCCCAGAATAAGCTTCCAACCATATATCCACGATTTGACTAAGACCACCTATTTCCACTTCCATAACATCGCCTGGCTCTGCTCCTGCCTTAATCTGCTGCTGAAACCCTCATCCATGCCTTTGTTACCTTTAGACTTAACCATTTCAACATGCTTCTGGCCGGCCTTTCACATCCTACCTTCCAGAAACATGAAGCGATCCAAAACTCTTCTGGCCATGTCCTAACTCGCACCAAGTCCCATTCATCCATCACCCTTGCCCTCGCTAACCTACATTGGCTCCGGGTAAGACAACACCTTGATTTTAAAAGTCTCACCCTTGTTTTCCTATCCCTCCATGGCCTCATGCCTCCCTATTTCTGGAATCTCCTCCAGTCCCACAACCCTCCAAGACATCTGCACTCCTCTAATTCTGGCCTTTTGAATATCCTTAATTTTAATCGCTCCACCGTTGATGGCTATGCCTTTAGCTACCTAGGCCCTAAGCCCTAGATTTCCCTCCCTAACCTCTCCACCTGACTACTTCTCTTTTCTCCTTTAAAGCATTCCTTAAAACCCACCTTTTTGACCAAGCTTTTGGCTATATGCTGAATTATCTCCTTGTGTGGTTTGGTGTCAAATTTTGCTTTGTAACTCTCCTGCCTTGGGTGTTTTACCATGCCGCAAGTGCTATATAAATGCAAGCTCTTGTTGTTGCCGGCTTATCAGAATTTTTTAATGTGAGACAACTGTTTAATGAAACTGGCTCTTCTCTCTTTCCAGTGACCCCTATCATAATATTGCTGCTTTGGATCCAGAAAAGCTGAATGTCTTCCGGACAGTCCGAGAGATAACAGGTAGTGAAAACACAGCAGGCTTCTACTCTTAAATAATTAACTTCAGCTTTACACTCTTTCAAAAGCAACTTGTGTCACAATGACAGTCCTGTTACCATAAGAAAAGAATGACCTTTTCATTGATGAACTCCATTGGTTCATCTCACCATATCTCACAATCTATTCTTTCTGCAGAAATGTATCAAATCACGTGTTTAACCCATTAATATTAACCACTTCCATCTTCTTCCTTAGTAACTGAGGCTTAGGTTTTCCATCCCGTCTGCCGTGGGAATCGTTGCGGGCAGGACGGAAAACTTAATGGACCAGCAAAAGGTCTGTTGACTTCGGGCGGGAATTTCCGGTCCTGTGGTGGGTGGGACCAGAAAATCCCACCTTCTATTGCTCTTTGGGCAAAAAAATCCCTTCTTCCACCTAAATTCCCTAATTTTCCACTCATGTCCCTTGGTTTTTGAGCCTTTCTGTCTATAAGATTTATGGATCTTGGAATTGTCTTTAGTTATAAGATTGCAGCGATGTTTTATCATATACTGATTCAGGTTTTTGTTGCAACCTCTTTCAATATGAAACTATCACTCACAAGAAATAGTCTCTCCACAGGAAGTGAAATTGCTAGCTTTACCTCCTTTATAGCAGTAGCTCCAAAGTGTGGTCTGTGGTCCTCCTGGCTGGTCCAAAATCCAAGACACTGATGTGCAACACAACCGGACCGACTCCCACATGTGCGGCACATGTTGCAAATAGCATGAACACAAGAAATAGAAACAGGGATATGCCATTTGGCCCCTCGATTCTGCTCCGCCATTCAATAAGACCATGGCGGATCCTCTTGTGTTTCGATTTCCACATTGCCGTCTAACCCCGATAGCCTTTGACTCCCTCGCCTAACAAGAATCTATCTACCTCTGCCTTAGCAATATTCAATGACCCCACCTCCACCACCTTCTGAGACAGAGTTCCAAAGTCGCACAACCCTCTGAGAGAAAAAAATAACAACAATGTGAACAACAACAAAGCAGTTTCATAAGATAGATTTATGTTACTATTACAATGTACAACTAGTGAGGTCTTGTGGTAGCACCTATAACTCTGAGCCACAAGCTCCAGGTTCAAGTCCCACTCCAGGACTTGTTGGCCATGGAAGAGGTGTTAATGATGCGGTTCAGCAGGTTGATGATCAGCCTGCTGATCTTTCCAACACTTCCCCATGATTCCCCAAAAGGAAGAGGTGCAGGAAGATATGAAACAAACAAACGAAAAAATACAACAGCAAAATTGGATTTTCAACACTTGTGTGTTAATAGGATCTGAACCGGTTGGTGAGGCTGAAACCAAGACACACAGCTTTTCTTTATTGAGAGAGTTTATTAACTTGTTCAGTCTCACAGCTCTTCTCTAACACAGCCCAGTGTCCCAGCTATCTCCTATATATATGTGGTCAAAGACAATTAATATCCATCAACTGTTTATTTTAACCGTAACAATGTAATTGACATCAGCAAACCTTAACAATATAATTGATATGACATTAACAAACCTTAACAATGTAATTGACAAGATATTAACATTGTGGGACTGAAAACAAAGATGAGCAACTGGCTGGATATGGAGCCTGACATGAGACTGAAGTTCTCAAGCTTGGAACCAGACATCACCTCATTGATGCCTCATCAAAAGCAACATCATTCTTCCCATTAATTCTGATGAGTGCTTTTGCAGTGGCAAGTGAAAGCAAGTGTGATAGGACTGGTAGATGGTCCACCGGGGGAATGGGGGTTTGGAGGGGGAGGGTAGTGTCTTTTGCCCCACCTAAGTGAATTGTGGTGAAAATGTTTGAGAATCACTACTCTATAGTATAGAAGGTTCCCCAGGTTTGGAGCACACTTTATCTTTCAAAGTCACAGGAGGGTCGGTAACTAGAGGACACAGAATAAAGGTGATTGGAAAAGAACCACAAGATGTGAGAAAACATTTATTTTACACGTTATGATCTGGAATGCACTACCTGAAGAGCTGGAAAAAGCAGACTGAATGAATGGTAATTTTCAAAAGGAAATTGGTAAATACATAAAGGGTAAAAATATATATAGGGTAATGAGGAAAAAGCATATGGGACTAATTGGGCAACTAGCACAGTGGGCTAAATGGGCTCCTTCTATGCTTTATCATTCTATGATTCCATAATTCTCTTCACCACCTCAGTAACTGCATGAAAACCCATTTTGTTTCATTTATTTTCTTAAGAACACCATTCCATGTGTGTGGAGGATACAGTCACAATGCAATAGGACTTAACAGTCAATTGCACATGGTGGTACAAATGAAATGGAACTTACTTCTTTTAATTCCTGCTACACTAGCTTTTTTTTTGTTGCACACCTTCATGGAGCTTGTGATCACTCACTTATCCATTAACTTTTCAAGAACACAATTGCACATCCTGCTCTGTGCTACTGAATGGCATGACAGTGCAGTATGACCAGTATCCACTGACTTTCAATCCTTATGCTTTTTCAGCTCTGTGACTACATTATAGACTGGATGGCTTTAGCACAAAATAATCATAATCAGTATTATTTACAGGGAAAGTAGTAGAGAAGTAGTAGAGGTGTTGTCTGGTCTGCTTACCTACCAGATTGCACACTCGACCTGAGCATCCATCGCACAATTACAACGCAATATTCAAGGATCTTGATTTTATTTTTGTTTTTTTTCCACTAGGTTTTTTGAATATTCAGTCATGGCCAAGAAATATGACAGATTTCAATGTCTTTGCTAACCTGGTGACAATAGGTGGCCGAAGTCTGTACAGGTAAATTGGACCTTTAATCGTAATTTATATGGAACCTGCTTCTGTAGCTCTGTGAAGGTGATAGTCTAGTGGTTATAATCCCGGACTAGCAATCCAGAGTTATATTCAAATCCTATTTTGTCTAACTGTGAAATTAAATTCAACAAATCTGGTCATATGTAAAAAGTGACTATGAAAGCTGCCAGGTTGTTATAAAATCGCAAGGACACCTGTCATGCTTACCCTCATGCATTGCCACTCCCGCACTATTCAGTATACTCAGGACAACTGGAGTTGAGTAACAAATGCTGCCTTGCTGATGTTGCACATATCCTGGCAAAAATTTAAAAAAGTTCCTTGAGCAATTTTTAAGTAGTGCTAATTTTTGGTTAGCTATTTGGTATTTTCCCTCCTCCTGTCATATGTAGCAGTCCCAGATCAGGTTTGTTGCGTAGTTAGCTGACGTTCATTAGCAGCTCTGTTACCCATGAGCCACCTGGTCGAAGGTTCAAGTGCCACCCCAGAGACTCGAACCCAGAATCCAGGCTGACACTCCAATGCTGCACTAGCAGAGGTATCGACTTTCAAATGAGTTGCTAAACTGAGACCCCGTCTGACCCCTCATCTCATACTCTACCCTGTTATGTGTAGTGGAGTAATTTCTAGCTGAGCTACTCAAACATCTTTTTGGACCCCACACTGCATCTTTCTGTTTCATTGGATGCTTCTACAGTGACACTGCTATGGACATTACTATGCTCTTTATCTTTTGCACATTTAGTTCTCATGAACCTTTGGGGCTATTGCCAGTGAGATCATTACACTGAGCCACAATGGATATGTTATTATTACAGCATTCAGCAATTTCTCAGCCTCACGGGCCTCAGCACATCACCTTGGGGATGAAAAGACTAAAAACAGAGGGAATAAATCAGGGTTTGTTTGGTTAGGTAATGCCATGCTTAATTTTTAAAACCTAATAGAATGGAGGGGGAAAGGAAGACATGGGGGTTGCTGCACTGGAGGTAAGAGGAAGGTGGTGATGTGTTCCACAGTTTTAATGACCCTCAAAAGAATGAGTTAGAGTGAGAGATGATATGATAGCTCTTTATCCCATCAAAGTGAGGTTGTGGAGGGAAAAGTGTGTGTTGGTTGCATTTTTTGCATTGCAGGAGAAATAAGAACTTTAAACTCAAGGGAAATGAACAGTAGTAGAGTAGCAATAAACTAGAAGATAACTTACTAACAGTCCAAGGCTTAATGTATCTTTAAAAATTAGAAGTCTTAGTTCATCCATACCTGCCATTAGCATTTCCACGAGAAATTCTAATGTCCACATTTACAATGCAAACAATGTAAACTTGTTATGTTGTAATTACACCCTCCTGCCAATGGAGGCACTGATTTCCTGTGTGCAATATCATGAGGGGTCAAGTAGGTTCTTGTAAGCCTTTGGGTCCTCCAGGACAAATTAGAGAAAGCTGGCCCAGGCTCACTCACTCACAGCAGTGGGAAGGGAGAAGACTGGCTGATTTCTAATTGAAAAGATGATATTCTAATACACTCCCTCTAGAACCACTCAATATTGAAATTATGTCATGTATATTAGTTTTTGAATGCTCCAAGCCTTTATGATTAATGGATTAGCAGCTCCATTAAAATAGCAAAGAGGGGTATTGCAAAGAAGCACATGAAGTATTTGCCAGGTAAGGTTCTACAAGTGTGATCCCAGGGCAATACTAATCATTTGAGGAAGGGGAGCAAAAAAATGACAGGCTCTCCATATGTTCCATATTCAGCCTTCCTTAACAGAAGGGTATCTGTAAGCTATCAGGGTCAGGTGAAGCCATAAACAAACTTTTAGCTCCAAGGAATCACTCGACAATTGTATTCTAAAGCTCCCATGTCATCCTGCCAGTTGCTTTGAGTGGCTAATTACAAGTTAGTAAACTGGCCAGCAGAATGAGATCATTACATTGTCCCAACACACGTGCACCCTGTAGAACTCTGTCTGATGTCAAACTGACATGTTGCCTTTTGGAAATGCCCTGAGCTGTTACACGCTGTTAAAATAATGATGCAGACAGTAACTGGTGAGATGGGGTGTGATGGCTGCAAGCTTCCACACAATATGTATTTTCTTTCGCAATTCAGTTAATTACAGTACTTGCTTTAATTGCAGGGGTTTTTTTTAGCATTTCTCAAAGGAATACAGATGAGATCACACCATGTACATCCAGCTTTGCATCTCAATTATTCACCATGGGCTTGTAGATCCTGTGGTTACAGACAATCAATGTCATATGCGCTGGTAGGAGTGAAATGCTCCCTCATGACAGGGACTTCCTACCAGAACCAAATCCTTTCACACAAAAAAAAGACATAAGAGCATACTACCAATACCAAGCTACTTTAGGCAGCAGCTCCCAAAGCTGCAAGTTCCCTTCCAAGTTGCACATCACCTCGACTTGGAACTGTATCACTGTTTCTTCATTGTCACTGGGTCAAAATCCTGGATTTCCCTAACCGATGGCACTGTGGGACAACCTTCACCGCACGGATTGCAGCCGTTCAAGAAGGTGGTCCACCACTAGCTTTTCCAAGCAACTAGGGATGGGCAATAAACACTGGCCTTTCCAGTGATGTGTACCTCCTAAGGATAAGTAAAAAGGGAATGGTGCAATGGGTTGGTAACTGGTCACTCCTGGAATCTGGATTCAAAATAATCCTCAGATATGTGTTGTATGTGGGATCAGTGGGTATTTTTTTGTATGTTTGGGAGCATGAGGAGAGGTGGAAGAAGGTACGGTTTTATCCAGTTCCTAGTGAGCACGGTATCAAAACTGTCCCTAACTCACTCCATATTGGAAGCCTCCCTTAGGCTGGTGTGGTCAAATGACCCACTGGTACAACTGGGACTGCATTTCTGAGACTGGAGTTGAGAGACTTTGGGGCGGGGTAGACGGGAACTTGATGCTGACACTGGCAGCTCAATGTATGGCATTGCATTAAATTTTCTCGTTGATAAGCACCATATTTACAACAAATGAAAACTGAGCTTAAACTATGAGGGAGCAAACAGAGGTTTTCTGAAGGCATGCAACTGGTGTAGAATCTCACCCACTGGCTACACCTGCTGAAGGATCATGGGCGTGGGATGTTAAATGACGGGCAGCGCACCCACTACTTTCTGATGGGCATGGCCTCCTCCTGAGGCTCCCAGCCACAGTTTGGAAAATGGTGCAGTGTGTGCCCTGTAATGTGTGACAGCCGTGTGTTCTAATCCACAAAGTGTGTTTTTCCCTCTTGCGCAGTGGGATCTCGCTGCTGATTCTGAAGCAACAGTGGATAACATCCCTTCACTTCCAGTCCCTGGTGGAAATCAGTGCAGGCAATGTGTATGTGTCCGACAACCCCAACCTGTGCTATTATCACACAGTCAACTGGACCGTGCTCTTCAGAACCAGCTTGCAGAAACCAGTTATAAAGAACAACAGAAATTCACAGAACTGCAGTAAGTCAGGGTAAAGGCATTCTCTGTGGGTGGGACAATTTTAACAGAACCCACCAGTTGGGAAATTGCAGGATTGTGTGCAACATTACTTGCACCCTGCCTAATTTTACTTGTTGCAGAGAAATATTGGGTGGGATGTAATACTGATGTTCCATCCTTTCCTGTGGGATTTCTGGCCAGCAAGTCAAGTTAAAATTAATCCACCTTATTCTACCTTGTTGTATATCAGTTCTTTTAAATATCTTTTTCTGGGCTATGTGAATGCAGGGATGTGCCTTTTGAATAATTACAACTGAAAGGGGTTCTCTTTGAAAAGGGAGCGAGAACCTAGAACAGGAGCACAAACTCTGTTTCCAAGTTGCATAGAATGGCACAGTGCAGAAACAAAGAGGGCCGAGTCTTCTGAGTAGTGGCAATGACTGTCAGATTGCCACTCAGCTCCTATTTGTCTACACAGCGCCAGAGCTCCACATTTCTCGCCTGGACTTCCGAACCAGGTGATAGGTGGTGGGTGGAAAAGCGGATAGGGTGGTAGGGTGGGTAGGGTGCTAGCTGGGTCGGGCGAGAGGGCAGATAGAGTGGCGAGGTCAGGTCAGAGGGGAGTTGGAAGGTAGAAGGGAGTCAGAGGGTTGGGGGAGAGTCAGTGGGGGGGAGTCAGAGGGTCTGGGGGGTGTCAGACAGTTGGGGTGTCGTAGATTTGGGGGCAGGGGGTTCAGAGGGTTTGGGAGTCAGAATGGGGTCAGTGGGGAGTCAGGGTATCAGTTGTATAGTTACCCAGGAGTAAGACATGATTTTTTCCTCTCTAACAGTTCTGGGTAATTATTCTGGTAAGTGAGTTGGAACCTGCCGACGTCTCTGACTCCAACTCAGAATTGGAGTTTTTTAGAGGGTTCCAGATGCAGAGGAATTGCCCATCGGAAGTTGAAACTTCCAGGCAATTCTTGCAGAGTGTTTGCATTGGGACTTCCAAGGGGTCCTGTAGCGCATATTCCGAGGTACCTCGGGGGTACAACCATGCGGAGACTGGAAGATCCGGACCAAAATGTTGGAAATACTCAGCAGCTCAGACAACATCTGCGAAGAGAAACAGAATTCATATTTCAGGCCGATGACCTATCATCAGATGAAATGTTAACTCTGTTTCTCTCCATAGATGCTGCCTGACTTGCCGAGTTTTCCCTGCAAATTTTGTTTCTATTTCAAATTTCCAACATCTGCAGTATTTTGCAGGATGTTTGCTGACAGATACCCTGTGTAATAAATTGGGTTTTGATGGTATCGCCTAAGAAAAGTCTTGTCAGTTTATGCTTCTAATGATAGAAAATGCAGCACTATCAATTACCATGAACCAAAAGGTTTGGCAATTTTAAATTGTAAAATGTCCAACCAAACCGAGACATGCCAGGCATGAACTCATTTTGCCATGCCAATTTTTGTCGATCTGAGACAATTTGCTTGGGATTAACTGGCTTAAAATGGTGTATTTCCATAGATTCCACACTTAGTTTTTTATTATGTTCACGGAACAAGATGCAGGAAGAAATTGAGGTTAAGAATGTATTCTATTCTCTTCTACATTTAATCTAAAATGAACCAGTTTGTTGGTTTGCCATTGTGCCTCATGTCACTTTCTGTCCGCTTTTTGAAAAGTCTGGAGAATACACGTGGTCACACGCGAGGTCACAACAGGAGTTCCACGCTTCCAAAATTGCATTATTCTATTATCGGCAACATTGGTTCATTCTGGCTCATGGGAAATGAGAGGCCCTCTTGCAGGAGTGACCAATATCATTGAACACAAGAATATAGTCAGTGTGCAAAAGTGCCCAATTGGTAACGGCACAGTCGATAAGTTTAAGTGACATGTGATATATCTTGGAGTGAAATCTTGTGGCGCACTGGGTCACGTCCTTGCCTCTGAGCCAGAAGCTCCACGTTCGAGTCCCAGTCCAGGATTTGATAGCTTTCGAAGGCGCATCCATAATGCGACCAAACAGGTTGATTATCAACCTGTAGATCCTTCCAATGGCAGGCGGTAAGAGCTGGAGAGTCTCCTGGTCAGCCATATGCTTGATGCAGAGTGGTGGCCCTCAAGCAATAGCCTCTGGCAACAGGCTAGCGACCTGTTCCAGGAATAAGTAGCTAGGGAAGCAGAGATAAGCATGCGCTTTGTCTGCCTCATGTGTCTCTAGGCAGGAAGAGAATGAAGAAGACCTATCTTGTGACATGGTCACAACAATGTAAGGCATTGTGAAGTGATCAGAATTCAAGCTGCAATGGACTACCAGTAGATAGCACTTCCCTGCTGAAATTGAATAGTGATCCTGAAGGCGATGAGCAAAATGATTTTTTAATTGCATTACACAGAATATGCACAGCACAAAAATGGGCCTTTCAGCCCAACTGTTCCCCAGAGTCTCTTCCTATTCTACTTACCTAATTTCAGCATTTCATTCTATGCCCTTTTCTCTCATGTACTTAGCTAGTTTCCTTTTGAAAGCAGCTAAGCTGTGGTAGCAAGCTCCTCATTGTAACAAATCTCAGTAAAGATTCCTTATTCCCTGTTGGATCTATCAGTGAATATCTTGTAGTTATGGTCCCCAAGTTTGGATTCTCCCACAAGTGGAACCATTCTTTCCACAACTACCCTGTCCAACCCTTCATTATTTTCAAGGCCCTCTCAATGTCTTCTCCTTAAAGAAAAAAACTCCAACCTGTTTGGTCTTTCCTAATCGCTGCAATCTTTCTGCCCCTGTAAATATTTTTTGCACCACTCGAGTGCTCCTGTGCCCTTTTCCCGGCATGGAGACCTGAACCCTGCATAAAACTCTTAAGTGTAACCTGACCAGCTCCCTTACAATTTTACTATAACTTCTAAACCTCAATAAATAATCCCAGTACTTTGTTAGTACTTGTAATTGCTTTGCTGACCTGTAATGCAGCTTTTAATGATTTGTTTATTCCCTTTAGCTCTTTTATCCTCTTCAGTTTTTTTATTTTCTAAGACATAGGTAATGTTTCTGGTTTTCTATCAAAGTCCCTCACATTGATCTGTGTTAAAGTTCATTTGCTGCTTAACTGCCCAGCCTTCTTGTGTTATGCATTCTGCTTCAGTATTAGCAATAACCCCCAATTAATCCCCTCCACAAAGCTGAGATGGGGGTACTGTGTTGTGTAGTGTAGTGTTACCATGGCAACAGAAAGATCGCTGTGAGGGTGCAACATGTCGTTGAGACCTGTGATGTTTGTCTCAAGCCTGGTTTACGATGAGTGACTGACAAAGACCCCAATGAACAGGAAGCAGCTGCGAGCCAACAATTTTGTTTGCATTTGAAACCAATCTCACTTTTCTTGTTTTAGTTATTACGTGGTTAAAAAGAGAATTTATAATGAGGAACAATGGAACAGGAATCCAATGCTGCTCATAGCGTTGGCCATAACTTGTGACTTCGCTAGTTTAATGAGTTATTAGATCAGCCACTCGTAGATATAAGGTGTATCCCACGGTTTCTTACACGGTACCTTCCATCTCATCTCCAGCCCCTTATTTTCCTCACCACTTATATTCCACGCCTTCTGTCAGCTTGTATTTTGAATTTGAGGTACGTCTTTCTATTATGGGGGAGGCCCCAGGCAATGTGTATAATACTGTGCTTAACGGTGAAGACTGGTTATAAAGTTGACCGTCACAAATGCTGGTAACTGGGCCAATTTGCTGAGTGAGATTCTTGTTTCTTTCCCAGCTTCAGACAGGATGATGTGTGACCCACTGTGCTCTGATGATGGCTGCTGGGGACCAGGCCCAAACCAATGCCTGTCGTGCCGATTCTTCCGTAGGGGCAGGACTTGCATTGAATCATGTAACCTGTATGAAGGGTAAGTCTAAAAAATTATTTTTCCTGCCTCAGTCGTTCAGTTGGTCAAGTCAACATGCAACTGAAGAAGAAAAAAAAGGACTTGCATTTCTATAGCACAGCTCAACAACAACTTGCATTCATAAAAGTGGTTTTAAAGTAATAAAATGTTCCAAGGTGCTTCACTGGAAAATTATAAAACAAAATATGGCACCAAGTCACATAAGGAAATAAAAGGTTAGATTCAATTCAGTTTGATTCAATTCAAATGTTATTTTCCAATGGAAATTCATCGCAGCTATATTGATTGTTCATTTAAAAAATCACATATAAATGAATAATTAACAATGAAAGGAGAAAATTACACCAAAAACTTGATCAGCATCTTAAACGAGGAAAGGGTTTTTGTTTATTCATAGGATATGGACATCAGTAGTAAGGCCAGCATTTATTACCCATCCCTAATTGCTCTTGAGAAGGTGGTGGTGAGCTGCCTTCTCGCACCGCTGCAGTCCATGTGGTGTAGGTACACCCACAGTGCTGTCAGGGAGGGAGTTCCAGAATTTTGACCCAGTGACAGTGAAGGAACGGCAATATATTTCCAAGCCAGGATGGTGAATGGCTTGGACGGGAAGTTCCAGTTGGTGGTGTTCCCAAGCATTTGCTGCCCTTGTCCTTCCAGATGGTAGCGGTTGTGGGTTTGGAAGGCACTGTTGAAGGAGCCTTGGTGAGTTGCTGCTGTGCGTCTTGTAGATGGTACACACTGCTGCCACTGTGTGTCATTGTTGGAGGGAGTGAATGGTGAAGGTGGTGGATGGGGTGCCAATCAAGCAGACTGCTCTGTCTTGTTGGAGAGGTGGAGAGATTTATGGAGGGTATTCCTTAGTCAGCAATCACAGGGATGAAGGGTGGACAGCATTTGGTTGGATTAAGGACAAGGGCAGTAGAGTTATGGATGATCTCAAGATTTCAATGGGTAGAATGTGGGAAGCCAGCCAGGAGTACATTACAATAGTCATGCCTGGTGATAACAAAGATATGAATGAGGATTTCAGCACTCAGAGACTTATAAAAAAGGTAAATGCACATGGGATAGAGGGTAATTTGATAAGGTGGATTCAAAATTGGCTTAGTTGTAGGAGACAGAGGGTGATGACAGAAGGCTACATTAGTGACTGGAAGCCAGTGTCCAGTGGCATACCACAGGGATCTGTGCTGGGTCCCCTATTATTCATCATTTATATAAACAACATAGATGACTATGTGGGGGGTAGGATTTGTAAGTTTGCGGATGACACAAAGATTGGCCGGGTGGTTAACAGTGAGGTTGAGTGCTTTGGGCTACAGGTAGATATAGACGGGATGGTCAAATGGGCAGATAAGTGGCAGATGGAATTTAACCCTGAAAAGTGTGAGGTGAAACACTTTGGAAGGAGCAATTTGACAAGGAAGTACTCAATGAATGGCATGGCACTAGGAAGTTCTGAGGAACAAAGGGACTTTGGTGTGTGTGTCCATAGATCTCTGAAGGCAGAGGGGCATGTTAGTGGGGTGATGAAAAAGGCATATGGGACACTTGCCTTTATCAATCGAGTCATAGATTACAAAAGTAGGGAGGTCATGTTAGAGTTGTATAGAACCTTGGTGATGCCACAGCTGGAGTACTGTGTGCAGTTCTGGTCGCCACATTATAGGAAGGATGTTATTGCACTGGAGAGGGTGCAGAGGAGATTCACCAGGATGTTGCCTGGGATGAAACATTTAAGTTATGAAGAGAGGTTGGACAGACTTGGGTTGTTTTCGTTGGAGCAGAGAAGACTGAGGGGGCGACCTGATCAAGGTGTACAGCATTATGAGGGGCATGGACAGGGTGGATAGGGAGCAGCTGTTCCCCTTAGTTGGATGGTCAGTCATGAGTGGACACAAGTTCAAGGTGAGGGGCAGGAGGTTTAGGGGGGATGTGAGGAAAACGTTTTTGCCCAGAGGGTGGTGACGGTCTGGAAAGTGCTGCCTGGGAGGGTGGCGGAGGCGGGTTGCCTCACATCCTTTAAAAAGTACCTGGATGAGCACTTGGCACGTCATAACATTCAAGGCTATGGGCCAAGTGCTGGTAAATGGGATTAGGTAGGTAGGTCAGGTGTTTCTCACGTGTCTGTGGGTAGACTCGATGGGCCGAAGGGCTTCTTCTGCACTCTGTGATTCTGTGACATTGGATCCAGGTGCATCGCACCACATCCTGGGAGCTTACGATCTCCGCCACCACCTCCCAGGCATATTTGGTCATGTGGGGGGGCCTCCTCCTCCCATCCTGGGGTACGAGCACCTCCCACCGTGCTCCTGCCACCTTCTCGAGGAGGGCAGCAAGGCAATCGTCAGAAAAACGAGGGGCGCAGTGCCACCCTGCCCTACCCTCCTGACTGGCCTGCTCACCAGCAGCGCTCTGGGGAGCCTTTCCACTGGCCATGATTCACAGCCTTTGAAAGCAGCAGCTTTTTAAAACAGGCTGCCAGGTCGCCATTGGACCCAGCTGTCATTGCAGTCCCACCTCCACCGTCCACTCCCACTGTCCTCAGGAGCTGCGATTCACGCGTAAAATGGCGGCGAGAATCTGATCGCAGGTGGCGATCGGGTCCGTGCCTGCCCACTCCCACACCGCCCGCCCATCAGGCAGAAAATTCTGTCCCGTGTGATTCTCTTTGTGCAGTGCGCTGCCTCCTGCACAATAGGCCGTTCCTCCTTTCATAGTTTATTTCCTACGCTCTTGGGCTGGGATTTTCAAAGAGCCGCAGGGTCATGACCCAGTGTGGGCGGACTTTGAAAATCCTGGCCCTTGAGGCCGTATCGGGATCCACCCCCACCCGGGGACAGATTCTAATTTTGAAAGGGCCGCATGGGGGTAGGGAACTGGAAACATGGTCGACAAGGCGGCTACAGCCCCCTAGCATGCCTGCTGCCAGTCTTTGCTACTGGTGCCAGACACGTAGCTCCTGGCTCCTGGAGACACTCAGCAGCTCTAATTGGCATTGAGCTCAGCTCCTGGTCAATTAGGCTATTTAAAAATCACGTCACGAGATCGATGCAGTCCACACATGGGTCAGGATCCAGAATTTATCTGGGTGTCAGGTTCCTGACCCTTCATGAGACATCTGGGAATCTGACCCTGGGTCTCTAGATGTATAACAGGTATTGACCTACACAAAAGACTTCTGTCCTGCACTTTTTCTGGCACCATGGATCTTACCCCTTAATCCAGGTTTCTCATTTAATAAAAGCATTTTTTTTCCTTTTACTATTTCACTCCCAATCCCTTTCTAAACAAAAAACGAAGTTAGTGGCAAAATAATTGTTTTTCAATGTTATTTTTCCCTAAATGAGGCTTGTACAATTTGCTATAATGTCACATCTTCCATTCTAATTAAAATCTGGATGGATTGTTTACAATTAAGAACCCCTAATTGTGCAAGGAAAATGATGGAATTAGTTTAAGGAGAGAGGTGAATGTAGAAGTATACATTTCCCTTGGTAGGAGTAAAAATTTAACAATTATTATTTATCATGAAAAACAGCTGTGAATTCAAACAATGTACATTGTCTTTAATTAAAGCAGCTTCATTACAATATAATACTTTCTTATTAAATATCATTTGGCTCTGCATAACAACCCTCAGTAATTTAATTTTTTAAGAAAATGTTGTTGGCTACATTGGAAACTAGTGACGCTATCTCCTGAAATCTAACTGCGCATTTCCAGCTGTTTATTCGGTTATTTTTCACTAAAATACAAACTCCCACTGAAACTGTGTCCACCTGAATCACTTTATTACATCCTTAATAATTGCTGAAACTGGCTGATTTGCACTCTGTAACAAAGAGGGGCACCTCTCAGAGATGAATGGAGCAATCTGCTCACTCCTCATATCACTGGTCATGACAGATCATTCATCTGTTTGGAGATGGCCCTGAAAGAAAGGCTGTGCGGAAGGTATCTACTTCCAGGTTAAAGTGCACCTTGCCATTGTAAGAAAAAGACCCTTCACCCAGTAATATGAGGATAACACCAGGCAGATCCAGCAAGCATTTGGGTCTTGATTTTCAATTTGGGGTCGGGAACCCGAGGCCCGGATAATTTCCGGGTCCCAACCTGGCACCAGTTTGTTAAATGTGAATGCCCTAATGTGTCTGGAGCGCTGAGCGTTGCATACAAACATATGGACAAATGTACGAACATGCAAATTAGGAGCAGGAGTAGGCCATTCGCACCCCCCACCCCACCCCAGCCTGCACCGCCATTCAATAAGATCACAGTGAATCTGATCGTGGCCTCAACTCCACATTCCGCCTACCCCCGATAACCTTTGACTCCCTTGTTAATCAAGAATCTATCTACCTCTGCCTTAAAAATATTAATTGACTCTGCCTGCACCGCTCTCTGGGGAAGAGAGTTCCAAAGAGTTACAACCCTCAGAGAAAAAATTTCTTCCCATCTCTGTCTCAACTTGGAGACCCCTTATTTTTTAAATTTAAATTTTACCGGTTGCCATGGTGGGATTTGAACACATGTTCCCAGAGCATTAGCTTGGGCTTTAGATCACTAGGCCAATGGCATTACCACTATGGCACCATCTCCCCATATCAGGAGGTGGATGCTGCATGTAGAACACGAGCAGCAATGGCAGACAGCAGCCATGATGAGGCCTGCCATTGTCTTGAAGAATAGAGGAAACAGCACCTCAGAAGGCCAGCTGCCTCAATGCATACAGAAATGGCATAAAACAGCCAAATGAAAGGAAATGGGCTCAATGTAGTGCTAGATCCCCCAGATCCCAACAAGTTGCAGCTTTGAAAAAAATACCTTTGCCTGCATTGAACTCAACTACTGTGCACTAACATGCATCAGAACATTTGGGCTTGGCGATTTATCAATTCAAAATTGCCTTCTTGCCCTCTCTGGCCTGTTAACCATTCCTCAAGGAGCTTATTAGGTCACTAATTTGAGGCAAGTGGGCTGCCTGTTTCCCCCCGCCCCTCCCTGGCCCTCCCTTTGAAAATTGTGCTGCACTTTGGAGGCAACGGGACGCAGTGTCATCTGCCGGGAAGGTGAGTTTCAAATCGTGTCAGCGGCCGCTCGCGTCCCTATTGGCAATCGAAAATACAACCCATGGTCTCTAAGTAATGGCTTTGTATCCAGTGAGGGAGTTATGTTCAGGCAGAGTAACCACTGCCTCAGTGGTGGCGTCCTTGCTCCTGAGGCAGAAGAGTTGGGCTCAGGCCCCATTCCAGAGACCAAGTGGTGACTAGAATGCCAACTCTGAATCCTGGGTTGTCATCGGTTAGGGGTACTTGTGTCCAATCTATGCTGCTTGCCCCTTTCCATTATTGAAGTGTCTGCGATCTTTAGACTTGATTGCCTCCTGCCTAGAAGAGAAGGTACTTGAAATCATAGAATGATACAACAAAGGAGAAGGCCATTCTGCCTATATTCCTGTGCCAGCTCTTTGGTAGAGCTATCCAAACACTCCCACTTCCCTTCTCTCTCCATAGCCCTATACATTTTCCCTATTTATTTTTTTAAGTGTATATCCAATTTGCTTGTGAAGGTTACTAGTAAATCTGCCCCCACTACCCTTTCAGGCAGTGCATTCCACACTACAACAACTCACTGCATAAATTATTTCCTCATGCCAACTCTCATTTTTTTGCCAATTGCCTTAAATCTGTGTTCTTGAGTTACCAACCCCTCTCTGATTGGAAACTGTTTTTTTTCTTACTTACCCTTAAGTCCATTCAAGATTTAAGATTTTGATCACCTCTAACAAATCTCCTCTCAACTTTCTCTCCTCCAGGAAAACCCAGCTTCTCCACTCCCCTAGATAACTGAAGTCACTTCTCTCTGGTACCATTATCATAAATCTGCACTGGACCCTCTTCAAGGCCTTAACATGGTTCCTAAAATTTAGTGCCTGGAATACTGCAGCTGAGGCCGAACTGGTGCCCTATAAAGATTTAGCATAGTTTCCTCGCTTTTGTACCCCATGCCTCTATTAATAAAGCCCGGGATTTCATATGCTTTTTAAACAGTTTTCTCAACTTGTTCTGTCACCTTCAAAGATTTATGTAAATACGTTCCCAGGTGCCTCTGTTCCTACTCCCCCTTTGAAATTGCGCCATTTGGTTTAAATTTCCTCTTTCCATTTTAAAAGAAGTATCTCTCTGTGCTAAATTTCATCACCCATATGCCGGCCGATTTCACCAGTGTGTCTGCCCTCCTGAAGTCTATTATTACCCTCATTGTTCACTACATTTATGATTTTCATTATATCTGCAGACTTTGAATATTTGCCCTGTATACCCAACGGCAGGTCATTAACATACATCAAAAAGAACAGTGGTCCCAATACCAATCCTTGGGGAAGATCATTGTATACTTCCCTCCAGTATGAAAATAATCATTCATCACAACTCTGCTGTCTGTCCTGTAGCCAAATTTGTATTCACACTGCCAATATCCCTTTAATCCCATGAGCTTTAATTTTGATAAATCAATTAGATGGTACTTTATCAAACATCTTTTGAAAGTCCAGAAGGGACTTTCAAATACCCTCTCTGTTACTTCAAAGAACTCAATCAAGTTAATAAAACAAGATTTGCCTGCTGACTTGCATTTAATAGCCATATTTTTCCAAATGCCAGTTAATTTTTTTCAGGATTATTGTCTTGAAAAGTTTCTCCACCTCCGACATTAGGCTGTAATTGCTGGGTTTGCCCCATTTCCCTTTTTTGAACAGGGGTGTAGCATTTTCAATCCTCCAGTCCTCAAGCACTACTCCCATATCTGAGGAGGATTGGAAGATTGTGATCAGAGCCTCTGCTATTTTCACCCTTACTTCCCTCAGCAACCTAGGATGCAACCCATTGAGACTGGGTGGCTTTTCTACTTTGAGATCTGCCAACCTTCTAAGTACCCCCTGCCCTATTTTTATCCTATCCAATTTCACTGTTGCCACCTCCATTATTGCTACATTGCTAGCACCCTCTTCTCTCGTGACTAGAGATGCTAAGTATTCATTTAGTACCTCAGCCAGGATCTCTGCCTCTACAAGATAAGCTCCCTTTTAGTCCCTAATTGGCCCCAACCTTCCTTTAACTATTGTTTTATTATTTATAGACTTTTAAAGACTTTTGGGTTCCCTTTTATGTTAACCCCTAATCTACACAATCCCTTTGTCCCTCTTATTCTCCTTTTTAGTTCCCCTATGTACTTCTGCACTTTCTGTATTCAGCTTGGTTCTCTACTCTATTTCAAGCCTGGCATTTATCATTACCTTCTTCCCCTGCATCATTCTAACCTCCCTATCTTTAATCATCCAGGGAGCTCTCGCTTTGGATGCCCTTCTTCTTCCCCCTCATGGGAATGTGTCTAGTCTGTATTTGAACCATCTCCTCCTTGAAGACCTCCCAGTGTTCAGTTACTATTTTGCTTACCAATTTTTGATTCAAATTTGATTTTAAATTACTGAAATTACCACTCCTCTAGTGAAGTATTTTTGCATCAAAGGTAAAAACCATGAGGAAGGCAGTTATAAAATTCCCTCGACTGCTCCTCTCTGGTAAATGACTCAAGTATCTCGTGTGAGGCTTGAGTTGGGAGCTGTCTGAGGGGACAGAACACAACTGATGAGCAGATATGTTACTTGTTAGTATTGAGAATTTAATTCTCCCTTTTAAAATGGCTCAATGAGTTTTCTCTTTTGTGCATTGAAATTGAATTCCTTGGAACTTGCAACACAGAAATTTGGCACATCAGGCCTATGCTTGATTTGGCATGAGGAAGAGCTCGTATATTTTCATAGCAGGAGGAAAAAAATTTGTAAAATGTTAAACTCCTTGACCTTTCACACCTCCTTTACAAACCTAAGCAAAACCCATCTTATTTACTCTATCACAACCCCACATAATCTTAAACACATCAATTCAATCTCTCCTTAAACTCCTCTGCTTGTCTCATCCCTGGCAACATTTTGGTAAATCCCCTTTACAAGCTGCTTTTTTGTTAAATGATTGCAAATTGAAAGTTGCTCCCATCAGTAAAGGAAGAACTGAGACAACAGGTTGAAAAGGTGCTCCTCTGGTGTGTTTCAGTCACATGAAGTATATATTCATGCACATATTTGCAATGTCATAGGATCGTAAGAGGTAGGAGCAGGAGCAGGTCATTCAGCCCACTGAGCCTGCCCTGCTAGTTGATAAGATCATGGTTAATCTAATTGTGGCCTTAACTCTACTTTCCTGCCTGCCCTGCCTTGACCCCCTTGTCCATCAAAAATCTGTCTAACTCAGCCTTGAGTATATTCAATGACCCAACTTCCACTGCTCTCTGTGGAAGAGAATTCCGAAGACTAATGACCTTCTGAGAGAAGAAATTCCTCCTCATCTCCATCTTAAATGCGAGGCCCCTTATTTTTAAACTGTGCCCCTAGTTCTAAACTTCCCCACAAGGGGAAACATCCTCTGACCATCCCCCCTGTCGAGCCCTGTCAGAATTTTACATGATTCAATAAGGTCACCTCTCACTCTTCCAGCCTCCACTGAGTATAGGCCTAACCTGCTCAACCTTTCCTCATAAGACAAACCCCTTCATCCCAGGAATCAGCCAAGTGAACCTTCTCTCAACTGCTTCCAATGCAATTATATCCCTCCTTAAGTAAGGAGACCAAAACTGTACCAAAACCAGAATTGTAGATTCTATGGTAGCAAAAGTTGCTCCCAGTTGAATGCCATCAAGCTTATATTTTAACGCAAAAAACATAATGTTAAAATAAGAATGTGGCATGCAATACTTTCTAAAGTGCACCTTATAACAATGAACTTAAATTTTATTCAGGGATTTTCGAGAATTTGCGAATGGCACTGTCTGCATGGAATGTGATGAACAGTGTGAGAAAATGGATGAAGATGTGTTAACATGTCATGGAACGGTAAGCAGCCACTTTCACATCCCAATGACATCTGACTGCAGGTGTTTATTTGTATAAATAAAATGAACATAATCCAAAATGTAGGGTTCCCCTTTACTCTTATATCATCAACAGTGTCTGTTATTGGAAATGTTCTAAGCCTACATTTCGCAAATGTGTCTCAACTCTTCCTTTATGTTATTTGGGCTAATATGATGAACTACCTGCTGAATTTCTGTGCTTGTTGTCCAATGCGAAGCAAAACAAAATAAAAAATATAGCTATGTGCTGAAGAATCCAGGGGCATAAATAGTGGACAGGAACCAGATGAAGGCACGATCATAATTAGACAAATACAGATGAAAGAGACCATGGAGATAGGCTTTACAGCCCAACCAGTCCGTGTTGGTATTTGTTGGTTCCATGAGCAGAAATCCTCATCCTAAATGCCAGTCCATTCCCCGCAGTTCTTTAACCACTCTTCTTCAATCACCAATCTAATCTATTCGTGAAAGATGGCAAGGTTTCTGCTTTAATCATAAATTCTCAGTTTTACAGGATTTCCCCTTCACTACCCTACCCGGTAAACCATTACAACTATTGATTCATCGCTGAATGAAGAAATACTTCCTTATGCCAATCCTAAATAGACCTGTCATCAACTTTAGCCTGAAGCCCTTGTTGTCTTGCCTTGACAGACTTCACAGTAGCGCTATGGATTTACCTGCTCTACACTGTTTTAATGTCTTGTCTCATACATCATTTGCTAACGGAAAGGATCGGCCTCATTCCCTACACCCGTTCCATTTCCATGATCCAAAAGCTTTGTGTCCTAATTGCTTCCTTTGCCTTTTGGTGATCAAACTTAGACACAGTTGCTTCAGCTCCATTTTCCCCACCGGAGCTCCAAAGGGAGCAAAGCCCAATTCATTTTATACCTGCAGAACATTGAGTGTTGGACTTTCCATTGGTTTATACCTTCGGAAAATATAATTCAGTCATTTCATTGAGGGTTCGCATTGTTTTAAAATCTTGCAAGAGGTGTTCCCGTTAATAAGCATTACACCATATGGTTTTCATTTGGAGTGGCTCTAGACATGCTAACTGAGAGAGTCTCGATTGCTTTATGATCCCCACCAATATTTATTAGCAGATCTGATTTAACTGAAAAGGACAACTGAAAGAGTTTACAGTGAAAGCCTTTTGTTATGAATGCTGCCAGCCATAACCACTTTGCTCTGTGGATTTTACGAAGCAAACTGTGTTGAACATAAGAGCAATGGGGTTAGCCGCCAAGCAAAGATTCAGCTAGATAATTGTCCATTAACTAATTCCAATGCGCTATGATCAGTGCTAGTAAAACAGGCTCCCTGATAAATGATAATGGGTCAGACAAGGGTAAGTTGAGTAACTGCATCACCAGAAGGTTCAGATATACACAGACTATATGAATTAGTCAATGGGATGTCATTAACGGGAAAGGAAGGTGAGTTCACATCAATTAGAAATCACTAAGTGATTATCCTCTGACTCTACTGTATTAAACTTTAAAAAAAACTGTTGAAAGTTTGACATGTTGATTAGTCTCTTTTAAATGCTGTATAGCACTAATGGAAGTTTTGTGTTGTATCCTCCATTGCTTTAGCATATTGTGTGTTGTAATTTTCTAGACTTATTTTCTCAGCAGAAAACCTGTTGATCTCACCCATACAGCCTAAAGAGTTGATGAGGCATACACAATGTGCACTGCAGGTTTATGCTTCGTGAACTGGTGGCCTTGCTTTAATTGGACCCAATCAAGATCTAAATCTAGCTAATATATGATTGGATCTCTCCCACATATATATGGGTAAAACATATTAGCTATGTGCATATTTATTGGTGTGCTTCACTTCACCTGTTCCCTCTGGTAATATATTTGGATGCTGTTTTATTGAATGAACACAGTACACACAGAAAAAAGTCATTTAGAAATGGTAGAATTTTGTAAGATTAATTATGCTGTGGGTTAATAGCTTCCCATTTATTTTCAATGGGGTAAAACCTGCGATAAAATAGCAGGAAATGAACTTCAAACAAGGATGCAAAGGAAAGAGGTGAGGAGTGGGAAATCACATCTCCGGGTGGGGAATGCAGCCATAATTGATTAGAAAAAAAATCTCATTTTAAAATAAGAGAGAGGTGAGGAAAGGCATTTGGAGCCTCTTGATAATCCACCCATGACAGTCCTATCTAATATAGTCGAGGTTCCATTGAGAGCTGGTGTTAATGATAATTTTAATGACAATGTTGAGGATCAGTCACTAGTTCAGTTTATCCAGCAGCTGAGGTCATTTTTTTTGCAAAGTAACTTTGGGGATTTCATACCTTTGCCTTACTCCTCGTGACAGAGAGCAATGTGAAGGTTTCTGTCAATATTGTGAACGGCAAGAGTACAGCACTGCTCGAATGGAAGCTGTGGAAATTTGTCACTGCTCCTGTGAAATCCAATCCTGTAGAAAATTAAGCACTTTACAGCACACCCATTAGTTTATCTTTGTCTCTGGAGGGTTTAACTGCTGAGGCCAGTGCCGCTGGGGTGAAACCTTTGCTTGCTTATTGATGCTGTTTCTCTCACCCAACAAGCTCAAAATAGCACCTCCTGAGGCCAAAGTGTCACGATTTTATGCAGTGCAGCAGGTCTTGTTATAATACAATCACATTCATAATGAAATGCTTGACATTGAAATCCAATTATTATCATTAAAGATGGCTCTTGATGTAAGAAAACTGTTCTTTTAATGAAATTTTGATGGAGTAAATAATGTTTCATTATGTCCTTGAGGCAGGGGAGGGTGGGGGGGAAGATTGTAGTGAATTAATAAATTAAATGAAGAAAAGATGAAAATCGTTAACATTTCAGACAGTGACTGTTCAAAGAGGAATATAAATTGATTTGTGATGCTAAAACTGCAATGTCCCATAGTCACCACAATTCATAACTTTTAATAATCTGAAAGTTTCTTAAGAACGAGGTGCAGTTTGTTTCAAAAACGTTCAGCAGTCAATTTTCAAAACGTTGCTGTGAAGCACCGTGGGATGTTTTGCCATGTTGAAAGGCGCAAGTTGTTGTTGAGTCGTCATGTGGCACCGCTCACGAACTGGGAAAGCGCCAAACACCTCAGCTGTTTTACACCTTCAGTAGAACAGGGGCTGCAAGGCAAGTCACTTGAGGAGCGTTCCTCTTTAAAAGTCCTTTAGGCCAGTGATTAGGGGTGACTCTTGAACCCAGTGCTGCCAGGAACCCACATGGCTGGGGGCTTGCAGATACGTAGCCTGTGAATTTTCCATTCACTATACGAGAAAGGATGGCTGCACGCTTGGGATTCCTCGCGATGCATTTCCTGCATGTCTCGCTCCTGGAAGGGAATGCTGGATATGGTCATTCACTTCCATTCAGTGGCATTACAACGCTTCATAAAACATTGCATTCTGCTGATCAAAATAAGACTTACCCCAAAATGTATCATTTGAATTTTGAATGGAGCTATTAGTTGCCACATTAGCGGTGGCTCTGCATTTCTTCTTCCTGTCTCCTTTTGAAAAAATAAACATTTTTGTTCACATCTTCATTATCTCTTGCTGGAATCCTATTCCCCAAGTTGCTGATTGCTATTCAGTATCCAGTCCAAGTGGTCACTTTTTATCTTTCAGCTTAAACAATGTTTGGTCATGAAAAGTGCAACATGGCATATACCTGTTTCTGTTCTCGCCCGATGCCCATTGATATATGCCCCTCCCAGCTCAGGGCTCCAACAATGGTAATTGGAGGTGGGTACTGCAGCTGGTTTCCCACCACCCCTTCCCCCCAACCCCCCAGCCCTAGATCACTTGTTGCAGCAAATAAAGAAAAGGCTTGCATTTATATAGTGACTTTCACCACCTCAGGATGCCTCAAGGCCCTTCACAATCAATGAAGATCTATTTTTGAAGTCTAGCCACTGTTGCAATGTAGAACTTGTCGACTGTTGTAAAAGGGCAGCCACTTTACCCACATTAAGGGCTCACAGTGTGATAAATGACCAGATAACCTATCTTTTAGTGATGCTGAGGGATAAATATTGGCCCAGACACCAGTGAGAACAGCCATGCTCTTCTTCAGAACAGTGCCACGAGACCTTTTAAATTTGACTGAGAGGGCAGACGGGGTCACGGTTTAACACCTCACCCAAAAGATAGTACCCCTGACAGTGCAGCACACCCTCAGTACTGCACCGGAGTGTCAGCCTGGATTACATGTTTGAGCCTCTGGAGTGGGACTTGAACCCACAACTTTCTGATTCAGAGATGAGAGGGATACCCACTGAGCCAGGATTGATATCTTAACTGCTGTGCAAGGCTGAACTCAACCTTCTCTAGTTGCGAGAAGCAAAAAAATTCTTTGCACAGGTGTTTTTCTGTTAAACTGTGAAGTTCTTCCTCAGTCGGAAGATTAAAAACAAAAGCACGGCAGGTCTGCTGCCTCCTGGCTTCATCCCGGCTTCGGGTGGTCAATCCTCCAGGAGTATGACATTGCCGCCAGCATCACCCAGGAGAAAAACCATAGGGTGTTTAAAAAAATTGTGCTGATATTTCAGGTATTATTGATAAAAGTATTAGGAGAAGGATTTAGAAAAGAAGGCTGTTTGACTGGGTAGGCCAATTAGAGTTGGGAGGTGATGTGATTAAACCTCCAAGAATATGTCCAAGCAGAGACAGAAACTCCGACCACTGTTCATAGAGCTTTCAGGTGACACTCTTGCTGCTGGTCTCAGGGTATGAAAGCGAAAAGTGTTAGTTTAAATAAAATAGGGTATTTTTGCATATAAAATAAAACAAGAAGTTCTGGAAAAACACAGCCAGTCAGGCAGCAGCAGTGGAGAGAGAAACAGAGGTAATGTTTTGAGCAGGTAATGTTACCATGTTTCTCTCTCCACAGATGCTGCCAGACTAGCTGAATTTTTCCAGCGCTTTCTGTTTTTATTTCAGATCTCCAGCATCCGCAGTATTTTGCTTTTATTATTTGTGCACATGCCACATTACAAAGCAATTTTTGCTGAGGATCTAACCATTTGTTAGCTAGACAGCTTGATCCACAGGCACCTCCTCTCCTTGAGGAATGAGACACTGGTGAAATACCAGGAAAAAAACATAAACGATCGTCTGGTGGTTTTGTATTGTTCACATTTAAAAAAACAGAATGGTGCTCATCGCTGTCACCCGTTTTCCGTCAGTTCAAGCAAGAGGTGTAAGACGTTTGTTCACTTCTGCCTTGCCAGGGCCCCGACCATTGCACCAAGTGCTCCCACTACAAGGATGGGCCCAACTGCGTGGAGAAGTGTCCCGATGGACTTCACGGTGCCAGGGGCTTCATCTTCAAATACGCCGATTCCAACCATGAGTGCCACCCTTGCCACGCCAACTGCACCCAGGGGTAAGTGTCGTGTGGCACCGAGCCATCACAAACCGTGTGACTCACAACCATGCTAAACAACACGTGGGAAGCAAAGTTTCCATTGGTAGGAAATTAGCTGATGAAGTTTGTGTATTTGATTAAGGGGATGATGGACAAGTACATGAGGGAGAAAGGAATGGACAGAGCTGCTGATGAAGGACTAGATGAAGGAGGCTCGTGTGGAGTATAAATGCTGACACAAGTCTATTGGTCCGAAATTCCGTGTCATAAATTGTCAAATGTCAGTGGAGAAGATTATTTCAATGGTGGGTTATTTTCTTCCCTTTTGGCAGCTGCAATCGAAACATTTGCATCCAGAAAAGTAATCGCAAAATGTTCAAAATGGCCTTTGCTATGTTAGGAAATCCATTTTTGTTTAAACCAGCAATAATGTGTGAGGTGCTCAGCATTGAGCAGGGATCCTGGAGCAGCTGCCCCATCCTGTATTAGTAAAATTAAATCAATAAATAATTAAATGTGTTGCTAATCTTAATCATTAATGTCAAGCATCGAGAAATGGTCCTTTTTCTTGGTGAATCTAATTACAACAGAGGCACTTGGGAAATGACAGAGAATGTCATTGTGCCAGTGGGATCGAAACAGATTTATGCTTCCTTTCACTGTTTGAACCAATAAACCAGGTTGAACCAATAAACTATTTTTGTTTTATTAAGTGATAATAGAAGTAAAATACTGTCTTTGGCTATGAGTAATATTTAAATGAAGCCATTGCAAAGGAATAATACTGTGGTGTTTGGACTGGCCAGTCTCTGACTCCAATGATTAAGAATTTGCTCAAGAAATGTGACTGAGTTTTTGCTCTTCAGTGCTGGGTCAGCCTAACATTCCTGTCTGCTGCACATCACAGCAAAAAAGGGGAGAATTTGTTTTGCACAGCAAGTTGTTCTGATCTGGAATGTGCTGCCAGAAAGTGTGGTGGAAGCAGATTCCACAGTAACTTTCAAAAGGGAATTGGGTAAATACTTGGAAAGCAGTATGGGGGAAAGGGGCAGGAGGGAGTGGGACTAATCAATCAGCTCTTTCGAAAAACTGGTAGAATGGTAGAAGAAAAAAAACCTTTGTAGTCTGAACCACTCCAAAAGTATGAGGCAAACTTATCAGCTGAAACAATTGGAATTCATAGGCCCAGGTTCAATTGCTGTTCAGTTGCTGAGATGGTTCAACTCCGGCCAGTATGCAACTGGGGCCCGAGAAATGGCCTCAGCACTCCCAGACCTGGGCAAGAGAGAAAAAAATAAGCCCAATCTCCTGCTCCTGGCGGCTGACCAATGACCCTTGCTTGAAACTGGATGGGCAAATGTCAGGTCAGGCAGAATTGGGCTGGGTGCCGCTGCCTCCTGTGGTGGAATAACCGTCTCTACAAGAAGGGTCAATGCCTCGGGTAATGGGTCAGTGTCCATGAAGCTGTGCCCAGCAGGAGGAGGAAATTGCCACATAAAACAATCACAACAAACCCATATTGGAATGTATGAATAAACGAGCAGTGCATGGTGTGATGATAATGGATTTTGATCTCTAAGTGATTTACAGTGGTGCCCAAGCACACGTGACCTTTGTTGCTAATGTGCTGTATGAAAGGAAATGTGACAAGGGAGGAAAATGTCAGAGCTGATCAGCTGTCACTCTGTTTAAGAGTCTCACCTTAAATCGATGGGCGAGAGGGGTCCTCGTGGATCCAGTGTGAAAGGGGTCCTTGCAGGCCCAGACAGAGTGGGGTCCAAATTGGCCCAGGGAGAGAAAGGTCCACATGCCCAGGGAGAGAAGGGTCCTTGCAGGCCCAGACAGAGTGGGGTCCGCATTGGCTCATGGAGAGAAAGGTCCACATGCCCAGGGAAAGAGGGGTCCTCGAAGGCTCAGGGAGGGAGTGCTCCTCGCAGGCCCAGGGAGGGAGTGCTCCTCGCAGGCTCAGGGAGGGAGTGCTCCTCGCAGGCTCAGGGAGGGAGTGCTCCTCGCAGGCCCAGGGAGGGAGTGCTCCTCGCAGGCCCAGGGAGGGAGTGCTCCTCGCAGGCCCAGGGAGGGAGTGCTCCTCGCAGGCCGAGGGAGGGAGTGCTCCTCGCAGGCCGAGGGAGGGAGTGCTCCTCGCAGGCCCAGGGAGGGAGGGGTCCTCGCAGGCCCAGGGAGGGAGTGCTCCTTGAAGGCCCAGGGAGGGAGTGCTCCTCGCAGGCCCAGGGAGGGAGTGCTCCTCGCAGGCCCAGGGAGGGAGTGCTCCTCGCAGGCCCAGGGAGGGAGTGCTCCTCGCAGGCCCAGGGAGGGAGTGCTCCTCGCAGGCCCAGGGAGGGAGGGGTCCTCGAAGGCCCAGGGAGGGAGGGGTCCTCGCAGGCCTAAGGAGGGAGGGGTCCTCGCAGGCCTAGGGAGGGAGGGGTCCTCGCAGGCCCAACTTTTGCAGTCCTCACTCCAAAAGCGCTGGTGAGAGTTTGTGCAACTTAGCAGAACTTTGAAAAGTGTCGCTGGTGTATTATTGCTGTTTCTGTGATAACTCAGCTCAACCTGTGACTTTAGTGACTCTTGCAAGGATCTATGAATTTACTCTCGACAGCTGCCGGCGGAAGGCAGCAGGGCCAGTGCAAGAATGATGGCAACCTCAGAAAAACTCTTCCCCTTGGAAAAACTCTTCCCCTCGGAAAAACTCCTCCCCATGGAAAAACTCTTCCCCTCGGAAAAACTCCTCCCCTCGGAAAAACTCTTCCCCTCGGAAAAACTCCTCCCCTTGGAAAAACACGTCCCCTCGGCAAAACTCCTCTCCTCGGAAAAACTGCTCCCCTCAAAAAAACTCTTTCCCTCAAAAAACTCCTCCCCTCAGAAGAAACTCTTTCTCTCGGAAAAACTCCCCCCACCTCAGAGAAACTCGCCACCACCTCATAAAAACTCCCCCCACCTCAGAAATACTCCCCCAGCTCAGAAATAATCCCCCCAGCTGAGAAAAACTCCCCCACCTCAGAAAAACTGTCCCTCACAGAAAAACCCTTCCCCTCAGAAATACTCCTCCCACCTGAGAAAAACTCCCCCCACCTCAGAAAAACTCTTCCCCACAGAAATACTCACCCACCTCAGAAGTACACTCCACACTTCAGAAATACTCCCCCCCTTCAGAAATACTCCCCCCCGCCTCAGAAAATCTCCCCCGCCTCAGAAAAACTCTTCCCCTCAGAAAAACTTGCCCCCACCTCAGAAAAACTCCCCCCACCTGAGAAACACTCCCCCACCTCAGAAATACTCCCCCACCTCAGAAATACTCTCCCCACCTGAGAAAAACTCCCCCCACCTCAGAAATACTCCCCCCTCAGAAAAACTCCCCCCACTTCAGAAATACTCCCCCCACCTCAGAAAAACTCTCCCCACCTCAGAAAAACTCCCACCCCTCAGAACAACTCTTCCCCTCAGAAATACTCCCCCCACGTCAGATATACTCCCCCTGCCTCAGAAAAACTCTTCCCCTCAGAAATACTCCCCCTCCTCAGAAATACTCTTCCCCTCAGAAAAACGCCCCCCACCTCAGAAAATCTCCCCGCCTCAGAAAAACTCCCCCCAACTCAGAAATACTCTTCCCCTCAGAAAAACTCTTCCCTTCAGAAATATTCCCCCCACCTCAGAATTGCTCCCCCCACTTCAGAAATACTCCCCTCACCTTAGAAAATCTCCCCCCACCTCAGAAATACTCCCCCCACCTCAGAAAAACTCTCCTCCTCAGAAAATCTCCCCCCACCTCAGAAAATCTCTTCCCCTCAGAAAAACTCCCCCCACCTCAGAAAAACTCTTCCCCTCAGAAAATCTCTTCCCCTCAGAAAAACTCCCCCTGCCTCAGGAAAATCTCCCCCCACCTCAGAAAAACTTCCCTCTCACCTCACCTTACTGGGTGTGCTGTGCTGCCACATGTGTCGGGCAGTAATTCAGGGAGTGGGTGTCACACGTTAAAACATAAGTTGTGTTTATAACTGTTGGTAGAAAAAGTATGAAGCCTCAAACCGAATGCACCATGTGTGTGGTGTCTCTGTACGACGCCTGTGAGAGCAGCATTGCTGTGCAGGCTGCAGTTTGAGAGTCCAGCTGTTACTGGAAAGGGAGCTGCTATATACTCGAGCTGCACTGGCAATGCAATTGGTGCAGGAGAACCAGTTAGAACAAGTAAAGTTTGGCTTATGGCAATGCCAGCTGATCACACAGGGACAGTACATGGTCAGCAGATGAAAACCACCCTTAACGGAAAAGAAAATTAGGTGCGGCATAGAACAAGCTGTCTGATTCAATATGACCCTGCATTCACGGTACTGTCAAAGCCCCGTCTAGCATCCCCAATGGCTCAAGGGGCTGAATGGCCTACTCCTGCTCCTATGTTACAATCTGGGATTATGTGGAAGAGATGTGCTGCAGGAGGCTGACATTTAGTGAGGAGAGTGGCACAGAGCTGCATCACCGCCTTTGGGAAGAACCAGGGACAAGGTCCACCATCCAAGCAAACTCCCAGTGGCTGCCATGATTGTCATTTTGGCCTTCCAGACCAGCACAGGCAACATCTGTGGTGTCTTTCCCCCAGGTGTATCAAGGACATCAGAAGAGACACTGGCTTCACTCCTTTCACCATGAACCAACAGCAACAATGTGAGAGGACAGCACAATTCCACATGATCACATGGCTTTCCCAGAGCACAGAGAGGCAACAACTGCACCCATGTTGCCACTAGGCCCCTGTACACAAGGTTGGCGGCCCTCCATGAACAAAAAGGCTTGTTTAATTCACTCAACATCCAAATGGCATTTCTTCTCTCGATGTCCAGTACTGAATCAGGCAGGCCAATGTCCTGCTTCCCCACAAGCTGTCGATGTGCACTCATTTTAAGATCATCGTCCATTCTACTTCTTTAAAGAGGAAAGAAGATGGTCCTCTGGAGATGAAGACTAGTCTCTGTATTCAGGGCTCGTGATAGCCTTGCAGAGTATAGGTATAACAAAAATTGGCTAAAACCAGAATGACTAATTAATGCAAAAGCAGAAAAGTTGGAAAAACTCAGCAGGTCTAACAGCATCTGTGGAGAGAAAGACAGAGTTAACCTTTCAAGTCCGTATGACTCTTCTTCAGAGCTGCTCTGAAGAAGAGTCATATGGACTCGAAACATTAACTCTGTCTTTCTCTCCACAAATGCTATTAGAGCTGCTGAGTTTTTCCAGCATTTTCTGTTTTTGTTTCAGATTTCCAGCGTTTGCAGTATTTTGCTATATGATTAGTTAATGGTTCAGGTAGATTGAAGGAGCTGGGGGCCTCCTTATAGTGCAAATTCCTAGATCTTCACAATTGAACGCCATCTGCATGCTCCAAAACTTCACCCTGCATTAGGCCTCAGCATGGAGAGCAAAGAATGAGATGGCAACGCTATAGTAAAGAAAGAGGAGCCAGCAATATAGTGAGGAGGTATGATGAACCAGATACTCGTTCAGGCCACCTTCCATTGAGTGCCATAGCCAAGTCATTGCTTTAAGCTGCAAACTACCTCTGTAAAATAAGCAACCTGAAATGACCTTCTCTGATACTTTGTTGTTCCTCGGATACCCATCGAATTTCATCTTATGCTGGGCCCTGCTTCATTCCAGCTAATGACAAATAAATACACAGGACAATGTTCAACTCAAGCACGGTGCACTTCTTTCAACCCCTACTCCGTGTCAGCATGATGTGTTATGATACTCTGTACTCTGTTTCCAGCTAATTTCCAAGTGATGCCCTTGTGGAAGGAGTAAATGTGTTGGTTCGCTGTGAGATTCTAGACTATGGGCGCTCTGGTGGCCTTAGGCCCTCAGTGTGGTGTGCATTGTAAAGGCTCTGCATCTCATCAGCCACATCCTGAACGATTATGGTGACTGGCTGATCCAGCCTTAGGCACCCCCACCATCACCATTTCAGCAACACTTGGCCCCAGTGTGGCGATGCCTTGAGTGTCAAGCCATTGATTTGTGACAACCGCTGGCAATACCGTCACCGCTGGGCTTTCCCTCAACATGTCCATTAATGGAGAACTGGACAACCACAACATCTGTGAACCCCGGTCTCAAGGTTGTATATTATGCAGCATCCAAGTACATTGAAGGCATCAACGTGAATATCTTTAAGATTTGAGCTCAAGCTCTCTACGTGCATGAGAGATTTTGGCCTTCTGACCTGCACCATTCAGAATTGCATAGCGGATACCATGGTTACCATGTTCTGAATGATAGATAATGTGTCACTGCACAGACTCTTCACCAGACCTTGGTGACCCATATTAACTACTGTACTCAGATAGCAATCTTCATCTGGACACAGAACTTGGGAGGCCACAGCCCCTCAGTGAAGCAACAGAGAGGTGAATGATATTTGAAGCAGTCAGCTCCACTTGGCACTCTTCACTCAGGCACTATGAAACTCCTGTGTTTCCTCCTCAGCCTCACTACCTACATCTTTGGGTGATGGTGATTGCACAAGGTGCTGGGAGGTACAGGTTTGGAGTCATTCCCTCTCTGACTCTTCGTTCTTCTATCACCACAAAAATAGAAGTGAACTAAATGGTCCTCAAATAGGCACATTCCAATATTCAATACATGTGACTGAATCTGGGCGTGCACCTGTGTACCCATCACTTACTAGGTCAACATTACATGACAAAGGAACCTGTGATGAGCCATGAGTTTTTGAGGAAGCCCCTGACTTCACCAGGCTAGATACTCTCCAGTAGTATGAGTTGAAAGGGGGGAGGGGGCGGTGATCCTTGAAAGGGGGTTAATGATTTAAACTAGTTGGAGCTAGCTCTTGTTGAGGCTGGCAGTGATCAAGGACCATATTGTCTTTCAATGTAGAAGAATGGTAGATAGACATTGAAAGTATATAGAAAGTAGAGACAATGTTATACCACAAATCTATGTGTGAAGAGCCTTTTTGGATAGCTGCTGTACTCTTGCCAAATCCACCTCCTAATTAGAACGAGACCATATTTTTTAATGCTCCCCATGCAGACAACGGATTTCATCCTTGGTTCTATTATGCAAATATTACACTGGGTGACCTTACTTTACTGCTTGGAATTGTCCAACGATGGGAATGTTAAAATGTTGGCATGCTTATTTGTGACATGTGCCCCTAATGCCCAGTGATGTTGGCATAGCTTAGTAGAATTCTTAAGGTTCAATATATATTTTTTGCAACATCTTGCTAATTTCTCTAGTTCAGGGACATTTACACATCACTGACTGCCTCCCATCCTCTTCTGGGAGGTAAGTGCGTCCTTCTTCCCTCTGACTCCCTATCAGTCCGGCTTCCTGTGCCGAGTAAAGCTCTGTCTGCAATGCTTCATTCTTCAATACTGTTGCTCAGCTAAACTGCTGCCTAACTGTTCCCAGCATGATTTCAACTGTTTAACTGGCTCATTATTGCAGTTCACAGATAACAGTTCAGGTTATGGATTCTGCTGCTTCATTGGATGGCCTGCTGCGCAGGTGTTAAAGCACACATTTTGGTACAGCTCCAGGAAATAGTAAAATGGGGGGGTTAACGAGCCTGCAGAATAACTCCCGAAAACATGAAGCAATACTCAGTTAACCCCTCAATGGTCTAAGATTATGTAACCATACCATCACTCATAACATTGACAAACCCTATAGAGGCAGAATACTTATATACCCACACCATTCTTTATAATATAAATAAACCCTGTCTAGAGTTCAATAAGACCCTTTATGTTGAGGACTTGCCTGTTAATTGGGCTCTGATTCAAACTTCAAATGTGATTTGGTAAAACCCATACAGAAGAAATATGCATTCTACACATACATTTGCTATTGAACTGGTACAGGATAATAGTCACACCCTTAAACAGAAGAGTGAAAATTTAGCTATCTCTCCACTGATTCCTTACCACAATCACACGTTTGCTGAGAATGTCTTTTTCCACTGCCTTGTCGCTGTCTTTCCCGCTACTCTTGTTTTTAATGCACAAGTGTATGAGCAGCATGGAGATCATTCTCCATTGTTCTCTGGTATTCTCCATAACTAGCAACCCATGGAAAGAATCACATTCTCAGACAGTAGGTATACATGGGGTGGAATTTTCCGTGCCTGTTGGCGTTGGGCATCATGGCGGGCGTGAGCGGACAATATGGCAGGAAGGCCAAAAATCAGTTTCACAATGTCACGAAACCAGTTTGCAGTTGTCCGCTCTGCCTGTCAATGGTGGGCTGCGTTTCCAACCGCCGCACGTCAGGAACCTCATTGTAATACATCTGCACAAGCCCAGCTGGCCAGAAGCATCCTTCCCACACTGGATCATCTGAGCACATCAATGTGATTGCACACCATATTTCATAACTGAACATAAGTAGTGACATGCACCTGGCGAGCTGCACTTTGCTTGGGGCTTTGAGGTTTATTTGCCTACCTTGCTTTGGTCAGCACTCATGGTCATCAGCGCCAGGCTTCACAGACAGCACCACATCACTTTTAGGAGGGCTCACGGGCCGGTCTCTAGTTACAAGACCAGCCGTAAGGTGGGGGGGTGGGGGGGGGTGGCTTGTCAATGGCTGCAGGGCTATGGCTTGCTTGGGGAAGAGGGAGAAATGGCCTCAGGCAAGGGAAGAGGCTGCAGCACTAGGGCATTACTGGGGATGGGGGGGCATATCCCAGGGTATCAGCATGGATTTATTAAAGGAAGGTCTTGCCTCACAAATTTGATTGAATTCTTTGAGGAAGTGACAAGAAGGGTTGATGAAGGTAGTGCAGTGGATGTTGTGTACATGGATTTTAGCAAGGCATTTGATAAGGTCCCACATGGCAGATTGGTCAGGAAAGTAAAAGCCTGTGGGATTCAGGGTAATGTGGCAAACTGAATAAAAGGTTGGCTTTGTAACAGGAAACAAAGGGTAATGGTCGATGGATGCCCTTGCGAATGGAAAGTTGTCTCAAGTGGTGTTCCACAGGGCTCGGTGTTGGGACCCTTGCTGTTTGTGTTATATATTAACGATTTGGATGTGAACGTGGGGGGCACGATTGGGAAATTTGCAGATGACACAAAGATTGGCCGAGTAGTGGATAGTGTAGAGGACAGCCATAATCTCCAAAATGATATAGATGGGTTGGTGGAGTGGGCATTAAAGTGGCAGTTGGATTTTAACATAGAGAAATGTGAGGTCATACATTTAGGGAGGTCAAACATTTAGAGGGATTACACAATAAATGGGAATATACTAAGAGGGGTAGATGAAGTGAGAGATCTTGGCGTACAAGTACACAGGTCCCTGAAGGCAGCAGTTCAAGTAGACAAGGTTGTAAAGAAGGCATATGGAATGCTCTCCTTCATTGGCAGAGGTATAGAATATAAAAGTAAGGATATAATGTTGGAATTGTATAAAACACTGGTGAGGCCACAACTGGAGTATTGTGTGCAGTTCTGGTCACTACATTACAGGAAGGACGTAATAGCTCAGGAGAGAGTGCAGAGGAGGTTTACAAGAATGTTGCCAGGGTTAGAAAAGTTTAGCTACGAGGAGAGATTGGATAGGTTGGGGTTATTTTCCTTCAAGCAAAGAAGGCTGAGAGGTGACTTGATTGAGGTGCACAAAATTATGAGGGGAATAGATAGAGTGCACAGGATAAAATTGTTTCCCTTGGTGGAGAATTCTAGAACCAGGGGACATAGATTCAAGATTAGTGGCAGAAGGTGTAGGGGGGACATGAGGAAGAACTTTTTTACGCAGAGGGTAGTGGGTGTCTGGAATTCGCTGCCCAAATTGGTGGTAGAGGCAGAAACTTTAAACTCTTTTAAAAAGTACCTGGATCTGCACCTAAAGTGCTGTAAGCTGCAGGGCTATGGGCCGGCTGCAGGAAGGTGGGATTAGAATGGGTGTCCTCGGGCTGGCATGGACAAGATGGGTCGAATGGCCTCCTTCTGTGATGTAACTTTTCTATGGTTCTATGGTATGTGTGGGGTCACGTTGATCTGTGCAAGTGGCTTCAAGATGGTGAGGGCTGAGGAGGCAGTCTCCAGAGGAAATGAAGCCAGATGGAGGTGTGAGGATGTGTGTGAGAGAGTGAGTGGTGATGTCCCTTGAGCTGGCAGTGAGTGAGATGCCTGTGAATGTGTGATGGGCTCGAGTGTGTGAGTTTAGAGTGATGAGATGGTTGCATTACCCTGACAGCATGGATGAGGTCATTCATCCTCTTTCTGCACTGGATGGCAAACCTGTTCTTTGCATTGACCACCACTGCCACCGCCTCTCAAGTGGTGAGACTGATGGGCCTCCTGCGGCCAGAACAGGGGTAGAGGACATTGCGTTGGGCTGCAATGTTGCCCAGAAGGTGTTCGAGAGATGTGTCATTGAATCAGGGGGCTGCAGCCTTCTTGTCTTTTGGGGCCATGTCTTCCATGCAGCAAGTCCTGGGCTGGAAGCACCAAGAGGTGTGCACGTGGCTGCACTTTAAATGTGGCGCCAGCCTGAGGAAGCGGTGAGGTGACGGTGAGGCCGCCCGCCAGTGAAACGGCGTGTTTCCTGGGAATGCATGATTAATGAGGCAGGATTGGGATGATACGGCACGAAAACCCGCCATTGCGGACAACGGGTAAAATATCCTTTTTCCCGCCCGCTACCACACTTAGTGCAAGTCTGGAACGATTCTGCCCATAATTTCATTGGCTGAACGTCAAGTACGGGAGAAGCAGGCGCCCTCCTACTTTTCATTAAAAGAATTGTCTCCAATCCATTCTCTTGTGTTTCTTGCGTTCTGTTTTGTGTGCACGTAGAAGATGTTTCTTTCAACTCAGATGACATGCAGTGTACCAAGGCTGCAATAGCACCTGGTGGATGGAATACCAACATTACTTCTGATTTAATTACAAAAATTAATGAGCAATAGAATGAAGGAAATCACTTCTATAATTCTATTTAATATAAATAACACATTCTGGAGTACGAACAAAGGCAGAAACACATCTCAGGGTTGAAATGTTAGTGAAGGCCTCGGTTAATGATATTAACTGAACCCTTTGGTGTCTTTATCACATACCACCCTGCAGTCTTAATGTGACTATGCTGAGCTGTTGACTCACATGGTGCTTTACCTTGTCTAGTTCTGCTGCTGTTTTTCATTTCTAACTATTTCTAACTGCACCACCCTGTAGTTTCTTTATCACTGTTTTGTCTCTGTGTTTGAGTTGCTCTTTTGCTGCTCCTTATTTTGCTCTTTGCCTCTCTCCTTACCCCTGCTCCAAAACTTGACATTGTATTCTTCCACCTTGAATTACTCCTTTATTCCCATCACCTGCATACCAAAGTCAATAGCACGTGCACTAATAAATGCCCAATGAGATTTAATGTCAGTACATACAATCTTGCATAATCTCTTAGCAAAGTTCAGCAAACCCCAAACATGTCCAGTCTCAGTACACGGAGATAGAAACACTAGCACTCCCAGTCTCATTAAATGGAGACCATCTCAAAGCTTTGTAGTACTGCCACATCCGATAGAGAATGGTGATTGACAATTAAACAACTAACGGGAGTACGAGGCTTCATGACGAGCCCACCCTCAATGATGGTACCCAGTGTGTGTGTGCGCTAAAGGCAAGGCCAAATCAGAGTTTACATCGATCTTCATTCAGCCAAGTGGATGATCCAAGATCAACCTGCTACTGAGGTTCACAGGGTCACCGATGCCAGACTTCAGACAATTAAGTTCACTCCCTGTAATGTCAAGAAACGGCTGAGTGTACTAAAAATGGAAAAGGCTGTGGACCATTGGAACATCATGACTGTGGTGCTGGAGACTTGTGCCCCTAGGCAAGTATTCCAGAACAACTACAACACTGGCATCAACCCAGAAAGGTGAAAAATTGCCCAGGTATGACCTGAATATAAAATACTGGAAACAATTTGGGCAATTATTGCCCTATCAGCCTATTCTCACTTGTCAGCAAAGTGGTAGAAAATGTCATCAATAGTGCTACCAGAGGGCATTTACACAGCAATTTACATCAACAGTGCTATCACAGGGCATTTACACAGCAATTTATATCAACAGTGCTATCACAGGGCATTTACACAGCAATTTATATCAACAGTGCTATCACAGGGCATTTACACAGCAATATACATCAACAGTGCTATCACAGGGCATTTACACAGCAATTTACATCAACAGTGCTATCACAGGGCATTTACACAGCAATTTACATCAACAGTGCTATCACAGGGCATTTACACAGCAATTTACATCAACAGTGCTATCACAGGGCATTTACACAGCAATTTACATCAACAGTGCTATCACAGGGCATTTACACAGCAATTTACATCAACAGTGCTATCACAGGGCATTTACACAGCAATTTACATCAACAGTGCTATCACAGGGCATTTACACAGCAATTTACATCAACAGTGCTATCACAGGGCATTTACACAGCAATCACCTGCTCACTGATGCTCAGTTTGGCTTCAGCCAGGAACTCAAGACTCCTGATTGCTGAATTTCAGAGGTGATGTGAGAGTCACTGGCGTTAACCTCAAGGCAGCATTTGGCTGAGTGGGGTGCCAAGAAGTAAAATGGAAGTCAATGGGAATCGGGGGAAAATTCTCCACTGACTGGGGTTCTACCTAGCACAAAGGAAAATGGTTCTGGTTATTGGAGGCCAATCATCTCAGCCCGAGATCATTGGTACAGGGTAGTGTCCTAGGCCCAAGCAACTTCAGCTGCTTCATCAATGATCTTCCCCCATCATAAGGAAATTGGGTTATTCACTGAAGATTGCACAGTGTTTGGTTCCATTTGTAACTCCTCAGATAATGATGCAGTTCATGCTGCATGCAGCAAGACCTGGACAACATCCCAGCATAGGTTGATAAAGAGCAAGTAACATTCCTGTCACACAAGTGCCAGACAATGGGCAGAATTTTATGGCCCTTCCCGCCAGAGGGATTTCCCGGTCCTGCAGAAGTCAATGGACTTTCGAACAGCTTGCTGCATTTTACAGCCCCACCCCCGCTGCAACAGAGCCATAAAATTCCGCCTAATGTCTATTGACAGCTAAAAAGTATCCATCCATCTCCCCTTGATATTCAATGGCATTTACTATTGCTGAATTGTTGTCATGAACAACCGCAGGGTCAACATTGACCAGAAGCATAACTGGATGAGCAATATAAATACTGTGACTACAAGAGCAAATTAGAGGCTGAGTATTCTGAGGCAAATGGCCCACCTCCTAACTCCTCCAAGCTTATCCACCATCTGGAAAGCACAAGTCAGGAGTGTGATGGAATATTCTCCACTTGCCTGGACATTAACAGCAATGCGTACCATTTACAAGATGCATTGCAGCAACTCACCAAGGCTTCTTTGACAGCACCTCCCAAGCCTACGATCTCTACCAGCTAGAAGGGCAAGAGCAGCAGATGCATGGGAACCACCCCTTGAAGTTCAACTTCAAGTCACTCACCATCCTGACTTTGACCTATATTGCCATTCCTTCACTGTCGCTGGGTCAAAATCCTGGAACTCCCTCCCTAACAGCATTGTGGACAGTAGCGGTTCAAGAAGGCGGCTTATTACCACCTTCTCAAGGGCAGTTAGGGCATGGGGCAATAAATGCTGGTCTTATAAGAGAATCCCTTATCAGAGAATTTAATAAACAAACAATCAGAAACAAATCTTTCCTATTCTCAATGCTGTGTGCAATAACTGAAATGCTCCCACTCTTGACTGCAAGGGACTGTTTTGGGTTCAGAGCCACCTAGTGGAGCAGAAATCAGATACAGGTCAATGAGGTGGAACTTCAAGATGTTCTCCAGCTGATTAAATATTAATATAAGGAATAGGCTGCAATGTGCTACAAGACAGTAACACGTTAAAGGGGTTAAACAATGTCACAAAGCTGGAAAGGCAACCTCGAGCAATTTACTGATGTCCCAATTCTGATGCGTCTTTGGTATTTTCTACAACCTGTGTTACTCTTTACAATTAATTCAGCCGGAATTCCCTGGGAGGGAGATTCTCTTTCTAGAAGCTCCCTTTATTTTTGCCAGTGAGAGCCTTCATGGCAGATACGATTTAAAGGTGTGTTGTCACAATTCAGTGACTTTATTTGGTGACTCGGTTTTGTTTACAGACACAGTCCAGGGAGGTAGAGAGAACCCTGTGGATATTATGACATGCCAAACTCTATCTATGTTTGAGTGAAGACAGTTCCCTGAGACTGGTTTATAAAACAGTGCTAGTTACCATTCGATTCATCAGTGGCATCCATTCTTCCTAATCACCAGCTCATTCCATACAGATTGCATTGTCATTGTCCCGGCTTTAGTCTGCTGTCAAAAAAGCTTTTAATTAAGTCTGTCATTTTTGTTAGACCTGCAAGACTAAGGGTTGGAAGGAAAGGGGGCGGGGGGGCGGGAACGGGACACGTGGCTGGGGGTGTTTCCAATGCACTGGCAGGTTCCCATGAAGATGAAGTGCCATGTGGTCCAAGGCTGTAATTTAACTATTGTGACTGTGTTACTGTAACATTGTGAAGGTTGTAATTATTTTGTTAACATGACGGTTTTTTTTGTTCCTCCCCCCACCTCTGAATAACGGACTTCAACCTTGCTGTGCTGCAGGTGCACAGGCCCACGTATTCAGGACTGCATCGAGATGATGGATAGGTACTATTGTGCGCTGTCTGCTGCATGCTGTGCTGTACGAATGTTTGCCGAAAGGGGGATGGTATTGTGCTGTAATTGTACCCAGGTGGACAGGCCTTACTCTCCATGACTGTGCTGCCAAATGGCTCATTCCACCTTCCCACAACATGCTAGGCAACATCCACCATATTTTCATCTCATACGCTCCCCAACCCCTCGTTTTGTGTCTCATGGGATTATTAAATGAAGTGATGAATAAATAATGAAAATTAAAGTCTTTCAGTGATGATTCCTTTTAAATCATCAAATTAACCTACTAATCACCCTGTCATAAGAATGAGATTTTGATGAGGTGTAATCAATGGGATGGACTAGGTCTCTGCCTGTTTGCTCTATTTTTACTCTATGAGCATTCCTTTATCAATCTGGAAAGCTGCATTAATAGAATCTGAAGTGTTTCACTAATTAGTTGGGTTAAGTGCTCGAGCCTGGCCTATTGGCCTCAACTTTGCGAGTTGCTTACAAGCGTCTGGTTAAATGAAAACAGGGGATCTGATATTTACTGGGTGACATTTCTGCTGGGGAGAGTGAACAAGATCCTTGGCAATCAGAGTTTGCTTTAATTACCTGTGCTGCTCTCCAGTATCTCGCCCAGCTTGCTGACCTTTTCCTCTCTCCTTTCCATGCAAATTCCACGATTGAATTAACACTTGTGTCATTGCAAGGGAATTAAAGCATCTGAGACAGATTCAAGACTGCCTTAATATGCACTGGGTCAACAGTCCTATGGTGATAAATGGAGAACAGATATGAGCGATTGCTCTTCACACTCGCAATTCTGCTGAAGATAGGATTTCTCTGACACTGATGTAGTTCTGACAAAGACAATAGATTCTAATTCAGTTTAACAGCTTTCCTTGTGCTAAATACATTTGGGAAAGATTAAGATCCCAATTCCTACCTTGAATAACGTGCAACCTGGAACTTTCTTCACAGCTGCCGAGGAGACCTTTGTCGGCATTGTTTAAAAAGTTTGTGCTATATTTTGCAATACAGATCCCCCTCCCCCACTCATGATACAAACGGATCTGTCATGTGGCCTGGCACACTGTCTGCTCATACATCACAATCAGTGTTAATAAACTTGCAGCTACATGATGCTGTCTCTACTGTGCTAACACGGTAAGAACACTAAACAAATTAATCTTAATATAAACATATTTGTTAAAACTGACAACTAGTTGCAAAGAAATAATTCATTTTTGGGATTCTCTCTGGCTTGAATTGTATTCTTTGGTTTAAAACATCCTCAGAATTGCTCAGTTTATTGCCTCACAACTCACTGTTGGCCCCTATTATTCTAAACTTCTTTTATTTTGACTCATTTGAATATATAAAGAAGGATTTTGTTCAATCCTCCTTCACCATCTGTGATCTTTCCCTCCCTCTTTTCTGCCCAAATGAATGCAAATTCTCAGTTGTGAACTTTTCTACAACTGCCTTCAGTTGTTAGTGATTATGAGAGGTTTTGATCGAGTAAACAAGGAGAGACATTCCACTGGCAGTGGGGTCGGTAACCAGAGGATTTAAGGTAACTAGCAAAAGAATCATGAGGAGATCGCTTCCCTGAGGAGAAATTTCATACACGGTTTTTATGATCTGGAATGCACTACCTGAAAGGGTAAAGAAAGCAGATTCAGTAGTAACTTTCAAAAGGGAATTGGATATATATTTGAAAAGGAAACATTTGCAGAGCTATAGGAAAAGAGCAAAGGCGTGGTACTAATTGGATAGCTCCTTCAAAGAGCCGGCACAGGCACAATGGGTCAAAAGGGCCTGTTTCTGCACTGCATCATTCTATGACTAACTACTATGTTATGGAATCATACAATCATAGAATGGTTACAGCACAGAAGGAGGCCATTTGGCCCATCGTGTCTGTGCTGGCTCTCAGAGGGAGTTTGGCAACATAATAAAAATCATTCATATCAGAAGTAACTCATTGTATGTGAAGTGCTATGAGACATTTCTGAAAGAAGCAATGAGTTGCTCTATAAATGCCAATCTCTTTTCTTGGGCAGGAACAGACTGGTACAGACAGACTTCTCACCTTTCAATCGAAAGTGCAAGATTTCAGTGCTATGCTCTGTGTTCTCACAGAAGTTAATGGAGAACTTGCAGAGGGCAGATCTGTGTCAATGTCTCTTTAAGCCAAGTTTCTGACCCATGTCCCTGTTATGATCTCCGTAAAGACCGGTAACTTTTCTAAACAAATTTGAAATTCTAGTTAATAGCTGAAAGTTTGACACAAGATTTCACATTTTAAGACTTTTACTGTAACAAAAGACTAAAAGCACTATTGGCCAGGGTGACCAAGTGTCCTGTATTGGAGGCGGTTGTCCCGTGTCCTGGGATAAGTGTTGCCAAGACATTGTTTGTCCTGCATCTTTGATCCCTAATTTTCGCACATGCGTAGCACGCACCCCATGGTGCCCCCCCCCCCCCTTCACAGGTTCGTCACCCCCACTCCACCACCCAACCCCCCCTCACCTCTTGTTTTCACAGTTCACTAACACCACCCCTCCTACCTCCCAGGCCGTCCAGTCTCCCATGGCAAAGTGTCCTTATTTAGTTCCATGAGAGTTGGTACCCCATTATTAAACACTGGCTAAACACTATCTTTGTAGGCAACTTATATTTTAAACCACAAAATAGAATATTTTCCCGTACAACTGCCTAATTAAATACGCATGCACGGGAAACATGCTGGATACCTGACGGGTGGCCTCTGATTTGGCTGCCCTGCTGTCAGTTCACCGTTTCCTCACTCAAGGCGCCATATTTAAACGGCACCCGTGCATAGCTTTTTTACTGTCTGCAGCCCAAGACTGCTCGACAGAAGACATGGCTCCCAAAGGGAAGAATACAGCTGCTCCAAAATTCAGTGATGCCTCCCTGGAACATCTACTGGATGCAGTCAAGTCCCACTGCGATGCCCACTACCCCCGTGATGGCTGGAGGAAGTCCACTGACCTCACCACTCCGGCTTGGGAGGCGGTGGCAGTGGTGGGCAGTGCCAACACAGCACAGAAGCGGTCAGCCACTCATTGCAGAAAGGGGATAAATGATTTTGTCCATGCCACCAGGGTAATTCAACCATCTGAACAGTTTCAACTCACACATTCACCAGCCCATCACACATTCACTGGTATCTCACACACTGCTAGCTCAAGGGACATCACCATTCACTCTCTCACACACCCTCACATTTCTGTTTGACCTCATTTCCTCCACAGTTTCCATCCTCATCCCGTCCATGGCTGCACTCACTACCCACATCTGGTAGGCATCCTTATCATTTGCCCTGGCAAGTGTCCTGTTTACACTCTCCATCTGCCTTTATGCAAGACAAGCTCACACACAATTGGAGGGAGAGGTCTCAAACTTGGCGGGGTGGAGTGGCCAAAATCAAGGTCCTCACTCCCTTCGAGATTCGAGCCGTTGAGCTGGTCAGATAGGACATGGACAGTGCCTGCACCGACAGTGAGGTGGGTGGCGCACACTCAAGTGAGGATCCTGCACCAGCTCATCCATCAGACAACCATACAGTGAGTATCTTGTCCTGTTTTAGAGTCACATGCCATGCACTAATTATCTGTCCTTTCTTTCATAGCCACCCCTGAAAAGCACCTAAGGGCATCCACAAGCCAGGCCCTCAGCTCCAGCCCTGATGACATCTCGGATGAGGAACCAAAGGAAAGCACCATTGAAGACCCATCACAGCGCTCACTCACACCCCCCACCTGCACAGTGACACATACCTCAGTGGGACCTAGTTCTACAGCAGGCTCGGAGTCACAATCTGGTGAGCACAGCGCAGAATCTGGTCCACAGCAGGTGGAGGCAGGTACATCTGAGGTCGCCGGCACTCGGAGGATTGCTGGAGGCCAGGATGCTTCTGATTCCAAATCTGATGATGAGCCTCCAAACTTGGTCCTAAATCTGTTGGTGGAGCAGCAGTGACAATCACAAGAACATCAGGAAGGGATGTCAGCTTCATGCCTCACATTGCAACGCAGGGTGAAGGAGTCCATCCGCCTACAATCTGAGGTGATAGCGCTGGCATGCCAATGCACCGAGGTCAACACTGGTAGGATGGCGGCTGTCATGGAGACCTTGGTCCAAGACATTGGTCTTGCACTGCTGCAGGAGCTGCACTCCATTGCTCTAGTCCTTGGTGGCATCCATCAATGGCTACACGAGAGTGGGACGGGGCATCTTGATCTCACTCCAGCTGCCCCTTCTGTTCAAAGAGTCAGCCAGGGGCCCTTGGGCACCCACAGGGAGGAGGACAAACAGATGGACACCCTGGGGCCATCCACCAAGGAGACTCTGGGACTGTCTGGCTGATCTCAAGCCCTCTTCCTGTGACCCCATCACGTCCTCCTCCACAGGCCGAGGAGGGTGCACCTCCCTCACAGCAGGACAGCCAAAGCAGGCCGGGGCCCTCCTGATCTCGGCCCTCCAGAGGACGCTTGCTAAGGTCGTCACAGAAAACAGGATAGGAGTGCCTATACCTCCACTGAGGATGTCGGGAAGCACCAAGACATAGAGGAAGGGTTAGGAAAGTTAAAAAGATTTAGGAGCACAATGGAGCACAGGTATTCACAACATGTAAATAATGTTCACAAATGTAAATAGAATCATACCCATTTCGCATCTCCTCTTATATATGCCTCCTTTTTATGATGAGCTGTGTTGCTGTCAATCAGATGTGGTACCATGATGCCTCCCCCACTTACCACCATGCCGCTATCATGGGCCTCTTGTCTGTGTAGTATGCTTCCATATCACCACAGTGTGTGGCCCTTTTCTAGATCATTCTCGACATCAGTGATGTCTCGACCTTAATGTTAAGTGTGCTTGTGGAATGAACCTCATTCACAGGCTTTGCAGGGTCATGTCATGTTTATTCTTGGCTGTGTAAGATTGAGTCAAAGGTGTTCTCCTATCTCGTCTGCATTCTTGAAAGGTGAAGGTGTAGTGTACAAGGAGAGATGTGTTCCTGCATGGAGAAGGGTCAAATATCGTGCAACTCCATGTGCTCTCTGTCTCTTGGCAGGGCTTTCACGCTATGAGCCCACACTCCGAGCTCGTGTGTGCACTGCTGTCAGCCAACCACGTTTCCGACTTTCTGAGTGTACATCTGCTAAGCTGTACATCACCAATAAGGGGGAGGATCTTGCCACCTCAAGGTGCTGAAACTCTGCCCATCTCAGCCACATTATTGCCCTGGTGCTTGAACCTACAACCTTGAGCGTTTCTCAACCTGTAATTGTCTGGATTGTGGCCACAAGGCTCTCATCACAATGTTGGGATGCAGCGTTGTGCATCCCCTCACTTAAATACTCACCGAGACGAGTGATGCAAATTGCAAATAGTGATATTTGAGATCCTTTGAGCATGCTCTGGAAGTGCACATTGTAGCTTCGGACAATGTTGAGGAGAGCAATGGGATAGGAGTGAGGATGTACTGAAGCTGAAGTCTGCTCTTTATTGGCAATGACTCGTAACCCTGAGGGCTTCACAATGTCTGAGAATTTTGGAGTTCAAAAGGGCCAGGGCTGGCCATGAGGGGACAATGTGTCTCTTAAAGAGGAGGCATTTTAATGTCTGACACGCAAGTGGCTGAATGTCGACATCCTCAGGTGGCCCACATGAGTAGTAAGCTGAGGATAAAAGCAGGCCAGCTTCCCTAACTGAGAGTGTTGGGTGTTAATGTGATAAAGCAGAAGGTGACACAGAGGATTGAGTCATCTCAGAATAGATGCACACCTGTGGAACATCCTCGGCTTCCTTGGCCCAAGTGCCACCTATCAGTTTCACCATCGGTATTACACAGAATGCGTTGTCCAGTTGCTGGAGATGGATCTCCTTGAGGAGCTTTGTCACATTGAAAGCATATGGCTATGAGCTCAATGAGGATAGTGGAACAGCCCCTGGCTCTTGTAGGCTGCCGTTGTGACTGAGATGCTGGAGAGATGCTCGAAGAGGCAGCACCTTCTGACGTCTGATGCTGAGTCTCCCTCCTCCAGTTAGCACCTCATCTCAGCAAGGACACATGCTCCCGAGGTTTTGTCCTAGTTCAAAGGATCAGGACGATGTGAGCTTCATGTGTAACTACTCATTCTCATATTGAAGTGCATGGTTGAAATGAGAGCAAGAGCATCGCTGGTGTTTCTGTTGGCCCATGATGGAGGGCACTTGTCCAAGAGGGTACTCACTGCAACTTGTCATCCTCCTCATGGAATCTGGTGGCACTGAGGGCCTCCTTGCATGCCTGCCTGGTCTGACCCATGCTATGGCCTCTTTCCCTGTAGCCTCAGCTTCCTCCAACTCAACGCCCTCATCCCCTTCGATGTCCTCCTCGTCGGAGGAGACATGCAGCTCCTCCATGTCAGCACCGGGCAAGTCCTCCCACTTTGCAGCACCGATTTGTGCAGCACACAGCAATCCACAATGATCTGTGAGACCCTCATCTGTTCCACCAGATCTGTCCAGGCATCGGAATCGCATCTTTAAGATCCCTAAGGTGTGGCCCACTAATGTTCGGTTAGCAGCATGAGCCTTGTTGTAACTGCTCTCTGCAGGAGTCTGAGGCAGCTGCATGGGCAACATCAGCCACGTCCTTTGCAGATATGCTTTGGCACCGAGGAGCCACCATGGATCCTGTATGGTCCCTCGAAAATGTCCAGAATCTGCAGATGCTTCCTGGGAATCTGGCACAAACCTGCATGACAAATTTCTCATGGTCTCAGACAATCTACACATGGAGTGAGTGGTAGCCTTTCCAGTTTATGATTTGCAGTACCTGTTACCAGGGAGCTTTTATAGCGTAATGAGTGCAGTCAATGGCACCCTGCACCTGTGGGAATCCGGAAGTCTCAACAAAGCCTAGTGCTCTGGCTTCCTGGCTTGCTTGACCTCTGTTGAAGTTGACATAGTTGCGGGCCTTGGCAAAAAGGGTGTCTGTGAGCTGTTGTATGCATTTGTACGTGGATGCTTGAGAGATCCCACAAAGGAGCCCTGGAAGGAGCCACCGACATAGGTGTTCGGAGTGGCCATTACTGTCACAGCCACTGACAATGGTTATCCTCCCAGTCCCCATGAGTTGATTCCTAGAGAATGTGGCAAATATGAGTCACCAGATCCCTGGACATATAGAGCTGTTGGCGACACTGGTTTTCGCTCATCTGCAGATAAGACATGTGAGGTCTGTACACCCTCAGTCTTGTGAGCCACCTATGCATGAGGTTTCTGTGAGTCTCATCCTCTGTGTCCAGAGGGGGCCCTGCTGGCCCTTGGTCTTGAGGGTTTTGCTCCTCCCTCTGGTGAGCCAGGCACCTCCATCACAATCTTCTCCTCCTCCTCTCTGCCTGTGTGCGATTGTGCAGGCAGCAATAAATCCAGGCTCCATCTTCCTGCTGGTCTCCTCTCTGCAGTATCAATGAGAAACAGACAACAGTCAGCATTAGTCTCCAAAGGTCTTTCTGTCAATGACTCGTCAATGAATGTGGTTTTAAGGGCTTTGTTCCCGAATCAGCAACTACTCGCCCCTGAAATGATGGCCAGTGTGGGGTACGTTTCATAGTGCTCCCACCCCCCCTCTCCTTTACGTGACTGACTGCTATGACATTGCTTTAGCCAGGTGCTTGGATGTGCTGCTTTCAGTCCAGGCACTGGGATCCTCATTCACTGCACTCAGAGACTGCACTTTTTGGAATAAATATGAGAGTAAATGTTTACTCAGGAAATGAGATTATTTGAGGGGGGCCTGAGGCTTCTCTTCTGTGAACCATTCAGCGCCACAATTCTAACAGGCTTCTGAGACTTGTCCATTCACCCAGTTGCTCTAGAGTGCGTTATCGCTCTGGGGAATTTCCACACTGTGAAAAAGAGGTTAAAACAAGGAGATTGATTGGTACCACATTGCTGGATTAGTCTTGCATGAATGCGTGTCATTGCTTCACTTTGCTGATTCCCTGCATTGTCATTGAAAGGCTCCTAACATGTCTCAGCTGTGCATCTCTCCTCATTTGGGAATGCACAGTTCAGCTGGATGCCCCTTTAATCGGACACCCCCATGCATGCACCTGCCCTCCAGTCCACCTACAGAGCCCTCACTAGTAGTGCTTCTCCTCATTTTAATTTTGTACTGCGTCATCACTGTAGATTAGAAGGTGGTGGTGCAGAACTCTCACTACCAGACCAGCTTGGACCCTCCCTGTGTGAGTATGGAAATCCCTTCCATCGTCTCGGAGGAGCTTAATGTTCAGGTTTCCCTCCCTCACAGACTCTCAATCTTCTCCCTGTATTCCTTGATCCCATCATGATTTAGGTACACATCCATTTGTTAGCCCTTGAACATTTTGAAGTGGATGTGCCTATGCCCCATTTGGACCTCATTCTTCCCTATCTTGAGGCCACTTACACAGTTAAACATACCCCAAACCCCCACACCCTTGGATACGCCCACAATGCCTTTTCCCCATCTGTAGGCAGCAGATATCTCCCCTGACTGTGCCAGCTGCAGCCCATTATGATTCCAGAAACCCCCATTGACCGAGGCGTGTGATGTTATGACCACGCCCTGCGCATAACATGCTAGCACAACTGAGACTGGCCTGACATGCCCTCCCTCTCCCTGGACTGGGACAAGGACAGCCTTTGTAAGCTGAACAATGTAAACTGAAGTGCTTCTTCACTCAGCGAATCTCCTGTTCTGGCCCCAAGTGGCGTATGTCCTTCTGCAACATTCTCTCTCCCCATCCTGGCGCTGAGGACTAATCCCGCATCCTCCCCCCAGTCGTGTGCCTGAGTGCAACCTTCCCCACTCGTAACCCCCCAGTACAGCCCTAGCCCTGCAGCCCCTTCCCATGACTCAGGCCAGTCCGCCCTTCCCCGCTGAAGCCCTGGCCCTGCAGCCCCTTAAAAGCCACCCTGCCTTATCACTTGTCTGGTAGGAGGAGACTTGCCTGTGACACTACTCTGAAAATGATGTGATGCCGTGAAGCCTGGTGCTGATTACCATAAGTGCTGCGTGATACAAGGTAGGCAAACAAACCTAGAAGTCATGAGCGACGTGCAGGTTGCTTATATACCATTGTGAAACTAGTCGTTCTAATTGCACACCGACATGCCCTGATGATCCAGCATGGGGGATGATTCCGGCATGGAGTCCTTATAATGCGATGCAAATATATTGAAATGATGTTCCTGACATGCCGTGGTGAGAAACACACCCTGCCATTGCCGGCCGGAGTATACAGCCGCAAACTGCTTTTATGACAACGTAAAACTGATTTTTAGCCTTCTCGTAACATTTTCCAACCCTGCACGCCATGTCACTCACTGTGAACAGGAATGGAAAATCCCGGCCCTGATAACCTGCCTGCAATCCCTGCTTCCAAAATCCAGCCATTGGTTGCCTGACATGTCCATCTTGCACTAACATTCAGTTGGAAATGAACAGACTCAACAATACCCAATTGGTTGATTCTTGATTAAAGAGCCAAACTATCCTTTGTCATATACCAGTGTGTTTTTGCAACTAATAAAAACTGACGTTCAAAGAACATGAACAAAATACATGATACATAATTAATTTTTAAATTCCCCCATCCTTTTTCTTTTCCCCTGGGTTTTTCCTAGCAACAACCTGGACAATAATCTTCAATTCCTGGAAACTCCAAGGAAAACCCAGAGAACTGGCACCACCATTCCAACGGCTGCTAGCGATTTAGTTACCCTGCATATATGCTCTTTTAGTTAAACCAATAGTAAAAAAGGGACAAATCAACAAATTCACATAAGGTCAAATGAATAAATAAACGGGGCAGCTCCTTAAAGGGAAACTGCAACAAAAAGACAAAACACAAAGGAAACTTACAAAGATCAAACCAAAATGTGATTTTCGGGGTCAGTAATGAACCCCAGTCCCAGTGGTGCCCACCGGTCACAGAAGGCCTCGATTGTACCGGTGGACCCCGCTTGCTTCCTCTCCAAGGGCACCCTGCCACGAACATAGCCATGGAAGAGGGGGAGACAGTCAGTCAGACGACCCCCTTGACCACCTGCTGCCTGGACCTGTTAATGGTCACTTTGGCCAGGTCCAGGAACAGGCTTACGAGGAGGTCCTCCTCCCTCCCCGTCCCTCTCCACACCGGGTGTGCATATAGGTGGACATCTGGATGAAGGTGCCTCTTGCATCGTGCTTCATTTCCTCAGTGTCGAGCTTCAACCGTAACCAATGTCCACCTAGAGAAGGGCGATGGACACTTCATGAACTGAACTCCAATTATTCCAGGAGAGGAGAGAGGAATTGGAAAGATGTTCATAATTACCCAAATAATGAACTAGTTACAAGTGTGTCTCTGTGACAAGCATAGAAATGCACACAGCTTACCAGATTAATCGTAAACCTCCTTAGTGGAGGCTCATTAAAACATCAAATATTTGTCACAGTAATTGCAGCTCTGTGCCAGGAAATATGACATGGTAATGTGCACTGTCATTTAGCGTTGCTGTGAAGTCGGTGATAACAGGCATTCTATTGGAGAATTCCAACTGTTAGAAACAAGTTGACTAGACAGCACCATTATTGAGGCTTTTGACTGATTTCACACTCAATGGGCCAGTCCATCAGTGCTTAATCCTGCTTAATAGGTCGTTGCATTGAGGCTGTAGATATGCCAGTCTATTAATGATCCTCTGTCCAGGCAGGCCAGTCTATCAATGATCTTCTGTCCAGACAGGCCAGTCTATTAATGATCCTTCTACCAGACAGGCCAGTTTATTAATGATCCTCTGTCCAGACAAGCCAGTCAATTAATGATCCTCCTTCCAGACAGGCCAGTCTATTAATGATCCTTCTCCCAGACAGGCCAGTCTATTAAAGATCCGTGCTCCAGACAGGCCAGTCTACTAATGATCGTCTGTCCAGACATGCCAGTCTATTAATGATACTCTGTCCAGACAGGCCAGTCTGTTAAAGATTGTCTGTCCAGACAGGCAAGTCTATTAATGATACTCTGTCCAGACAAGCCAGTCTATTAATGATCCTCTGTCTAGACAGGCCAGTCTATTAATGATCCTTCTCCCAGACAGGCCAGTCTATTAATGATCTTCCTTCCAGACGGGCCAGTCTATTAATGATCCTCGCTCCAGACAGACCAGTCTATCAATGATCCTCTGTCCAGACAGACCAGTCTATCAATGATCCTCTGTCCAGACATGCTAGTCTATTAATGATACTCTATCCAGACAGGCCAGTCTACTAATGATCCTCCTTGCAGGCAGGCCAGCCTATTAATGATAAAAGCAAAATACTGTGAATGCTGGAAATCTGAAACAAAAACAAAAATAGCTGGAAAAACTCAGCAGCTCTGACAGCATCTGTGGAGGGAAAGACAGAGTTAATGTTTCGAGTCCGTATGACTCTTCTTCAGATCTGAAGAGAAGTAAAGATGCGGTGATATATATACTGTTTAAGGGGGGTGGGACAGGTGAAGCTGGACAGAAGGCCAGTGATAGGTGGAGGCAAAGGAGAGATTGCAAAAAATGTCATAAACAAAAGGTCAAAGGGGTGTTGATGGTGGTGATACTGGCTAAAGGAGGTGCTAATGGTGACGTAATAGGGACCGTTCCCTTCGGGACACCCAGGTCCACTCCTCCATCATCTCCTACACCTCAACCCCCTACCATGGTACCTTCACATGCAATCGCAGAAGGTGCAACCCCTGCCCCTTTACTTCCCCTCTCCTCACCGTCCAAGGCCCAAACACTCCTTTCAAGTGAAGCAGCATTTCACTTGCACTTCCCTCAATTTGGTCTGCTCCCAATGCGGTTTCCTCTACATTGGAGAGACCAAACGCAGACTGGGTGACCGCTTTGCGGAACACCTTCGGTCTGTCCGCAAGCATGACGCAGACCTTCCTGTCGCTTGTCATTTCAACACAACACCCTGCTCTCACGCCCACATGTCCGTCCTTGGCCTGCTGCAATGTTCCAGTGAAGCTCAATGCAAACTGGAGGAACAGCACCTCATCTTCCGATTAGGCACTTTACAGTCTTCTGGACTTAACACTGAGTTCAACAACTTCAGATCATGAACTCTCTCCTCCATCCTCACCCCTTTTTTGATCCCCATTTTTTAATATTTCTTTTTTAATTTTCATATATATATATTTTCCCCACCTATTTCTATTATTATTTTTAAAATTTATTTCCACTCATTGTTTTATTTTAGCCTATTTTAGCCCATTTTAGCCTATTTTGATCTTTTTTTTCCACAGCGTCCCCTCTTCCCATCTCCCACCCCCAGGGCCATCTGTCAGTTGCTCATTCTGCTTTTTACTCCTATTGTCACCATTAGCACCTCCTTTAGCCAGTATCACCACCATCAACACCCCTTTGACCTTTTTATGACATTTTTTGCAATCTCTCCTTTGCCTCCGCCTATCACTGGCCTTCTGTCCAGCTTCACCTGTCCCACCCTCTTTAACAGTATACATTTCACCGCATCTTTACTTCTCTTTAGTTCTGAAGAGGAGACATACGGACTCGAAATGTTAACTCTGTTTCTCTCTCCACAAATACTGTCAGAGCTGCTGAGTTTTTCCAGCAATTTTTGTTTTTGTTTCAGCCTACTAATGATCCTCCCTCCAGACAGACCAGCCTACTAATGATCCTCCCTCCAGACAGACCAGCCTACTAATGATCCTCCCTCCAGACAGACCAGTGTACTAATGATCCTCCCTCCAGACAGACCAGTGTACTAATGATCCTCCCTCCAGACAGACCAGCCTACTAATGATCCTCCCTCCAGACAGACCAGCCTACTAATGATCCTCCCTCCAGACAGACCAGTCTACTAATGATCCTCCCTCCAGACAGACCAGTGTACTAATGATCCTCCCTCCAGACAGACCAGTGTACTAATGATCCTCCCTCCAGACAGACCAGTCTACTAATGATCCTCCCTCCAGACAGACCTGTCTACTAATGATCCTCCCTCCAGACAGACCAGTCTACTAATGATCCTCCCTCCAGACAGACCAGTCTATTAATGATCCTCCCTCCAGACAGACCTGTCTACTAATGATCCTCCCTCCAGACAGACCAGTCTACTAATGATCCTCCCTCCAGACAGACCAGTCTATTAATGATCCTCCCTCCAGACAGACCAGTCTACTAATGATCCTCCCTCCAGACAGACCAGTCTACTAATGATCCTCCCTCCAGACAGACCAGTCTACTAATGATCCTCCCTCCAGACAGATCAGTCTATTAATGATCCTCCCTCCAGACAGACCAGTCTATTAATGATCCTCCCTCCAGACAGACCAATCTATTAATGATCCTCCCTCCAGACAGACCAGTGTACTAATGATCCTCCAGACAGACCAGTCTACTAATGATCCTCCCTCCAGACAGACCAGTCTACTAATGTTTCTCCCTCCAGACAGACCTGTCTACTAATGATCCTCCCTCCAGACAGACCTGTCTACTAATGATCCTCCCTCCAGACAGACCTGTCTACTAATGATCCTCCCTCCAGACAGACCAGTCTACTAATGATCCTCCCTCCAGACAGACCAGTCTACTAATGATCCTCCCTCCAGACAGATCAGTCGATTAATGATCCTCCCTCCAGACAGACCAGTCTATTAATGATCCTCCCTCCAGACAGACCAGTCTATTAATGATCCTCCCTCCAGACAGGCCAGTCTAGTGTTGATCCTCCCTTCAGACAGGCCAGTCTATTAATGATCCTCCCTCCACACAGGCCAGTCTATTAATGATCCTCACTCCAGACAGGCCAGTCTATTAATAATCCTCACTCAACACAGGCCAGTCTATTAATGATCCTCACTCTAGACAGACCAGTCTATTAATGATCCTCCCTCCAGACAGACCAGTCTACTAATGATCCTCCCTCCAGACAGACTAGTCTACTAATGATCCTCCCTCCAGACAGATCAGTCTATTAATGATCCTCCCTCCAGACAGACCAGTCTATTAATGATCCTCCCTCCAGACAGGCCAGTCTAGTGTTGATCCTCCCTTCAGACAGGCCAGTCTATTAATGATCCTCCCTCCAGACAGACCAGTCTATTAATGATCCTCCCTCCAGACAGGCCAGTCTATTAATGATCCTCACTCAACACAGGCCAGTCTATTAATGATCCTCCCACCAGACAGACCAGTCTATTAATGATCCTCCCTCCAGACAGGCCAGTTTAGTATTGATCCTCCCTTCAGACAGGCCAGTCTATTAATGATCCTCCCTCCAGACAGACCAGTCTATTAATGATCCTCACTCCAGACAGGCCAGTCTATTAATGATCCTCCCTCCACACAGGCCAGTCTATTAATGATCCTCCCTCCACACAGGCCAGTCTATTAATGATCCTCCCTCCAGACAGGCCAGTCTATTAATGATCCTCACTCCACACAGGCCAGTCTATTAATGATCCATTCTCCATACAGGCCAGTCTATTAATGATCCTCCCTTGAGACCAATACTTCTAATCTGTTTTGTGTGTACTAGTTAGATGTGGTTTCTGACCTCGCCTGTGTAACCGTAAACGATGGGATGAATTTTAATAACTGAAGAAATAGTATAATGTGAAGTAGCAAAATGTAGGGAAGAATGCATGAAAATGCCATTATACATTGTTTACCAGTACTTTTTAACAGTGGTTAGCATAATAGATTTAAAAATGGAATATCTATGATGCTGCATCAACTCTTGACTGTCATCCTTACCCCTCCCCTCAGTCTCTCGCAGCCCACACCCTCTGCCTTGACTAGAAATGCAGCAATCTGCTTCCTGTCTCATCTGCCTGTCAATTTCTACATCAGAATTAGAAATTAGAAACACTTGTCATTTCCTTGCCCTCCTTTGTGAATACATCGTGAAGGAAGGAGTGTGGATGGAAAGGAAATTTGGTGCAATTTGTCAATTCACATATTTAGAATTGCAAAGAAAAATATTAATTTGATCTTTGTTTCTAATCTAATTTATTAAACTTCTCTTTGTGAATTGTCAATGCCCCATTTGTAGTAGGTAGGTGCCTTTGATCGTTGCTTCCTCTGTTGTTATTCTTGTTGTCTGAGTTTAGATGCTTTCCTTTTTTGCCCCCTCTGGTAATAAAATTGGATTACAATGATGGATATTTCTAATTAATAACAGAATCTGATGAGCTTGACTTTGTGAGCGAGTGGGATTTGCATGACTGGAGGTGGTGCATTCCTTCACAGCACTATTTCACACCAGCCCTGTTTCATCTACCTAATCCAGATTTCTCAAGGGGCTTCTTGGATCGAAGGAAGACCCTTCAGAAAGAGTTGAAGCATTCATTATAATTACTGTTCATTTGTCAAGACAGAAATATGCTCTAGTGCTGCTTTCCCTCTCTCTTCCTTTGCAATCCTTACAAGCCCGGTTTGGTTGTAATTGCAAAATGCTTTTTAAGTCTTATCTCAAACCTGACATCTCTATCCAGTCCCAAGTGCAGAAATGCTAACCCACAAGCTTGAAAATCAAAGTTTCCTTTATAATTGGTGTGTGTGTGTGTGTGTGTGTGTGTGTATATTTTGAATAAACAAAATAATTCAGCCAAGAAGTAACACTTTGATCAAAGATGAACAAATAAATAATCTTTCATGATAGATAAATGGAATTAGAATGCATCAGCTGGCATTTTCAGGATTTTTAATGCTGGTCAAAGCATTTTGACAAGATAATTGCTGCATCCCAAATGAGTTTCCGTGCTGGGAATTCTAACACCGCCCAATGGCTATGCACATAATATTGATCACGGAGTCCCTCAGGGCACTTCCCTCTGATTCCTACAGGTTCCTCAACGCAGTTTGTTCCCTGTTTTCGGCATGGTGTGACTGGTTGAGGGTGAATGGATGCGCTTTCAGTTTTCTTTTTGTGAACATTTCAAACACATTTTCCCTTCACCGTTATGACCCCTGCTGACCCTTGCTGTTCCCCCATTCTGTTGTTTTGATTGGCAGGACCCCTCTGATTGCAGCTGGCGTGATTGGTGGGCTCTTCATTGTGGTCATTCTGGCCCTGGTGTTTGCTGTGTACGTGAGGAGGAAGCGCATCAAGAAGAAACGGGCCATGCGACGGTTTTTGGAAACTGAGGTAAAATGGACTAAAAGGATCTCTTTTGCAGAGACCATTTTGTTTTAAAATTCTCCAAATGCATTTTTAAAAAATGGCCAAGATAAATAGTGAAATATTGAAATAAGCTTTCTCTGGCAAATGGAAATCTTTTGGCCAGTTTTAAGAGTTAGAAAGTTCACTTTGGTTTCTCATGCACCATTCTGCCCCTCGCATTTAGCCACCAGCCCAAGGCCCTGTGGGTCAGCTTAGTTGAACCTGAGTTTACAACGGGTTATGCAATGGGCATTCCGATCAATTAGCAGTCAAAACTCCTGATCCTTACAATTGCAAACCTTGAATTTAAAGCAGGTCATTCATAATCAGCTAAGTGCCCATCAGGTAATTAGGAAACAGTAATGTTCCTTCCTCATTGGTTGTTCAGGCCATGAATACATGCCATTCCTCTATCAACAGTAGCTTGATGATTTTCTTATTTGTAATTGCCCTTGTTCAGAGGGCATTTTTAACAGAGGGTCTGGAGTCACATGTAGGCCAGACCAGGTAAGGACGGCAGATTTCTTTCCCTGAAGGACATTAGTGAACCAGATGGGTTTTTACGGCAATCGGCAATGGTGTCATGGTCATCATCAGACTTTTAATTCCAGGTTTTTTTTAAATTCAGTTCAAATTTCAACATCTGCCATAGTGGGACTCTAACCCAGGTCCCTAGAACATTACCCTGGGCCGCTGTATTACTAGTCCAGTGACAATACCAGTCACCAAAGAACCATCTGCTCTCAGTCCCTACCCCAGATTGCTCATTCTTCGAAATAAGCCAACAAGGAATTAATTTTAACCCATTGTCTCTGTTATCTCAGTCAAGCCACTACGGCTATCATGGCTCCAATAGTGAGGGAGGTAGTGTTATGCATGGCAGACTGAGCCGATTTAGAAAGACACAAATTAGGTAGTTTGTAGTGTGACACATTCATTGATAATGCTGAGGCCACAAATAACATTCATTATTCCCTCTAGTACAGTCTCTTCCCATTTACATCTGTGACTCTTCCCATGCCCTCTGCCTCTTTAACATTTTCAGTTTTCTTGACCCTAATGGTCTCCCCTTTGCCATGGATATCCAATTCCTCTACATCTCCATCTCCCACCAAGACAGTCTGTTTTTTCCATGAACAGAGGCCCAGCCAGTCTTTATCCACCATCACCCTCTTCTGTGTGGCTGAATTTGTTCTCACATTGAACAACTTCTAATTTAACTCCACTCACTTTCTCCAAATCAAGGTGTTGCCATGGGTATCCTCATGGATCCTAGCTCTATCTGTCTTTTTCCAGCACATTGATGACTTTATAGGTGCCGTTTCCTGCTCTTGCTCTGAACTGGAAAATTACAACAATTCACCCTTCTCACCTTCACATGGTCCATTTCCAACTCTTCCTTTCCCTTCTCTTCCTATACTTCTCTGTCTCCATTTCTGGGAATAGCTTACCAAGCAATATTAACAACAAGCCCACTGACTCCTACTTTGACTACACTTTCTCACAACCCAGTTTCTGTAAGGACTCCCAGTTTCTCCATCTCCTTCATATATGTTCTGATGATGCAATCTTCCATATTAGCGTTTCCAATATGTCTTCCTTTTCCCTCAGCTGATGACTCCCGCCCCCTCTGTGTTTGAAGGACCTTCAAACCCGCAACCATGTCTGTTCTATTTCACATACTCTGCTCTCACCCCTTCCCCTCCCTCCCAGAACCAGGATAGGGTTCCCCTTGTCCTCACCTTGCACCCCACCAGACTTCATATTCAACGGAATATCCTCCACATTTTCTGCCACCTCCAATGTGAAGCCTCCACCAAACACATCTTCCTCTCCCCTCACCTTTCAGCATTCTGAAGGGACCAGTCTCTCCATGATATGCTAGTCCATTCCTCAGTCACCTCCTTCCTATGGCCCCTTCCCATCCAAGCAAAAGAGATGCAATATCTGCCCTTTTACCTCCTCCATTCTCACCAATCAAGGCCCCAAACACACCTTCCAGATGAGACAGTGATGTACATGTACTTCTTTCAAGTTAGAATATTGTATTCGCCTCTTACAACCTTTACAATGGGGAGAGCAAACGCAGGCCACTTTGCAAAGTACCTTCCTCCGTCGACAAGCATGACCCCAAGCTTCCAGATGCCTGTCATGTTCATTTTCCACCTTGCTCCCACTCTGACCTTTCTGTCCTTGGCTTCCTGCAATGTTTCATTGAAGCTCAATGCAAGCTTGAGGTACAACATCTCATTTTTTGACTTGGTGCTGTACAGTCTTCTGGGCTCAACATCGAGTTCAACAAGCTCAGATCACAACTGTTGTCACCATTCTGTTTCATTCTTCTTTGCTGGTTTGGTGTTTTTTCTTGCTTGTTTCTCTCTTATTTCCTTTTCTTGCTTTCGGATGATCCTGCCATTCACACCTCCTCTGCACACATCTTTTGTTCTTGTCCCATTATCACTCCTTTGGCCTTGCACCATCAACCTTGCTGTCATTCTATCTGTCCTTTCTTCCACCCTATGAGAAGGCAAGGTATTATCCCCGCAATGTGGAGTTATGCCTGTCATGCTTTAGAATAGACACGGTTGCCATTCACACCACTCTACTGTTAAATTGAGATGGTTCAGTTCATGTTATTAAGGGCATGTGGTTCCCATCGAAGTTACATCACATTGATCTGGAGCAGGAGGGCAGCGTTGTCGAATATATCACTTATTCCCTCAAGCAATTTCTGTTTTCCTTTCCTTTTTGTCTTCAGTTGGTGGAGCCTCTAACCCCCAGCGGTGCTGCACCTAATCAGGCGCAGCTTAGGATCCTCAAGGAGACTGAACTGAAACGAATCAAGATTCTTGGTTCTGGTGCATTTGGGACGGTCTACAAAGTGAGTAGTGCTGTTGTGCTCTGTCATAATAACTCAGAGCATTAACTCCTATCTGTTAGTGTTAACAGTTTTACCGAGACTTTGCAATTCCCTCTGCCTCAAGCTGCCTTCTAATATTATGATGTAAGGCCTAAGAACTGCACACACAGCCAGTTCTTCTTAATGTGGGCTGATCTGTTTAAATCTATTACCCTCGTAGGTTTTTTGTTGTTGTTAACTTCTGACAGCTGAGGCAAATCTCCCCTAGCGAGAGCCATTTGTGATGGGAGCAGTTTGTTCGTGCGAAGTATTTCCCTGAGATGATGTTTTCCATCTTCATCAGGGCATCTGGGTCCCAGAGGGAGAGACGGTGAAGATTCCTGTGGCCATTAAGATCCTCCGTGAGAGAACAGGTCCCAAGGCGAATGTCGAATTCATGGACGTAAGTCGATGGCATGTAGCTCCTGATTAATTTTGCGAGTACAGTAATGGAAACAAGGGAGGTGACAGTTATTGATTGTGCTGGAGGTGTCAATGAAACAAAGGAACAAGGTGTTTCAAATGAAGTTGGAGTACTTAGCTGGAGGTTCATTTAGCTCCTAGTTGAAAATGATTAAAGTGCCAATGCTAGCAAACAGAGCCTCAGCACACACAAGTGCCAGCCACATCATTGTGGGAGCAGCTCCTAACTGAGGATAATGTATTACTAATGAATATAATCGGATGATACGGTTTTCACAGTTAGTTTGGTGGAGGTGTAATTAAGCTGAGCACGCCAACATCCCGCTAATGTGAAATCTATTCAAAGATGCCAGCTGAATTTACAGTACAACAGGAGAGAAATAAAACAGCACTGTGCTTCAGCTGTCTCAATTGCATTACATCTGGCCAGTGCATGTTCATTGTAATCAGGCACCATTTACAAAATGTTCAATTAACAGTAACTATCTTACATAATTTTAGCACCATTAAATTTTCTATCATTAAAGGGTAAATGCTTTGAAGATCATTACTACATCCTTTTTGGCCAAAGACTATATGAGTGAGATGAAAAGGTGGTTCCACTCATTGGTAATCCACTCATTGGTAATCAATTAAACTTCCTGTAATAAGTAGCACCTGCCTATGTGACGAGAGCTTAAAAATGTCATATATCATTATATATATATGTGGCATATGACATATCATCATGGTGCATCATGTAGTATTATATATGCTCCTCAGTAGTATATTAGTTACAAGCGGATACAGACTGATAAACAGCAGAGACTGGCTGCTCACCATGTTCTGTCATGGTAACAGATCATGAAGAATAAAAAAAAACTTGCATTTATATAGTGCTTTTCCCAACCTCCAGATATCTCAAAGCACTTTACAGCCAATGAAGTTCTTTTAAAGTGTATTTACTGTTATAATGTAGGAATCATAGCAGTCACTTTGCACACAGCAAGCTCATGTAATGACCAGATGTGACAATGACCAGATATTCTGTTTTTGTGATGTTAGTTGAGGGATAAATATTGGCCAAGACACTGATAATTCCCCTGCTCTTCTTCAGAATAGTGACGTGGTATATTTTATGTCCATCCCAGAGGACAGACAGCATTTTGGTTTAACATCCAAAAGAGAGCACCTCCACCAGTGCAGTGCTCTCACAGTACTGAACTGGAGGGACAGCCTAGATTTTTTTTATTCATTCATGGGATTTGGGCATCACTGGCTGGGCCAGCATTTATTGCCCATTCCTAATTGCCCTTGAGAACTGAGTGGCTTGTTAGGCCACTTCAGAGGGCATTTAAGAGTCAATCACATTGCTGTGGGTCTAGAGTAAGGACAGCAGATTTCCTTCCCTTCACTAAAGGACATTGGTGAACCAGATGGGATTTTACAACAATCAACAATGGTTTCATGGTCATCATTAATTTAATTCCAGATTCTTTTACTGAATTCATATTTCACCATCTGCGAACTCAGGTTCCCCAGGATACCTGGATTACTAGTCCAGTGACAATACCACTATGCCACCATCTCCCCAGTTTGATGCAATCAGGCCCTGGCCCTGGTACTTGAACCCAAAACCTTGTGACTTAGGGGCAAGAATGCTACCAGCTGAGCCAGAACTGACACCTTTGCTTAACCAATGCTCACATTTGTCTGGGCAGATATTAGCTATCAAGGCTTAATGGATACCATGGTAAATTGGAATAGCTGAAAATGATAACTGACAGTAGAGTTGCTAACCAGAGGTCACAGATTTTTAAAAAGGAACCAGAGGGGAGGTGAGGTTTTTTTTATGCAGTGTGTTGTTATAATCTGGAATGCACTGGCTGAAGAGCTAGTGGAATCAGATTCAATAATAACTTTCAAGAGGGAATTGGATATATATTTGAAAATAAAAGAATCGCAGAGCAATGAGTAGGGAAATGGATTACCCAGTAGCAGCCCTTTGACTGGAGCCATCCCTTCTAATCCAAATTTCCTGCCCTTTATCCTTTTACAGTCTTTATTTTCCAGTACATAACCAATTCCCATTTAAGTGATAGCCTCTGCCTCAATAGCCCCTTGTGGTACAGTCTTCCATGTTCTGCTAACAGTCCTTCACCACTTACTCTCTAAAATTACTTTGAAACCCTCTGCTAGTCTCCATTAATTTTGTCTGTTCCATTTTCTTCATAACTGGAACCTTTCATTTCTTGAATCTTTCCGATGAATCATCAGTTTACCTCTCCCTTGACTTGAATATCCTTCCCATAATGGACTACCTCAACTGTGGCCTAATCAATATCCTACCTGTTGTATTTAAAGCTCTTTGTATAAATTCCATCATCCATTTCTCTTTTTATGGCCGTTTCTTCCTGTTCTTTCACCAGTAAAGATGTATGGGCTAGAAATTCAGCTGCACAAAGCCCGCTGTTCGGTCATTAAACAGTGTCCTGGTCCTTTAATATAACAATCATGAAGTGCACGTTCATTATAAGCTGGCAGTGCATTGCATATTATATTAGTAAAGGCTACTGCTATGGCAGAGAGGGCTGGTTTGGGTTTGGTCAACCAGAATAAGAATGCATAACATGAGAACAAAAGAAATAAAAGCAGCAGGCGATATAGCCTGTTGAACCTGCTTTTCCATTCAGTAAAATTGTGGCTGATCTTCCACTTCAATTCCAGATTCCTATGCACGTATCAGTTGCATATCTTAGAATCCAAAAATCTATCCATCTTAGTCTTGAATATACTCAGTGACTGAGCATCCACAGCCCTTTGTGGTAGAGAATTCCAAAGATTCACAAGCCTTATTACATATGCTTTGCTGAGATCCCAGACATCCATTAGAGTTTTAAGACACCTGAACCCCAGAGAAAAAAATGCATGATTGACAGCTCTGCTCTCTGATCTATGCTGTCAATTTCACAATGTTTATTTATGCAACATTAAGCAATTCTAGGGCTTGCAGTTTCTGCTATTGATACTTTAAAGGACCTGGATGACTGACACTTGTAGTGAAATCGCTTTCTTTTAACATAATGGAAAGTAATGAATGAATTGTTTTTAAGTTTTTTTCTTTACGCATCCTATTGTCACTATAGCATTCATTGGTTCTACACAATGTATAGAATAGGCATGGCCATTGGGCATGGAGTGCCATAGATTGGCATCAGGGGCATGAGGGTCCATGGGGATGGTATGCATGGGGACTGTGTGGGGGGTGAGAGCTAGAGGGCCTTTCCCTTTTTATTATAACTGCCAAGGGTGAGACGCTGGGTTGAGGGGAACATCTTGGCATGGGGGCATGAAGGGTCACAGGGGATGGGTGGTGGGCATGAGGTGGCATGTATGGGGAGTGTGTGGGGGGGTGAAGGGTTGGAGGGCCTTTTTGTTTTTATTATAATTAGAATGAAGTCCCATAGCACTGAGGTGAGCCTTTGAAACAGCCTGCATTGGCACCTGACACCCACTGTGGCTGCATCCGACCCCTTTCCTGTGTTGGCTGGCCTGACTCCAGCCCCCCTGACCTCTTTCCCGTGTTGGCTGGCCTGACTCCAGCTCACACCAGCCCCTCTGACCCCTTTCCTGGGTCGGCTGGCCTGACTCCAGCCCACACCAACCCCTCTGACCCCTTTCCTGGGTCGGCTGGCCTGACTCCAACCCACACCAGCCCCTCCGACCTCTTTCCTGGGTCGGCTGGCCTGACTCCAGCCCACACCAGCCCCTCCGACCTCTTTCCTGGGTCGGCTGGCCTGACTCCAGCCCACACCAGCCCCTCCGACCTCTTTCCTGGGTCGGCTGGCCTGACTCCAGCCCACACCAACCCCTCTGACCCCTTTCCTGGGTCGGCTGGCCTGACTCCAACCCACACCAGCCCCTCTGACCCCTTTCCTGGGTCGGCTGGCCTGACTCCAACCCACACCAGCCCCTCTAGCAATGAAGATCCCGCCTTTGTGGGGACTTTCTCCTGTGGTGGGTGGGCCAAGCTGGGAATTTCCACTCGAGGATGAAAATCCAGCCCTATGACCCCTAGTTCTAGACTCTTCAGCCGGGGGAAACAGCCTCTCAGCATCTACCCTGTCAAGGCCCCTCAGAATCTTATAAATTTCAATTACATCACCTCTCATTCTTCGAAACTCCAGAGAATATAGGGTCAACCTGCTCAATCTCTCCTCATTGGAGTCAACCAGTCTCTCAGTCTCTCCTTTGATAAGGAGAGCAAGACTGTACACAGTACTCCAGGTGTGGGTTCACCAAAGCACTGTATGATTGCAGCAAGACTTCCTTACTCTTAGAGTCCCACCAATGCTCCCCTAATTTTTTTTTTTGAGCATGAGTATGATTTATTTAAGTGTGTAGCTCTTTTAAATGTTTTTGCACAGCTGCACTTGATAACTTAAAGGGGCTGGCACATGCACGGCCTCTGTGAGGGCTTTTGGTTTGCGGCTGCACAGCCCACAGGGGATATTGCTTCCAATCCCCTTGCATTAAAAGCCAACACATGATTTGCCTTCCGAATTACTTGCTAAGGAACTCAGGAAGAAACTATGTTCAGCATTTAGTAAGAGGGCAGTCAAAATAGAAGCAAGAGCTGTAAAAGATTTGAAACAGAAGATATGCACTAGCACAGTAAAGACTCTGGATGACTACTTCCTCCAGATAGGCACAAGGGAAAACATTAGGAGCATGACAAAATTAATGAGTTTGATTATAACTGAGATGGAAGTCTTATGGCAGGCTAACATGGCTCAAAACAATTAAATCACAAGGATTAGGTGGTGTCTATCCCAGATTTTTGAAGGCCTTGCCACTCGTCAGCCCAAGCCTGGATATCGTCCATGTCTCGCTGCATTTGGACATGGACTGCTTCAGTAGCTGAGGAGTCGCAAATGGTGCTGAACATTGTGCAATCATCAGTGAACATCTCCACTTCTGACCTTATGATGGAAGGAAGGCCATTGATGAAGCAGCTGATGATGGTTGGGCCTAGGTCACTACCCTGAGGAACTCCTGCAGTGATGCCCTGGAGCTGAGATGATTGACCTCCAACAACCACAACCATCCTCCTTTGTGCTAGGTATGACTCCAACCAGTGGAGAGTTTTCCCCTGATTCCCATTGACTCCAGTTTTGCTAGGGCTTCTTGATGCCACACTTGGTCAATTGCAGCCTTGATGTCAAGGGCAGTCACTCTTACCTCACATCTGGAGTTCAGCTCTTTTGTCCATGTTTGAGCCAAGGCTGTAATGAGGTCAGGAGCTGGGTGGCCCTGGCGGAATCCAAACTGAGCATCGGTGAGCAGTTTATTGCTAAGCAAGTGCCACTTGATAGCACTGTTGATTACCCCTTCCATCACTTTACTGATGATCGAGAGTAGGGGGCAATAATTGGTCAGGTTGGATTTGTCTTGTTTATTGTGGATGGGACATGCTTGGGCAGATTTTCATATAGCTGCATAGATGCCAGTGTTGTAACTGTACTGGAAGAGCTTGGTTAGGGGCTCAGCATGTTGTGGAGCACAAGTCTTCAGTGTTATTGCCGGAATGTTGTCAGGGCCCATAGCCTTTACACTATCCAATGCCTTCAGCCATTTCTTAATATCACGTGGAGCGAATCGAATTGGCTGAAGACTGGCATCTGTGATGTTGGGGACCTCTGGAGGATGCCAAGATGGATCATCTTCTGGCTGAAGATTGTTGCAAATGCTTCAGCCTTATCCTTTGCACTGCTGTGCTGGGCTCCCCTATCATTGAGGATAGGGATATTTGTGGAACTTCATCCTCCAGTGAGTTGTTTAATTGTCCACCACCATTCATGACTGGATGCGGTAAGACTGCAGAGCTTAGATCTGATCCATTGGTTGTGGGATTGCTTAGCTCTGTCTATTGCATGCTGCTTACACAGTTTGGCACACAAGTCGTCTTGAGTTGTAGCTTCACCAGATTTCCACTAGGGAGGCTCCAGTAACTTGGAAACAGGCCAATGTGATGCCCATATTCCAAACAGAGTATTCAGACAACTATAGACTCATTAGTCCTCCATCCAGTGTAAAATAATTGAATCAATTATCAGATGCAAACTTGAAGATAGCTAATAACTTAATTAGCATCATCAATACGGATCCAGAAGGATTAGGCTCTGCCTGACCAACATCCTTGATTTCTTTGAGCGAATTACATCCCAACTGGTCTCTCATAAGCCTTATGACAATCTGTATGAGATTTCCCGAGACATTTGACAAATATTCTACACAAACAGCTATCAGATATATGAAAGAACGAAAGTAAAGTTATGCCTGGGAGCAGCACACAAGTGAGCTTGGGTTGGGGTGGGGAGTACTCTCTGAGGTGGGTGTGGAATGGGCCTCCTTAAATTGAGTCCAGCGCTTCCTGAAGCCTGGAAAAATTTAAATACCAATGTAATGTAAATGGAGTTATAAGTTCACCCAGGAAGCCCCTTTGCTATTTTGTTCTTCGGAGCCCATGATAATCTACTCAACTCAGAACTTACAATGTTTAAAATATTTATAGTAAGTCAGCATGGTCACATACTTGGGCTTGAACCTTTGATCCTCCTGGCTCATGTAGCTCAGTATAAAGAAAGACTTGCATTTATGTAGCACCTTTCATAACCTCAGGAGGTCCCCAAGCGCTTAACAACCACGATAGCATTTCTGAAGTGAAGCCACTGCTGTAACGTAGGAATCACAACAACCAATTTGCACACAACAAGCTCCCATGAACAGCAATGTGATAATAACCATATAATCTATCTTTAGTGATGTTGATTGAGGGATAAATATTGGTCAGGTCATTGGGGATAACTCCAAACTAGTAGTGTAGAATCTTCCAGTAAAGAGCAGACAGGGCCTTGGTTCATCATCTTACGTGAAAAAAGACACCTCAACCGTGCAGCACTCCCTCAATATTGCACTGGAGTGTCAGCCAGAATTTTAGTGTTTATGATCCTGGAGTTGGACTTTAACCTTCGGGACTCAGAGGCAAGAGTAGTAACAAATGAGCCATGGCTGACATGCATTGTACACTTTATCTCTGAGGTAATTAGGGCTCCATTCAAGTTAAAAGAAAAATGAATTTTGAAACTGATTTTATCATTTGTTTTTTACTTCTGATCAATGAAATTCCATATTATGTGGCGTAAGGGTAGTGACGTAACCCTTCCCTTCCAGGCTTTGGAACATTTGGACCAATGAATGTGCCTGTATGTATGCAAAATGGGAATAGCACATAGAACAAGTGTGGAAATGTGCAAGTTACTCTCATCACACCCACTTTTTCTCCCAGGAGGAAGGTACACAGTAAGCGTTTGTGTTTTAAACTGGGACCAAATACTTTTGAAATAAAAAACAAACATTCCTGAAAGAGGAGGAGAGGTGAGAAATCTGCAGTTAATTCTGTAGTAACAAACAACAGCTACTTTCAATTATATATCAGCTTTAACATAGTAAACCATACCAAGGCAATTCACAGGAGTGTGGCAAGGCCAAATTTGACACCAAACCCTCGAGGGAGACCCAAATGTTTGGTTAAAGAGGTAGGGTTTAATAAGCACCTTAAAGGAGAGAGAGAGAGGTTGCGAGGTGCAGAGAGTGGTGGTTGAAGCTAATCAGAGATACACAAGAATGAAATCAGAGGAGTACGGAGATCCTGGAGAGTTATAAGGTTGTTGGAGGCTATAGGGATCATGAGGGGTGGAAAGATTTGAACACAAGAATGAGAATTTAAAATTCGTGGCATTTCTGGACCAGGAACCAGTGTGGGTTAGCAACGGGGATGAGTGAACAGGTCTTGGCGTGAGTTAGGAAATAGTGAGTTCTGGATGGGCAGAAGTTCACAGATGGTGTTTATTGGTGAGATGGTGCATAACCCGGTGCTAAATATCTCCTGTCGCACTCTGCTTTTTGCAGGAGATGCGCTGCTTTGGTTAGAAGCAGTTGTCAGAGTGGTAAAGCATGAAGCATCAAAGTGGACTGGCAGGCATGGCAAACAGTTGGGAGTATGGAGCGTCGGAGCATTGTTGTGAGCAGGCGGTTAAATGGAGTTATTTCTCCAACTGGAAGGTGTTCACAGCTTCAGAAATAGCTTTGTAAGCCACTTGTCGAAATGTTTAGGATACCTCGAGCTCCAAAATGCTTATTGTACTAGACGAGGGTAATAGATTATGGTCAGCTGATGACAATAATATCAAAGGAAACAAGTTAATAATAGTCGGTAGCTGAGAAAGTGGAAATGCCGACTTGGGAGGAATTAAACTCTGTGAAACTGCTGATTGGAAACAACCATTCTGTTCCTCTTGCCACTGTTTATCTTCTTCATCCTGCCTTGGAAGAAACATTTCACTTTCTGCACAACTTACACCTCAGGTTAAAATCCAGCACTTTGTAATAAATTGCCGTCTAGAGTAATGTGATCTGTACTAGGCACCATGCCTTAGAAAGGATCTATTGACTTTGGAATGTGCATAGCACAGATTCATCAGAATGGTAATGGGGCTGGAAGGGTTCATTATGAGGATAGACTAGTCTTGTATTCCCCTGAGCATAAAAGATTAAGGTGTGATCAAATTGAGGTGTTTAAGAAGATTAAAGGATTTGTTTTTTACGGGAACTGTAGTAAAATGGTTATGTTACTGGATGAGTAATCCAGAAGGCTGGATTGTTGATCTGGAGACATGGATCAGAATTCTACACTGCCGGATTCAGATATGACAAAGGTAGACCTTGGGCATAATTTTCCGTGGCTACTGGCAGCGGGTGTGATAGGTGATGTGCGCAGACAATACAGCACGATCGGTTTTACGACGGCAGGAAGGCAGGTCGCGATTGTCCACGCATTTCAGCCAAAGGTCGTCAGGGAGCTCATTGTAATACATCAGCATATTATTAAAAGGCAACCCCGCCAGGCTCTTGGACCCCCGCCTGATCAGCGTGCATGTCGGCGGGAAAGCACGTCGATGTGTTTCACAACAGCACGCAGGCGATGTGCACTTGCGGCCTTCACTGTGGGGGAACCGGAGGTGAGTAAACAGTATTGTTCTACAGAGCTCGCCAGGGTTGCCTGTTACTTTGCAGGCTTCAGGGGTGCTGGGGGGCCGGGTGCGAAATGCTGCCCAGCCTCGGAGGCGACTGTTGTCGGTGGGTGGGGGGTAACAGCTGCCCTGGCATTGGATCCTGCACACGAGAAATCAAGGTTGGGGGCAGGGAAGGCGAGAGAAACAGCCACGCAGTCGGGACACCTGTATAATCTGACCATCCCTCTGCAACTGAGACAGTTCAGGCGCAGTCACAGTGATATCATTGGGGTCAGGCCCCTAGATTGCCTGCCCACGCAAGCAACGCAGAGGCACCAAAGTGGCACCAAGCGCTCCAGACCTTACCCCACCCCCTCCCCGACCCCCGCGTTCCCCCCCCCCCCCCCCCCCCACCGGCACAGACTGCGAGTCTGCGACCATTTACTGGACCGTGGAGCAGTTGGACTGCACACATTGTACAAGCTCCTCGCCAACACTGGCCATGTAGCAGGCACTGCTGGAGGTGCTCACAGCCCCTTGCAATCTCAGCATCCCGGTTAGGAGCAGTCTCCCCCATGTCGCAGGCTGACAGGGCAGCCATGCAGCGCACTCATCTGTGGCCTTCCGAGGGGTGGCCAGCGCTGTCCGGGCAGCATTAAGGGGCCATCACACAGGGCCAGGAAAGGAGCTAATAACAGCCATGCTAACCACAGCTCTCTCTCTTTCATGCCACAGGAGGTCCACATCAGGAGCATGGAACCTGGTGACCTAGCTGTATGCCTGATGGCCTACAGAGAGCAGAGAAGACGGAGGAGGGAGCGACTGAGGCTCCTGGCTGCGCAAAGGCAGGAGCAGCAACCTCAGGAATTAAGGGCCGCCGGGGCTCCCACACACACTGTCCAAGAGTGACAGTGAGCCATAGCTGGTCGGTGCCTAGCGACACCCAGGGTCTATAGACACCGTCTGCCATTCCTGACCGAGAACCAGTGTCACCTACGGCTGCGCATGTCTAGGGACGTGGTTGCTCACATTTGCCACTTACTGCAGAACTTGGCATCAAGAGACATGGAGGGCATCCACTGCCAATGACTGGGAAAGTGACCATGGCGCACAATTTCTACGTCAGTGGCTCCTTTCATGGCTCCACAAGTGACCTCTCTGGGATATCACAATCCGCCACCCACAAATGCATCCATGAGGTCACGGATGCCATCTTCTCGCGTCCACACAACTTTGTGCATTTCGCCCAGGACCAGGACAGCCAGGATGCAAGCGCCATTGGATTCTCCCAGATCTTGGGATTTCCACAGGTGCAGAGTGTGATTGACTGCGCTCGTGGTGCTCTGGTCTCCGTCGCTACACATGGTGGGCTACATCAACCATAAGGGATCCCTACATCCTATCCTACATAGCCTACATCCTCAGCCGGTCACAGATCCCTGGAGTCTTCCAGGGTCCCTAGAAGCAGCAGAGTTGGCTCCTCGGGGACAAGGGCTACCCGCAGAGGCTGTGGCTGATGACACCCATGCAGTGGCCTCAGACTGCAGCAGAGCGACGGTGTAATGAGGCTCATGCTGCAGCTCGCAACTTGGTGGAACAAACCATCGGGATGCTGAAGGTGAGGTTCCGGTGCCTGGACCGGTCTGGTGGAGCACTGCAAAACAGTCTGCAGAGAGTGTCATGCATCGTCATCGTGTGCTGCATCCTTTACAACCTGGTGCTGCAACAGGGAGACGAGCTGTCTGAGGAGGAGATGGAGGAGCTACACGTCTTCTCTAATGAGGAGGATGCTGATGGGGATGAGGCTGAGGAGGTCCTCGGAAGCGACAATGACGGTGGTGAGGCCCTCGCACTGGCCAGACGAGGCAGGCATGCTCAGGAGGCCCTCACAGCTGCTAGATTTGTGGAGGATGATGACGACATGCAGTGAGGAGACACCATAGATCCTCACATCGCATCTATGAACATATGACTGCTTATGGCAGCACGAATACCCTCTGTGAGAATGCTCCTGTAATGGAGAGGCAGTGGAGGCCCTAATAGTCACTCGATTGCAGGAGGATGATGATGACATACAGTGAGGACACTCCATAAGTCTTCACGTAGCCTCAGAGAATGTCTGACTCCTGTCTGGCCAAGGGCAGCTCATTTGCGCTCCGTAGCATAGAGACGCAGCCATGAAACTTTAGAAGTTCTGATGCTTTATCCGCCTTCAGCACCTGAGCCCTTCAGGAGCTGGAGCATAGAATCAGTGGTCACAGATGCTGAAGAGATGGGGCCAGCCCCTCCTTAAAGGTGCTGAGAGCACACAGAGAATGAGAGAACTCTGTGACACCTGCCCACTACATTCTGGCAGCAATGACAAGCACCACCGAGGTGCAGGCATCATTTATGTTTCCAGGGAGTGTAAGGTTGGATCATCACTGTGGCCTGAAGGCTGCACAGAGAACAGGGAAGAGGCCCTGGACTGAGACACCTGCCTTTATCTTGTGCAGAAAGGTTTCACATCTGAGTGACAAGAACATTGCTCATCAGAACAAGGAGTCATAGACAGGAAGACATTCTTGGGAGTTTATTGACAATAGTGAACAGTGTGTACAAGTGATTAATACCCGTGCCCAGGCTGCGCAACTAATTCTCCTCAACTTTCCTAACCCTGCCGCTATTCCTTGTTGCTCCCCGGACATCCACAGTGGAGTTGGAGGCAGCCTGCTGACTGTGATGACTTTGGTAGGTGTCCTCTGGAGGGCCGAGACTTGGAGGGCCCCGGCCTGCTTTCAGGGTCCTGCTGTGTGGCAGTGGCACCCTCCTCAGCCTGTGGAGCTGGAGCTACTGAGGCCACAGGAAGAGGGGAGTTGGATTGGTCAGACACTCTCGGAGTCACCTGGATGGATGGGCCCAGCATGTGCACCTACTAATCCTCCTCTCTATGAGTGCCCGGCGGCCTCAGGCTGCATCCTTGAGGAGCAGTGGGTAAAATGTCATTTTACCCGTCTGCTACCGCACTTAGTGTAAATGTGGGAAAATTCCACCCCCTGTCTTTAACTCGTCAAATTCCTCCTCATTAATATCTAGATACTTGTTCCAAAATCAGGAGACCTGATCCACAGACTAGTCAAGCAACAACCTGATGTAGTCATACTCACCGGATCACACCTTACAGCCAGTGTCCCAGGACCACCATTACCACTGCTGGGTATGCTCTGTTCCACTAGCAGGACAGATCCACCAGAGGCAGCAGCACAGTGGTGTGCAGTTGGGAGGGAGTGACCCTGGGAGTTCTCAACATTGACTCTGAACCCCATGAAGTCTCATGGCATCAGGTCAAAACATGGGCAAGGAAACCTCCTGCTGACTATCATCGCCTTCCCTCAGATGATGAATTGGTACTCCTCCACATTGAACACCACTTGAAGGTCACTAAAGGGCACTGGTTGGGGACTTCAATGTCCATTGCCCAAGAGTGGCTTGTTAGCACCATTGCTGACTGAACTGCAGGGTCCTGAAGGACGTAGCTACCAGACAGAGCCTGTGGTGTTAAGAGATCCAACACATGGGAAATCTTATTTGACCTTGTCTTCACCAATCTACTTGTCACAGGTGCAACTGTCCAAAAAGCAGAATAAATCCAAACGAACCAGTTACCACCTCCTAATCTACTTTCAATAATCAGCAAAGTCATGGAAGGGGTCGTCAACAATGCTATCAAGTGGCACTTAACCTGCTCACTGATGCTCAGTTTGGGTTCTGTCAGAACCACTCAGCTTCAGACCTTGTTCCAACCTTAGTCCAAACACAGACAAAAGAGCTTGACATCAAGGCAGCATTTGATCAAGTGTGGCATCAAGGAGCTCTAGTAAAATTGAAGTTAATGGAAATCGGTGGGGGGAAGCTCTCCACTGATTGAAGTCATACCTGGGACAGAGGAAGCTGATTGTGATTGTTGGAGGCCAATTATCTCAACCCCAAGGCAACACTGCAGGAGTTCCTCAGGTTGATGCTGTAGGCCTGACCATCTCCAGTTGCTTCATCAGTGACTTTCCCTCCAACATAAGGTCAGAAGTGGAGATGTTCATTGATGATGTTCAGTTTCATTCCCAACTCCTCAGGTACTAAAGTAGCCAGTGTCCACATACAGCACAGCCTTGACAACATTCAGGTTTGGGCTGTTAAGTAGAAAATAACATTCACACCACAGAGACACCAGGCAATGAATATCTCCAGCAAGAGAGCTTCTAAACATTCCAACAGCATTACTGTCATCAAATTCCTCTCCATCAACATCCTGGGGTCGCCAGTGACAAAAATTTTAACTGGACCAGCCACATAAATGCTGTGGTTACAATAGCAGGCCAGAAGCCTTGAAAGTGATACCCACAGCAGTTCATGAATAATAAAATCAAAATAGAGAGGAACTACTTGCTCTGGTGGGCATAAGATAGCACAGCCTTAAAATTAGAGCTTGATTATTCATGGATGATGACAGGAAGCACCTCATCACTCAAATGCTAATCTGGAACTCTTTCCTCCAAAATAACTGTCAATTACAAATTTTGCAACTAAGATGGATAGATTTTTGTTAGGCAATGGTATTAATGGTTACACAACTAAGGCAACCAAAACAAATGAAGTTAACGTACAGATCAGCCATGATCGAATTGAGCGTTCCTGTTCCTATATTCCAACGCAGAGCATTTTTGCAAGTTTTCTGCAATTATTTGCATTCCCATAATGATTCAGGGTGAATCTTATGTGTTGCACATTTGGGAAGCGTGCTATTTATAGTAGGTTAGCACTAAACAGATGCTGCTGCTCCAGTCATCTCCTACTGTACAAATACAAGTTTGTGTTTGATATGCTGTGCAGCAGCAGATATAATAGGGAGTAGAGTTTGTAAGAATATTGTAGACAAATGATGCACAAAAGATCTAAGCCCCAAAACCCTCAGCTGTGGGAACATTATAATAGGGCAGGCCTAGGGTGCACATCAGTTACATTAAATCCCCACTCAATTTCCTGCCCATCAGAAATTCTAATCCAAAATGGGGACAGCCCAGAAATTGGTGGACATAATAAGCATGTAATATAATATAAAGCATGGCATTTATATAACCCCTTTAATGACCTCAGGGTGTCCTAAAGCAATTTGCAACCAGTGAAACACTTTTGCAATGCAGTCATGATTACAATATAGGGAATGTGGCAGTCAGTTTGCACAAAGCAAGCTCCTGTGATAATGATCAGATCATCTATTTTTTAAGGGTATTGATTAAGAGATAAATAATGGGCAGCACACCGGGGAGCAGCGCCTCTCTCTAATTCAAAATATTAAGGCTGGATCTTTTCTGTCCATCTCAGTACCACACTAGACTGTCAGCCTAGATTTTGTGTCTCTGGAGTGGGACTTGAACCCGCGACCTTCCGACTTGGAGACGAGAAAGAATATGGAGCCATGCAAATGAAGGAAGTACACTATACAACGTATAATGTGGCATTCATGCCCAAGACTGCTGGGTACAGAAGATATCTGTGTTTCAGGGTACTGGTGTGAGGTGGGGAGATTGAGGGTTACCATTTGGATATTAAGGTGTGGAATTTGGTTTCCTGAGAATAGTCACTTGTTCTTTCAGGAATGTGGGCCCCACTACATTGTGGGCGGTCACATAGGTTAAATCTCCCCACCACATCACCTGTACCCATTGCTGCTGTAAGTAGCATGGGTGTCGACTAGCAATGTGAAAATGTCTCTCACTGCATATTTTGGGATAAGGTGAGGAGTGTATCCACAGAGTGGGCTGAAATTCCAACACAGCCTAAAATTGCCTTAAAATAGCACTCACATCAAAACTTACCCTTAAGCGTGTGGGGGTCATGAATTGCTGGAGTAGACCTAAACATCCTTGAAGGGCAGCTAAGATCTGTTTAAATGTCATGATCTGAAGTTTTTTAAAATCCCTCACTTTTTGAACATGATAAAAACAGGCTAAAGTTGTTGGTAAGAATTTAAAAATCCTCTGCTGGATTTCTTTAATTGACAGGCCATCTTGTGTAGCTTGGGAAAAAAGCCATCTGTTTGTACTGTTTCAATAGAGGTCTTTGTTTACCTGCAAAAACATGGTCTGTTTGAATATAGCACTAAGGACAAATGGTCTTGCTGAGTTTGGGTTTCCCTTCTGCGTGAGTCATGCCCAACCCTTTCCCTGCTGGCAGAATTTGGATCTGTCAGAAATGGAGGCAGGACGTCCACATCTGGGCCCCACCCACCATTTTTAAAGGTTTGCAGAATCTTCCTGACTGCAAAAATCTGGACCTGACATTCTATCCACTGTCAGCACAGCTTCTTCAGTCATTGTTTACAGGTGTGAACATCTTGCTGCCCACCCCACTCTCCCCCCCCCACCCAACTTTAACAACTAAGTTACCCATGCTTGTTGTCAAAAGAATTCAGAGCACGTCACATGAGCTGGAGTATGGCGTTGAGATAGAGGATCAGCCATGATAAAATGAACGGCGGAACAGGCTGGGAGGACCGAACGACCTACTCCTGCTTCTATTTTCTATCTTTCTATCTCCAATTAAAGACACATTCCCAAAACATTACAATCTTATAAACTTCATATTTGCTACAACAAGTGCAGCCTGCACTTTACCATCACACTCATATGAAATGGCAGAGAATGATAGTATTTATAACACGGAAACAGGCCATTCGGACCATCTGTCTGTGCTGCTATTTATGCTCTATACAAGGCTCTTCCCACCTCTCTACTTCTCAGCCTATCACCTCAGGAGTACCTTCCAATTGTACCTCAGCCTGGCTTACTGCCCCTGCCCTCCCCAAACCACCACTGCTCCCCTCCAATTACATTTTCGTCACCCCAGCTCCCCTACTTACCCTGAGTTTAAACAAACAGAATAAATCCAGAGGGTCTCAGCAGGTGTAACAAACTCAATGCAACGCTTACGTGTCGGTGAGCGGGGCCTGCCCCCACACGCCAACCAGAAGATTCAAGCTATTGTATAAGTCAACCCTCCCACTGCACCCCCCCCCGCCCCTTTCAGCTAATAAATGTATCTTTAGGGCTGTACTTGCATTAGGAGTTGGCCTTAATTTTTTAGCTCAGAGATACATGTTTAGAGTTATACTCGCCTTATACGTCGGCGCATGGAATCAAACAGGCTATTTTTTTGTTGTTGTTTTCCTTGGAACAGAGGAGGCTGAGAGGTGGCTTAATTGAGGTGTACAAGGTTATGAGGGGCCTAGATAGAATAGATAAGAAAGACCTGGTGGAGAGACAAATTGCTAGGGGACACAGATTTAAGGTTTTTGGTAGGATTAGAGGGGCCATGAAGAAAATCTCCTTCACCCAGGGGATGTTGTGTGTCTGGAATTCACTGCCTGGTTTGGTGGTGGAGACAGAAACCCTCAACTCTTTTAAAAGGTACCTGGATCAGCAGCTGAAGTGCTGTACCCTGCAAGGTTACGGACCAGGTGCTGGAAGGTGGGCATAGAATGGGCGGCTATTTTCTTTTTGCGTTTTTGGCTGGCGCAAACATGAAGAGCTGAATAGCCTCTTTCTGTGCTGTAAATTTTCTATGGTCCTATCATTCCATTTTGTCAAGAAGTTGCATGGGAGTTTAAGATATGCCCACAGAAAGCACATGGCAACCGACGAACATAAACAGGTCCTTCTGCACCAACACCGGCAGTTCCCATTTTATACGCAGCGTATAAGTCGACCACCAGTTTTGGAAGGATTTTTCAAAGCTTCAAAGGTCAACTTGTACGCAGTAATCTATGGCTTTCGAAGTTGAGTTATTTTGTGATTAAGTTTGGTTACAAGTGTCCTTAATCCAAACCAATCATCTGATATGAAATAATAAATTCAGAAACATATGCCAAAGAGGCTTAAAAGATAATTGGAATGGCAGCATGCACACTGCAGTTTCATAAATCCCCCCCAAATATCCACCCTGTTTCTCTTCCCCTGAAAGAGCTGAGTCTTATGGCAGCCTTGAGTTTTCTGATACAGTGCTGCTCATGCATGGTGGAAGGAGGTACCAGGAGCTGCAGCCTGTCACAGCTCAGAGAATGAGACATTCGGGGTGTCTAGTTTCCTGATATGGGTTTCTGGTACAGTATTCTCCCTGAGTGCTGAATATTCCAGCCTGAGAGTTGATTGTACGGCCCAATGTAGCCAAGGCTAATTCTGGTCTCACCTCACAAACTCATATACATAAGCGTTTACACAAACACTCACTCATATACACAAATACAGTCATACACAATCATATATACAAACACACTTATATACTCAAACACACGCTCACACAGGAGGGATACCTAAAGTCTGCAGGGACATTTGAACTTAGTGCTGAGTCCAAATAGAATGCATTTTTGCTGTTCCATGGGCCTTAATGCGCAGTGTGAAATTCACAAAGTTATACCGTAGGCATAAACAGTCTTGGAGGGCAGATAAGGTTGTTTCTGCCCATTGATCTGAAGTTTTTTTTAGACCCCCCACCCTTTAAGCATGAGTAAAAAACAAGATGAAGCTCTCAGTGAGATTTAAAAAAAAAAACCCTCTGCTGGACTGCTTTGATTTATAGGCCACCTGGTGTAGATTAGAAAACAGGCCTTTGTTGACATTTTCCAAGGGCAGTTGCTATGTCATTATGAATGCTTGGGTGAGTTTCAAAGGCTACAATTATCTCAGTGGGGGTTTCTGAGTTTGACTGACAAATTTAAGACATTTGATTGACAGTTTAAAGAGGCTATTAAAGGGTTATTTCTCTTTGATGAGGGGCCAGAATGGAAGTTTTTTTTTGTGTTTATAAGCAATTAACCACTTGTGAAGATTTAAAAGCTTTGAATGGGTTCCATAAATGTGAGTTTTTTTGCTATCAAGTGTATATGAGTGAGAGCTGCATTAGATTGCTATAATTTATTTCTTCATCTCCACATAGCTCCTGTGATCTATCCGTGACTATGGAGGTGACATGGGGTGGTTAGAGGGGCCATGGGGAGTGGGTAGGGGCATGAGTTGGCATGGAGGGTCTATGGGAGGTATGAGGGTTGATGGGGGTGGATTGGGATATGAGTTGGCAAGGAGGCACCATGGGGTGATGGTGAGGGTTGCGGGGGTGTGAGGGGTGAGGGTTAGAGGGCCTAACAGCTTCTAAAACAACTGGGACAAAGGCCAGAGAACCTTCTAACCCACCCACTTCAGCACTCATCCACTCCCCTATCTGCCTAGGATCTGCATCGGGGGTCAGTGAGCCTGACTCTATGTCACCCCCGCCTCCCCAGAGTGAAAATTGGGTCTAACGTGTCCCTTTAAACTGAAGTGGGACTGCCAAGTTATGAAATTTCCTGATTCAAGCCACCCACCTCGGCAGCAGAAATCCAGCCCACACACTCATATACATTAACAGACTCATACAAATCATACAATATTATACACAAATACACACACACAGTTTTATATATATATATATACACACACACTCATACACAGACATACAACACTGCTATACACACTCATATATACACACATATAGACACACCCCCACACACACACACACTCATATTCACAAACACTCACACACAAACACACATTCTTATCCACAAACACAGTCACACACGCCAAAACACACGCACATTTATATTCACAAACACTTAATCACATGTACATGCACACGCAGTCAAATACAAATACATTCACAGACACACACTCAAACACACTCACACACATACACTTACATGCACACACATGCGCGCATGCACACACACACACTCACACACATACTTATATACACATACACACATAACAAACACTTGCGCTCATATACAGAGTCCCACATACATGCATATACACACACAAACCCACCATCACTCTTTACTTTTTGCCCTTACCCCTCCATGCCAACTCACCTAAAATCTGTGGACAGTTCCTTGACAGCTTTGACACTTCCTGGACAGCTTTGACAGGTTTAACAGCTAGATAGCTCTTTACCAATTCCTTGACAGGTGGACAGTTCCTTGACAGCTGTTCAGCTCTTTGACAGCTTGCCAGTTCCAATAGGTTTGTTCGTTAAAAAGTGCATAATCATTCATTTTTAACAATCCTCCCCCAAAGGGTGCCATACCTCCCCCAAAGGGTGCCTTACCTCTCCCAAAGGTGTCCCAGGACCCTATCCAAAGGGGTATCCTACCTCTCCAAAGGGGTACCCTGGCTATCCAAATGCATCCACCAAGTTTGGAAATCTTACCGATTCTAATCTTCACACTCCTGATTCCACACTCCCGTTTCTCCAAAATCCTACTGCACTGGAGACAACTGGTGATTTAAATGGCCAGCTGCCTCTGTGAATTACACATGTGTAAACCCTTGGCCGACTGCAGTCGCGCTCTCTCAAAGCTGGGAAACGCCGGGTTCAGGGGTGGGACTTAGAATTTTTGGCCATTTATGGCAAAAATCTGGACCGCACAGTCACATACACCCAAAGACACATCAAAACCATTTGACACAAGCTGACCTGAATCAAATTGCAAGATCACACAAGTTCAGCGAGCTTAGTGTTTGGGCTATTTCTCACGCCCTGTGATTTTTAATTCAGCTCAGTACCAGCTTTTCTGAATCAATCCTTCAGTTCAGGTTCAATCATGAAATTTTCATAGAATGATAAAAATAACAGCGCATGGAGAGGATTTCATCCCCCAGAGCCTGTGTCAGTGTTGGGTCTCCTGTAATCCCATTCCTCACAGACACTTTTACATTCCACCTGTACAAATGTTTATCCCACCCCTTTTTAAATGAAGTTTTGAGCCCGAACTTTTGTGTGGGCTTGGACAAACCTGACCTGTGCACTTGTGCTTCTTCTGAAATGTACACCTGACCCAAGTATAACTTTGCCTGGGATATTTGTCTTTCCACATAGGCAACGTGTTCGCAGTGCATTTTGCAAGTCACTTTGGAGCACATGAGGAGTGTGGGTGCGGAGGCGGGCAGTTAAAAGGCCCACCTGGGTTCTCCAAAACAGCAACCCAGCTCCCAACATTGTTTAAAGACGACCTAAACTCACCCCTCACCTCCCTCACCACCCACCCACTCCCCATGCCAGCCCATAGCCCCTCAGATCACCCATGCCACCCCATGCACCCACAGATCACCCAGACTATCTCCATGTCACCTCCATGCCCCCCTTGTATCCTCCATAGCCACTCACCGAGTATGCATTATGTGCAATCCTCAGGAGCCATGCAGTAGCAATGGAAATTATCTTAAAATTATTGGAAAAAAAGTAAACCTGTAACAATCTAATGAAACCTCAAATTCAAACACATCATCATTGATACTGAGATAAAAATACTCCAGTGCAAAAAATGTAATATTTTAATCTGTATTAGATTTGTAAACAAACAAGGGATCACTTCAAAAACATATTCTGCGAGTACAGCCTCTTAAACATTTCAATTGTTCTTGGATCAATAGACCACATGCTGAGCAGAAGTCTTTACAGCTTTTGAAACTGAGCCAAGCATTCATATTGGCTATAGCTGTCATAACAAAATCTTTCAGCTATGTTGCCTGAAATGGACAGAACAGAACAGAGAGAGCAAACAGAACAAAGCAGAGAGCCTGCCAATCAATGGAGGGGAGCAGGTGCAAAGATTTTTTTCAACTTTCGAAAGCAAGTTTTTTTTAGCAGACAGAGCTGTCAGTAAATCTAAATCACAGCACAACACATGACAACAGAGGCTGACAGACTTTTTTTTGCACTTTTAATACATTGAAAATTGGAAAAATACTACAATGTATGACAACAGTTACATAATGCTGGTCAATGTAAGGGTGAACATATCTTTGTACAACACATCCCTATGATGAAACACTGCATCAAAACACATCTATGTCACAATACAGCATTTAATAATGAGATTTAAAGGTGTCAGAACATTTTACACCTACCTTTCAAATATCCCCGACTCCTCAGCAGGCTAATGGTCACAAACTCTCCAAGGAGGTGTGTTTTTTCAGGGCTTACAGGAGCAACACCAAGGCACGAAAATATTGTTCAGCAGGAAATACAGTTTTCCTGTGGTCCTCACAATGAAGAAGTGCATGTGTGTTTTGCACCCAAGGTCTTCCCAACTTGCCAAAAGGCCACATGAAAATTGTGTGAGGCTGTGAAGGCAGTGGAGAATTGTTTTTCCAGCCAAAAAATCCTAAATTCAGCATTTTGAAACCTGACTCGCACCTCCATTCGGAGCTGAAAATCCAGCCCTTAGTTAGTAGCCTCTGTACTCACACCCCTCACCTCGTCCATCATGGTTCATAAGGCAATGCAAACCCAGCCCTGTGTGAAAAGACAAAAATTCTGGTCAAACTCACAGATGGGGCAGGTATGCATTGCGGAAGACACAAAAGTGTGCGTGTCGAGTTTTCCTTAGCCCATACGAAAACCTGGGCCTAAATTCAACATTTCACGACCCGATTCCTACTTCTATTGGGAGGCAAAAGTCCAGCCCTTAGTCTTTGTCTCAGTAACTTCATGTGGTGAAGTATTCCACAGCCCAAGAGCCTTCTGTTCTACAACCTACCTCCTTGCTTCCCCTTGCTACTTCCAGTGAAAGTTCTTGATTTCCTTTCTCTAATTACCCTTTGCCCACCAGTGAAAAAAGAACTTTCACTATTTACCTACAGTAAAGTCCCCAGGTTTCACTCATCCATTTACAGTAGGGTCTTTCTCTCTGTCGCAAAGCCCCCATTCTCCAGTCTCTCCCTTTCTCCCCAATCTCCCTCTCTCCCCAGCCTCCATTCCCCAGCCTTCCTCACTCCCCAGCTCCCATTCCCCAGTCTCCCTCACTCCCCAGCCTTCATTCCCCAGTCTCCCTCACTCCCCAGCCTCCATTCCCCAGCCTCCCTCTCTCCCCAGCTCCCATTCCCCAGTCTCCCTCTCTCCCCAGCCTCCATTTCCCAGCCTCCCTCTCTCCCCAGCTCCCATTCCCCAGTCTCCCTCTCTCCCCAGCTCCCATTCCCCAGTCTCCCTCTCTCCCCAGCCCCCATTCCCCAGTCTCCCTCTCTCCCCCCACCATTCTCCAGTCTCCCTCTCTCCCCAGCCCCCATTCTCCAGTCTCCCTCTCTTCCCCACCAACTCTCAGGTGCCTCCCTCCTCTCCCAGCTGCCCACATGACTTCACAGCCTACCTGTGCCCTTTCCTGACTCCTAGCACCTTCTGGATTGCACAGCAGGTCTCTCCATGGCACTCTATGGCAGTGCCCGAGTGACGTTATGGAGTGCAGGGTGAGGAGTGCTAGAGCCAGTGATTGGAGGCTATGTCCCTATTACCGGAAACTCCAAACATTCACATAGAAATACTCATATACACAGACTTACACACACTCATACACGCTAACACAAACACTCATGCAAACACACATACAAACACACATTCATGCACATGAACACACAACACGAACAGTATAATCACTCACATGGAAAAACACACACGCACCGAGCAGTTGTGAAATAGCGTGAGATAACATTAGGCGAGCATCCCGATATCATTGTGCAATCATGCGACATTTCACTCAGCAGGCTAGCGTGGCTGTCGGAAGCATGCCCACTGACAATTAAGTGGGCAATTAAGCCCAATAACGGTGCAATTAACAGCGATTTTACGTGGCCCGTCCACAATTACGGTTGGCGGATGGGCCATTCTCCCAGGCGGCATTCCCATTTTTGCTCAAACCTCAATCCAGGGCGGGATGAAATCTCTGTGGGGAAACAAAATAAAAAGAGATATCTGGGGAGTGTTTTTTAATGAGGTATGCGTTCAGGTGCTTGATTGTGCTGCATGGGCATGTTTTCAGTACTTTTGTCATTTCCGTTATTTTGTGGATGCCTGCAGCTCCCTGGGGCAGCCGTCTGCCTTCAGGGAGCTCACCAGAAGTGCTTACCCACACCTGCCCTCTTTCCACCCTCACCTGGACAGTGCTGAGCATTTCTCAGTATGCGTTTTACACTGTCTGGCCGTTAATTGACCAGCCAGTGTGAAATCGTGGTTAGGAGCTGTTTGCAGCCCGAGGCCCATTTCCCGTCCGCTTCCAGGCCCACTAATTGCACACGCCCGACGAATGAAAAATTCAGGCCATAGCAACTGGTGGAACTTAAAATCAGTCAATAACAAATCTGGAATTGAAAGCTCGTCTCAGTAATGGTGACCATGAAACAATCATTGATTGTCATAAAACCCATCTGGTTCACTAATGCCCGTTAAGGAAGGAAATCTGACATCCTCACCTGGTCTGGCCTACATGTGGCTCCAGACCCACACAAATGTGGTTGACTCTTAACTACCCTCTGAAAATGGTCTAGTAAGCCACTCAGTTCAAGGGCAATTAAGGATGGGCAATATATGCTGGCATTGCCAGTGACGCCCACATCCACTGAAAGAATAAAAAAAAACACGAACACGCATACACACAAAGGAAAACAGGCACAAAGTCTCTCAAACACACAAATTCTCAAGCGTGTGCGCACACGCACACACACACACACACAAACACACAAATAAAAACACACTCCCAGGCGTTACTAGACAACTTCATATTTTGAAACAAACTATTCAGATTCCATGGTAACCCCACCTGCCAACCAATCGGCACTCTCTTCACATACTCTGTAAATTGTTGTTTTCCCCTTATATTGTTATTCCTGCGAGGTGTCCTGATGAGTGCAAGACAAAAAGCTTTGATATGTCTCTTTGCTTTCAGCAATACTCAAGTTGGGTACTACCAAATGACCATTACTATTCAGAATGTAAAACAGAAAACAGCAGTGAAACAGTTAACCAGGGCATGCACCATATGGCTTGCCACAATGGCAGGAATATAACAATGAATAATACAGAAAGTGTCACACACTTCCAACTGAGAAGTACTCTATAGAGTAGCTTTTAATTATAATTGAACTTGGGAATACATTGCATTTAAATGTGATGTGATAGACCTTCAGTCTGTGTTCTGTAGATTTTATTCAGGTTAAACATAGAGGTGCAGTCAAGCATTAAGTGGATTGTCAGATTATTTACCAAAAAACCCCTCTTAGAATCACCATTTGAAAACCTTCCTAAACGATTGTGATTTAATATTAATATAGATCTGAAATTCCAGATTTGCATTATGGATTAAAGGGCTTTAGTTTTATGACACTGGAACATCTATCAGAAAATAAGCTCCTTCTGTTTCAACTTTCCATTAGAGCCCAAGCTGAATTGGTAGGGTTGGAATTATGGAGAAAATTCCCTGAATTTAACCTCCCAACCACAACAGCTTGCATTTATGTAGTACCTTAAGTGAAACATTGCAGGGAGGAAATGATGCTTGCGGAGAGGTTAGGTTGTGGAGTGAAGGCTGCATTGCTGGTTCTCATCCAGGGGCATAGGCTCAGCGCACTTACTCAGGTACTTTTCATGTTTTGTGGTGAATTTGAAAGCCTGCTCTCTGCAAATCAATGATTGAATTTTGAATCCCTTTATCATTTTAAACACCTCAATGAGATCACCTCTCAACCTTCGAAACTCAAGGTAATATAAGACAAATATATGCAACCTGGCCTCAGAAATTAACTGTTTAACCCTCCAAGACCAATATATCATCCTTTGTACGCAAAAACAAATGCGCTTCTCGAGATAAAGTGTGAGCAAGAAGCTGCATAAATTGAAGAATAGCTTCCTGCCCTTTGTATTCCAACCACCTTCAGGCAAAAGCTAAAACTCCATTAGTCCTTTTGCTTACTTTTTGTACCTGTGCACCAGCTTTTAGTGTTTTATGGACAAGGACATCCAAATACCTTACACAGTCCCAGCTCTCTTGCCATTAAGAAAATATTCCGATTTTTTCTTTCTTGGAACCAAAATAGATGGCCTTACAGTTCACTATATTGAACCCCATCTGCCACAGTTTTGTCCATTCACTTAGTCTGTCCATGTCCCTTTTTTAACTACCTGCTACCACCTACACCATTTACTTTGGCTGCTAACTTGCTGTTAACTGCAAACATTCAAGTAACTGATAAATATGTTGAAAAGCTGAACAGGTCCCTGGGGAACACTTCTTGTCACATCCCACCAATCCCCCCTCTCTATCTTCTATCCCCCAACCAATTACCAATTCGTGTCCCAATTATATGAGCTTTCATTTTTGCTAAAGGACCTTCTGAAGTTCATGCAGATAATTTCCATAGAACACTCTCCCAATTGGCATGCTAGTGACCCCCTCAAAATATTCAGTCAGATCAATTAGACATAACCTACTCATCCTCAGGCCTTCAGATTGCTAATCCTAGTTGCTAACTACTGCGCTATTTTACCATTTCTTCACGCATCCATGCTGACTTATTTTGATCAGCTCACACTTGTCCAAGCATTCCTTCACTCTGCGTCCATGATGATTGACTACAGTAGCTTCTCCACAACTGATATCAGCTCTGTTGTTTCCTTGTTTTTCTCTCTCTCCTTTCTTAAATAATGGAGTGACATTATCCAATCCAAAAGCACAGTTCCCAAGACCAGAGACCTTTGGAAAATTGTAACTAACCAATCAGAAATTTTCCCATTTGCTTCTTTTAACACCTAAGGGTGGAAGCCATCACACCCTAGAGACTTTCCCACTTTAGGTCCTGTTATTTTCTCCATTAACTTGGAAACAAATTATATTAAATACAATGAACTCTCTCCCTTGACTGATTTCTAACTTGTAGCTGCACTGCTGGTATTTTGTCCTTTTGCTCCACTGTGGCAATGGGTACAACAGAAGGATAACTTCTGCTGGAAGCAGCAGTGAGAATTCCAAAGCAAATGCTGTGACACTGATTTTTCTGGGGCCATAGGAGCAGGAATGGTTTTCCGGGGCCCACAGAAATCATCCTACTCCCTGTATATTACTCAGGATTGCAGCCTTCTTTCCTCCTTTCCTTGCTCTCTGTTCAGCTCTGGGAGGGAGCGACTGGATTTCCTGCCCCTCCCCACTTGGCGAGTTGTCTGTCATTGAGTGTGGGCAGGATGCTGATCAAATTAAAACAAAGCTCAGCCACAAATGTGGTATGGGCTTCTTGCCGGCACTTGATTAGCACTATATGTGAAAATTGCCCCTAGTGCCGCCTCAAGTGGTGTATCTGGAAATCGGATCTGAGCAGATAATGGAGGCACAATTCTGTCAGTCCTTATCAGAGAATATTGAAGATTTGCTTACTGCCCATAAAATCCCATTTTAACACTTGAAAAGAGATAATTCAGTTAGTGAGTATCACAGTTTTCAGACTACAAGGTTCAAAACTGGCACTGAAGCCCTGTCTGCCTCCTGCATAAAAGATCCTGTGGCACTAACTCAAAGAAGTGCAGGGGAGTTATCCCCAGTGTCCTGGCCAATATTTATCCCTCAATCAACATCACACAGAACAGATGATGTGCTCATTATCACATTGCTGTTTGTAGGAGCACACTGCATTCCCTATATTACAACAGCGATGACATGTCAGAAAAGTACTTAATTGGTTGTAAAATGCTGAGACATCTGGTGGATGTGGGAAGTGTTATATATATTCAAGTCTTTCTTTCTCTTCATTGAATAGAAAAACAGCCTTGATGGCATGAATGGCCTCTTCCTGTTCCTATCTTGGCTCCAATCCTCTGCTCCTGGGCAAGAGGATGAAATTTCCTCTTTTACTTCCAGACAATAGATCCTGGCTGGCAGTGGGTGAGCATCTGGGCAATGACCTGATCCACTTAGATCAGGCAGGATCAGATTGGTTGGACTCTGACTGGTGTCTAGGTGCAGGGCCTAGAGGAAAATGAACCTTGCCATTCCTGATTGTATTGGTGTAAGTGTTGCCAATAAATGGTTATTTGAACGGTGTACATATCATTCAGGGAAGATGAAGTTTAACACACATCCTCATGCTCAATGGTTCATGTGATTGTTCTTTCTTCCCACAGGAGGCCTTGATAATGGCCAGTATGGACCATCCACATCTGGTCCGCCTTTTGGGTGTTTGTCTCAGTCCCACGATCCAGTTGGTCACTCAGCTGATGCCCCATGGCTGCCTGCTGGACTATGTCCGTGAACACAAGGATAACATTGGCTCCCAGCTGCTTCTGAACTGGTGTGTCCAGATTGCAAAGGTAAGAGATTCCCTCCCAGAATGATTCAGATAGAGGCATTGTAGAGGGAGGAGAATTGCACTATGACCTGTGTATTTTTCCTACAATCAACTTTACTTCAAACAATGCCTGAACACGGGGCAAATGTGGAACACATTTGGAATAAGGAATTAGGAATAAGGAATCAGTTTTAATTATGTTTATTGTATTTCACAACGTACCCGTTGTTATGTTGCAAACTTTGAGGCTCATCCAATCCTGCGATATTCAATTTTAGAGACAAGCAAACCAAGGGAATTAACCCACCAGCTAATGTATGGAAGGAGCAAGAAATATTGTATGCAATATCCCAAAACTTTACACCACATAGCAAAACATTGTGAGTAATGAGATGTTTGACAGAGGAATAGGATACGGGTATGTTATACATCATCTGATAGAGGGGTAAGATGTGCGTCTGTTATACACTGCCTGATACATGGGCAAGATGTTGGTTTGTTATGCACTGTCTGATAAAGGGACAAGGTATGTGTACATTATACATTGGGTATGTTATCCACTGCCTGATAGAAAGACAGGATGTGGGTTTATTATACACTGTCTGATAGAGGGGTAGGATGTGGGTCCGTTATATACTGCCTGATACATGGGCAGGATGTGGGTATATCATACACTGTCTGATAGAGGGATGGGTGCACATTATACATTGTCTTTAGCAGGATGTGATGTGGGTATGTTGTGCACTGTCTCATAGTGGGACAGGTTGACGATTTCTTCCACTGTTATGTACACTAAGCTCCTGATCACTGCCAGGGTCATTGGAGAAACTGCAGAAACAAATATTAACTAAAAAGAAGAGGAAGGAGTATATGGCACGTGAGACCTTGCTGATTATTTTCATGGACCTGATGGTGCAGGGGACAGACTTCGGCCGGGATTTTCCAGCCCCATTGTGGCGGGACCCACTGCAAAAGATTCGGCAGCCCAGCCAAATGTCCATTGAGTGACGGCGGGACCAGACGATCCTGGCGGCGGGCGGGCTGGAAAATCCCACCCTTAGAGTGGAGAAAGTGGTCATAAAGAATGAGAAGAGAGTACGGTTTTAGGACAGTTGAGACCAGAGAACAGCGTTGAAAAGCGGTAAAGGGAGAATAAAATTGAGAGCTAGTGTACAGAACATGGACAGTACAGGTTTCTGCACTGAAATAAAAGCAAAAATTAGGTACTGAAGTTCTTGAGTGGGGCATGCAGCCATGACATTCTTGCACAGGGACAAGTTAGCATTGGACCAAACCTGATGCTAGCAAAAGGAACAATTAGTAAAAGTGAAAACAGAGTAAGAACAGGGAACAGAGATATTCAAGAGTTTGTGCAAGGTACGGAGATAGTAAAGAGTTAGTGCAGGGAGTAGAGATATTTAAGAGTTAATAAAAGGAACTGAGATATTAATGAGAGCAGGGAACGGAGATATTAAAGATTTAGTGCTGGGAACAGAGATATTAAAGAGTTGGAGCGGGAAACAGATATTCAAGAGTTAGTGGACGAACAGACATGTTCACAAGTTAGAGCAGGGAACAGAGATATTAAAGAGTTTGTGCGGGGACAGAGATATTAAAGAGTTTGAGCAGGGAACGGGGACATTAAAGAGTTAGAGCAGGGGACAGAGATATTAAAGAGTTAGAGCAGGGAACAGGGACATTAAAGAGTTGCAGCAGGGGACAGAGATATTAAAGAGTTACAGCAGGGAACAGGGATATTAAAGAGTGAGAACAGTGGAGAGAGATATTAAAGAGTTACAGCAGGGACCTGGCATATTAAAGAGTTAGAGCAGGGAACAGAGATATTAAAGAGTTAGAGCAGCAAACTGAGATATTAAAGAGTTAGAGCAGGGGACAGAGATATTAGAGAGTTACAGCAGGAAACAAGGACATTAAAGAGTTAAAGCAGGGAAAAGTCATATTAAAGAGTTACCACAGGGAACAGGGACATTAAAGAGTTAGAGCAAGGAACAGAGATATTAAAGAGTTAGATCAGGGAACACAGACATTAAAGAATTACAGCAGGGAACAGAGATATTAAAGAGTTACAGCAGGGAACAGAGATATTAAAGAGTTAGAGCAGGGGACAGAGACATTGATGAGTTAGAGCAGGGAACAGAGACATTAAAGAGTTAGAGAAGGGAACAGGGATATTAAAGAGCTAGAGCAGGAAACAGATATTAAAGAGTTTGTGCGGGGACAGAGATATTAAAGAGTTAGAGCAAGAAACTGAGACATAAATATGTTAGTGCGGGGAACAGAGATATTAAAGAGTTTGTGCGGGGACAGAGATATTAAATACCTATTGCGGGGATCAGTGATATTAAAAAGCTTGTGTGCAGAACAGATATTAAAGAGTTAGTGTGGGGAACAAAGATATTAATGATTTAGTGCGGGTTACAGAGTTATTAAAGAGTTAGAGCAGGGAACAGGGACATTAAACAGTTAGAGCAGAGAACAGGGGCATTAAAGAGTTAGAGCAGGGAAAAGGGACATTAAAGAGTTAGAGCAGGGGACAGAGATATTAGAGAGTTAGAGCAGGGAACAGGGACATTAAAGAGTTATATCAGGGAACAGAGATATTAAGGAGTTAGAGCAAGGAACAGAGATATTAAAGAGTTACAGCAGGGAACAGAGATATTAAAGAGTTAGAGCAGGGAACAGAGTTATTAAAGATTTACAGCAGGGCTCAGGGGTATTACATATTTAGAGCAGGGAACCGAGATATTGAAGAGTTAGAGCAGGGGACAGAGGTATTAAAGAGTTAGAGCAGGAAACAGAGATATTAAATAGTTTGTGCGGGGACAGAGATATTAAAGAGTTAGAGCAGGAAACTGAGACATAAAAATGTTAGTGCGGGGAAAAGAGATATTAAAGAGTTAGTGTGGGGAACTGGGTTATTCTAAACTTTGTGCGCGGAACAGAGATATTAAAGAGTTAGAGCAGGTAACAAGGACATTAAACAGTAAGAGCAGAGAACAGGGACATTAAAGAGTTAGAGCAGGGAAAAGGGACATTAAAGAGTTACAGCAGGGAACAGGGGTATTATAGAGTTAGAGCAGGGAACAGAGATATTAAAGAGTTAGAGCAGGGAACAGGGATATTAAAGAGTTACAGCAGCAAACAGAGATATTAAAGAGTTAGAGCAGGGAGCAAGGACATTAAAGAGTTAGAGCAGAGAACAGGGATATTAAAGGGTTAGAGCAGGGAACAGATATATTAAAGAGTTAGAGCAGAGAACAGGGATATTAAAGGGTTAGAGCAGGGAACTGAGATATTAAAGAGTCAGAGCAGGGGACAGAGATATTGAAGAGTTACAGTAAGGAGTAAGGACATTAAAGAGTTAAAGCTGTGAACAGAGATATTAAAGAGTTACAGCAGGGAACAGAGACATTGAAGAGTTAGAGCAGAGAACAGAGACATTAAAGAGTTAGAGCAGAGAACAGGGATATTAAAGAGTTAGAGCAGGGGACAGAGATTTTAAAGAGTGAGAGCAGCAAACAAACACAAAAATGTTAGTGCAGGTAACAGGGATATTAAAGAGTTAGAGCATGGGACAGAGATTTTAAAGAGTGAGAGCAGGAAACAAACATAAAAATGTTAGTGCAGGTAACAGGGATAATAAAGTGATTGTGCGGGGACCGAGATATTAAAGAGTTAGAGCAGGCAACTGAGACATGAAAATGTTAGTGCGGGGAACAGAGTTATTATATACTTTGTGTGCGGAACAGATATATTAAAAAGTTAGTGCAGCTAACAGAGATATTAATGAGCTAGTGTGGGGAACAGAGATGTTAAAGCGTTAGATCAGGGAACAGATATTAAAGACTTTGTGCGGGGACAGAAATATTAAATACCTATTTCGGGGATCAGTGATATTAAAAAGCTTGTGTGGAGAACAGATATTAAAGAGTTAGTGCGGGGAACAAAGATATTAAAGATTTAGTGCGGGTAACAGAGTTATTAAAGAGTTAGAGCAGAGAACAGGGACATTAAAGAGTTAGAGCAGGGAAAAGGGGCATTAAAGAGTTACAGCAGGGAACAGAGATATTAAAGAGTTTCAGCAGGGAACAGGGATATTAAAGAGTTAGAGCAAGGGACAGAGATATTAGAGAGTTAGAGCAGGGAACAGGGCCATTAAAGAGTCATAGCAGGGAACAGGGACATTAAAGAGTTAGAGCAGGGAACAGTGATATTAAAGAGTTAGAGCAGGGGACAGGGATATTAAAGAGTTAGAGCATGGAACAGGGACATTAAAGCGTTAGAGCAGGCAACTGAGACATAAAAATGTTAGTGCGAGGAACAGAGTTATTATATACTTTGTGCGCGGAACAGATATATTAAAGAGTTAGAGCAGGTAACAAGGACATTAAACAGTTAGAGCAGAGAACAGGGACATTAAAGAGTTACAGCAGTGAACGGAGATATTAAAGAGTTAGAGCAGGGAACAGAGATGTTAAAGAGTTAGAGCAGGGGACAGAGATGTTAAAGAGTTAGAGCAGGGAACAGGGGTATTAAAGAGTTAGAGCAGGGAACAGTGATATTAAAGAGTTATAGCAGGGAACCGGGACATTAAAGAGTTACAGCAGGGGACAGGGATATTAAAGAGTTAGAGCAGGGTACAGCGATATTAAAGATTTACAGCAGGGCACAGGGATATTAGAGATTTAGAGCAGGGAACCGAGATATTAAAGAGTTAGAGCAGGGGACAGAGATATTAAAGAATTAGAGAAGGAAACAGAGATATTAAAGAGTTAGTGCGGGGAACTGGGTTATTATATACTTTGTGCGCGGAACACAGATATTAAAGAGCTAGAGCAGGGAACAGAGATATTAAAGAGTTAGAGCAGGGGACAGGGACATTGATGAGTTCCAGCAGGGAACAGAGATATTAAAGAGTTAGAGCAGGGGACAGGGACATTGATGAGTTCCAGCAGGGAACAGGGACATTAAAGAGTTAGAGCAGGGGACAGAGACATTGATGAGTTAGAGCAGAGAACAGAGACATTAAAGAGTTAGAACAGGGAACAGAGATATTAATGAGTTAGAGCAGGGAACAGAGATATTGAAGAATTACATCAGGGAACAGGGACATTGAAGAATTAGAACAGGGGACAGAGATATTAAAGAGTTAGAGCAGGGGACAGAGATATTAAAGAGTTAGAGCATGGAACAGGGACATTAAAGCATTAGAGCTGGGAACAGAGACATTAAAGAGTTACAGCAGGGAACAGGGATATTAAAGAGTTAGAGCAGGGTACAGAGATTTTAAATAGTTAGATCAGGAAACTGAGACATAAAAATGTTAGTGCGGGGAACACAGCCAATAAAGAGTTAGAGCAGGGAACAAGGATATTAAAGAGTTTGAGCAAGGGACAGCAATATTAAAGATTTACAGCAGGGCACAGGGACATTAGAGATTTAGAGCAGAGAACCAAGATATTAAAGAATTAGAGCAGGAAACAGAGATGTTAAAGAGTTAGTGCGGGGAACTGGGTTATCATATACTTTGTGCGCGGACCAGAGATATTAAAGAGTTAGAGCAGGGAACAGGGACATTAAAGAGTTAGAGCAGGGAACAGGGATATTACAGAGTTTGTACGGGGACAGAGATATTAAAGAGTTAGAGCAGGCAACTGAGACATAAAAATGTTAGTGCGGGGAACAGAGATATTAAAGAGTTAGTGCGGGGAACAGAGTTATTATATACTTTGTGCGCGGAACAGAGATATTAAAGAGTTGGAGCAGGCAACAAGGATATTAAACAGTTAGAGCAGAGAACAGGGACATTAAACAGTTAGAGCAGGGAACAGAGATATTAAAGAGTATGCGCAGGGAACAGGGATATTAAAGAGTTAGAGCAGGGAACAGTGTTATTAAAGATTTAAAGCAGGTAACAGAGATATTAAAGAGTTAGAGCTGGGAACAGAGATATTAAAGAGTATGCGCAGGGAACAGGGATATTAAAGAGTTAGAGCAGGGAACAGTGTTATTAAAGATTTAAAGCAGGTAACAGAGATATTAAAGAGTTAGAGCTGGGAACAGAGATATTAAAGAGTTAGAGCTGGGGACAGAGACATTGAAGAGTTAGAGCAGAGAACAGAGACATTAAAGAGTTGGAGCAAGGAACAGAGATATTAAAGAGTTAGATCAGGAAACTGAGACATAAAAATGTTAGTGCGGGGAAAAGAGATATTAAAGACTTAGTGCGGGGAACAGAGTTATTATATACTTTGTGCGCGGAACAGAGCTATTAAAGAGTTAGAGCAGGGAACAGAGATATTAAAAAGTTAGCGCAGGTAACAGAGATATTAATGAGTTAGTGTGGGGAACAGATATTAAAGCGTTAGATTAGGAAACAGAGATATTAAAGAGTTTGTGTGGGAACAGAGATATTAAATACTTATTGCGGGGAACAGTGATATTAAAAAGCTTGTGTGGAGAACAGATATTAAAGAGTTAGAGCAGGGGACAGAGACATTGACGAGTGAGAGCAGGGAACAGAGACATTAAATAGTTAGAGCAGGGAACAGGGAAATTAAAGAGTTAGAGCAGGAAACTGCGACATAAAAATGTTAGTGCGGGGAACAGAGATATTAAAGAGTTAGTGCAGGGAACAGAGTTATTATATACTTTGTGCGCGGAACAGAGATATTAGAGAGTTAGAGCAGGGAACAGGGATATTAAAGAGTTGGAGCAGGGAACAAAGATATTAAAGATTTACAGCAGGGAACAGGGATATTAGAGAGTTGGAGCAGGGAACCGAGATATTAAAGAGTTAGAGCAGGAAAGAGGGATATTGAAGAGTTACATCAGGGAACACGGACATTAAAGAGTTAGAGCAGGGAACAGAAATATTAAAGGGTTAGAGCAGGGAACAGGGATATTAAAGAGTTAGTTCGGGGAACAGAGTTATTATATACTTTGTGTGCGGAACAGAGATGTTAAAGAGGTAAAGCAGAGAACAGGGACATTAAACAGTTAGGGCAGAGAACAGTGACATTACAGAGTTAGAGCAGGGAAAATCGACATTAAAGAGTTACAGCAGGAAACAGGGATATTAAAGAGTTAGAACAGGGAACAGAGATATTAAAGAGTTACAGCAGGGGAACAGAGACATTAAAGAGTTAGAGCAGGGGACAGAGATATTAAAGAGTTAGAGCATGGAACAGGGACAATAAAGAGTTAGATCTGGGAACAGAGATATTAAAGAGTTACAGCAGGGGAACAGAGATATTAAAGAGTTAGAGCAGGGGACAGAGACATTGAAGAGTTAGAGCAGGGAACAGGGATATTAAAGAGTTAGAGCAGGAAACAGAGACATAAAAATGTTAGTGCGGGGAAAAGAGATATTAAAGACTTATTGCGGGGAACAGAGTTATTATATACTTTGTGCGCAGAACAGAGATATTAAAGAGTTAGAGCAGGGAACAGAGATATTAAAAAGTCAGCGCAGGTAACAGAGATATTAATGAGTTAGCGTGGGGAACAGAGATATTAAAGCGTTAGATCAGGAAACAGATATTAAAGAGTTTGTGCGGGGACAGAGATATTAAATACCTATTGCGGGGACAGAGATATTAAATACCTATTGCAGGGAACCGTGATATTAAAAAGCTTGTGTGGAGAACAGATATTAATGAGTTAGTGCGGCGAACAGAGATATTAAAGAGTTAGTGCGGGGAACAGAGTTATATACTTTGTGCGCGGAACAGAGATATTAAAGAGTTACAGCATGGAACAGATATTAAATAATTAGAGCAGGGGACAGAGACATTGAAGTGTTAGAGCAGGGAACAGAGATATTAAAGAGTTAAAGCAGGGGACAGAGATTTTAAAGAGTTAGAGCAAGAAACTGCGACATAAAATTGTTAGTGCGGGGAACAGAGATATTAAAGAGTTAGTGCGGAGAACAGAGATATTATATACTTTATGCGTGAAACAGATATTAAAGAATTAGCGCAGGTAACAGAAATATTAAAAAGTTTGTGTGGGGACAGAGATATTAGAGCGTTAGATCAGGGAGCAGAGATATTAAAGAGTTTGTGCGGGGACAGAGATATTAAATACCTCTTGCAGGGAACAGTGATATTAAAAAGCTTGTGTGGAGAACAGATATTAAAGAGTTAGTGTGGGGAACAGAGATATTAAAGAGTTAGTGCGGGGAACAGAGTTATTATATACTTTGTGCGCGGAACAGAGATATTAGAGAGTTAGAGCAGGGAATAGAGACATTAAACAGTTAGAGCAGAGAACAGGGACATTAAAGAGTTAGAGCAGGGAACAGGGATATTGAAGAGTTACAACAGGGAACACGGACTTTAAAGAATTACAGCAGGGCACAGAGATATTAAAGAGTTACATCAGGGAACAGGGACATTAAGGAGTTAGAGCAGGGAACAGGGATATTAAAGACTTGGAGCAGGGAACAGAGATATTAAAGATTTACAGCAGGGAACAGGGATATTAGAGAGTTAGAGCAGGGAACACGGACATTAAAGAGTTAGAGCAGGGAAGAGAGATATTAAAGAGTTAGTGCGGGGAACAGAGTTATTATATACATTGTGCGCGGAACAGAGATGTTAAAGTGGTAGAGCAGGGAACAGGGACATTAAACAGTTAAAGCAGAGAACAGGGACATTACAGAGTTAGAGCAGGGAAAAGCGACATTAAAGAGTTACAGCAGGAAACAGGGATATTAAAGAGTTAGAACAGGGAACAGAGATATTGAAGAATTACAGCAGGGAACAGGGACATTAAAGAGTTAGAGCAGGGAACAGAGATATTAAAGAGTTAGAGCAGGGAATAGAGATATTAAAGAGTTAGAGCAGGAAACAGATATTAAAGAGTTAGAGCAGGGAACAGGGACATTAAAGAGTAAGAGCACGGAATAGAGATATTAAACAGTTACAGTAGGGAACAGAGATATTAAATAATTAGAGCAGGGGACAGAGACATTGAAGTGTTAGAGCAGGGAACAGAGATATTAAATAGTTAGAGCAGGGAACAGGGACATTACAGAGTTAGAGCAGGGAACCGGACATTAAAGAGTTACAGCAGGAAACAGGGATATTAAAGAGTAAGAGCAGGGAATAGAGATATTAAACAGTTACAGTAGGGAACAGAGATATTAAATAATTAGAGCAGGGGACAGAGACATTGAAGTGTTAGAGCAGGGAACAGAGACATTAAATAGTTAGAGCAGGGAACAGGGATATTAATGAGTTAGAGCAGGGGACAGAGATTTTAAAGAGTTAGAGCAGGAAACCGACATAAAAATGTTAGTGCGGGGAACAGAGATATTATATACTTTGTGCGCGAAACAGATATTAAAGAGTTAGTGCAGGTAACAGAAATATTAAAAAGTTTGTGTGGGGACAGAGATATTAGAGCGTTAGATCAGGGAGCAGAGGTATTAAAGAGTTTGTGCGGGGACAGAGAAATTAACTACCTCTTGCGGGGAATAGTGATATTAAAAAGCTTGTGTGGAGAACAGATATTAAAGAGTTAGTGTGGGGAACAGAGATATTAAAGAGTCAGTGTGGGGAACAGAGTTATTATATACTTTGTATGCGGAACAGAGATATTAGAGAGTTAGAGCAGGTAATAGGGACATTAAACAGTTAGAGCAGAGAACAGGGATATTGAAGAGTTACAACAGGGAACACGAACTTTAAAGAATTACATCAGGGAACAGAGATATTAAAGAATTACATCAGGGAACAGGGACATTAAAGAGTTGGAGCAGGGAACAGAGATATTAAAGATTTACAGCTGGGAACAGAGGTATTAAATAATTAGAGCAGGGGACAGAGACATTAAGGAGTTAGTGCAGGGTACTGAGATATTAAAGAGTTAGTGCAGGGTACTGAGATATTAAAGAGTTAGTGCAGGGTACTGAGATATTTAAGAGTTAGAGCAGGGAACAGAGATATGCAAGATTTCATGCATGTAACAGCAATATTAGAGAATGCAGGCAATTGAGATATTAAAGAGTTAATAAAAGGAACAGAGATATTCAATAATTAGTCTGGAGATTCGAGATATTAAAGAGCTCACGTGGAGAACAGAGATATTACAGAGTTAGAGCAGGGAACAGAGATATTAACGAATTTGTGTGGGGAACAGATATTAAAGAGTTAATAAAGGGAACTGAGATATTAAAGAGTTAATGCGGAGAACAGAGCTATTAACAAGTTAGAGCAGGGAACAGAGATATTAAAGAGTTTGTGTGGGGAACAGAAATATTAAAGAGTTATTAAAGGGAACTGAGATTTTAAAGAGTTAGTGCGGGGAACAGAGCTATTAACAAGTTAGAGCAGGGAGCAGAGATATTCAAGAGCAAGTGAGGGGAACGGAGATATTAAAGAGTTCATGTGGAGAACAGAGATATTAAATAGTTAGTGTGGAGAACAGAGATATTAAAGAGTTAGTGTATGGAAGAAAGATATTAAAGAGTTAGAGCAGGGAGCTTTTTTAAATTTAATCACAGGATGTGGGTTTCTCTGGCTGGGCCAACATTTTTTGCCCATCCCTAGTTGCCCTTGAGAAGGTGGTGGTGAGCTGCCTTCTTGAACCGCTGCAGTCCATGTGATGTTGGCACACCCACAGTGCTGTTAGGAAGGCAATTACAGGATTTTGACCCAGCGACAGTGAAGGAACCGGGATATATTTCCAAGTCAGGATCGCGAGTGACTTCGAGGGAAACCTCCAGGTGGTGGTGTTCCTATGTGTCTGCTGCCCTTGTCCTTCTAGGTGGTAGTGGTCATGGGTTTGGAAGATGCTGTCTAAGGAGCCTTGATGAATTCCTGCAGTGCATCTTGTAGATGGTACACACTGCTGCTACTGTGCATCGGTGGTAGAGGGAGTGAATGTTTGTGGGTCTGGTGCAAATGAAGTGGGCTGCTTTGTCCTGGACGGTGTCAAGCTTCTTGAGTGTTATTGGAGCTGCACTCATCCAGGCAAGTGGAGAGTATTCCATCACACTCCTGACTTGTGCCTTATAGATGGTGGACAGGCTTTAGAGAGTCGTGAGGGGAGTTACTTGTTGCAGGATTCCTAGCCTTTGACCTGCTCTTGTAGCCACAGTATTTATATGGCTAGTCCAGATCAGTTTCTGGTGAATGGTAACCCCCAGACTGTTGATAGTCGGAGATTCAGTGATGGCAATGCCATTGAATGTCAAGGGGCGATGCTTAGATTCTCTCTCTTGTTGGAGATGGTCATTGCCTGGCACTTGTGTGGCGTGAATGTTACTTGCCACTTGTCAGCCCAAGCCTGGATATTGCCCAGATCTTGCTGCATTTCGACATGGACTGCTTCAGTATCTGAGGAGTCGTGAATGGTGTTGAACATTGTGCAATCATCAGTGACCATCCCCACTTCTGACCTTATGATGGAAGGAGGATCATTGATGAAGCAGCTGAAGATGGTTGAGCCAATGACACTACCCTGAGGAACATAGTAACTAGGAGCAGGAGTAGGCCATTCGGCCCTTCGAGTTGAATGATCAGCCATTCATTATGATCATGGCTGATCATCCAACTCAATAGCCTGCTCCTGCTTTCTCCCCATATCCTTTGATCCCTTTCACCCCAAGAGCTATATCTAACTCCTTCTTGAAAATATACAATGTTTTGGTCTCAACTACTTTCTGTGGTAGCAAATTCCACAGGCTCACCACACTCTGGGTGACGAAATTTTTACTCATCTCAGTCCTAAATGGTCTACCCCATATCCTTACACTGTGACCCCTGGTTCTGGACTCCCCCACCATCGGGAACATCCTTCCTGCATCTACCCTGTCTAGTCCTGTTAGAATTTTATACTTTTCTATGAGATCCCCCCTCATTCTTCTGAACTCCAGCGAATATAATCCTAACCGACTCAATCTCTCCTCATATGTCAGTCCCGCCATCCCAGGAATCAGTCGGGTAAACCTTCGCTGCACTCCCTCTATAGCAAGTGCATCCTTCCTCAGATAAGGAGACCAAAACTGCACACAATATTCCAAGTATGGTCTCACCAAGGCCCTGCATAATTGCAGCAAGACATCCCTGCTCCTGTACTTGAATCCTCTGGCTATGAAGGCCAACAACATACCATTTGCCTTCTTTACCACTTGCTGCACCTGCATGCAGGACTCCTGCAGTGATATCCTGGAGCTGAGATGACTGACCTCCAACAACCACAACCATCTTCCTTTGTGCTAGGTATGACTCCAACCAGTGGAGAGTTTTCCCCCTGATTCCCATCGACTCAAGTTTTGCTAGGGCTCCTTGATGCCACGCTTGGTCAAATGCGGCCTTGATGTCAAGGGCAGTCAATCTCACCTCAGCTCGGGAGTTCAGCTCTTTTGTCCATGTTTGAACCAAGGCTATAATGAGGTCGGGAGCTGAGTGGCCCTGGCAGAACCCAAATTGAGTGTCAGTCAGCAGGTTATTGCTAAGCGAGTGCCGCTTGATATTCAAGAGTTAGAGCAGGAACAGAGATATTAAAGAGTTAAAGTGCGCAACAGAGATATTGAAGAGTTAGTGTAGGGAACTGAGATATTAAATAGTTAGCACGGGAGCAGAGATATTAAAGAGTTAGTGTAGGGAACTGAGATATTGAAGAGTTAGTGCGCAACAGAGATATTAAAGAGTTAAGGCGGAATTTTTCAGTTGGTGTGTAGGGGCGGGCCCGCCGATACGTAAAATGATGTGCGATGACATCGGGCGTGCGTCCTGACATCATCGCGCAATTCCGCGATATTTCGTTCGGCGGGTGCGCGCTGGAGTCGGCTGCACGTCCACCAATATGTAAAAAGGCCTATTAAGGCCATTAAGAAATTAATTGAAACACTTGTTAATGCTGCCCGTCCATATTCAATAGATAAAATTTTTCTCATAAATATAAAAACATGTCCCATCTCATGTGAGGCAGTCACATGAGGGGACAAGTTTAAATAAATTAATAAATGTTTTATTCAATAATGTGAAAGAGCGCTGGGCCCGACTCTCCCTCCTCCCCCCCTGCCCGCACAGGTAGCGCTGAGCACTACTGGCTGCGTATTCTGCTGGGTGGGCCTTATTTGGCCCGCTTGCATAAAATGGCGGCGCGGAGCCGATCGTGGGCGGCGATCAGCTTGCGACCGCCCCCACCTGCTCCCGCTGAGCCCGCCCGCCATATGAAAAATTCTGCCCTTAGTGCGGGGAACAGCGATATTAAAAAGTTAGTGTGGGAACAGAGATATTAAAGAGTTAGTGCAGGGAACAGGGATATTAAATGGTTAGTACACAGAGCGCAGATATTAAATAGTTCGTGTGGGGAACAGAGATATTAAAGAGTTAGTGCAGGAATGGAGATATTGAGTATTGAGTGCAGGGAAGCGCGATATTAAAGAGTTAGTGCGGGGAACACAGATATTAAATAGTTAGTGTGGGGAACAGAGATATTAAAGTGTTAGTGCCGGAATGGAGATATTGAGTATTGAGTGCAGAGAAGAGAGATACCAAACAGTACATGGACCGCAGATAATCTAGAATTAATAGAGTACAGAGATACTGAATAGTGAGTGCAGGAAACGGATATTAAAGCAGTAGCACTGGGAAACAAGATATTAAAAATCTAGAACAAGGAACAGTGATAATCAGGATTTTGCACAGGGTACAGAGATATTAAATATTGAGTGCAGGGAGCTGAGCTATTAAAGATTTATTGAGGGAAACAGATATTCAAGAGTTGGTATGGAGAACGGAAATACTGAAGAGTTATTGCAGGAAAGAGAGATATTAAAGAGCTAGTGCTGGCTACAGAGATGTTCAAGAGTTATTACTGGGAACAGAAATATTACATCATTAGTTCAGGGAATGATAATATTGAAGATTTAGTACGGGTACTGAGATATTAAAGTTGGTGCAGGGAATGAAATATCGAAGTTAGTGCATGGAACAGAGGTATTAAAGAGTTAGTACGGTAAGGGGAATGGTAATTTTCATAACTTAGTAAAGGGATGCGAGACATTAAAGACTTTGAACTGGGAGCAGAAATATTCAAGAGTAGAATACAGAGCAAAAATATTGAAGTGTTAGTGCAGGGAGCACAGATAATGATGAGGTAGTACAGGAACAAAATGATTGAATAGTGTGTGCAGGGCACAGTAGAACAGGGAAATTATAATATTGAGGAAGTTGTACAGGAATGACGATATGACAGTGTTAGTGTAGGATCAGTTATTAAAAAGTCAATAAAGGGAATGGAGATATTAAGAGGCTCATGCAGGGAAAGCCTATACTAATGGGTTAGTGCAAAAATGGAGATATTAAAAATTTTGAACAGTGAACAGTGCAATTCAAGAACTAGTATATGGAGCTGAAACATTAAAATGCTAGTGCAGAGTGATGTGAAAGAGTTTGTACAGGAAATAGCAAAATTAATGTTGGTACAGGAATGGAGATATTCTGTATTGTGTGCAGAGAATGAAGAAACTAAAGAGTACAGGGAACGTAGATATTAAGGACATAGTGCAGGAATGGAGATATTGAACATTGAGTGCAGGAACAGAGTTATGGGCCAGGATTTTATGGCCCTGCCGCAGCATGTCTCCCCCTAGTGGATGCAGCGAGCCATTTAAATGGCCATTCAGTTCGGTGGCTCTGTAATATCCTGTCAGGCGGGAGGGCCCGTAAAAACCTGACCATGAAGTATTATGTCAGAGAACAGAGATATTAATCATTTGAAACTTGGAACAGAGATAGTTCAGAGTTAGTACAGGCCAGAGATGTACTAAGTTAGTGCAGCTGTACTGCACTAAGTTGTACTGTTAGTGCAGGGAACCAAGATATTAAAGAGTTAGTAGAGAGTGCAGAGACATTCAAGAGGCAGCACAGGAAACAGTTAAATTAAAGACTTAGAACAGGGAATAGAGATATTGAATAGTGAGCGCCTGGAGCGCTGATATTAAACTTTGGTGCATGGAACAGAGATATTAAAGAGTTAGAGCAGGGAACAGAGACAAAAAAAATCAGCACAGAGAACGTAGATAGTCGGGGGTTCATCCAGGAAACAGAGATATTGAAACGTGAATGCAGGCATCAGAGCTATTATAAAGGGTTAGGTCAGAGAACAGAGTATTAAAGGGTTGTGTCAGGTAACAGAGATATGGACAAACTTCAGGGGATTAAAGAATTAATATTGGGGACTTAGAACTAGGAAAGTATTGAGGACTTAGAACTAGGAAAAGAGATATGTAAGTCTGAGTGCAGGGAACAAGATATTAAAGATTTAGAAATTGAAGAGTTAATATAGGAATGAAAAATTTCCCCTGTTTGGCAGATTTCCGACGTTTGCATTTTGGAATTCCACCATTTTAACCATGCCCTCCAAAATTCAAACCAAGCTGCACAATTGCATCAATGAAAGCAGGAAAATATGCAAAGCTGTGATTGGAGGAGCAGCGAGCATAGGAGAGGTAGAATCTTTGAGGAGAGGCTCCTCCAATCACGGATTCTATCTCTCCCACACTTGCTGTTCCTTGCACTATAATGTGCACATGATTCCTTGTCACAAAAAATTTTCAGCCCTTTTTGTCTTCGGCCACTCTCATCCCCGGTTAGTACGGCGGGCAGAAATATTGAAGTTTTGGCGGAGGGACCTTGGATATTTAAGAGTTAGAGTAGGATTCAGAGATATTAAAGAGTTAATGCAGGGAATAGATTATTAAAGGTTTGGTGCTAGGAATAGATATTCAAGAGTTATTACAGGGAACAGAGATATTAGTGTTAGTGCAGGGAGCAGTGATATTGAAGTGTTAGTGGCTGGAATGGAGATATTAAGAGTTCATGCAGGGAACAGAGATTATAAAGGAGTTGTGCAGGGAACAATGATATTAAAGAGTTAGTGCAGGGAACAATGATATTAAAGAGTTAGTGCAGGGAACAATGATATTAAAGAGTTGGTGCAGGGAACAATGATATTAAAGAGTTAGTGCAGGGAACAATGATATTAAAGAGTTGGTGAGTTGGTTCAGGGAACAATGATATTAAAGAGTTAGTGCAGGGAACAATGATATTAAAGAGTTGGTTCAGGGAACAATGATATTAAAGAGTTAGTGCAGGGAACAATGATATTAAAGAGTTAGTGCAGGGAACAATGATATTAAAGAGTTAGTGCAGGGAACAATGATATTAAAGAGTTAGTGCAGGGAACAATGATATTAAAGAGTTGGTGAGTTGGTTCAGGGAACAATGATATTAAAGAGTTAGTGCAGGGAACAATGATATTAAAGAGTTGGTTCAGGGAACAATGATATTAAAGAGTTAGTGCAGGGAACAATGATATTAAAGAGTTAGTGCAGGGAACAATGATATTAAAGAGTTAGTGCAGGGAACAATGATATTAAAGAGTTAGTGCAGGGAACAATGATATTAAAGAGTTGGTTCAGGCAACAATGATATTAAAGAGTTGGTTCAGGGAACAATGATATTAAAGAGTTGGTGCACTAATCAGAAACATTCTAGTGTTAATAATGAGAAAGGAAATATTAAGGGCAGAATCATCCTAGATTTGCACAAAGTGTGTTAGCGGGCGGGAAAAAAGTCACTTTACCTGCCGGCCACAATGGCGGGTTTTCGCGCTGTATCGTCCCATTCCTGCCTCATTAATTATGCAGCCACAGGAAACACCCCGTCTCGCTGGCCCTCTGCTTTGCCTGCCACGCCGTTACTTCACCACTTCCTCATGCAGGGCCCCAGATTTAAACTGCAGCTGCGCGCACACTTCTCAACGCCTGCAGCCCAGGACTGTTCCGGTGAAGACATGGACCCAAGAAGAGTACAGCCCCTGATTCAGCGATGCATCCTTGTGACACCTGCTGGACACCATTGGAGCCGGCCGTGATGCCCTCTATCCCCGTTCTGGCCTCAGGAGGCCCATCAGTCTCACCACTCCAGCTTGGGAGGTGGTGGCAGAGGTGGTCAGTGCCAATGCTGTACACAAGAGCTGGGCTATCCAGTGCAGAAAACGGATGAATGATCTCATCCGTGCTGCCAGGGTATGGCAACCATCTCATCACTCTAAACTCTCACACTCACACGGCCATCACACATTCACTAGCATCTCACTCACTGCCAGCTCAAGGGACATCACCACTCACTCTCACACACACACCCTCACAACTCTATCTGGCCTCACCTCCTCTGGAGACTGCCTCCTCAGCCCTCACCATCTTGAGACCACTTGCACAGATCAGCATGTGACCCCCACACACATCCCGGGATAACCCCCTTCCCCAGTATAGCCCTCGTCCTGCAGCCTCTTCCCTTGCCTGAACCCACTTCCCCCCGTTCCCCAAGCAATCCCTTGCCCTGCAGTCGTTGAAAAACCACCCCCAGCTTATTGACTGGTCTGATAGGTAGAGACCTGCCTGTGAGTCCCCCTAAAAGTGATGCGGTGCTGCCTGTGTAATCTGGCGCTGCCGACCGCAAGTGCTGCCCAAAAGCAAGGTAGGTAAACAAACCTCGAAACCCCGAGTGAAGTTCAGCTCACCAGCTGCACGTTGCTTATGTTCAGCTGTGAAACATGTTAGTGTGCAATCACACCAGTATGTCTGGATGATCCAGCATGGTGGGGGGGATGATTTCAGTGAGCAGCGCTTATAATGAGATGCCAAAGTATTGAAATTAGGTTCCCGGTGTCTGGTGGCGGGAAACACAGCTCCTCGTGGATGGGTGGAGCGGATAATCGCAAACTGGTTTCACAGCGGCGTGAAACTGATTTTTGGCCTCCTCACCATATTGCCAAGGAACCGGAAAATTCCAGCATAAGCCTTTAGTCCAGGGAATGATAATATTGAGGATTTAGTACTGGGAACGGAGATATGAAACAGCTAATATAGGGAATGGTAATTTGAAGACTTGGTACAGGGAAACAAGATATTAAAGATTTCAAACAGGGAACAGAGACATGAATGAGTTTGTACAGGGAATGGAGCTTTTAAACAGGCAGCACAAGGAACAGGAGTATTAAAAATTCATCAAGGGATGCAAAATACATTGAGCTTGTTCATGAAACAGGGATGTTGAAGAGTTAGTACAAGAATGGAGTTATTGAATAATAAGCGCAGGGAACAGAGATATTAAAGAGTTAGTACAGGGAATGATAATCTCGAGGAATTGGCGTAGGAAACAGCAATATGAAAATGTTAGTACAGGGATTGGTGTTATTACTGGATTAATAAAAGGAGCAGATATTAAAGGGTTAGTGCGGGGAACAGAGATATTGGGCAGAATTTTTTGTCCCACGGGCAGGCGCGTGCCTGACCCGATCGGGAGTGAAATAGCGCACGATGACATCGGGCGAGCGTATTTCGCAATCTTTTGGTCAGTGGGCGTGCACAAGAGGCCGACAATTAAGAGGCCTATTAAAGCCCTTAGGCAATGGATTAATTTGTATTTTTCTTGGCTGGCCTAATCGTTCGGTTGGCAGCCCGGCGGATAGGCCAGGTGACCTTTGCAGTTTTTGCGAAACCTCATCCACGGGTGGGATGAGGTTTCCGTAATTAATTTTTTAAAATAAAAATATTTTGAACAGGATTTTAATAATCACTATGTAAAGGTGCGTGAGTCTGCTGTGCAGACATTTTTCCCAGAATTTTAACATCTTTAATTTTGTTTTTAAAAATCTTCAGCTCCCTGAGGCAGCTCTGCGCCTTCAGGGAGCTTTCAGTGAGTACACCCCTGCACTTGCGCAAACTTCAGCCCTTGTGCTTGTCCTGCTCCCCCATTATATACTTTGTGCGCGGAACAGATATATTAAAGATTTAGAGAAGGAACAGAGATATTACAGAGTTAGTACAGGGAATAGATATTAAAGAGTTAGAGAAGGAACAGAGATATTAAAGAGTTAGAGAAGGAACAGATATTACAGAGTTAGTACAGGGAACAGATATTAAAGAGTTAGAGAAGGAACAGAGATATTAAAGATTTAGAGAAGGAACAGAGATATTACAGAGTTAGTACAGGGAACAGATATTAAAGAGTTAGAGAAGGAACAGAGATATTACAGAGTTAGTACAGGGAACAGATATTAAAGAGTTAGAGAAGGAACAGAGATATTACAGAGTTAGTACAGGGAACAGATATTAAAGAGTTAGAGAAGGAACAGAGATATTACAGAGTTAGTACAGGGAACAGATATTAAAGAGTTAGAGAAGGAACAGAGATATTAAAGATTTAGAGAAGGAACAGAGATATTACAGAGTTAGTACAGGGAACAGATATTAAAGAGCTAGAGAAGGAACAGAGATATTAAAGATTTAGAGAAGGAACAGATATTACAGAGTTAGTACAGGGAACAGGGATGTTAAAGAGTTAGAGCAGGGAACAGAGATATTAAAGAGTTAGAGCAGGGAACAAAGGTATTAAAGATAAAAGCAAAAAACTGCGGATGCTGGAAATGTTTTTGTTGTGAAAGGTATTAAAGAGTTAGTGCAGGGAACAGAGATATTAAAGACACAAAAACAAAAATAGCTGGAAAAACTCAGCAGGTCTGACAGCATCTGCGGAGAGGAATACAGTTAACATTTCGAGTACATATGACTCTTCATCAGAACTAAGAAATATAGAAATGTGGTGGAATATAAGCTGGTTGAGGGGGATGGGACAGGTTGAGCTGGATAGAGGGCCAGTGATAGGTGGAGGCAAAGAAGAGATTGCCAAAGATGTCATAGACAAAAAGACAAAGGGGAGTTGACGGTGGTGATATTAGCTGAGGAATGTGTTAATGATGACATTAAGGGTAGAAAGCAGGACGAGCAAGTGACAGATAGCCCTAGTGGGGGTGGGGTGGGGGGAGGGATTGAAATAGACTAAAAGGTAGAGATAAAACAATGGATGGAAATACATTTAAGAATAATGGAAATAGGTAGGAAAAGAAAATTTATATAAAAAATATATTAAAAATTATAAATTATTGGAGAAAGGGGGATCGGAAAGGGGGTGGGGATGGAGGAGAGAGATCATGATCTGAAGCTGTTGAACTCAATATTAAGTCCGGAAGGCTGTAAAGTGCCTAGTTGGAAGATGAGGTGCTGTTCCTCCAGTTTGCGTTGAGCTTCACTGGAACGTTGCAGCAGGCCAAGCACATTCCTCAGCTAATATCACCACCGTCAACACCCTTTTGTCTATGACACCTTTGGCAATCTCTTCTTTGCCTCCACCTATCACTGGCCCTCTATCCAGCTCTACCTGTCCCACCCCCTCAACCAGCTTATATTCCACCTCATTTCTATATTTCTTAGTTCTGATGAAGAGTCATACGGACTCGAAACATTAACTGTGTTCCTCTCCGCAGATGCTGTCAGACCTGCTGAGTTTTTCCAGCTATTTTTGTTTTTGTTTCAGATTTCCAGCATCCGCAGTGTTTTCCTTTTATCTTAGAGATATTAAAGAGTTAGAGCAGGGAACAGAGATATTAAAGAGTTAGAGCAGGGAACAGAGATATTAAAGGGTTAGTGCGGGGAACATAGATATCAAAGAGTTAGCACAGGGAACAGATATTAAAGAGTTAGTGCGGTGAACAGAGATATTAAAGGGTTAGTGCGGGGAACAAAGATATTAAAGAGTTAGTGTGGGGAACAGAGATATTAATGAGTTATTGTGGGAGACCGAGATATTAAGCAGTCAGTGCGGGGAACAGAGATATTAAAGAGTTAGTGCGGGGAACAGATATTAAAGAGTTAGTATGGGGAACTGAGACGTTAAAGAGTTAGTGCAGGGAATAGAGATATTAGAGTTAGTACAGGGAACAGCATTAGTCAGGTTAATACCTGGAAAGGGTTAATCCAGAGTGCAAAATTATTCTGCGGTTTTCACAGAATTAGTGAGTACTGAGTTTGTTGATTGCACGACATAAAGTAAGGAAAGTAGTTATTGCAGGGTCAAGATATGTACAGGGATTAGAAACACTAAGGAATCAAGTTGGTGCACAAAATTGTCGGTGCAGGGGACAGAATTAGAACAGAGAATAGAGCAAGCACACGGGAATTGGATTAGTAGAATAACAGAATCAGAGCTATGACTCTGTAACATTTTGTATAGAGAACTGTGTTCGTACTGACCATGGGAGCCACCCAAATAGGAGCCAACAATTTAATTGACCCTTTTGTTTTGTTGGATAGTGATCAATGAAAAGGCTGCTCTCTTTTTTTTATTCAACAGTGAATAATTGGCTGCCAAAGGATTGCTCATTCAAACGCTTATCAGAGTTTATTCTCCCCAGTGGTAGGCCGGTGGTTGGTTGAATGCAGGTCATTCATGCCACAATTCTTCGGGAGTGGATTGGTGAAATGGGTCCAAAGCGACAGCCAACCCAGCAGCAACGTGGGACATTGAATGATTGATCATGGTTTTGAAAATAAGTTGTTTGAAGTCCTTTTTCTGGCTTCAGTCAAAAGAGTTCAAGGTCTTTCTTTTCCTAGCAGCCCCTGTCTATTGTGGAGCACAGCACTTCATCATAGATTTACTGGACAGAGGATTTGTCTAATGAGAGTAATTTATCAGTGCTATGTGCTCAAGGCGTTGTGAAGCTTTTTCCGTGACAGAAGGCTGTTAAACAATTAGTTTCAGGCAAAGTAATATAGATAAACTTATGGCGCTGTGTGCAATTGAATAAAAATAACAGTACTGTATGAATTTAGCTGGTTAAGGGAGACTTCAGTCTTGGTTGTTTCAGTAACTAGTCCTGATTAGGGTTTCAATGCAGCAGTAACTAATGAGAAGTGCCATTTTCACTGTGTCAGAATGATTTTGGGAGTACAGCATCATGCTTTTCCACTGGCATTGTCTCTAAATCTCTGAAAGCTTTTCTTCTGATTCTTTGGCTTGGTCCTAGAAAATTAATTCATTATTTAAAAAATGGATAGAAGAACCAGAGGGTAAATATGGAGACATTGTTTTACGCAGCAAGTTGTTATGTTCTGGAATGCGCTCCCTGAAAGGGCAGTGGAAGCAGATTCAATAACAACCTTCCAAAGCGAATTGGATAAATTTTTGAACGGGAGAAATTTTTCAGGGCTCTGGCGAAAAGGCAGGGGTGTCAGATTCATTGGCTCGTTCTTTCAAAGAGCCAGCACAGCCATAATGGGCTGAATGGTCTCCCTCTGTGCTCTATCATTCTATGACTCTATGATTACTATTATATTAAAATTTATAAAAATTGTGACACAATTTGTGAGTTTTGTTTGCAGCACCCAACTCCTGTATATACTTTGGATAAAACAATATTTACTGAAAAAAGAGACATGTTGAAGCTGTTTGTCTTGCACTCATTAGGACACTTCGCAAGAATACCAATATATTGGTATAGTATATTGGTATTCTTTTAAAGTGTCTTGCTGAGTGCAAGACGAAAAACAATGTCTTTTGGCTTCAACATTTTGCATAGAAATATCAATTTTCTTATCAACATGGAGACTCTCGATTCAAGTCTCTCTCTTCCTGCCAGGCTCTTCCAGTTTGCTGATGAGATGCATCTCAGTATCACTCCATAGGAAACAGTGGTGGGTGACTCTGTAAACCGGTTGCAGAATCATTTTCATTCTGGCGTCCCCACAAAGCAGCACTCTAGGTTGCATGTCCAGCCAACACCCTGGGCTCTGGGAGTTCTGTGGTTTGTAGATAAGGTCTCAAAGTTTGATCTGGAGCCACTCTAGGCCACAGGAATGCTTCCTGTTGGAGATGTCACCTGAGCAACCAGCACAGAGGCAGCTCTGCCTCAGCAGTCACCATGTTGCTGAGAAAATTGTATTTGCCTTCAGGCAGTTCTAAGGGGTATAGTCTACTCCTGAGAATTCTGTCACTCTTTGGTACTTAGAAAATTGAATTGTCAGATAATTTGAATTAAGCAAGTAAGTAATAACTTGTATTTGCACAGCATTGTTCATGACCCCAGGATGTTCCAAACCACTATACAATGAAGCACTTTTTGAACTGTAGTCACTGCTGTAATTTGGGAAACGTGGCAACCAATTTTCTCACAGCAAGCTTCCACAAAGAGCAGAGATGAGCTTCCACAAAGAGCAGAGATGATGTCCAGCTCACCTGTTTTTTTTAAGTGGCAATTTTTGAGGCATGAATATTGGCAGCACATCAGTGAAAACTCCCGTGCTCGTCTTCAAATAGTATTGTGGGATTTTTTACATCTACCTGAGAGAACAGACAGTGCCTCGATTTAATATCTCAGCTAAAACATGGCACATCCAATAGTGCAACAGTCCCTTGGCACTGCACAGTAGTGTCAGGCTGGATCATGTGTTCATGTCTTCGGGGTGGGACTATAAACCCACAATCATGTAACTCAGAGGTGAGAGAGCTACCCACTGAGCCAAGGCTGACACTTGAGTAGCAGACTGTACTAAAAAGTGCACATAGTTTAGATGAAGAGGCTCCCTTAGTCTTTCCTTTAAGCAAACTTCACTATTGATTAATCTTTGCTAATACCTGATTCTTGAATCATCTGCATGCATAGAGCTAGACAGCTAGGATTAAATTAAAAAATGTTGGAGTGGAAATGCTTGTGAACCATATATCTGTGCTTAGGAACATAAGAGCAGGAGAAGGCCATTCAGCCCTTTGAGCCTGCTCCGCCATTCAATACGATCATGGCTGATCATCCACTTTCAATGCCTTTTTCCCACGCTATCCTCATATCTCTTTGTGTATTAGTATTTAGAAAGCTGTCAATCTCTGATTCAAACATACTCAGTGACTGAGCTTCCACAGCCCTTTGGGGTAGATAGCTCCAAAGATTCACAGCCCTCTGAGTAAAAATAATTTCTCCTCATCTCAGTCCTGAGTGGCTTCCCCCTTATTTTGAAATTGTGTCCCCTGGTTCTAGTCCCCCCCAGCCAGGGGAAACATCTTACCTGCATCTACCCTGTCTATCTCTTTAAGTATTTTGAGGGTTTCAATAGAATCACTTCTCATTCTTTGAAACTCTAGAAAATACAGGCCCAGTTTGCCCAATCTCTCTTCATAAGACAGTCCCGCCATCCCCAGAACAAGTCTGGTGAACCTTCGTTGCACTCCCTCTATGGCAATAATATCCTTCCTGAGGTAAGGGGACCAAAACTGCACACAGTACGCCAGGTGCGGTCTAACCAAGCTTCTATACAATTGAAACATGACTTTGCTACTCCTGTATTCAAATCCTCTTGCGATAAAGGCTAACATTTGTAGGGGGTGGTGGTGTGTGTCAGCTTCACCTCTGACTTCTGAGCAGTCCGAATCGCTCCCACTCCCTGGGTTCTAGACCTTGGACTTATTTGGGGGTTGTGACAAAGTGCAGCAGACAACTGGTTTTGGTGCAAGAAAAAAAAGTGTTTATTGAAGTCACAAATGAATTTATAACATTAGGATTACACTGAGATTATACAGACTTACAAAGTACACTTAGTTAAGAATGGGGAACACACGGCATAATGAGGAAAATCACGCTACTAATCCCCTTACCCTTGTCCCACCCCCAAAACCTAACTAAATTGAAATAGGAGAGGTCAGGGATCATGCTCACCAACCAGGGTTCCTTGACAGTTCGAAATCCAGCCAGGTAAGCCGGTTGCAGTTTTGGGGTATGTTCTTTGTGTCCTCTGGGACCTGCCATCCCCATGTGGTCCTGGTCTGTGGAATCTGCGAAGGTTCTTCAGTTGGGTGGAGGGCGCGGTTGTGGGTGGTCGATCTTCGTGGAGGGCTGCAGATGTGGCCTTGTTGTCTTTGGTTGAGCCTGCCACCCCATGCCCCTCGCCGTGATGTTGCCTGCGGGCATGCAGACCTCCAGGTCTCCTTCCTCCGCTTGGCTCAGCTCCCTGATTAAACTCTGCTTCAACCGCTCCCAACTGCTCACTGCCCAAAACTCCTGCTCACTTCAGACCTCCTGGCCCAGTTATACAGTTTTCTTTGAATTTCTTATCTCAATCCACATCAAGGTTAGTTCTTTGTTTGATTTTGGTGGGCTTCCCCAGGTGATTGTTGTCTCGTTGTTTTTAATGGACGCGTATGATGTTTATCATTGTCTTCCTGCCCCCGTAACTAGTCTTGAACTGAAAGCCATTGTATGTGTGGAGTATTGATGGGTTCGCATAATTGCATTGATTGTTGTCTTCCTGCCATAGTAGTTAGTAGCGATTATTTATGCAAGATTTTGATAGGCTTTAGTTTTGTGTCTTTTTCTGGGTTGATTGTTTTAAAGGGAAGAATGCATATTCTGTCTCCTCTCGTTGTCTGGTTTCAGGTAAAAGTCCAAAAGTCATATCCTTGTTGATGATATGAAAAATGTGGGAATTTTGAGAACCCTTCACATTCCATTAGCCTTCCTAATTGCCTGCTGCATCTGCGTGAGCCTTCAGTAACTCGCTGACAAGGATACCTGGGCCCTGTTAGCACAAGGCACAAAAACCCAAAATGAAAAGTCAGTTAACTGTGGCTAACACTCTGGGATGTAGAATATCAGGTCCTGGGGACTTATCAACCTTCAGTCCCATTAATTTCTCCAATACTATCTTCCTACTAATACTAATTTCCTTCAATCCCTCATTCTCCCTAGTCCCTTGGATCTCTAATTCTGGGACATTCCTTGTATCTTCCTCAGTGAAGACAGACACAAAGTAATCATCTAGCTTCGCTGCCATTTCTCTATTCCCCATTATAAACTCTCCTGACCCTGCCTGTGATGGACCTACATTTGTCTTAGCTGAACGTATTTTATTTACATACCTATAGAAGCTTTTACAGTCCATTTTTAATGATTTTTTTTGCTAGTTTACATTCTATTCTCTCTTTCTTTACCAGTTTCTTGGTCCTCCTTTGCTGTATTTTAAAATCCTCCCAATCCTCTGGTTTACTACTATTTCTGGCAACTTTGTAAGCCTTTTCTTTTAATCTTATTCAATCTTTAACTTCCTTTGTCAGCCACAGTTAACTGACTTTTCATTTTGGGTTTTTGTGCCTTGAAGGATTGCATCATTGTTGTAAACTATTCTTTAAAGACTATCCATTGCCTATGTACTGTCATACCTTTTAACGTATTTTCCCAATCCACCCCGGCCAATTTGCCCTTCATACCTTCATAATTTCCTTTGTTCAAACTTGATACCCTGGCTTCAGATTGAACGACCTCACTTTCAAACATAATGTAAAATTCTATCGTATTGTGGTCACTCATTCCTAAAGGTTATTTTACAACAATATTATTAATTAGCCCTTTTTCGTTACACAATACTAGATCTAAAATAGCCTGCTCCCTAACCAGTTCCTCAACACACTGCTCTAGAACACTATCCCTAACACACTCCAGAAACTGCTCATTAGGTTTACCCAGTCTATATGCAGATTGAAGCCACCCATGATTACCGTATTACCCATGCTTCATGCTTCTCTAATCTCCTGATTAATACCATGCATGACACTACCACTACTGTTTGGTGGCCTATAAACAACTCTTACCAATATTTGCTACCCCTTGCTGTTGCTTAGCTCCACCCAAACAGATTCCACATTCTGAGATCCTCCCTTACTAATATACTGATCTGATCCCTTATTATCAGCGCAACAACCCCTCCTTTTCCTTTTTGCCTGTCCTTCCTAAATGTCAAATATCCAGTTCCCAGTCTTGGCCACCCTGTAACTACGTTTCCACCATGGCAATTGGATCATACCCATTTACTACTCTTTATGCCTTTAAATCATCTACTCTGTTGCAAATGCTGCCTGCATTTAGGTAGAGTGTCCTTAACTTTGTCTTTTTGACATTATTCTGCATTCTTAGCTTAATTGATGCTCGCCTTTGTTTCACCTGCCTTTTAATTTCACTTGCTCCTCAGGTTCCCACCCCCACCTAACAAGCTAGTTTAAACCCTCCCCAGCAGCACTAGCAAGTCTCCCTTTGAGGATATTAGTCCCGGTCCTGTTAAGGTGTAACCTGTCCATCTTGTATAGGTCCCACCTGCCCCTGACCTAGTCCTAATGCCTCAGAAATCCTTCTCCCTACACCAATTCTCCAGCCACATGTTGAACTGCTCAGTCTTCCTATTCTTATGCTCACTAGCACGTGGCACTGGGAGTAAACCTGAGATTACTGGTCTTGGGGTCCTGCTTTTCAATTCCTTTCCTACCTCCCTAAAATCTACTTTCAGGACCTAATCCCTCCTCCTACATTATCGTTGGTACCAATGTGGGCCACAACCTCTGGCTGTTCACCCTCCCCCATAAAAATATCCTGTAACTACTCATGCCATCCTTGACCCTAACACCAGGGAGGCAACTCAACATGCTGGAGTCATGTTTACTGCCGCAGAAATGTCTGTCTGATCCCCTGACTATAGAATCGCCTATCACTATTGCTCTTCCACTCTTCTCCCTCACCTCCTATGCAGCTGAGCCACCCTTGGTGCCATGGACTTGGCTTGGCTCCACTCCCCTGAGGAACCACCGCCCTAATCAGTATCTAAAGTGGAAAACCGATTCGCAAGCAAGATAGATTCGGGACTCCTGCTCTACCTGCCTGGTTCTCATAGGCTGCCTGGCGGTCACCCATTCCCTCTCTGCCTGCATGTTCTTAACTTGTGGTGTGACCACCTCCCTAAATGAGCTATCCATGTAGTTATCTGCTTTGCAGGTGCACAACAGTGACTTCAGCCACCGCTCGAATTCCAAAACCCGGAGCTCAAGCTTCTGTAGCCAGTGACACTTCCAGCAGATGTGTTTGGCTAGGACACATAGGTGTGTCCATGACTTCCCACATACCGCAGGATGTACATTCCACTTGGCTGAACTTACCTGCCATACTGTAACTTTAAAAGCTATTTATTACCATTAGAATAAGTAGAATAATGTACCAGTTACCCCCAGTCAGCTTCTTCCCCTGAACCAAAGTAACAGCCAACTACTGGAGGCTGAAAAAAGGTAGAAATAGACGGGAGCACCTCCCTCACCAAACTCCTACTTTACACTTTGTGCACCCAAAGCAGCACTCTCAGTGCAGACAAAGCAGCACTAGGAAGGCCTGTTTTTATGCTTCCTGAAAAACAACTGATTCAAGCTTCTGAAAACAAGTTTAAGCTAGCTACCCAATTAACTATCTGCAGCATCTCTCAGACAGCTTGTATAGCCCAGTTTTAAGGCTGCAATAAAACTTAACTTCTCTCAACGTAAGGAGTAATTTTTAGTTAATTGCTAACTTAAAGAAATAACTAGACTTTCAATAGAAATTAACCCTTAAAACTCTCTTACAGCAGTTCTCAGTGCAGACCAAAATTCTTATATGCGTCCAACTATTGTTGCCCCTTGGAACTCTCTTTCCTTCTCTGTCTCCAATATTGCACCTACATTGTGATCCGAAGAGGGACAGAAACAGAACTTGATATGACTGAGAATTCACATTTTCAAACTAAAATTTGTTGGTAGGGATGTGCGGATTATAAAACCAAATGGAATCAGGTGCACTTATTAGCTTGAGGCTCTTTCAAAGTTATTGCTACAAATACCTTATCAGTCCTGTGTAAGATGCCGTTAGCTCCTACTACTTGATTGTAGCTTGGAGTCCAGGCAGTTTTCAAAGATGAGTGATGCTCTGTTGCACATAAGGAGTTTCATCATATCTCAACCAAACTGCGGTGCAGAAAGATGCCTCATCAAGGCCTGCCCTGATCTTTGGCTCCTTCTACTGGTGACCTTCCCAGCAGCAGTGCTATCCTGAGACTCTGTTCCAATCTTCCATCAAAACCATCTGGAATTCACAGTTGGAAAAGGGAGGGTATCAGGGTGGCGGGGTGGAAGGGTGGGGTGGTGGTTGTAGTCAGACTGAGGGAAAACTCTGATTGCTAACTCTGAGGAGGAAAACCTAACTCAGCCCAGTTGACCACCTCGACTGAAACCCCTGCCAAGGTGACCACTTGGACCAGCTGTTCAACCTCACCAAATCCAAACTGACAGTGGAAAAACAGAGGCACCTGTCACTGAGTAGGAGCCAATTACATGACATGTGTGCACAAATACCAACAGCATGCGCTCTGGGACAGGCACTCAAAACTGTGCCTTTTATTGATTTGGGCTGGTTAGGCATTGACTTCCTTGGTAGGCGAGGACTGCTTATCCTTCACAGCTGTTGTTCAGTAAGCAACTGAGGTTGTGAGCATTTTTGTGTGGAACTACATTATACATATAGAATGTATGTATATATAATGATTGATGTCATGTAAAATACATGCCTGTTTAAAGACATAAAATTACTCTACTCTCTCACACCTTAATGACTCATCCCACCATGTACTGTTATTTTTAAGAGAGAGCTTTTCTTTACATAGAATGTCGGTACTTATGTCCCACACGAAACTCCTCTCACTGCTCGACCTCTAACCCTATTAGCGTAGCCTTCTATTTAATTGTCAACTGTGGCTTTGTAGCACTCACACCTCTGAATCTTTCAGAAGAGATGTTAAACCAAGGTCCCAGCTGCTTGCTCAGGTGCTTATAAAAGATCCCATGACACTATTTCGAGAAAGACCAAGGGAGTTATGCCCAGTGTCCTGGCCAATATTTACCCCCCAATCAACATCACAAAAACAGATTATCTTGTCATCGGGCTGAATCGTCCAGTCCCATTGGCATCAGGTGTCAGGCGGGTGGGAAGGGACAATGTGGCAAGAAGACCAAAAATCAGTTTCCAGTTTGCGACCGTCTGTGCTACCCATCAATGGTGGGCCGCGTTTCCCGCCACCACACATCAGGAACCTAATTTCAATACTTTAGCATCTCACTGTAAGCCCTGCTCACCGGAATCATCCCCCCACGTCAAATTTACCGCCCAATTCAGCGTGATTTCAGAATGGCCTGCTTCACAACTGCCTTTAAAATGCGTGCACACCTGGTGACCTGAACTTTGAGGGGAACTTGGAGGTGAGTGCACACAACCTTGTGCAGCGCTCGCAAGCATCCCCTGTAGGACATAAAGGAAGAGGTACCGCGCATTCGCCAGGGGCACAGGCAAGTCGCTTTTGCCTGGCTGGCTTTCATAAAGTGCTTCGGCAAGGGCTCCAGTGCACATCAGGCCAGGGCAGGGGTTTGGAGGGAAAGGCAGCACAGACTGAAGGAAATACTCAAGCACATGCCAGGGGTGAGGTGAGGTGGGGGCGGGGGGGGGTGGGGGGGCGCATGGCGGGGAAGGGGCTGAGGGAAGCGTCCAGGCACTTGGAAAAGCTTGTCAACAGTGGATACTCTGGCTGAGACTGTTCAGCTGCAGCTCCATTGATATGCTTGAAGTTGGGCCTCTGAAGCTTTTCTGTCCACTCAAGCAATGCAAAAGCATGAAAGTGCCGCTAAATGCTTCAGAACTTTACACTCCTCAGGTGCAGACTCCATATTACTGTGCATTTTTGGGGGCAACAGAACAATTGGACGACTGGGCAAGTTGTACAATCCACTTTGTGAAAGGTGGCCATGGTGCAGTCAGTGGTGGAGGTGCTCACAGACCCTTAATGTCTCCATTAAGGTGTAGACCAGTATCAGTCATGGTTCAGGTTAACAGTGCAGCCTTGCAGTGCGGGTTAGGAGAATGCCTGTGCCTGAGTTGAGAGCACAGCATACAGTCCAGTGGGCAAAGCTGCCACCAATTGGTCAAGTGGAGTGGGGCAGAGGTGGATGGGTTTTTGGACAGCCAATGTGCGCATGACGCACTGGCCATCCAAGTGGTGACCACCACTCCCCTTATGCATGAAGGGGCCTTCAGACGTAACCAAGAGAGGTTCTTAGGACACATATGCTCACCCATGTGTCTCTCTCTCTTTGATCCTGCGGGAGGAGAACATCAGGATCATGGAGCCTGGTGATTTAGTGGTGTGTCTCATGGCTTACAGAGAGCAGAGAAGAAGAAGAAGAGAGCGGCAGAGGCACCTGGCTCAGCAAAAGGAGGAGCACCTCCAACAGGATGAAGGGGTGGCAGAGTCTGCTGCGCGTGCAGCTGAAAATCCGTAGCGAGCCATCACTTGTAGGCGTGAGACCCAGGGTCTATAGACGGCACTTGTCATTCCTGCAGATGACTGAGAACCAGTGTCACTGAAGACTGCACATGTCAAAGGAACTGGTTGGTCACATCTGCCACCTGCTGTGGGATTTGGCGCTGCAGGGACATGGAGAGCATCCACTGCCAATGGCCATGAAAATGACCGTGGTGCTCAATTTTTATGTCATTTTTACTCTAGGGTTCCACAGATGATCTGTGCAGGATCTCTCAAGCCTCCACACACACGTGTGTCCAGCAATCATGGACGCCATCTTCGCGAAGGCACAGAACTTTGTGTATTTTGCTCAGGAACAGGAAAGCCTGGGAAGCAAGAGCACTGGGATTTGCCCAGATCTCAGGTTTCCCACAGGTGCAGAGTGCCATCGACTGCACTCACATGGCGCTTAGATCTCCATGGTAGCAAGCGGTCCACTACGTCAACCGCAAGGGCTTCCACTCGCTGAATGTTCAGCCAGTGTGTGACCACCACAAATGCACCCTATGGGTCTGCGCACGATTCCTGGGGAATGTCCACAACTCATACATCCTTAGTAGGTCTCAGATCTGTGATCTCTAACATCTTCCAGGGCCCAGAGAGGCTGTAGGCTTGGCTCCTCAGGGATAAGGGCTACCCACAGAGGACGTTGCTGATGACGCCTGTGCGGTGGCCTCAGACTGCAGCAGAGTGACGGTATAACACCATGCCGTGACCCAGTCTTTGGTGGAGTAAACAATAGGCATTTTGGAAATGAAGTTCTGGTGCCTCCACAGGTCTGGTGGAGAACTGCAATACAGTCCCCAAAGGGTGTCACGCATCATCGTAGATTGCTGTGCGCTACAAAACTTGGCAGTGTAACGGGGGGAGGACCTGGCTGAGGAGGAGATGGAAGAGCTGCATGTCTCCTCTGATGAGGAAGACATCAAAGGGAATGAGAGTGATGAGGTCCTTGAAGGCTCAGGTTCATGTCATGGAGACGCAGTGGAGACCCTCATAGGGGGATGATGACAACATGCAGTGAAGACACTCCATAGATCTTCACATTGCCTCTCTGAATATCTTGCATTCTGTGATCAGGGTCATGCAGACACAGCCTTGAAACTTTAAGTGCACCTGATCCTTTGCCCGCCTTCAGCATCTGTCGCCTTCAGGAGCACAGCATCACTGGTCACAGATGGTGAAGGGATGGGGGCCAGCCCCACCTCAAAGGTGCTGAGAGCACACAGAGAGAGAATGGTGGAACTCTGTGACGCCTGCCCACAACTTTCTGACAGCAATGACAAGCACCTTCGAGGTGCAGGCATCATTAATGTGTGTAGTGAGTGTGAAGCCAGACCATCACTTTGCCTGAAGGGTACACACTGCATAGGGAAGAGGCCCTGGACTGAGGCAGCTGCCTTTATCTTGTGTAGAAAGGTTTCACATCTGAGTGACACGAACACTGCTCATCATAACAAGGAGCCTTAGGCAGGGAGATATTCATGGGAGTTTATTTACAACAGTGAACATTTTGTACAAGTTATGTACTGATTAACACTAGTGCCCAGGCTGTGAAACTACATCTTCTTAGCCTTCCCAGCCCTTCTTGATGCTCCCCCGACACCCATTGCAGAGGTGCAGGCAACCTGCTGACTGTGACACTCTGTCTGTTATGATCTTGACGGGTGTCCTCTATAGGGCTGAGACCCGGAGGACCCCGGCCTGCTTTCAGGGCCCTGCTGTGCGGCAGTGGCACCCTCCTCAGCCTGCTGGGGTCACAGGAAGAGGGGATTTGGATGGGTCGGACACTCCCGGAGTCACCTTGGTGGGTGGCCCCGGGATGTGCATCTGCTGGTCCTCCTGTCTATGGTGCCCGTTGGCCCCTGGCTGATTCCTTGAGGAGAAGGGGAAGCTGGAGTGAGATCGAGCTGCCCCGCGCCCCTTTCGCGTTGACACTGTTGGAAGCCGACTGTGGCGTCGGTGATGGATTTAAGCCGGTACAGTAGTACAGGATCGACGTCCTGGACAAAGGTCTCCCTGGCAGCTGTCTTCCTCCCAGTGTTGACCTCGGTGCATTGGCATGCTGTCGCTATCACCTCAGACTGAAGGCGAATGGACTCCTTGCATTCTGAGTAGTGCAGTGGACATCCCTTCCTGATGTCCCCGCACTTGCCTTTGCAGCTCCAGCAACTGAGGTATGACCGAGTCCATATACTCATCATCTGACTCAGACTCAGCAGATTTCTGGCCTCAAGTAGCCATCCAAGAGTCGGAAACCTGGGAAGTCCCTGCTGCCACCTGCTGTGGATCAGACAGTGCAATGTGCTCACCAAATTTTGACCCTGAGGCTACTCTAGACCTAGGTCCCACTGAGGTGTAAGTCCCTGCATTTGTGGAGAGTATGGGTGAGCGCTGTGACGGGTCTTCAATTAGGGTGTCATCAGATTCTTCTTCCAAGGTGCCTCTAGGGCTTGAGTCGAGGGTCTGGCTCGTGGACTCCATCGGCTGTTTCCCAGATGTGCCTGCGAAAGCAAGGAGGGATAATTAGCACATGGCAGGGAACTGCAGAAAAGGGGAACTCAATCGTAGCATGGTTGTCTGATGGATGTTGCACTGCTGGTTGAACACCGCTGACCTCACCGTTAGCACAGGAGCAGTCCAGATCTTCATCGACCAGCTGACTGACTCTAACTTCTAAGTCTGTGATGACCTTGATTTCAGGCATTCCTCCACCAGTCTGCAATCTCTCCCTTTTGTTGTGGGCCAGCTTGTCCTGTATGAACAGAGATAGTGCGAGTGTAAGCAGGTCGCCTGCCAGGCCAGATGAGAAGGATGCCTGGCACGTATGGGTGGTGAGTGGTGCCATGGATAGGATGAGGACATGATCCGCAGGGCAGATGAAGGTGCCTGTGAGAGAGTGAATGGTGATGTCCCTTGAACTGGCAGTGAATGAGATCCTGTGGATGTGTGATGGGATTGTGAGTGTGTGAGTTGAGAATGATGAGAAGAGTGACTTACACTGGAGGAACAGAGGAGACCATTCATCCTCTTTAGGCACCTGATAGCTGTCATCTTTTGTAGGGCATTGGCGCTGACCACCACTGCCACCGCCTTCCATGCTGGATTAGTGACCTTACTTGCTGGTCTTCATCCAGAGCGAGGTAGAGGACTTGGTAGTGGGTCTGCACAGCATCCAGTAGGTGCCCGAGGGAGGCATCGCTAAATTTGGGGGCAGCATGTTTCCTCCCTTTGGCAGCCATGACTTTCCAGCAGCTTTCAATCCCATAGAGAGAGCTAAATATCTCACCCGGATTATTGAAGGCCTGATGTGACGGTGGGGCAGGCGAATCAGAGGCTGCCCTGCCAGCAATCCGGTGTGTTTCTGGTGAATGCATTATAGTTATTGGATGAGTCAAAGATTCCTGATATTTAGAGATTGGAAAATCATTTTCAAAGCCATATGTAGCTTTTTATACAGTCCCCACTACTTACACCATCCCTGCTTATTCCAAACAGGCACATTTATCAGGCAGATATGCCAACCATCGGCCTCAGTTGCAATAATGCCATTCACACCATATTAAGTGAGTCAATTACTTTGAGCAGTTACTTTGATAGCAAGTTTGGTCCAAAACAAAAAACAGAGATTAAAGGTAGTTACTAGATTGGTAAATGGCGAAAAGTGGTGTTCCACAATGATTACTAGTGTGGACACTGTAGTTAACCATTTACATAAACAATTTGGACTCAGGAATCGGAAGGATAATTTCAAACTTTCAAGTGACACCAAATTAGAGGTGTAGTTAATACAAAGGAGGACTGTAACAAAATATAGGAAGACATCAGTAAACTTGCAGAATGGGTGCATAATTGGCCAATGAAATTCAATATAGATTATTGCCTGCATTTTGAGAGGAAGAATAAGGAGATCACATACTCCTTGGAAGATAAGTATCTAAATTGGGTAGAGGAACAGAGGGATCTTGGGGTTCAGAAATACAAGTCACTGAAAGTATCAATGTGCATTCGTAAGGATATTTTTTTAAAAAGCAGTAGGGTTCATTTCCAGAGGGATAGAATTGAAAAGCAGAGCAGCTATGTTAAACTTGTATAGAACATTGGTTAGATCACACTTCGAGTTCTGGTTTCCATCTTATAAAAATGAAAAATTATAGCCAATTCTCCACCATCATTTCAATCTGATGGCAGAATATTTATTTAAAATACCTGCACCATATAATCACCCTCCCCAGTTAGGATGAGTAATCCAGTGATGCACCTCACCTAGATGACCCTTTAAATATAACAAGATCATGAGAAATAACCATTCATTAATGGCACCATTCGTAGAACTCAATTTGTACTTTTGCTGATGCCATTGTTGATGGCACTGTTAGTAATTCAACAGACACCCAAACCTGGTTGAAATGTTAGGGAAGAGACCTTGATTGGAAACTAAGCATCATTGCACAGGACAGACCAGGAATCAGTTGGAAATTAATGACAAACGTTTCAACATTTAAAAGACAACTATGCATGCATTGATTTAGTATTGATCATGTTTCCTGGTCTTCAGAATTTCTTGAGGAATCTGGAATGCTGCTGACATCTTTACCAAGCTCGTCGATCTTCTCTAGGTTGTTTAAAATCTAGGTACATGTAGCTAGAAGCATTGCTATGGGCAGTTCATAAACCTGAGCACAATTTTTGTTATGGATAACAGGAAGAGTCGGGAATGGAAAGTGTAGCTGATGTAGATACATTGGAAATGGGTCTGTGTATAGCACATGTCCTTCACGGGGCTGCATTTGTGCCTGGGTAATTGTGGCATTTGCCCCGGCTTGCCCTCCTGCACTCTCCATTGAACCAGGGTTGATCCTCTGGCTTGATGGTAACGGTAGAGTAGGGGATACAGTAGGTCATGGGGTTACAGATTGTGGTTGAGTACAATTCTACTGCTGCTGATGGCCCACATCTCCTCATGGATGCCCAGTCTTGAGTTGCTAGATCTATTCAAAATCCATCCCATTTAATATGGTGGTAGTGCCACACAACACGATGGAGAGCATCCTCAATGTGAGGACAGGACTTCATCTTCACAAGGACTGTGCGGAGGTTACGCCTACTGATACCGTCATGAACAGATGCATCTGCAGCAGGCAGGTTGGTAAGGATGAGGTCAAGTATGTTTTCCCCTCACCATCCGCCGCAGACCCAGTCTAGCAGCTATGTCCTTTAGGACTCAACCAGCTCAATCTGTGGCAGTTCTACTGAACATTGGACATTGAAGTCCCCCGCCCAGAGTGCATTCTGCACTCTTTCCACCCTCAGTGCACCCTCCAAGTAATGTTCGACATGGAGGAGCACTGATTCACCAGCTGAGGGGGTGCGGTATGTGGTAAACAGCAGGAGGTTTCCTTGCCCATGTTTGGCCTGATGCCATGAGACTTCATGGGGGCGAAGTCAATGTTGAGGACTCTCAGGGTAACTCAAGTGCCACTTCAGAGAGCATTGGGATCTGGAGTCACATGTAGGCCAGACTAGGTGAGGATAGCATTAGTGGACCAGATGGGTTTTCATGATAATTGACAATGGTTTCATGGCCATCATTAGACTTTTAATTCCAGGTTTTACCACCTGCCTTGGTGGAATTCAAACCCGGATCCCCGGAGCACTATCCTGGGTTTCTGACGATACCGCTACGCCACCACCTCCCCTTATAGGCGCTCCACTGTGATAATGTTAGTTTGTAAAATCAGTTATTGCAGCACAAATCGTATAACGAAATATCAAGCATTGATTTTTTTTGAACTCCAGACTTTTTTTTAAATTTAAAACCCAGCAGAGTTAGATCCATTGACAGCTTTGACAGTTACAATGTGTTTGGACAGTTCATTGACAACTTTGACAGTTCTTTGATAGCTTGACAGTTTTTTGACAGTTCCAATGAGTTTATGCACTTTTTACATGCAATCATATTTACATTTAACAATCCAAAACAGTGCCTCACCTCTCCAAAGGGTGCTCTACCTACCCAAAGGATGCCTTACCTCTCGCAAAGGTGTGCAAGACCAAATTCAAAAGGGTTTCTTAACTCTCCAAAAGGGCTCCCTGGCTAGCCCAAACCTATCCACCAGGATCAGATTGGCTTTTACCCAGTCTAATCGGTACATGCCAGGTTTCACACTTCTGGGCAACCAAAATCCTACTTCAGCTGATGATTTAAATGGCCAGCTATCTTCGTAAAACTCAATATACTCAAATCCCAGCCCGACTCCAGTCCTTCACACCAACCCCCCCAAAAGAAAGGAAATGCTTGTGCATGGGGGCCGAACTTAGGATTTTTGGCTATTTCCACTATTTTTACCATGGCGGAGAGCCTCTTTGGGCCAGTGTATTTAGCTTATACAAGACCACATCTAGAACACTGGGTCTAATTTTGGTCCCCTCATATGACAAGATACATTTAGACCTTGCAGAGGTTCCAGAGGGTTGCCACCAGAATGATGCCTTCTTTAGAGCTTAGCTGTTGAAATAGGCTGAGGGAACTGGGGCTTTGTTTTCATTGGAGAAGTGTAGAGTTTTAGGTGACATGATTAAAGTTCTTAAAGCAATGAAGGGAATAGATTTTGTTCATGTAGTTTGTTATTTCAGAAAGACCATGATGGGAGAATGTGTGGGCGCCAGCATAAAATTGGCAAACTGAAGTTGAATACTGGGAAGTATTTATTTTTACAGAGATTTATTGACCTCTGGAATAGATTAATTGAATGTGGCTCAATGTGGATTCAGTGCAGCCCTGCCTAGGAGAGCTGGATGAACCCCTGAGAGTCAAGATCATCAGCATTTCGAGAATGTGGGTGAGGAAGTAGCTGAAAATATTGAACTCAGTTTCAGCAGTCTCCTGCAGTTGGTCTTTTGCTGTCCTTTTTCTGTTGTGAGGACTCTAAATGTATCATGTTTTCCTTTTGCCCAGTTTCTCCCTTCCCTGTCTCTGCTGAAAGGATTGACAGCTTGGTGCAGTATGCTCATGTGTCCCCATAGACCCTCTGATACCTTGTCCTAATTGGCATTTTCTGTGTGTGGATGAAAGAGATTGTTTTTATATAGCACATTTCACCTCTTCAGGACACCCATAAGTGCTTCATAGTTAGTGAATCATTGTTTGACACTCAAGCACTAATGTTGTACAGACAACAGACAGCACGGTCCTCCTAACAACCAACGAAATAAATTATCCTATTTTTAGTGGTGTTGGTTCACGGAGGTTTGTTGACCAGAATACTCAAAGAACTCCCATTTGATCTTTTACGTCTCCTGAACATGGCCTTGGTTTAACATCTCAAACAAAAGACAACACCGGCAACAATGCAGCATTCCTTCAGTACTGCATTGGAACGTTCGCCTAGATCATGTGCTCCAGACCTGTGGTGGGACTTGAACCAGCAGTTTTCTGACTCGATGATGAACCTGAAATAATACCAGTTTGGCAGGCTTTAGAAATGGGTTGGGCCCAAATTTGGCCGCACCTGATGTTCATGCAACGCCAAACAAGTGGAAAAAGAACTTGCATTTATATATCGCCAAAACACTATGGAACCAACTGTGTACTTTTGGAGGTGTAGTCACTGTTGTAATGTAGGAAATATGGAAGCCAATTTGCCCACAGCAAACTCCCTCAAATAGCAGTAAGTTTGTGGCCAGATAATCTGTCTTAGTGATGTTGGTTGAGGGACAAATGCTGGCCTGGAAATCAAGGAGAACTTTCCTGCTGTTATTCAAAATAGTGCATGGAATCTTTGTTGTGAGTTATAGAGTCAAAGAGCCATTTATGGCGCAGAAGGAGGCCATTTGGCCCATCGAGTACCTGAGAGGAGAGACAGGGCCTCAGTTTAACATCCATCTGAAAGTTGGCACCTCCCACAGTGCAGCATTCCCTTAGTACTGCACTGCAGTGTCAGCCTAGAATTTGAAGTCAAGTCTCTAGAATGGGACTTAAATCCACAACCTTCGGACTCAGAGGTAGGAGTGCTACTCACTGAGCCACAGCTAGCACCGTTAATTCCTGCTGTCGGCCTCAAAACCCTCAGGCCACATGCAGAGCTCCAGCTGTGCCTGAGGCCCACTAAATCAGTTCAGACAAGGAACTGAAATGTTCCTTTAATAAACTTTAGGTGGTCATTCCTCTCTATGAGCTATGCTGTTTACAGTAGGAAAGGCCAAGATGTTTGGTACTAGGGCGAACAGTAATATCACTCCTTCATGCAAACAGAGTCATGTATTTTGCAGGCACTGTTGTAAATAATTTATCTGGCAAAGGAATTAATTAGCGAACAATGTTATTGCAAATTGCAAGGCAAGTTCAGTTTCTTTTACAAAGTAAGGTGACAAAGTAGTTTCAGCTACTCATTAATCCATCTAAATCAGGAGATGTAACCCCAGAATGGAAGGTTGTTCTTTACATGAGCTTACTGCATAAAGCATCAAGATCAGATGAGAAGCTGAGAAATGCCTCCTAAACTCTGTATTCTTGGGTTATTAGTCAACATTATTCCAGTTTTCCCAAGCATACCAGTACCTTGCTAGTGGCAATTCCATGTTATGTAAATCCTTTAATTTTAAATGTAGAAGGTGTTTTGACATGTCATGTTTTGTACTACCTTATCGGGTGCGAAGAGATGGGAGAATTCCTGGCTTCGCAAGCCAGACCTTTAAAAATGGCTGCCCGCAATTCTGATTTTCATTCCGGGTGGGCAGACAGGATTAGAAGATGGGCCCACCATCCCAGAGTGAGTGGGGAGGCTCCCGGGTGCAGATTGGGCAGTAAGCCTGCCTCTGTGCTCTGACATTTTGTTGAATTTAATTCAAAAATGAAAAACAAGCAAAAAAAAAGCCCTCCGGCCCTCAGCCCTCACCCCCCACACACTACCCACGCCCTATCTATGCCAACCTATGCCACCTCATTCCATCCACCCATCCCATGGCCCCTCATACCCCTCTACCCTCTCCCCATGGTCCCGTATACCACATATGCCAACGCATTCCCCTCTACCCACCCCCCATTGCCCCTATGCTCCCCAGTCAATCAGCTCTTACCTGGTCTAATCTACATATGCCTGGATCCATTTTCATAGCCTACCAAAATCCCACTTCAGTGGAGGTAGCTGATGATTTAAATGGCCAGCTACCTTCATAAAACACGCATGCATAAAATGCCTGACTCCAGTCCCGCCTCTACGAAAACAGGAAATGCTGTATTCGGAGGAGGGATGTAGGATTTTCAGCCATTTCTGCTATTTTTGCCATAACAGAGAGCCTCTCCGTTGTGGCAAAAATCCGGCCCTTTAGTATATTCCTTTTATTAAAATAATGCAAATAATTATACTTTTAAATGGTTGTCATCATTTAGCTCAGTAAAACTGAGCTCATCTGAAACTGCTGCCTGGACCCTGACTGTCACCCACCATTCCTGTTCTTTCTGACTTACATTGGCTCCTCCTTTGGCAATGCCCCCATCTTAAAATTCTCATTCCAGTTTTCAAATTTCTCTATGGTCTCACCTCTCCCTACATCTCCTCTAGCCCTGTAACCCTCCATCTTGGACACTCTGAGTTCGTCCAGTGCATTCCCTATTTCCATATAGCCCCTATTGGAAAGCCTTTGCCTAGGTCTTAAATTCTGCAAATCTCTCCCTAAACCTCTCCGCCTCTGTATCTCTCTCTCTTCCTTTAATATTCTCCTTAAAACCTACCACTTTGACTGAGCTTTTTGGTCCCTTGTCCTAAGAGACTTTTAAGTGGCTTGGTGTCAAATTTTGTTTGACAACGCTCCTATGAAGCGCCTTGCAATGTTTTACTATATTAAAGGGACTATATAAACACAAGCTATTGTTAGAGTAAGAAAAATCTGAATCAAAAAGAGGGGCTGAATGGCCTACTCCGGCTCCTTGTTCTTATGAAATTATGAAGGTTTGAGGAGCAAGTTGGTTACGGTGGATTGGGAAAATACTTTTAAAGGTTTGATGGTAGACAGGTAACGACTCACATTTTAAAAAATATTACATGGACTACAACAGATATACATTTCTCTAAGGCACAGACACCCAAAGGGAAAGTTAAATCAACCATGGTTAACGAAAGAAGTTAAAGATTGCATAAAATCACAGAAGGTGGCTTATAAGGATGCCAGAAAAAGTGGCAAGCCTGTGGATTGGGAACAATTTAGAACCCAGCAAAGGATGACCAAGAAACTGGTTAAAAAAGGGAAAAGAGAATATGAGTGCAAACTAGCGAGGAACATAAAGGCGGACTGTAAAAGCTTCTTTAGGTATGTGAATAGGAAAAGATTAGCTAGTACAAATGTGGGCCCATTACAGGTGGGGACAGGGAATTTATAGTAGACAACAGGGAAATGGCAGAGAAATGAAACAGTTACATCATGGAAGAAGATACAGAAAATCTCCCAGAAATAGCCAACCAAGGGACCTGTGAAACTGAGGAACTAAAAAAATTAGCATTAGTAAAATACTATTTGAAAAGTTAACTGGATTGAAGGTTGACAAAATCCCCTGGACCAGATGAGCTTCATCCCAGAGTGTTGAAGGTGGTGGCTAAAGATATAGTGGATGTATTCGTAGTTATCTATCAAAATTCAATAGATTCTGGAAAGGTTCCTACAGACTGGAAAGTAGCAAATGTAACCCCACCATTGAAGAAGGGAGGAAGAGGAAGAATGGAGAACTACAGACCTGTTAGTCTGACATCAGTAGTAGGGAAAATGCTAAAATCATCATAAAGGGTTCCCCTTTATCCACAGCACATGTTACTTCTTCAAAGAACTCCAATAAATTGGTTAAGCATGATTTATCTTTCACCAAACCATGTTGACTCTGCCTTAATCTTTAAAATCTTTAATTTTTCCAAACGCCTTACTATAATGTTCTCAATAATAGCTTCTAACGTTTTCCCGAAGACAGATGTTAAGCTAACTGGCCTGTAGTTTCCTTCTTTCTGTCCCCCTTATTGAATAAAGGAGCAATGTTTGCTGTTTTCAAATCTAATGGACCATTCCCCAAATCTAGGGAATTTTAGAAAATTAAAACCAACGCATCAACTGTCTCACTATCCACTTCTTTTAAGAACCTAGGATGAAGTCCATCAGGACCCAGGGACATGTCAGCCTGCAGCTCCAACAACTTGTCAGTACCACTTCTCTCATGATTGTAATTTTCCTGAGTTCCTTCCTCTCTTCCATTTCCTGATTTGCAGCTATTTCTGTTGAATTCACCTGCCATCTCGTTATTTTCCATTACTAACGCTCACTTTGTTAATTTATCTTTTTTAAATATCTACAGAAGCTCATACTCTATGTTTTTATATTTCTTGTTAGCTTTCTCTCATACTACAATTTTTCCATACTTGCCAATCTTTTAATCACCCTTTACTGTTTTTTATATTCTGTCCAATCTTCTGACCTGCCACCCATCTTCGCACAATCATATGCTTTCTCTTTAACTTTTTTAGTTGTCCATGGATGGTGGGTCCTCCCCTTGAAATTTTTCTTTCTTGTTGCAATATTTCTATTCTGTGTATCCTGAAATATTCCCTTAAATGTCTGCCACTGCGTCTCTATTGACCTATCCCTTAGCCTTATTTGCCAGTTCACTTTTGCTAGCTCTGCTTTTATGCCCTCATAATTTCCCTTATTTAAGTTTAAAATGCTAGTCTTGGATCCACTGTTCTCGCCCTGAAACTGAATGTAAAATTCAATCATATTACGATTGATGCTAGGTGCACCTTCACTATGAGGTCATAAATTAATCCTACCGCATTGTACAATACCAGTCTAGTATAGCCTGCTCTCTGGTTGGCTCCAAAACGTGATGATCTAAGAAACTATCCTGAAAACATTCTATGCCATCTGGGTGACCTTTGCCCATCTGATTTACAAGCTGCAGTTGGTTTAATGATGCACCTGTTGCAAATAGGAAAAAATAAGTATGATATAATAGCCACTACAGAGACGTGGCTGAAGGATGACACATTGGCACCTGAATTTTGAAGGGTACATGGCAGTTAGGAAATGATGTGGCCCTCATGGTTGAACGGCTGGAAATGAGTACAAGGTGTGAGATGTAAGCGTGAGACTTACAGAATTGCTAGGTGTGTGATGGTGAGGTGGGTGCTAGGATATGAATCTTGATTGATAGAGATTGGTGGCCAGTGAGTGATGAAATGTGGCACATTGAAGGCAGTGGCCCAAATTTTCACCACGATGGAGAGGCTCTCTGTTGTGGTGAAAATCCTGGAAATTGCCGGAATTTCAAAGTCTAGCCCCTGAACCCTGACTGGAGTTAGGCTGGGATTCAAGCAAGCGTGATTCCCACAGGCAGCTGGCCGTTTAAATCACCAGCTGTCTCACTAAAATGAGACTTTGGAAGGCTAGGAGTGTGAAACCTGAAGTGTGCAGATTAGAACAGGTAAGAGGAGGTCTTAACTTGGTGGATTCATTTGGATAGCTAGAGTACCCCTTTGGAGAGGTAAGGTACCCCTTTGGATAGGGTCCCAGGACACTTTTGGGAAAGGTAAGGCATCCTTTGGGATTGTTAAAAATGAACACAATTATTCATTTTTTACACACAAACTCATTGGAACTGTCAAGCTGTTAAAGAACTGTCCAGCTGTCAAGGAAATGTTACAGATGTCAACCTGTCAAAGCTGTCCAGAAAGTATCAAAGCTGTCAAGGAACTGTCCAAAAATGCTAGGCGAGTTGGGATGGAGGGAGTGAGGGCAAAGAGGGATGGTTGGGGGCATGAGTTGACACTAGGTTGGCACAGGGCATATGGGGGCATTGAGGGTGGGTAGAGGGGTACTAAGTTGACATGGGGGTATGGGACAATGTGTGGGTGAGTGGGGGGCACAGATTGGCATAGACCAGCATGGATGACAGAGGGAGAGTGTGGAAGGTGAGGGATAAGAGCTGTTTTTTATTTTATTATTATTTTTTATTTATTTAAACACAGTGCTGGACCACAGAGGCAGGTCTTGCGTCCAACTTGCTCCTGTACCCAGTAGCCTCCTCACATGTTCCGGGGTCACCCGCCCAATTTCGTCACACCTCCCCCCCACCCTTCCCCCGCACAAATCCAGCTGCGGGTGGCCAGTTCTAAAGTTCGGGTTTGCCAAGCCGGCAAATCTCCCAACTCTGCGAACCCAACCCAGGGACAAAAATCTGGGCCTCTATGAGGCTTGTTAGGCAGTTGGTTGGCTATGGCATTTAAAGATGCTGACCTTGAGTATCTGTGTGAGGTCATTGAACTTCTTGTGGTTCTGCATCCAGGCTCTCAAGCTGGAATATTAGGAATAACTGCCACAGCTATCTGGTTCTGCTGTCTTCTAACAGTTTGCCTGGAGGGCTTCCTGACCTCCTGCGGATAGATGCTGTCTCTTGTCCTCTGCACATCCTCAACCAAGGTCTCCAAGGTAGTGTCAGAAAGTCATGGAGACTGCTCTCAGTCATGTTGTGCTGTAATTTAGTTCTCTTCACACACACACACACACACACACACACGCATCCAGATCTACCTTTGCTCTAAGAGGTGCAAACTTACTTTAAGTGGTGCTAGCCTCTCACGCTGTACACCCCTCTCCACCACCTCCACCATATTCCCCACCCTGCTTGCCACTCCCACACACCCAACTCGGGTGTGCAGCCACTCAACAGTGCACTTAGCATTGGCTGAATGCGACAATCCTTTAAATGACCAGGCAGTGCAAAATTTGGGTGCTGCCTGCATAGGGAGCAATGGGCACAGGTTACTCACACACCACACCCATCTTTGGGTCTTACTGAAAATCATGGCTAATGTTTACATAGGTATGTTAGTACCAATTCAGCACCTACTCAAAACTTTTGAAGATCTTTACAAATATGGGTTTGCATTGTTTCATTGCGGTCATTCCACAAATTTGTTTGTGGATTCATTTTTCTGTGCAAATTATGCAAAAGTTTTAGCCATTTCATACCTGGTTGGAAAGCTTTTGCTCAGCACCACATTAGGATTTAAATGAAATACAGTGTATTTAAATACACTTTATGGAATAAATTTTCCAATGTATTCGCTCAACTTTACTGATCTACAAATTACCACTTTATAGAGATTTAACTGACAGGAGCTTTAAACTGTTATTTACTCACTGACAGTTTAAGTACCATACCACTACACACCATGATCGATTATAACATATCTCTTCTGCTATTAATGTCCACACAAAGCTTATTGCCTTACTCCCTGCCCCATATCACTTGAAATCATGTATCATAGAAGTAATAACTTCAGGCAGAAATTGACCACCAAACTCAGGTGATAGAAGTGAAGGAAACACTGAGGGATGAATCACCCCAGATTTGCACAAAGTGTGTTAGCGGGCAGGAAAAAAGATGGTTTACCTGCTGGCCGCAATAGCGGGTTTTTGCACCATATCACCCCATTCCCGGCATGTCCCGCCTCATGAATAATGCATTTCCGGGAAACACGCTGGGTCGCTGGCAGGGCAGCCTCTGATTCCTCCGCCTCCCCATTACCTCAAGCCTTCCAGTACTGGGCGCCATATTTCAAGGGTGTACCTGCACAGAGCTAGCACTCCCTAAGGGATCAGAAGCTGCTGCATAGTCATGGCTGCCAAAGGGAGGAAACATGCTGCCTCCAAATTTAGTGAAGACTCCCTCGGGCACATACTGGACTCAGTGGAACTCGCTGTGATGTCCTCTACCCCGACTCTGGGTGAAGACCAGCAAGCAAGGTCACCAATCCAGCATGGGAGCCAGTGGCAGTGGTGGTCAGCACCAACGTCCTGCAAGAGAGGACAGTCACCCAGTGCTGAAAGAGGATGAATGATCTCCCCCGTTCCGCCAGGGTACGTTTCTCTTCTCATCACTCTCAGTTCAGACACACACAAACCGATCACACATTCACAGAGATCTAATTTACTGCCAGTTCAAGGGACATCACCATTCACTCTCTCACACACACCTTCATCTGCCCTGTGGATCATGTTCTCATCCCATCCATGACACCACTCACCACCCGCACGTGCCAGGCATCCTTCTCATCTAGCCTGGCAGACGTCCTGCTTACACTCTCTCCATCTGTATTCGTGCAGGACAAGCTGGCACACAACAAAAGGGAGAGGTCACAGACTGGTAAAGGAATTCCCAACATCAAGGTCCTCACAGACTTTGAAAATAGAGTCATCCAGCTGGCCCATGATGATCTGCACTGTGCTGATGGTGAGGTTGGCAGTGCTTAGCCAAGTGAGGATCCAGCTGTGCCACATTCATCAGACAACCATGCTGTGAATGAGTTCCCCTATTCTGCAGTCCCCTGCCATGCACTAATTCACTCTCCTTGCTTTCGCAGGCACACCTGGGAAACAGCCAAGGGGGTCCATGAGCCAGGTCCTCAACTCAAGCCCCAAACACACCTCGGAAGAAGAATTTGATAACACCCTAATTGAAGACCCATCACAGTGCTCACCCACACCCTACACCAGCTGAGACACACAGCCCGGTAGGTTCTAGTTCTAGAGTAGCCTCAGGATCACAGTCTGGTGAGCACATCACACTGTCTGATCCACAGCAGGTGGAGGCAGGGACTTCCCAGGTTTCTGGCACTTGAAGGCTGCTGGAGGCCAGAAATCTACTGAGTCCAACTCAGATGAGGACCCTCTGGACTCGTTCCTGCCACAGTTGCTGGAACTGCAAAGGCAAGCTCGGGAACATCAGGAAGTGATGTCCGCTGCGCTCCTCAGATTGCAAGGCACGATGGCGTAGTCTCTGTGCCATAAGTCTGAGGTGATAGCGCCGGCGTGCCTATGCACTGAGGTCAACACTGGTAGGATGGCGGCTGCCATGGAGACTTTGGTCCAGGACATCAATCCTGCACTGCTGCGCGGCCTGAACTCCATCACTGATGCCATAGTTGGCCCCCAGCAGTGTCAACATGAGAGGGGTGCAGGGAAGCTCGATCTCACTCCAGCTTCCCCTTTTCTTCAAGGAGTCAGCCAGGGGCCCTTGAGCACCCACAGGGAGGAGGATCAGCAGGTGCACACCCCGGGGCCATCCATCCAGGTGACTCTAGGAGTGTCCAGCCCATCGAAATCCCCTCTTTCTATGACCTCAGCTCCACAGGCTGAGGAGGGTGCAATTGCCACACAGCAGAATCCTGAAAGCAGGCTGGGGGCCTCCACGTCTCAGCCCTCCAGAGAATGCCTGCCAAGGTCTTCACAGACAGGGCATAGCAGTCAGCAGGCTGCCTCCACCTCTGCTTTGGATATTGGAGGAGCACCAAGATGTAGCGGCAATGTTAGGAAGGTTAAGAAGATGTAGTTGCAGACCTTGGGCATGGGTGTTAATCACTTGTACATAATGTTCACTATTGTAAATAAACTCCCAAAAATATTTCCTTGCCTATGGCTCCTTGTTAGGCCTTTGGCCCATCGAATCTGCGCCAGTCAAACAAGTACCTAACTATTCTAATCCCATTTTCCAGCACTAGGCCCATAGCCTTGTATGCCAGGGCATCGCAAGTGCACATCCAAATACTTCTTAAATGTAATGAGGGTTTCTGCCTCTACCACCCTTTCAGGCAGTGAGTTCCAGATTCCCACCACCCTCTGAGTGAAAAAATTCTTCCTCACATCCCCTCTAAACCTCCTGCCCCTTACCTTAAATCTATGCCCCCTGGTTATTGATCCCTCCACCAAGGGGAAAATTCTACCCTATCTATGCCCCTCATAATTTTATGCACCTCAATCATGTCTCCCCTCAATCTCCTCGGCTCCAGGCAAAATAACCCCAGTCTATTCAATCTCTCCTTATAACTAAAACTCTCCAGCCCAGGCAACATCCTGGTAAATCTCCTTTGCACTCTCTCTAGTGCAATCACATCCTTCCTATAATGTGGATTCCAGGACTCCACACAATACTCTAGCTGTAGCCTAACCAGCTTTTTATACAGTTCCAGCACAACCTCCCTGTTCTTATATTCTGTGCCTCAGCTAATAAAGGCAAGTATCCCTGATGCCTTCTTAACCACCTTATCCACCTGTCCCGCTACCTTAAGGGACCTCTGGACATGCACACCAAGGTCCCTCTGATCCTCGATACTTCCCAGGGTCCTACCGTTCATCGTGTATTCCCGTGATTTGTTTGTCCTGCCCAAGTGCATCACCTCACACTTATCCAGATTAAATTCCATTTGCCACCGATCAGCCCATCTGACCAGCCCGTCTATATCCTCCTATAATCTAAGGCTATCCTCCTCACTATTTACCACCCCACCAATTTTCGTGTCATCCGCGAACTTACTGATCAACCCTCCTACATTCAAGTCTAAATTGTTTATATATACCACAAAAAGCAAGGGACCCAACACTGATCCCTGTGGAACCCCACTGGACGCAGGCATCCAGTCACAAAAACACCCCTCAACCATCACCCTCTGCTTCCTGCCACTCAGCCAATTCTGGATCCAATTTGCCAAATTGCCTTGGATCCCATGGACTCTTACCTTCGTTATCAGTCTCCCATGTGGGACCTTATCAAAAGCCTTGCTGAAGTCCAAGTAGACTCCGTCAAATGCATTGCCCTCATCTACACACCTGGTCACCTCTTCGAAAAATTCAATCAAATTGGTCAGACATGACCCCCCCTTAACAAAACCATGCTGACTGTCCTTGATTAATCCCTGCCTCTCCAAGTGTAGATTAATTCTGTCCCTCAGAATTGCTTCCAAAAGTTTCCCCATCACTGAGGTTAGACTGACTGGCCTGTAGTTCCCTGGTTTATCTCTTCCTCCCTTCTTGAATAACGGTACCACACTGGCTGTCCTCCAGTCCTCTGGCACCTCTCCTGTGGCTAGAGAGGTATTGAAAATTATTGCCAGTGCCCCTGCTATCTCCTCCCTTGCCTCACTCAACAGCCTGGGATACATTTCATCCAAGCCTGGAGATTTATCTACTTTTAAGCCTGCCAGACCACTCTTCTCTTTCTATGCTAATTTCCTCAATTATATCACAGTCCTTCTGCCTGATTTCCATACCCATGTCATTCCTCTCACTTGTGAACACCGACGCAAAGTATTCATTTAGAACCCTACCTACGGCTTCCGGCTCCACACACAAATTACCACTATGGTCCTTAATGGGCCCTACTCTTTCCCTAGTTATTCTCTTACTCTTAATGTACCTGTAAAATAACTTTAGATTTTCCTTGATTTTACCTGCCAATGTTTTTTCATGCCCCCTTTTATGATCGCTATCTGCAAAATGCTCCCCCACTGATACCTCTACCACTTGCCCGGCTTCATTCCCTAAAATTAAGTCCAGGACCACTCTCTTGTAGGTCCTTCTACGTACTGGCTTAAAAAGCTCTCCTGGATACATTTTAAGAATTCCGCTCCCTCTAAACCTATCACGGCATGACTAACCCAGTTAATGTTGGGGAAGTTGAAATCCCCCACGATTACTACCCTTTTTTTTTACAATTCTCTGAAATTTGCTTACATATTTCTCTCTGACTGTTTGGGGGCCTATAGTACACTCCCATCAATTTGCTTGCTCCTTTTTTGTTTTTCAGTTCTACCCATATTGCTTCGTTTGAGGAGCCTTCTAAGATGTCATCCCTCCTTACTTCTGGAATTGATTCCTTGATCAATATTGTGATACCCCCTCTTTTACCTCCTTCCCTGTCTTGCCTGAAGATCCTATATCTTGGAATATTGAGCTGCCAATCCTGCCCCTCTCTCAACCATGTCTCTGTGACAGCTATGACATCATACTTCCATGTGTTAATTTGTGCCCTCAATTCATCTGCCTTATTCGTCAGACTCCTTGCATTAAAATAAATACCACCCAACCTTGCCAAGCTCCCTTGTGCCTTAACTGGCCTATAATTTCAATGCCTTCCAGGCTCACTTGCTCTCTCTTCTATTTTTGGCTGTGCATCTCCCCCTGCTGAACCTCCTCTCAGGATCCCACCCCACCTGCCAAGTTAGTTTAAACCCCACCCCCCCCAACAGCACTAGCAAACCTCCCCGCAAGGATGTTGGTCCCATTCCAGTTCAGGTGCCTTGTACAGGTCCCACCGCCCCCAGAAATGGTCCCAATGTCCAAGAAATCTAAAGCCCTCCCTCCTGCACCATCTCTCCAGCCACGCATTCATCTGGACTAACCTCCTATTTCTATACTCACTAGCGCGTAGCAGCGGAAGTAATCCAGAGATTACTATCTTTGAGGTCCTGTTTTTTAATCTGTTTCCTAGCTCCCTAAATTCTACTTGCAGGACCTCATCCTTCTTTCTACCTATGTCGTTGGTATCAATATGTGCCATGATCTCTGTCTGTTTGCCCTCCCCCTTTAAAATGACCTACAGCCATTCAGTGACATCCTTGACCCTGGCACCAGGGAGGCAACATACTGTCCTGGAGTTACGTCTACAGCCGCAGAAACGCCTGTCTATTCCCCTTACTATCGAGTCTCCTACCATTATTGCTCTTCCCCTCTTTTCCCTCCCCCTCTGTGCAGCTGAGCCACTCACATGAGCGTGGCTAGTGCACTCTGGGGAGTGCCCCCAGAAGAACCATCACTCTCAGCATTTTCCAACACAGAAAAATGATTCTCGAGCGAGATGCACCCTGGGGATTTCCTGACTACCTGCCTGACACCTTTCTTCTGACTGATGGTCACCCATTCTCTCTCTATCTACACTTCTGTAAGCTGTGGGGTGACCACGTCCAAAAATGTGCTACCCATGAAGCTCTCAGCCTCGCGAATGCATCTCAGTGCGTCCAGCTGCCGTTCAAGCTCCAAAACTCAGAGCTCAAGTAGCTGCAGCTGGTGGTACTTCCTACACACATGGTCGGTCAGAGCACAAGGAGCATCTAGGACTTCCCATATGTTGCAGGCTGTACATTAATTGGAACTGAGCTGCCCTGCCATGCCTCTAGTTGAAAAAAAACCCTTAATTTAAGTTAAATACAGTAAAAAAACCTTAAATTATTTGATTACTTTAAATAAAAACTAGAACCCTTATCTTTCCTTAGCTTAATCTATTTTAAACTGGAGAAAAACACTTTCCACCAATCAGCTCTCGCCTTTGTGCTGACGCCACCTTTTGAAGCTTCCCCGCACTCGTGCTGGTTCTGATCTCACCGCCGCTCTCTCACACTGCCTTTTGATGTCACTCTTGTTATTTTCAACAAGAACTGACTGCAGGACACTCTTCCCAGACTGCTTCACCACGATGCTGACTGCAGGACACTCTTCCCAGACTGCTTCACCGCAATGCTGACTGCAGGACACTCTTCCCAGACTGCTTCACCGTGATGCTGACTGCATGACACTCTTCCCAGCACCTTGGCTCCTGCACAAGATAAAAGGCAGGTGTTTCAGTCCAGGGCCACTTTCCTGTGTAATGTGTAACCTTCAGAACAAAGTGATGGTCCGGCTTCACACTTGCTGGATATATTAGTGATGCCTGCACCTCGATGGTGCTTGTCATTGCTGCCAGAATGTTGTGGGCAGAGATCACAGAACTCCGTCACTCTCTCTGTGTGCTCTCAGCACCTTTGAGGTGGGGCTGGTGAAATACTTTTGCCAGCCCAGTCACATTTGAGTAGGATCTCATATGCTGCTCGCTATATTTCTTGTTGTGTCTAACTTGTGCCATTTTTCAGGCTAATTCTGTTTCCCTTTTTTATGAATCTACTTTGCGTTTCAAGACTCAAACGCTTTGCAATGTAAATGAAAAGACACTTGAGAAGCATTCTATAGACTTCTTAAGAATAGTTGTTGCTGAGAGTTGCAAGCTGCTGGCAAGGCCACATTTAGTGCCCATCATGTATCGTGAAGCTACAGTGTCCTGGTACCGGAGAAGCTTGATATTGAGTCCAGTTTCAAGAGAGCCAATGAAGCATATTGTCTCTGTCCTGGATGATGTCTAGATTTTTAGCTTCACCTGCCTAGGTGAGTGATGACTTTTCCATCTTACTCCTGACCTGGGATGGTGAGAGAGTTTGAGAGATCAGGAATTGAGACACTCATTGCAAAATAAGTAGGTTCCTTCTTGCTCTTGTGGTCATGATGCCAACAGGGCTGGTCCAGTTAAGCTTCTGATAACCTCCAAGGTGTTGATCAGGGACTTGGTGTTAGTGGTACCATTGGCCTGTGCTGGTATTCCATACTAAGCTGCTTGTTCAGATTCTTCTTGACTGCAAGACTGAACGCTGTGGATGGATCACTGTATCACCTCCTCCACAGCTTCATCAGTTACATGGTCAATTTAATTGATGTCAGAATGCACAAGTTAGATCTTTGCAAGATATTGGGATCATTCATAATTAGTGCATTGCTGCCTGTACCCTTAATTAGAGTAGAATTGCTGTACCTCGATCCATTTCAGTTCCTTCTGAGCTTTGTAGGTATTTTGTGCCTATCTGTTGGTGTTGTGATTTTTGTAAGTTGATCTTGACTACATTATAATCCTTGCAACGTGACCTCTTGACCACAGAATTGGAAGATCAACCCAGATATCAGCACGTCTGCAAACTTGACATCCTATCAGACTCTGAACTGAGCTTCCAACCTTAATCATTTCCATCACCAAGACTGCATGCTTCCACCTCCATAATATCACTGCCTCCACCCCTGCCTCAGCTCATCTGTTGCTAAAACCCTCATCCATGGACTCGGCTATTTCATGACATTCCTGACGAGTGTTTTATCACCTGTGAACTTAAGTTCATCCTAAGCTCTGCTGCCCATGTCCTAACTCGTCCCATTCACCCATCACTACTCTGCTGACTGGCCATTATGACACAGCAGTTGGTAAAGGTTGAGTTGTTTAAATCCCAGAAAGAAACTTGAACAACTGTCATAACCTATATTTTCATATGTACCATATGAAGATATTGAGATGCAGCTCTGAATTCAGGAATAAGACCACCGAGCCTCAAGAGGTTTTTTTTATATAAAACTGAATTAAACATTTATTAATTTAACGACAAATTAAAAATATTAAACAAATTACTACCATGATAACTTTTAAATAAATCCCCAAATTAATCACTTGCAGGTAAATCTTCACCAAGGCAACAATAACCCATGGACTTTAAACAGACACCAGGCAAAGCATATTTGACATTATGAATTCAAAATGAGGTTCCTTTGCAAACACAGTGGGAGGCTTATAGGCTGATTAGATCTTAAATGCCTCTTCCTTACACACCCAAACTCCTTTCTGTTCATACCTAGCTTTTCCTTTGAATGTAAATTGTATCATCAGGCTATTAACGTTACATCTCCTAACAATAATATCCTTTCAATTCTCCAATTTTATTAGTAAGCTAGAAAAATAAACACATTGCTTGACGTCTTCTAGCTTGGTGCGAGTTTACTCCCACTCTCGAATGCTTTATTCAAAAAATGCAAATTTACACTTTACCTTCTATCCTTACGTTTATCTGATTAACATCTCAAAACTACTATACATCAAAGCACCCAGACTAGTTGGCTTTAATCCAATTAAGACACACACAGACAAACACATAGACACAGACCCCACTACAATTCCATTTTAAAAATAATTTCCAATAACATTATAGACATTAATATCTCTTCATGGCACTGGCCTACATTGGTTCGCACTCCAGTATTGCCTCAGTTTTAAAACTCTCATCCTTGTTTGAAAGTATCTCTATGGCCTTGCCCCTTCCTATTTCTGTAACCTCCCCTAGCCCTACAAACCTCAGAAATCTCTGTACTCCTCCAAATCTGACCTTTTCGCGCACGCCCAATTTTCATTGCTCTACCATTCAGAGCTGTGCTTCCAGCTGCCTCACCTCTAACCTCTGGAATTCCCTCCCTAAACCACTCCATCCCTCTTATCTCTCTCTCTCCCCCCCTTTAAGTCACACCTTAAAACTAACCTCTTTGACCAAACTTTTGGCCACCTGTCCTGATATCCCTTTATGTGGCACTGTGTCAAACCTTGTTTGATAATTGTTACTGTGAAGAAATTTAGAATGTTTTACGACCTTAAAGGTGCTAGATAAATACAAACTGTTGTCATCTTTGTTGTCTTATCTCTTGCCCACTGAAGTAGAATTTTTCTGCCTTAATGAACTTCTCCACGAGTGGATTGAAGTGAGGATGGTTGGCGCAAATGCTGCTAAGAGAAGCTGCAGTTGGCACCACCCTAAAATGAGCCCTGTTCTGCCTGGCAGATTCTATGAGTTTCTTTCCTTTGTTCAGCCACAACCATAGCAACAGCCATTTTATGGATTAGAGCAAAAGAAATGTGAGGCATATTTTGACAAGTCATTTTCTCAGCGTCTCCATTATTATATCATTTCCACTTGTTTATCTATCTGCACACTGTCCGCCAAATTCTTGCTGCATGTCACAGTGACAAAAATATAAGCTCTGCCTGTAGTTTCTCTGGTTTTCATGTCATTTTTAAATAGCAGCTTTAAACACCTTCATTAGAAGCCAACATGATTGCACAGAGATGGGATATCCAATTTACAGCACTTCTTTGAAAGAGATATTGTATTTTGACATCAAATGTTCTTGATCATCGATATACCATTAGAACTTTTCCTACAATCTTTTCAGGACAGGCTATGAGAAGGAAGCTACTCACAGCTGCTCAGAAAAATCAATTAAATTCAAGGCCCTGTGATCTGCTAGGTGCAGAGGAACACGAAGAGGCCATTCATCGCCTTGAGCTTATTCCACCATTCACCTCGATTATGGCTGATCTGTATCTTAACCAGTCTTTACACGAAATTTCTTGGTACCCTTAGCTAACAAATATCTATTGTTCTTAGTCTTGAAAATTTCATCCGACCTGGCATCCACAGTCTTTTGGATGAGGGAGTTCCATATTTTCACTACTGGGTATGAATTAAATTAGTCTAATCGACCGTGTGTAAAGTTGTATCAAGCTGCTGTCCAGACAATATACATTAGTGATTCTCATAATGATCACAGGTTTGTTGATATTTCCTAAGACAAAACTCTGGAATTCCTTCCCTGAACATGTTACTATGTTATAGGTGCCATATAAATACCATTGTTGATGTTGTTGGGCAGGCACTTCCCAAGTTGCTTCCATCTCCTGTGTGCCATCAGTGACAAAGATAAACAACTGCTGTCACTGGCACCTGCAGGGAGTTCATCACCCTGGATTTCAGTGCAGGTGGGCTCAGGACCTAGGCAGACTGACCCCTCTCTACAGTCTAGCAGCATACATTTACGTTAACTGGAATGATCAGGGAATGTTCTGGCAAGGTTTTCCACTTAACAGGTGTGATTTCGAACTAACTTTGTATCGATTGTGCCCAATATTCTCCCCATATAAATAGGCCCCTATATAAATAGGACAGACTCAACACTTAACAATGGAAGCACTTGCAGAATACAAATGGGAGCAAAAGGTGTACCGATACCTTCTGTCTGAAACACTGTTGACTGACAACTAGTGTGCAAAGGGTTAAAGCTATTGCTAGGGTTTTGGTACAGCTGTCTGTTGAATATTGACTGATCTCAATATTGTTCAATGTAACAATGACAGCACCAGCATCAATAGAACTATCAAAAGGACCAATTTTCTCTTGACAGTAGCTTGATTTCAAAAGTAAATTTCTCAGTTTATGTGTTCATAGATTTTGTTTCAATTCTGTGGTAGTCTGTGGGTTTGACTATCGTGGATTTGCATGTCTTAAAAAGGCATTTTTATGAAGAATATAAGATTTATGAGTAAAATAGCTCTTTATTGCAATTATGCTGAAGTTGGAGTTAATATTTGGCAATTTGCTTGTTTAGAAGGAAAGATTGTCTCTTCTATACTTTGGCTTTAGGAAGTGGTGTAATTGGAATGTGATGTTTCAGGTTATCTGAGACCCTGTATCTATAGGTTTATGTACTAATTGATTTTACTGTCCCTAACTATTGAGAGCATCACCGCAGGGAGAAATAATTTGGGAAGTTCAATCAGGAAGGATAAAACAGACACTCAGCATTATATCGTCAGGAGGAGGGAGATTATAGAGAGAGATTAACACTGACAAAAGAAATGTGGCACAAACTCTGACAGTGCTGGTTTTCAAAGACAATGTGGGATTTTAAAATGTGTTTTTAGCAGAACAGTGACAAAAGATGTAATAAGACCAAAGAGAGAGACTAGAGATCCTATAAATATATTGTGTTGTACTCCTGACATTATCGAATACATTGAGAAGAGTTCTAAAGAAGCTCTGTGCCTTGTCAGTGTGAAAATTATGCAAACGCCACACGTTCCCAGTAAAATGGGAGCTTGAAAAATAAAATAATTTCCTGCCATATTCTGGATCGATCTGTTAAATTGACATTAAAAGCCATGACTATCAAACTGTAACGAGACACTTAAAGCTTTGAGTGAAATGTTCGGGATTTTAGATTTAACAGATCTATCTACCTGGGGTGAAATCCAGTTAAAGTCAGAAAACCCTGAGGGCCATATTTTCTCCTCAGTGACACTGTAACTCTGGCAGGAAGGAGAGGAAATTCAGGCAGGAAAGAACCCCACCAGAAGTGACATTGAGTGTACAGCCTATTCAAACAAGTCTCTTTAATTAGAAGCAAATCAATATCTCATAATGTGTTTCCCATCATATGCACATCATAGAGACGCCATATATTTACCCAGAAGGAGAAAACAGTTTGGACCAGTGTTCTTATTTCCCAGTTTTTACTGGTGTTCCATTTTAAGGTATACAAGACCAGTTTGGACCAGTATTCTTATTTCCCAGTTTTTACTGTCTTTTTGCTCCTGTTAGGGTTACTATGCTAAGGGGACTAAAAGGTTAAAGGGCCTGTCCTTTTGCCATCTGCCCCAAACAATTAAGTGAACATTAAACAGGTCCAACCTTCAAACCACTGAAGATGTTTGTGTGAGTGCACTTAACTGTATTGTTAGGATGGCATGGGGGCACTGAGCATCCAATTAGAAAGAGATACAGTAGCGTAGTGATTATGCTACTGAATTTGTAATCCAGAGACCTGGGCTAATCATCCAGATGATTATCCCCTTAGCAGTTTGAGAAGCTGAATTCAGCTTTAAAAACAATCTGGAAATGAAAAAGCTGGTATTAGGAAAGTGACTGTGAAACTGTCAAATCGTCATAAAAACCCAACTGGTTCACTAATGCCCTTTAGGGAAGGAAACCTGTTGTTCTTGCATTGTCTGACTCCAGCCCCACATTAGTATGGTTGATTTATAACTGCCCTCTGAAGAGGCCTAGCAAACCATTCAGTAATATCAAACTGCGATTGCAGTGGTTCACAGGGCATCAGGGGTGATCATTAAATACTGGCCTTGCCGCTGATGCACACATCCCCCATTTATACTGCAATTAAAAGTTTGTCCTGTAACTTTTTTCCTCTTAACCAGGGGGTCCCCCCAGAATGGCTTCCCTTATGCTCTCAATACATACTTGGATTGCCTTGCTTCAAAAACAGATGTGATCATGCTTCCAATTAAGTGGGAATAGCCCTTGAAGCTATTAATACTGCTGAATAGCTTCATGAAATGGAAAGTGCTGACTTAACAACCAGGTATGAGCCGAGGGGAGGACTCAGAGAAGCAGTTCTTCATGCAAGGCAGGCCGAGAACTCAAGTATCAGCTCTGCTGCACAGTCCCTTGACAGAGAAATAATAGAATAGCAAAAAGAGCTATGATATTGGGATTGTTTATTGTAGAGATTGATTCCACACTAAAGAACAGTGGAGTATTTTGCAGCTCACCAGTTATGAGGGCCCGTTCATCCCAAGTGTTCCTCTTTGCCATGCTGCATGTCCTCCCATTTATTACTGGTGACCTTGCTGATGAGAAAAAAATTGTACAATGGCAGTGCCATTGTGCCTTGCCATTCAGATAACATGTGCTACTCGTACACTCATTGTTTGGAGTATTTAGTTTGTTTCTGTTTCAGTTGTATTGGCATCACAGACTAATATCCGTATTCTGCCAATACATTTATCCAAATGTATTCAGAGTATTGTGTTTAGCTGGTTACTGTGCAGAAAGTGCCAATCAAGCACTGTAGCTGCCGTGATTGGATATTAACACTTGATAATTATTTTCCACTATATTTCAACTCTGACCTTGCATATCAGTCTGTCATTTCACTTCATCCTCCCAGGCAACCTGACGTGGCACCAGTGGGCAGCTGTTCAGGTCCTGGAACAAAAATGGCTTGGGATCTGCTAGTGAGTTAGTTGTTGAATGAGTCTGACATGCAAACTGTACTTCGGGCAATACTTACTCAGCTCCACAGCTCAGCTTCACTTTTTGTCATTGTTCTTAAAGTTTTAAGATTGACTTAAGTTAGATGGCAGAGGCCCAAGGTAGAATAGAGAAATCAAGAAATTGTGAATAAGTGGCACCAAAGCTTTACTTTTAAAGTCCAATAGTTTGCAGGAGAGAAAGAATGAAAATGGGAAAGATGGACAAACGTGCTTTCACAAAGTCAGAATATCCAAAGACAGCCTTTGAGGCACCTTTGAAGTGTAGTCACGGTTGTAATGTAGGAAACGTGGCAGCCAATTTGCACGCAGCAGACTCCCACAAACCGAAATGTGAAAATGACCAAATAATCTGTTTTATCGATGCTGCTTAAGGAATAAATAGCGTCCAGGGCTCCTAGAGGGGCTAAGCAACCACCAACCCCCCGACTCTTACTGCTTACCTCCCACCCTGCTCCACTCGCCTCCACGCCCTCCATCCACCTCCCAGCCTCCTCTTCAAAATAATGGCATGACATCTTGTATATCCACCTGAGTGCACAGATGGAACTTCAGTTTAATGCCTCATCTAAAAGATAGCACCACCAGGAGTGGAGCATTCTCTCAGTATTGCACAGATTATGTCAGCCTGGATTATGTGCTCAGGTCTCTGAAGTGGGATTTGAACCCACAGCCTTTTCCAGCTCCTGGGAAATACTGGGTTTTCAAAAGAGACAATGAGACGAGCCTTTAGATGAAGGAGGAAGAAGAGTGTGTTGATTGACATGCTTGGACTTCACAAGAGCAAGAGAGAGCTGACTGACTTTAGTAGCATTGCTAAAACAGAGAGGCTAGAAAGGTTGTGACAGAGGCTAGAGGCTAAGGATGAGAGAGAGGCTTTGCCATTCAGATAACATGTGCTACTCGAACGCTCATTGTTTGGTGTATTTAGTTTGTTTCTGCTTCTGTATTGGCATCACAGACAAATATTCGTATTCTGCCAGCATTTATATGAGTAGTGCTAGCTAAACCAGACATGACCTGTTAAGATGGTAGTCCTGATAATGAAAACTTCTAGATGGAAATAATCTAAAGATGGGTCTTGAAGATTTCAAGTGATGGGGCTGTGACTACTTCCTTGTCAGCTTGTTCCATTGTCGTTTTATTTGTGGGAAGAAAGATTGTTGTCTTGGAAACAAAGGGTCTTTGCAATGGATGACTACCTCATGTTTTGTCATTGCCAGAGGGCACCAGTTACATGTTTCTGTCCATTCCCACCAGTCCATTCCATATTTTATAGAATATTATCAGTCTATTTTTCTCCCTCTTTTACTGTAGTGATTCCCATTCCAAATCTTTGATCAAGTATGTGACACTGATCCATTTCCCATACTGATTTGTGCTTCAAACTTATTTACATCTCTTGCCATATAAGGGTCCCACACAGAACTTGCATACTTCAGGACTTGACAAACAAATGTTTGGTAAGCTATAACTTTGATATTATTGTTGCGATACCAAAGATTCTTCCGCAGAGATCCAAGAACCCTGCTTTGGATGTTAATGGCCGAATGTTGAATAGTGGATATTGCACTTCACCCTCAAACTCTACCACCTAGAATGGGAAGGGCATCAGATGCATGGGAACACCACCACCTGGAAGTTCCCCTCCAAGCCACTCACCATCCTGACTTGGAAATATGTCATCATCCTTTCGCTGTCACTGGGTCAAAATTGTGGAACTCCCTCCCTAACAGCACTGTGATTGTACCTACACCACATGGACTGCAGTGGTTCAAGAAGGCAGCTCACCACCACCTTCTCAAGAGCAATTAAGGATGGGCAATAAAAATGCTGGCCTAGCCAGAGATTCCCACATCCTGTGAAAGAATGAATTTTTAAAAATGTTGTTAAAAGGCCTACAGTCACTGAGCTCCATTAGCTGCATATTAAATACACACCCAGTAATGAGCTCCTTGTTAACCTCTCGTCCCCCAAATGAACCAAGGAGTAAAAGAAACAGCTGCAAGCTGGCCTTGTCAGATTTCGAAGGCAGAGTCAGCACAAGATGTGAAAAAGCTGACAGTGTCCCAGCAGTGGGTTACCAAATGCCTTTATTACATGAAGACCTGAACAAGAAGAGCACTCACCATGAAGGGAAGGAAATGATGGAAAGGAAGAAAGGAACTGATATTCCAGCTTGCATTGTCAATCAGGAGTGATCTGATGTGTTTTCGCCAGTTAACCAATCGATATGAATGGCTTTCACATGAATTTAATAGAAGATATTTTTTAATTCAGATGAGTGTAATTTTGTCTGACAAGGACATCAGGCCTATTTGATTGGTTTGCTATCGTATTTTATCCATATTAAATATGATTACTAGCAGACTTGATTCCTGAAACAGCTGCTGAAAACCTTAGACAATTTCCTCAGGGACAAGATGCAGTCAGCGATCATCCTGAGAGATTTCTGTTTGTCTGATCCAAACATTGTTTTCTGACCTACAGCAAAAAAAAATTAAGACAACCTCGCATCAGATTAAGCTCTCTGACAACACATGATTTTTTTTTTTTAATATTTTCGAACAATCTCCTTAATTCATCATTATACTCTGCAATAGCATACACAGATGCTGAGATATGTAGGAATTAATTTAGTCATTTAGAGCCTGAGAGCTTGCAAGGATGGGCAATATGTTCCACACAAAGTAATTTGCAGTCACCTCTTTGACTTCATTACAAAACCAGGACATATTTATAATCTATGATGATAGTTTTCCTTCGCACAAAGCCCATACATTATGCGATGGAACATATCACACTGCCGTGTGACAGTCAGCTGAAATGAGGACTGGCAACAGTAAATGCATGAGGTGCATCAAGTTAGAGAAATGATTGGACCTAATACTCTCGAAAAGCCAATGTGATTTACTTAGCAAAGTAATAAAGGACCTCTGTGGTCCTTTAATAAATCTCATACCAAACCTCAAAAGTTCCCTTTCCATGAGAAAAACAGTCACAATAGCTTGATAGTAGGAAAATGTCATGATATTTCATTAAATGAAAAATGCTTCATGTTTTTGTCTATGTTTAATATTTAAAATTTATATGCTAAAAGTCTACCATTATCATCCTGAACTATTTTATTGTGGAATATGGTATTGTTATCAGTGATTGGACTGACTATAAAAGACGCTTTCTGTATTTGCTTAAATAATATCATGTTTCTGCTCATTTTGAGGGGGTTGTGATAAACGGATTAACTGAACATTATAAGCTCACAGCCTAACTGAATCACAAAAGAACATCACCTACACAATCTGTCTAAATGGCACCAAACAAAGAATGTGTTTTAATTCTCTGTGTATCGTACATACATCCAAGTCACATCTTATAGGTAAGACCAAAAAGCTACATGGTAACACTCTTGCCTCTGAATCTGAGCCAGCAGGTTATGGGTTCAGGCCACATTTCAGAGACTTCAATATACAAGTGCAGCATTGAGGCAATATTTGCACTGAATCCTGCCCTCTTATAGGATGTAAGAGATAGAGACAATATTGTATCTTGGCCAATATTTGTGCCTCAACTAACATCACTACTACAGATTATCTGGTCAATATCACATTGCTGTCTGTGGGATCTTGCTGTACATTACAACATTGACTACAGAATACCACAAATATTCCTATGGCTATATGGTGCTTTGGGACGTCCTGACTCTGGGAAAATCAATATAGAAATGCAAAGTTTCCTTTTGTTTTACAGATGAGAGAGGCCATTTGATTCATCTAGCTCCCCCTTTACAACATATGGGGTGGGGTAGGGGAAGGGACACATTACAGTTGAGCACTAAATGGACATGAATGTCACCATCAAGAGGTCCCAACCACTTTCAGGACTGGGCCACTAACACTGTTGTGACAAGCCATGGAATCAAACATGCCAGTCTACTCAGGAGCAATATTGGCCCAACTAATGCACACGGCTGATAACAAAAAGTTGTTGGGAAAAGGAGTGGTTGAGGGAGAGCAAAAATCTACTCCCCAATATTTAACTTTTAGGAGAGTGTGTTACAGCGAGTGTAACAACAGGTACTCCTATCTAAATAGGATCTTTAACATATTAGAACATCCCAAGGTGCTCCAAAGGGCAGAATTTGACATTGAGCAACCTAAGGAGATATTTGGACAGATGACCAAAAGCTTAGTCATAGAGGTAGGTTTTAAGGAATGGCTTAAAGGAGGAGAGAGAGCTAGTGAGGCAAGCAGGTTTAGGAAGAGAATTGTAGAGCTAAGGACCTAGACAACTGAATGGGAATCAGGTGGAAAATTCTCGGCTGGTTGAAGTCGGACCTAGCACAAAAGAAGATGGTTGTGATTGTTGGAGGTCAGTCATCTCAGTTCCAAGGCATCACTGCAGGAGTTCCTTAGTGTCCTAGGCCCAACCATCTTCAGCTGCTTCATCAATGACCTTCCTTCCATCATAAGGTCAGAAGTGGGGATGCTTGCTGATGATTGCACAATGTTCAACACCATTCATGACTCCCCAGATGCTGAAGCAGTCCATGTCCAAATGCAGCAAGACCTGGACAATATCCAGACTTGGGTTGACAAGCATCAAGTAACATTCGCGCTACACAAGTGCCAGGCAATGACCATCACCAACAAGAGAGAATCTAACCATTGCCCCTTGACGTTCAATGGCATTACTATCACTGAAATCCCCCATTATCAACATTCTGGGGGTTACCACTGACAAGAAACTGAACTGAGCTAGTCATATAAATACTGTGGCTACAAGAGTAGGTCAGAGGCTAGGAATCCTGCAGTGAGTAACTCACCTCCTGACTCCCCAAAGCCTGTCCACCATCTACAAGGCACAAGTCAGGAGTGTGATGGAATACTCTCCACTTCCCTGGATGAATGCAGCTCCCATAACACTCAAGAAACTTAACACCATCCAGGACAAAGCAGCCTGCTTGATAGGCACCCCATTCACAAACATTCACACCCTCCACCAGTGACGCACAGTGGCAGCAGTGTGTACCATCTACAAGATGCACTGCAGAAACTCACCAAGGCTCCTTAGGCAGCACCTTCCAACCCACGACCGCTACCATCTAGAAGGACAAGGGCAGCAGATACATGGGAACACCACCACCTGGAAGTTCCCCTCCAAGCCACTCACCATCCTGACTTGGAACATATTGGGCAGAATTTTGCCCTCGGATGGCGTGTGGCCCCCACTGGCTTGGCAGCGGGCGAGCAGCCGAACTCCGCCGCCAAAACGGGGCCTGCCGCCATTTTGAGTGGGCGGGCCAATTAAGGCCCGCCCAGCGGCCTTCCCGACAGGAAGCGCTATGCGCTTCCTGTGCGGGGGGGAGGAGGGAATCCCCATCTGTCAAAGTGCGCTCTTTCGCGCATGCTCGTGAAAGAGCACACTGCTCCCTGAGACAAAGTGCTGTCTCAGGGAGTTTACTGACAGGTAAGAAAAGTCAAAAAATAGAGAAATATTAAAATTATTAGCATGCCCCCCTCATGTGACAATGTCACACGAGATGGGACATGTTAATAAGAAACATATAAAGTTTATTAAATTTTTTAAAAACGGACATGAAACTTCATCCTGCCAGTGGATGAAGTTTCATGAATAATCAGTAGCCCACTGGGGCTCCTGGCCTGCCCGCCAGCCTTAAGCTTGGACAGGCAGGGTCTTTAACAAGGTGAATTTGCCGGTGGTTAGCTGATTTCGCTGCCCACCCGCCTTCCCGAACATTTAAATGGATCGGGATGACGTTGGGGGTTCCTCCCGATGTCATCCCGTGTCATTTTCGCCTCGGCGAGCGGGTCCCGCCCCCAAATCGCCAAGGGGAAAATCCTGGCCATTGTCATACCTTCACTGTCACTGGATCAAAATCCTGGAACTTCCTCCCTAACAGCACTGCGGGTGTACCTGCACCACATTGTCTGCAAGCTCCAAGCCACTTCCAAGCAGCAGTTCAAGAAGGCAGCTCACCACCACCTTCTCAAGGGCAATTATGGATGGGCAATAAATGCTGGCCTAGCCAGTGATGCCCACATCTCATGAATGAATAAAAAAAAATGAAGATCAGAATGTGCAAAAGCCAGAACTGGAGAAGCTCAGTGATCACAGTAGCTTGTCGCACCATAGGAGACAGGGAGAGGTGAGATCACAGAGGGATCAAGTTTCTCAACATCAGGAGAAATAGGGATTGGCATGTGTTATGTATGATCCACCCATTTCTCTTTGAAAATCAGAATTAGAGTCCAACAGCAGGTGCAGGTACCCGATTCACATATGTAAAAAGCGTTCCACCTGTTTTGGATGGGGGTGCAGTGTAGTAAAGACCTGCTTGAAAATTGCATCAATCAGGCAAATAGATGGACAGAGTCCCCTGTGGGCTTCCACATACTGATCATTTGTTTGTTTAGGTGAGAACTAGGTGGTCAACATTTGGTTTCTCCCATCATGCCATCGAGCTGCCTGGGGAATGATTCCAGAGGCTCTGGTCTCGTGGAGTGCCTTTTTTTTAACAAGTATACATCCAATTCCTTTCTGAAAGTTACTTCCACCTTGCTTTCAGGTGGTGCATCCCAGGTCACAAAAACCCGCTGTTTGAAAAAAAAATCCTCCTCACCTCCCCTCCGCTTCTTTTGTCAATTATTTTGAAGCTTTGTCCTCTGGTTGCCAACCTTCCTGCCAGTGAAAACAGCTTCCCTCTATCTACTGTATCAAAACCTTTCATGTTTGCTGTCTGGGAGGCCCGTTACCAGACATCAGTTATTGTTCAAGTACTTTATTTTTTGAAAGCCTTTTATTTTACTCTCAGAACCACCCTCTGCATCTATTAAGTAATGCCCAAAACTGTCCAGTTGGTATTGTTACCTTTAAGTCAGGTAGCATTTTTGGTGAGGAGAATGTAAAACTGCAATATGAAGTGGAAGATCAGCGTCACAAGTATAATAAGGATGGTGTGGAAATGGGTGAAGCAGAGAGGGAGCTAGGTGTGATAATAATTTTGGCACTTGGCATTAATCATTGTAGCAGCAGTAACTAAAGGCCCAGAGCTTGCTTGAGCGAGGCATCTCACAGTGCGTCCTGCTTGTTCAGTTAATTCCTGCACCCTGCAAATCAAAAACATTTCACCCTGTAAGTTGCTGCAAATGGCACAGCGAGGCCATGGTGAATAACAGGAAAAACAGGCACTGACAATTGTTAACCAACGAAATTAATGAATTGAGAGATAAACAGAGGAGGGACTGAGAAGGAGAGTGAATTAGTGAATGGGCGAATTCATGTCAAATCAGGTATAGAACTAGAGAGGGAATGAAGATTGGATTAAGACAGAAGGAAAATAAAGACAAAAAGGAAAGGTATTGTAACGTGGGATTTAAGCAAATGGACTCCACGGAGGTTAAAAAACAAGGTTCCTTTATTCTACCAACATCAAGCTGTATAAACTCTCAAGGGAAAGCTTAACTTCAAGGAACAAACTGTTTACAGAGAATATTTATGGTCGATGCTATAGATCTCTGACCTATTCGCGGCCTCAGCTCCTCAACACAGTGAGTCACCAGTCTTGAACTCCTGCTTCAGCTCATAGCAGCAGTCCTGCTCTCCTCTCTCTCGATGAGGCTTCTCTGACTCAGTGGTGCTGCCAATCAGCCTGACTTGGCCTCTAATTCCCTTTCCAGGCTCTTTAGTCACCCTCAAGTTGCTCTATCCATGGCCTTGGCTCCTTCCACACTGCCACTCACAAGTCCTAGACTTGTCCTTGCTGCTTTCTCACCCTCATGGCATCTGGCTTTGCCCTTCAGCCTGTCAAAGACCCTGCTCCCTGCATGGAGGGGCCCACAGGGGCTGACCAGTGTCCCTGCTCGGTGCTCTCCCCCACCATTGCCACTTGCTGCCAAAAGCCCTGTTACACTAAGGTAAAAAAAGATGAAAAATAAGAATTGAACAGTTTTAAAATCTTCTAAAGCAATTCACAACCGGAAGGAAGGAATTGTTAACTTTCTGGACAAGAGAGCTTGTCGGTCATTAACAATTAACCTATCATTAAAAGGATCCTTGCACTGTTAAAACACTAGGGTTTCCTTTTACAACTTTAATGGGAAATTGAAGTTCACGTGCAGCAATTTCATGAAAATGATGAACCATGAGATGCTGATTTCATGGATGGGATATTTCTTTCTCGTCACGAGTTGCCAAGTGATTTTCTCATTTCTAACACTGTGTTCGTTCAGGTGTCAATGTTTCTTTTTCAGCGACATCTGGGCCAGTGTGAATAGAGTACTCAATTCTGTTTGTACATCAATGAATATATGAAGATATGAAATTGATGGGCAGGGAAAGACCAGCAGATCCATTAAGGCCACCCCACACCATTTTGGCTGAAGTACCATGATGAGACACTTCTTTACGTGTCCCTGTCACATCCCTGCAGCCACGTAATCTCCTGGGAGAGGCATAAATCAGAAGATGTTGTGCCAAAAGTATCGAATAGATTTGTCAAACTGCACATTAAAGTGATGTGCCCAGCTTTGTTCACCAAGAAATAAGGGAAACATCTGATCACCGCAACTGTTAGAAAGAGCAGTAGTTTAGAAGCTCACCCCCAGGGCTCAAAGGATTGAGTAATGAGGAAGAAACTGGGGCTCTTTGTCCTTGAGAGCAGGTGTCTTACAGATGTATGTATGATGATAAAGGATATAAATAAATTTAATCCAGAGCATTACTGAAAGGTAGGCTGGAATTCTAGAGCAAGTGGACAAAGGTTAAAACTGGCGAAAGCAAATTTTAGGGTGTGTGTGAAGAAGAGTTTTCACACAAAGCATGTTTGGCAAAAAATCTTCAAATCATTCAAGAGGCAGGTCACATACCAGGGGAAAAGTTGGTTCTTTTTATGTTGAACAGGTGATTCCATAATCTGGAAATCCCAGTGGGAGCAACATTCCTCAAAAGACCCTTAAGCTGTGTACCCGTAGTTTTTTGATCGGAATTCATTTGAAAGACACCAAACAAATGCCAGGCAATGATCAGCAACAAGAGAGAGTGTAGCCCTCCACTCTTGACATTCAAAGGCATCACCATCGTTGAATCCCCAATCAACATCCTGGTGCGTCACCAGCGACCAGAAATAGGACCAGCCACATAGATAATGTGGATACGAGAACAGGCCAGAATTTGGATATCCTGCAGAGAGTAACTTGCCTCCTGACTCCCCAAAGCCTGTCCACCATCTAAAAAGCACAAGTTAGGATAAAATACTCTCCACTTGCCTGAATGAGTGCAGCTCCAACAACACTCAAGAAGCCCAACACTATTCAGGATGAAGCACAGCCCACTTGATCGGCAATTCATGAATTAAAAAATTAAAATATAAAAACACCTCTATAAACCAGCCTAGTTACCCAGATTGGTACCTGTCTTGAGATGAGGTATATTTGCAGGTTTTGGATTGTCATGGATTGTGGTTCATATTCACCAATATGAGTGCGTTCTATCATGAAGCTTAATTCATGTGCAGAGGACACCCTTCAGTAGAATTGGCTTTCACTGGGGAATCCTCTAAACAATTCCTGAGACTGCTGTGCAGTTTCACAGGGCACTGCAACTGGTGTAGGGTTGCCATGTCTACTAGGAGCCCGATTGGGATCAGGTTTAAGGTAAATTTCATGCTGCGATCGTGCTTGTGAATTAATGAGGCAGGTGAAGGCGGACTTTTTCTTTTTCCATTCAGACAAGTTCAAGTGCTCCCTTGTTTATTGATCCTCTGATAGCTTTTTTCAAAAACCAAAGTGTATCCTGTTAATTGCGGAGAGATTCACCAGGATTAAGTCCCTGTTACATTTTATCCATCGAAAGACAGCTTCCTTTCAAATATTTGTCTTGAGTACTGTCCAATTCGTCCAATAAATTGGAGAATCAAAGGAACAATTAGCTGTGTAGACACAAATGCTTAATTCAGAGCACAGTGTAAACACTTGGAATGGAAGTCTGTAGTATGCTTTGTGTGATTGACCTCATTAATTGGATATTGCTGTACTGCTGGCTAATGTCTATTCATTCTGCTAACTCTTAATCCCTGCTTTTAAAAAGAATGTTCTGTTCTCCTGACTTTGAAGGCCTAAAGAGGCAGTTCATTGTGCTGTACTCATACATGTAACAATCAGTCTTACTCTCTATTCAAATGTACTACCTAAGTTGGGGGCTGGGGGATGCAGGGGTAGGGGGATGTGGGTCTGTTCTGTTAAGGTAAACATGATTGTGGGGAAACTGGCCCCTAATATCTGATAGAGGCTGATAGAACCATTCAAAATCAGCAATATCATTCAGTTGGAAATTTCTCAAATTGCATATACTGCAATCATGGCAGGGAAGAAGAACAAAAAGCTATTCAAAGCAATCAGGTGCCTTTCAGAGTCAGGGACAGTCACAGAGCCTGATTACCCAAGTTCTTCCTTCGCAACCATTTTTCCTCCGTGCCGTTTCTAGGTTAAAACTTTGCTCTTGTGGGAATCTAGTGAAGTGATTTCTTTTTAATGCTTGTCATGGTGAAAATTATTAGTGCTGGATTGGCACCCAGTGTCAGCATCAGGTTTACTCAGGCCAGTTTCCAATGCAGAGATAAGCTGCTCTTACATTGGATTAAGGGCTTTACTGTCACCACCAGCTCAGACAGCCAGACTGACTAAGGCTGGGAATCCCCACTTTCATTGGGTTCTCCCAGTGGCTGACCTTGAATACCTGGCTAACCCATCTAGGAGTTGCTGCCAATTTGCAACACACATTTGGAACAAGTGGCCTCAGAAATCGCCTGGCAAAATATAAAAGCAGCTTTTAAACCCCCCCTACACTGCCCGTTCAAGTACTTCCAAATTCAGTACAGTACAGAGCCAGATGAGATAAGCTCCTTCTACCCTGCCTCAACAACCTATCTTAACCCCAACACCAGAAAAGTCACCCCATGACCTCTTTAAGTGAGATTGTCAATTTAATGGCAATAGATGCAGAATCAGGGCCCGTATGTGTGCATGTGTGCATCTGTGTATATATGTATATGTGCAAGTGTATATATGTGAGTGACTGTGTTTGTGCATCCATGTGGATATTCATGTGTGTATATCCGTAAAAGAACATAAGAACATAAGAAATAGGGATAGGAATAGACCATATGTTCCCTTGAGCCTGCTCTCCATTCAATACGATCATGGCTGCCTCAACTCCACTTTCCTGCCTACTTCCCATATCCCTTGATTCCCTGAAAGACCAAAAACCTGTCTAGCTCAACCTTGAATAGACTTGACCCTCTGGAGTAGAGAATTCCAAAGATTCACAACCCTGAGAGGTTGTTTCTCCTTGTGAGAGATTCTAGGACCAGTGGGCATAATCTCAGAGTAAGAGCGCTCCCATTTGAAATGGAGATGAGGAGGAATTTCTTCTCTCAGAGGGTAGTCAATCTGTGGAATTCTTTACTGCAGAGGGCTGTAGAGGCTGGGTCATTAAGAATATTCAAGGCTGAGAAAGGCAGGTTTTTAATGTAAGGGAATCAAGGGCTAAAGGGAAAATGCAAGAAATTGGAGTTGAGGGTTATCAGATCAGCTATGACCTCATTGAATGGTGGAGCAGACTCGATAGGCCGAATGGTCTGCTTCTGCTCCTACATCTTATGGTCTGAGTGAAGAGATTTCTCTTCATTTTCAGTCCTAAATGATCAGCCCCTTTGCCCCAGCCAGGGGAAACAGCTTCTCAGCATCTGCCCTATCAAGCCCCTTCAGTATCTTATATGTTTCAGTGAAATTACCTCTAGCTCTTCTAAATCCCAGAGTATAAATCCAGTTTACTTCACTCTCATCACAGGACAAGCCTCTCATCCTAGGAACCAATCTAGTGAACCTTTGCTGTCCTGCCTCCCTTAGATATGGAGGCCAACATTGTGCATAGGTGTGGCCTCAGCAAAGCCCTGTACGATTGTAGCAAGGTTTCCTTATTCTTGTACTCCAATCCCCTTGAAAGAAAGGACAACTTGCCATTTCCCTTTCTAAGTGCTTGCTTTACCAACATGCTAACTCTCTGTGTTCCTTCTACCAGTAAACCCAAGTCTTTCTGAACACTAAGATTCTAAAGTGTCATGTCTTTCAAAGATATTCTGCATTTCTATTCTTACTATAAAGTGAATAACCTCACACTTGCACACATTATTCTCCATCTGGCATCTTTTTGCCCACTCAATCAACCTGTATTTATCTTTTTGAAGCCTCTTTATGGCCTCCTCACAACTTACATTCCTACCTAGCTCTGCATTGTCAGATTACTCAGACACATTGCTTTCGGTCTCTTGTCAAGTCATTAACATAGATTGTAAATGAGTGGTTCGGGTCTGGAATGCATTGTCTGGAAGTGTGGAGGTAGGTTCAATCGAGGCATTCAAGACGGATTTAGATGATTATTTAAATAGAAACAATGTGCAGGGGTACAGGGAAAAGGCACTAGGTCATAATGCTCATTTGGAGAGCTGGTGTAGACACGATGGGCTGAATGGCCTCCTTCTATGCTGTTAAAATTCTGAGACTCTGAAAATAGCTGAGGCTACAGCACTGAGCTTTGTGGCACCCCACAGGCAACCAACTTAAAAATACCCTATTTATCTGTACTCTCTGCTTCCTGTCCATTAACCAATCCAGGCTAATATATTACTCCCAACTCCATGAGCCCTTATCCTGCATATTAATATTTTGTGTAGCACCATATCAAATGCCTTTTGGAAATCCAAGCATACTACATCTACTGGCTCCCCTTTATCTGTATCTTACATGTATGTGTATCTGTATATATGTGTGTGAAAAAAAAGGAAAACCTTCATTTCTAGAGCACTTTTTAATGACCTCAGGACATCCCAAAGCACATTACAGTCAATTAAGTACTTTGAAGTCCAATCACTTGTAATGTCGGAAATTCAACAGCCAATTTGGACACAGCAAACTCCCACAAGCACCAAGGTGATTATGACCAGATAATTTGCTTCTGTGATGTTGATTGAGGGATAAATATTAACCAGGCCCACTACAGAAAACTCCCTTGGCCTTCTTCAATTAGTGTCAGGAGATCTTTTACATCCATCTGAAAGGGCAAACTTGGCTTGACGTCTTATCCAAAAGGTGGCACTTCCAACAGTACAGCACTTCGTCAGTCTAAATCAGCCTAAATTTTTGTGCTCAGATCTCTGGAGAGAGACTTGAATCTAAAACCTTCTGATTCAGAGGTGAGAGAACAACCAACTGAGCCAAGGTTGTGTAATATACATGTATCTATATATGTGCATGTGTGTGCATGTGTGGACATTAAAGGCAGGATTTTCTCCCTGTTGGGGGGGAAGTTGAAGTGCGGGCGCGCAAGAGGCGCGCCTTTGATCAGTGCCCCCGATTGGGGGCGCGCTGCCATTTTACGTGGGTGGGCCAATTAAGGCCTGCCCAGCGTGACATCCGCATGGAAGCGATATGCGCTCCCTGTGCGGGCGGGGGAATCCCTAAACCCAAGAGTGCGCTCTTTCGCGCATATGTACGAAAGAGTGCATCATCTCCCTGAGGCTAAGTGCTGCCTCAGGAAGATCGGCTCTACAATAAAAAATATTAAAAATAGAAAAAAAAATCCCTGACATGTCCCCTCATGTGACACTGTCACATTAGTTGGGGCATGTCCATAACTTTCTAAAAAACTTTAATTAAATTTTTTCTGAAGCCCGCCAGGGCTCCTGGCCTGCCCGCTAACCTTAAGGTTGGACATGCAGGTCCATTAATTACTTTAATGACTCTGTCAGTGGCCTCAATTGGTCATTGACAGGTTGGAGGGCGCACAGCTGATTTTGCTGCGCCCCCGCCTACCTGAAAATTTAAATGGGGCGCGGTGACGTCGGGAGTCTGCCATTTTACGTGTTGGCGAGCAGGTCCTGCCCCCCCGCTCGCCGACGGGAAAATCCTGCCCTAAGTAAAGACAAGATTGTTTTGAGCTATCAGACACCCCATTTGCCATGCTTGTCATGTCTCTCACATGAACACTACCATGAACTTCTCACAAACCCTTAAGTATTAAAGAGGAGATATACGTGGCTAGGGTCTCCGTTAGTCCTTGTTCTCAAGTTTTAAGTGTTAAAACTTTTGGTTGGAGCTCGCCAGGGAGCAGTGCAAACTTCTGATGTGTGGCTGCCTTGTTAGCATGAGCTTCTGGTCTTGGGATTGAAATATCTCCACAATTTTAAAATTGCGGCAACATCCCCATCTCTCCACAAACCTCTGTGTCCCACAGTGAGTGTACTTGGTTTGATTTCTGCTTGAAAATTTACTTCTTACTTTAATGAATTACACTTGAATCTTTGTAGAATGTGTTTAGATTACAAGAGTGCAATGTTCACCAGTGGTGCCATAAAATTATAATTCTTTACACATATTAAAGCAGGTTAATTGAGCTAATATGGAGACACGCTACTAATGATGACAGGAAGAAAGCACAGAGGCCGAGACTATTCATGAGGCTTTATCCAGTGCTGCTTATTCTAATTCTCCTGGGCTTAATGCATGTTATTGGGATGGAATTAATAGACTTGATTTTACATTCCACTTCTCTGAGAGTATATACACTGTCCTTTATTACCCTTAAATGTCAAATCTGCACTTGCAAAATGTATATTGTTTGCTCATCTCAATTCACATTCACTTTATTTTTCCCAGTTGATTATTACTGTCCCTGACAAATTGTTTGGAGCTATGTAGGGTCACTTGCTCACCATGGAATGTGGCAGTGTTAAAAGGTGTATATGTAAATGCAAGGAGTATAATAAATAAAGCTGATGCACTGAGGGCACAGATAGACACATGGCAGCATGAAATCATTGCTATAACGGAACCTTGGCTTAAAGAGGGGCAAAAATGGCAGCTCAATATCCCTGGATATAGAGTTTTCAGGCAGAATAGAGAGGGGGGTAAAAAAAGGTGTAAGTGTAGCTTTATTGGTTAAAGAATCAACTACAGCTGTGAAGAGGGATGATATACTAAATGAATCATCAAATGAGGCCATATGGATTGAGGTCAGAAATTAAAAAGGGACAGCCACATTGCTAGGAGTGTACTATAGACCCCCAAAGAGTAAGAGGGAGATAGAAGAGCAAATATGTAGGCAAATTTCTGAGTGCAAAAACAATGGCTGGAGACTTCAACTACCCTAATATCAATTGAGAAATGAACAGCGTGAAGGGCACAGAGGGCACAAAATTCTTGAACTGCATGAAAGAGAACATTTTTTAGCCAGCACGTAACGAGCCCAATGAGAGGGTCACAATTCCAGATTTAGTCTTAGGAAATGAAGCTGGGCAAATGGATATTGTACAGGTGGGTGACCATAGTAACCATAATACTGCTAGATTTAGCATCATGATGAAAAAGAACGAAGATAGAACAGGAGCAAAAGTTTTAAATTGGGGGAGGACAATTTTTACAAAGCTGAGAGAGAAACTGATGAAAGTGGACTGGATACAGCTACTAGAAGGGAAAACAGTATCAAATCAGTGGGAGGGATTCAAAAGCAAGATTCTACGAGCACAGCGTAGACATGTCAAAGAGAAAGGGTGAAACTGCCAAACCTAGAGCCCCCTGGTTATCCAGAAGCATACAGGATAAGATAAAGCAGAAAATGAAAGCTTATGACAGTCACAAAAAAGCTTAGTACTGTAAAAAGCCTAGAGTATAGAAGGTACAGAGATGAAGTAAAAAAGGAAATTAGGAAAGCAAAGAGAGGATACGAAAAAATATTGGCAGGTAAAATCAAAGAAAACCCAAAGATGTTTTACCAGTATATTAAGAGCAAGAGAATAAATAAGGAAAGGGGAGGGCCTATCAGAGATGTACATGGTAACTTGTGCATTGGTGCTGAAGATGTAGGCAGGGTTCTTAATGAGTTTGTTGCCTCTGTCTTCGCTAAGGAGAGGGATGATGCAGATATTCTAGTTAAAAAGGGAGGAGTGTGAAATATTAGATACTATAAGCATAATGAGAGAGGGACTGACATCCTTGAAGGTGGATAAATCACCAGAGCCATATGGATTGTATCCCAGGCTGTTACAGGAAACCAGGGAAGAAATATATGCTCAATCATTTTCCAATCCTCACTAGATACAGGCGAGGTACCAGAGGATTGCAGGTCTGCGACTGTTGTACCATTATTTAAAAAGAGTGTGAGGGATAGGCAAAAAAATTATAAGCCAGTCAGTCTGACTTCGGTAGTGGGCAAATTGTTAGAGTCAATTCTGAGAGCCAGGATAAACAGTCACTTAGAAAGCTATGGATTGATCAGGGATAGTCAGCATGGTTTTGTTAGGGAAGATTATGTCTTACTAACTTAATCAAATTTTTTGAGGAAGTGATAAGGAGGATTGATAAGGGTAGTGCAGTGGATGTTGTCTACTTGGATTTTAGTAAGGCGCTTGACAAGGCCCCGCATGGCAGACTGGTCAGAAAAGTGAGATCCCATGGGATACAGGGGAAGGTGGCAAGTTGGATCCAAAATTGGTGGGTGATCTTTGTAGAGTCTCCCAGTCAGCTGTCCACAGTTGCGTCAAGCTTGTGACAGATGCTCTGTTCAGGCGTGAATTGACTTTCATTCCCTACCGCTCAGACGAGGCCAGCCAAGCAGAGCGAGCCAGAGGCTTTGCAGCGATTGCTGCAAATAGACTGCACACATGTGGCCATCAAGACGCCAGCAGGTGAGCCCGGTGCCTTTGTCAACAGGAAGGGCTCCCACTCCATGAACGTGCAGATAGTGTGTGATCACAGGATGCTGATTTTACAAGTCTGTGCAAGGTACCCAGGCAGTTCCTACGATGCCTACATCCTCAGACACTCCCAGGTGCCGAGGCTCTTCAGTGCTCCGGCTCGGCTGGATGGTTGGCTGCTGGGTGACAAGGGCTATCCCCTCAGAAGGTGGCTCATGACGCCTCTCCGCCATCCAAGAACAGAAGCTGAGCAGTGCTACAATAGGAGCCATGGCACCACAAGGGCTGAGGTGGAGAGAGCCATCGGTCTTCTCAAGATGTGCTTCTGATGCCTGGACCGTTCAGGGGGCACACTCCAGTACCCCCCAGATCGTGTGTCGCTGATAGTGGTTGCATGCTGCGCTCTCCACAATCTGGCGCTGGAAAGGGGGGACGCAGTGGAGGAAGAAGATGTTGACGCAGCTGCTCTGGCAGCAGACGATGAGTCCAGTAGTGAGTCCGAGGACAAGCACGCTCAGGAGAATGCTGAGGGGATAGACGCTGACTTGGGCAACCTCCAGGGAGGCAGGGACACCCGGGAGGCTTTGACCCAATGCTCCTTCAGCTAGCCTACCACAGTTGAACCTCTAACACCAGGGTTGCAGGCTCCATACTCGATACCTGAGAGCAACACTTGCCTGGCTAGGAACATTAACTATGTGCCTTGTCAGTGTAGCTCAATGTCAAACAAGTCACTCATAACATCATGGGTTCCCGTCCACCTGCAGAACTAATGAAGCACCCAGGGGCTTGTTGAGAACCAAAACATTTAATGATTGCACACTTGCATACAGAAATGAAAGTCCAATAAAAGGTGTTGAGCAGCACACCTGCTGAAACGGGGGGGCAAAAAAAACCCACCAGTGAGAAGCCCGTGTTGTGCCTAAAGTGATTTACGTTTTTGTTTTCGGGTGCTACATCTAGGTGCTCCCCCCTCGCTGGCACTGGCATTGGAGACAGCCTGCTCACTCTGCTGTCCCGTTGGCCTTGATGACCTTGGTGGGCATCCCCTGGCCCGTGGAGCCTGTGGCTGGCCCCGACTGGGGGGGAGCAGACAGTGCGATGGCTGGCACCTCCGCAGTCGCCGCAGCCTCACCAGATGGCACGGTCACTGGCAGAGGGGCGGAGGAGCTGCTGCCCTCGTCCGAAGCGCTCTGAGAGGAGCCCACAGAGATGACAGGCAGCTGCTGCGCCAACGTGAGGTCACTTCAGACCTCCCTGTTCACCATTGATTGATGGGCACCTAGCTGGGATACTGGGTGCCCAATCCGTCTCCCACACTGACACTGACCAGCTGAGGCCATTGCCGCTGTGAGGGCTTGCAGGTCCGAGTGCATCCCCAGGAAGCCCTGATTGTTCTCCTGGAGGAGCCTGTCCATGAGAGTCGCCACTCTCTCCATGGAGGAGGCATTGTTCTTGGCCATGAGGATCATTGCATTGCTCATGCTCTGCATGGACTCCTCCATCACGGAAACCATGCACGTGTTCCCAGATCCTCCCGCACACCCTGCTGGACTTCCAGCATCTGCTGCCTCAGGAACAACTCCAGAGGCACATCATCAGCCACCTGAGCATGTTCCTTGTCCCCACCATTCCTCCGACTGCCAGCGCCCTGGGCACTCTCTGCCTCCGCCTGCACCTCAAGTGAATGTGAAGTGCCCTCACCGCTGTGCCCCGGGACACTAGCCGACGATCTTATCCCTACCGAGGTGCTGGTATCTGCTCTGGTACCTGCCTGGCTGAGAGGGTGTGACGCTGGTCCATTCATAACATCTATACCCTCAGGGGTCAGCGGCGGTCCCTCTGCCTCCTGAGTGTGGGTGTGCTCTGGTGAGGCTGAAAGGAAGAACAAAGACCTTTGATTAGTTGAAGTCATTACACTGTTAATGTGCACGCCTAGCACCTGGATCAGGATGCGCTCCTCCTTCCATTATCAATGGGCAACCCGTGTTGGATGCTGAATTCAATATACAGTCAGCGGTGGAGTGTTTGCAATGGCAGGATTGTGACCTCAGTGCATGGTACTCGTACCCCCCAGTGGCATTCCAGCCTCACTGCGGCCGGTTGACTTGGGCGCATGGCGCCTCTCCAGCTCGAGAGCCTCCTGCTCGAATCTGGTCAGTATGAGTAGGTGGGGCTGCTCTCTGCCAGTCCACAGCCGCTCGGCATTATTGTATGCAGTCTTCTCCTGAAAGGAGAGGGGAGCATTGATTAGTCCATCCTGTACCTGCATTGCCATTGCAGCCTTGCCACCCCCACCTGAGTGAAACATTGCAGGGCTCATGTGAATCGTGACCCTGGAACAGCCATACACTCGCTCCAAGCAGCCGGGGCTGACCCCCTGGCCCAGATGCTGCCCCCATCACATTTGCCACTCACACTCTTAAGACCTTCCAAACCCACGGGCACTACCACCTAGACGGACAAGGGCAGCAGATGGATGGCTGCACCGCCATCTGGAAATTCCCCTCCAAGTCACTCAGCATCCTGACTTTGAAATGTTTCGGCGCTCCACCACTGTACCTAGGTCCAAATCTTGGACCACGCCCCCAAACAGCACTGTGGGTGTACCTGCACCACATGTAGCGGATACAGAAGGCAGCTCATTGCCACCCTCTCAGGGCAACTAGGGATGGGCAATAAATGCTGGCCCACTCAGCGAAGTCCCATGAATTAATGAATGTAAAAACAAAATTCTGAGTTGGGGCGGGGGGGGACCAATCTAAATGCTGTGATAAGTGACCTAGGCTAACACAGTACTCACCCTTCCTGATTGCAAGAGGTCATTAAACCGCTTGCGACAATCTCGGGACACACTGTCCCGCCAACCTGCCCTCCTGCCTGGCCTGATCTCCAAGAGCGCTGTCGGACATCCTCCTGTGTGACATCGGTGCCAGCCTTTGGAAGGCTACCTGCGTCGTTTTTGAATAGGCTGTCAGGTTGCCATTGGACCCGGTGGCCATTGGACTCCCGCCGATGCCCGCCCCTTCCTACTGTTCTCGGGAGCCACGATTCACACAGGGCGGGCCTTAATTGGCCCACCCGCATAAAATGGCGGCGCGGAGCCTATCGCGGGCAGCGATCGGCTCCGCACCCGCCCGCGCCCGCTCCCAAACAGCTTGCCCACCATAGGTAAAATCCTGGCCAAAGGGTAATGGTCAATGGACGTTTTTACAAATGGGAAGTGGTTTCCAGTGACATTCCGTAGGGCTCAGTGTTGGGGCCCTTGTTTGTTGAATAAATTAATGATTTGGACTTAAATGTGGGAAGTATGATTGGGAAATTTGCAGATGACACAAAAATTGGCCATGTACTTGATAGTGAAGAGGATAGCTGTTGTCTCCAGAATGATATCAATGGTTTGGTTGACCAGTGGAAAAGTGGCAAATGGAATTCAATCCGGAAAAGTGCAGGTAATGCATTTGGGGAAGGCAAACAAAACAAGGGAATACTCAATAAATGGGAGGATATTGAGAGGGCTTGAGGAAGTGAGAGACCTTGGAGTGCATGTCCACAGGTCCTTGAAGGTGGCAGGACAGGTGGACAAGGTGGTCAAGAAAGCATATGGAATGCTTTCCTTTATTGGACGAGGTATAGAATACAAAAGCAGGGATGTAATGATGGAACTCTATAAAACGCTGGTTAGGCCACAGCTGGAATTTTGTGTACAGTTCTGGACACCACATCACAGAAGAGACACAATTGCCCCAGAGAGAGTACAGAGGAAATTTACAAGAATGTTGCCAGGGCTTGAAAATTGCAGCTATGGAGAAAGATTGGATAGGCTCCTTAGAACAGAGGAGGCTGAGGGGTGACCTAATTGAGGTGTACAAAATTATGAGGGGTCTCGATAGGGTAGACAGAAAAGACTTGTTTCCCCTAGCTGAGGGGTCAATTACTAAGGGGCATAGATTTAAGGTGATTAATAGACAGATTAGAGGGGACATGTGGAAATCTTTTTCACCCAGAGGGTGGTGGGTGTCTGGAATTCACTGCCTAGGTTGGTGGTTGAGGCTGAAATGCTCAACTCATTTAAAAGGTACCTGGATCTGCACCTGAAGTGCTGCAACCTGTAAGGCTATGGACCAGGTGCTCAAAAGGGGGATTAAAATGAGCAGCTAGTTTCTTTTTTTTCTCCCTTTGGACCGGTGCAGAGATGATGGGCTGAATGGCTTCTTTCTGTGCCGCAATGGTTCTATGTGTGATAGCTGCATGGCATTAGCAAGCACCTTCTGATTCCTGGTAAAAACTACTCAGAGCTAAAGATATGAGAAGGAATTATCCTCTTCTGTGCTTCCCAGCCTGCAATTTCTGCCCACCATGGAAGCAAGCATGGAACTGGACAGCCTCAGCTAATGGATGTCGTGACAAAACTTGGCTGCCCATATCCTAACTTGCACCAAGTCCCATTCACCCTTTGCCTCTCTGCTCGCTACCCCACATTGGCACCCAGAGGACCAATGCTGTGATATTAACATTCTCATCCTTGCTTTCAAATCCCTCCATGTCCTCGTCCTTCCCTATCTCTGCAACCTCCTCCAGCCCCACAACACTCCAAGATCTATGCCCACCAGCATGTTATAGCTTCTCGGACATTGCTCATTTTAATTGCTGCACCATCAATCAATGGTCCTCAGCTCTGGAATTCCCTCACTAAACCTCTCTGTCTCTCTACCTCTCCTTTAAGATGCTCCTTAAAACCTGCCCCTTGTGGTTATATAAATGCAAGTTGTTGTTATTATCCAACCACACCCCCCTGATACCCCCAAGGTATATTTGAAGAGATCTGGGGACAGTTTCCCTACCCTCAATTCCTAGGGAGATAGCAGGGGAATGCCACGCTGCCAGGATCCTGCCCCTCTTTGCAGATGGTGCACATTCTCCAGAGAGGGGAGCTTTTAACCAGCGGGATTATTTAAATCCCATGGAAGTCATACTGGGGTGATATGATAGCCCTTCAGCACTACTTCATTATCTTACCCTGGACAGTGAGCATCATCAGGCTATTGGACAGGAAGAGAGCATGATTGCACACCCATCCCTGGTCTCCCCCTATCTCCCCCTTCAGGTACCATGCCCTTAAGAGGGCTTTGGCGACCATGGGCTTCCATCGGATTGGTCCACGATTATACTTGCTAAATTACTGCAGTGATTTGCCACTGCCTTCTACAGTATGGCTGACAGGAAACTCCCGATGTTAACTGTTTGCCATCAGGCATATTGGAAGGATTTACAGGCTGATAATCAACCTGTTTGGCTGCATTATCTATGTACTTTCCATGGACATCAAGTCCTGAAGTGGGACTTGAACCTGGATCTTGTGGCTCGATACCAATCTCCACAGAGGTAAAAACACACACACACAAACAAACACACAACATAGACACACACACACACAAACGTACACACACAGACACACCAGGCACATATACACACACAAAAAAACAAACTCCTTGCCAGCACAGCACCAATGAAGCCAATTGTAACTGATCAACTCCAGCCTGGAACTAACTAACTCATCAGAGACCGAGAATTAAGTCTGGGATCTTCTGGTCTACATAAGAAATAGAAGCAGGAAAAGACCATTAGGCCCGGTCTATGATTCAAAATGATCATAGCTGATCTTGGGCTTCAACTCCATTTTCCCGCCTGCTCCCCATATCTCTTGATTCCTTGAGAGACCAGAAACCTGTCTAGCCTGGCCATAAATGTACTCAACGATGGAGCATTCACAATCCTCTGGGGTAAAGAATTCCAAAGATTCACAACCTTTTGAGTGAAGTAATTTCTCCTCATTTCTGACCTAAATGATCAGCCCCTTATCCCAACACTATGTCCCGTGTTCTAGATTCCCCAATCAGGAGAAACAACGTCTCAGTATCTACCCTCTCAAGCCCCTTCATAATATTGAATGTTTCAATGAGATCACCTCTCATTCTTCTAGATCCCAGAGAATATAGACCCAATTCACTCAACCTGTCATCATAGGAAAACCCTCTCATGCCAGGGACCAATCTAGTGAACCTTTGATTCAGTGCCTCCAATGCAATCCTTAGAAATGGAGACTAAAGCTGCACAAAGTATTCCAGGTGAGGTCTCACCAAAGCTCTGTACAATTGCAGCAAGTCTCCTTTATTCTTGTACTCTCTTGCAATATAAGAGTGTCAGGAGTACTGATGTTTCTTCTTGCATTATTTTTAGCATGCTGACTAAATCTTTGTTGACACTCCCAGTGCAGTGCTGGAATGCTGGAGCATTGCACTGTTGGACGCTCCATCATTTAGTTAAACCAAGGCTACACCTACCCTCTCAGGTGCACATAATACATTTCACAGCATTATTTCATAAAGAACAGGGGAGTTATCCCACTGTCCTGGCCGATATTTATTCATCATTAAAACAAATTATCTAATCATTGTCACATTGCTGTGTGTGGGACATTGCTGTGGTCAAATTGACTCCTTTGTTTCCTGCATCACAACAGTAGCTACACTTCAGAAGTAATTCATTGACTGTAAAACACTTCAGGTTGTCCTGAGTTTGTGAAAGATGCTACATAAATGCAAGTTCTTCCTTACCTTTTTGATTAAAATCTTGAGGTCAGTATCGCCTGTGCATCATTTTTATAAAGTTGTTAAGCTGTTAGACATAAATGGAACTTCACAAATCATGTGCTGAAATAGCGTGCAGGAAATTTTAACCCAGTGCCATGTCAGGCAATTATTGACCAGGATTTTGGAGCAGCAATTGTCTTGTCCATTTAGAAGAAATGAATGTATCAAGAGAGCATTTTATGGCAACTTGCAGAATTCTCCAGGCTCTTTTTGAAGAACCTTGCAATTGGGAAATAGATTAAGTTATAAACAGTGCCCACTTTTTTCCTGGTGCAGTTCTGCAATTACCCCTCTCCTGCAATTGGTCAAGAATCACAATTTGAAGGCCGGCTCTATGTAATGAGCCTACTTTCTTGTATTGACACTGTAATTATTCCTCTGTTGACGAAGTGCAATTATAGTAAAACCACAGAAGTCATTGTAGTTGTGACAGTTGAACGCCAGCATTTGGATTATCAAGTACCTCATTCCCTGCCCCCTGTTTATTGCGTTGTTTGGCCATTCTACTTTTGCATTAAGCAAGGCACTGCTAATGCTAGGACATGTTCAGTGCTTCAGTCCATGAAACATCCTAATCCTGCTGTCATGAAGAGTTTAACAGTGTAGAATGGTGTCTGGCTCCCCCTGAATTTCTGTTAATGACAGTGCTCACAATTAAGTGCTTTGCTTTTCTCTTCACATGTAAGACATGTGTTCATCCTTTCTGTTCTTTCACTACTCTGGTTAATTGCTCTGACCACTTGCTGTTGGTTATGATCAAAGCAAGCACTCTGGAAGTCAAAACTTAGCCACAATAATCATATTGCCTATTACATGGAACTAATAGCATAGGAAAAAGTTTATTTTGGTGTTTATGCTCACATCCCACTTCATCTCACTCTATTGGCATATCCTTCTATTCCTTTCCCCTTCATGGCTTATCTAGCTTCTTCTGAAACCTGCACTCTTTGCCCCAACTACTCCCTGTATTCACCAGTTGCACATTCTGCCCACTGTCTGAGTAAGAAGTTTCTTCTGAATTCCTTCTTGTAATTATTGGTGACTACCTTATATTTATAGCCCCTAGCTTTGGTCTTCCTTACAAGTGGAAACATTTTTTCTGCATCTAACCTATCAAAGTCTTTCAGACTTTTAAAGATCTCTGTCAATCCACCCCTTAGCTTTACCTTTTTTTTTAGCAAAAAGAGCCCTAAATGGAAAACAAAAAAAAACCTAAAATGTGCAATTCAGGGTGTCTGTGGGCCAGTCCAGCCTTCAGCTGAATGCATGTTCTGCAGGGCATGGTCCCCATATAGCACTGCTGGCCACAATCATTGACCGGAGCCATGGCCCTTAAAAACCTCCAGCGAGGGCTTACGGAGATTTGCAGCTATTAGTTTCAGTAGTTATTTCTGACAAAGAACAGTTAATGACCAATATACAAGACTCAGCAAAAAATTACAGACAGTTTGTTCTTTCACCTCAGGACAATCCAGACACTTTAGACAGGTCTCTTTTCGCGGGAACCTCCTTGGCCATAACCCCAACATCTTCCCTTTAACATTCTGTCAGGGTAATGTTACGACCAGGTGAGGACATTTTTCCCACTCCTTGGTTGATCATATCATGATATTTTGACATTTATAAGGATGAATGTGTCAATGTATTGTATTTGCATAGCTATTTACATGTTGATTACAAAGAACTCAGTCCGACAAGCTTTCTTGAATTTAAATGACCAAGGGTATGGTTTTTATTGCGCTAAATATCCACCCAGATAAAGATAGTAAAAAAGATGAACACCTTTTGCAACAATCAGGAAAAACAAAAATACAAGTTACAAAGTAGAGGGGGTTAACTTTTGGCCAAATTAAGATTTGATGATAAAAGGAAAAGATATAAATTGTTCACTGATTATGAGTCCTTTGCTGTTGTTTGTAGCTGAGGCAGTCCTTAAAGCTGTAGTCCTTGCTTTTTCCCTGACAGCACTGCTTTGGAATCTGAAGTCTTCTTTAGAATTTCTCTGTCTGCTGTACATGGTATGAAAAAAGCAGGCAGGATTCACTTTGGTTTAGAGAGAGGCAAGAGGCTGTTTTGATGCCTTCAGGTGTTCCTTCTCCAAACTGCCCCAAAGCAAACAGGGTTTTGTATTAAAAGACTTTCAAAAATCAGAATTCAGATCAAGTGATGACTGGCCATTGATATGCAATGGAAAACAATCAATAGTCTATTCATGTTAACGAAGGAGTTTCCACCTCCCATACTCAAATCCATCAACATATCATAGAGGCAGATAGGGGTTCTTAGCACTTTCCTTGTGCGTAATCAACTTCGTGAGTTCTCCTTTGTTACCTGGTAGCCCTGGAGACAGAAAATCTGAGGCCTTATTGTCCTTTCTGCTTTGGGATAAGACCTGACAGAGGCATGTGTGGCATTTCACAATGATGTGGTCTAGGCATGTTCGTTGTAATCCACCTTTTAGAAGCTTCCAGAAACTTGACCAACTTGTAGTCCTAAACATTAAGTGACTTGTGGCAGCCATCTTAAGTCAGTCTTTGTTTTTAACAGTTGAAACTGCCTTTGTAAAAAAGTTCCATATGTGACTCCAGCAGATGAAATTGAAATTTAATATTTGACATCAACGCACCTCCTTAACAGTAACAACTCTAAATGTAAGTCAGTTATCAAGACCTATTTCTGTTGTCTCCTATCTTGGCTAAAGTGATGGTTCTCATATAGTGTTTTATTATTATTATTATGCACCCTATTTTGCATTGCATAATTCACAGGCATAGTCCAGTTTTTTTATATGCACAAACTGCTTCAATCCCAAAGAAAACACTCCATTTACATTTAAGTGTTAAAGTCATTTTTTTGTTGTTGTTGTTTAACACCTATTTAACTATTTTAATGCAGATCCAAATATTCAGAAGCCAAAATAGGCCCATCGGCTCCAAAGCAAAAGTAAGCGCAGGATATAGTTACTGTCAAATTCTATTGATATTTGGACATAACAAGGCTTATGGGCTTTGTATCTGGAGATGTAGAGGTATACGTGAAATCTTGGTTTTTATTAAATGGATTTTGAGTTATTGATCAAAATTGTTCACTTGCGCTTAATTTCTGATGATTCTCTGCTTGCATGTTCCGCAGAATGTCACATGATCTGTCTCAATCTTCTACTGTGTTCAGATTTTAGTTGTTTATAAAAAAAATACTGACAAATTCTCCTGAAACCCCATCAGCAGCAGAAAGGCAGGGCCCCAGCTGTGGATTTGTATGGAGCAATAGTATTTGCTGAGAAAGCAGTAAAATTTATGGACATTCTTATCCCCAACCGCCAATTCCTCCACCCCTACCCCAAGTCCAACTCCCCCACACCACTCCAGTCCCACCACATCCCTTGGTCCCAACATTTCCACCACCATGAAACACATGGGCTTCTCATCTGCTGAATTCACAAGAAAGCGGGGGCGTAATCTAAGTCACTTAGTATTTAATGAAACAATGTCCAGATCTGACTCTGAATAAATGCCTGGTAAATCTGTTCTTTTATTCTACAAAGAAACCAAGGCTGAAAAAAGGGGCTTGTTCTATAGCAACTTCACATATTCAGCATAAAAGAATAGGAGTTTGATCCTTCAGAAGGGCACCAACAGCCACTTGTGTCCATCTATTGACATCTCCTGGCCCAGGGGTGACTTCGCATCCCAGCCCTACACATTGTAGCCTTTGCATGTTAGTGGTGTGTGTTTGATGATTACCATATTGTATTCCATCAGTTTAACTGGTCTCAGACCTTCAGGATAAAATAGCTACCAAAAAAGCAGCTTGAGGCCCATATGGCCAATCACATAGGGCATTAAACTCTTGCAAAGTTGGCCAAAGCCTGCAGGAACGTATACTCTGTGGATCAAAGGGAGGCAGACGCGTAGTGGTATTGTCACAGGACTGGTAATCCAAAGACCCAGGGTAGTGGCCTGGGCACCTGGGTTCGAATCCCACCACGGCAGATGGTGGAATTTGAATACAATAAAAAAACCTGGAATTAAAAGTCTAATGATGACTATGGGCAGAATTTTGCCATCGGCGAGCAGGGGGCGGGGCCCGCTTGCCGATGCGTAAAATGACGAGGGATGACGTCAGGTGGAACCCCTAGGCACAATAAAATCAGCTGCGGGCCCGCTGACCTGTCAATGGCACTTGAGGCCATTGACAGGATCATTTAAACAATTAAAGGACCTGCCTGTCCAACCTTAAGGTTGACGGGCTGGCCAGGAGCCCCGGCGGCAAATTGAGAAAACATGAAACCTCATCCAGCGGCAGGATGAGGTTTCATGCAGGGTTTTAAACATTTTAATAAAGTTTTTCTGTAAATTATGAACATGTCCTAACTCATTGTCACATGAGGGGTACATGTTAGGGAATTTTCTTTTCTATTTTTAATATTTTTCAAAGTGGAAGCAATCTCCCTGAGGCTGCACTTAGCCACAGGGAGATGTGCGCTCTTTCCTGCGCATGCGTGAAAGAGCGCACTCTCGCTTTTAGGGAAACCCCCCGCCCGCACAGGAAGCGCATAGCGCTTCCCGCCGGACGTCACGCTGGGCGGGCCTTAAATGGCGGTGCGGCCCACTTCGCTGGTGGGGATCGGTTCCCCACCCGCCGGAGATTGGGTCGGGCTCACCTGCCCGACAGGCAGAAAATTCTGCCCTGTGAAACCATTGCTGATTCTTGTAAAAACCCATCTGGTTCACTAATGTCCTTTAGGGAAGGAAATCTGCTGTACTTACCTGATCTGGCCTACATGTGACTCCAGACCCACAGCAATGTGGTTGACTATTAAATGCCCTCTGAACAAGGGCAATTAGGGATGGGCAATAAATGCTGGCCTCCTAGCAACGCCCACATCCCATGAATGAATAAAAATAAATTCCGTAACTATCAAGGCAGAAATCTATCACAAAATTCACACAGCAGCTAAACAGCAGCTACTGTTTCCAAATTATATCAATCTTAAGTAGGTGTCCATCATCCATATTGCTTACTGACTGTATAATAGCTCTGTGACAAAGATCTTTGCTAATGCAATATTGGCGACCGACACAGTCTGTTAGTCAGCTGGAAATCTAAGAGGAAAGTGGCTCTTCAATGTCGTGGGTATATTTAATTTTAGAATTAAAACTCAGGTTATTTGTAAAGTTTAGATTATTACATTACTGTAAATCATTTGATAAACCCAACAGTTGTTATACAGTCCAGCTGATCTCCCACAGCTATTGTGCTTTAATATATTAGTGAATTTTCAAAATTAAATTCTATAATCCAACGGTCATAATTCACAGAATTTTGGCCACATAATCTACTGGAGCTGAATGCTACTGCTTAATTGAATTGTGCAGTTTTTTTTTAATTAATTCTAGGCCTAGAGCAATTACTTGTGGTTCCCCCAAACAATCAAAGCTACATTAGCACTTTCAAAAAATGTGACCACTCACACGATGGAATGAGCTCAGGGCTGGCAGTGTCGGAGAATCCCTTGCTTATTGAAACCCGTCAGTTCATTTACAGCACAGTGATCTTTTTGAGTTGCCTGGGGGTTTCAATATAATTGCAGTTGGCCAAGCAAAATCAAAAACAATCTATCAGCCCTCACTTATTGACTTGTGGACATGAAAGGGGCCTGAGCTCCCATCAGTAGAGTCTTTGACAACGGCCTGCACAGTTTTCAAAAGCACAGGAATGCGTTGGCTTCTGGTTAGCAGCAGTGTGACATCTGCCCATCAGCCATCCAGCCAACGCTCAGTGGTTACACATAGAACCCTGGGGGTAAATCATGCTTGCTTGGGCACTTTCTTTGAAAGTACTAATCTAAGGTTTAAACGCTCAGCAATCTTAACTTGAAAGTATATCGCTGTTGGACAGTTGTATATTTTGGACAGGTTTCCCACACAATGTCGACACACAAATTGTGGTTATTGGTATTCGATGGATTTTCGGAGACCTTACGCTACTGGCAGGGCCTATTGGAGAATCTCAGATGCAGGGACTTCCAGCCTTTGGAGCTGTGGCTGAGTGGAAAGCATTGTCATCTCTGAGTCAGAAAGTTGTGGGTTCAATTTCCAATCTGGTGACTTGAATACAAAATCTGAGCTGACAGTTCAGTGCGCTATTAAGGGAGTGCTGAACTGCCAGAAGTGCATTCTTTCGGATAAGGTGTTAAATGGAGGCCTGCTCTGCTATTTCAGGTGGATGTGGAAGATCTGTTGATGCTAAATCGAAGTGGAGCAGAGGAGGTTTTTCCCCAGTGTGATGCCCAATATTTGTCCCTCAGCCAAAACAATTGAAAATAGACAGATTACGTGGTCATTACAAGGCATTTTAATACCACCTATGTCCACCTCTGTAAGATCGCCTGTCTCCACACTGCCTCAGCTCATTTGCTGCTGAAACTCTCGCCAGTGCTTTTGTTACACCCAGACTTGAATATTCCAATGCTCCCCTAGCCGGCCTCCCAAGTTTAACGTTTTTCCACTACTCTCCTATGCGCATCTTTAACTCACACCAAGTCCCGCACACCCATCATCCCTGTGCTCCAGGACCTACTTTGGCTCCTGGTCCATCAATACAATGATTTTAAAATTCTCCTTTTTGTGTCCATATATCTCCATGGTATTTCCCCTCTCCAGCTGTTAAATCATTGCCTCTTGTGTATCTCCTATTTCCTATACCTCATCATTTTCCAGCTGTGCCTTATGCTGTCCAAGTCCTAAGCTTTGCAATTCTCTCCCTAAAACATCTCTGTCACTCCACCTCTCTCTCATCCTTTGAGACACCACCTCTTTGCCAAGCTGTTGATATCCTACTGTATGGCTTGGTGTCAATTCATTTTGACTGATTACACTCCTGTGAAGCACCTTGAGACGTTTTGCCGTGTTAAAGGCACCGCATAAATACAATTTGTTGTTCTTCATATTGCTGCTATACTGTCAGTCACTGAGTAATCATGCTCAATCACTCTGTGCACCCAGATGAATGTAATATTTCTTGACAACGATAAACTAAGTGAAGATAATGGCACAAATAAAGATCTTGACCATTCCCTCCAGCTTTGCTGCCGTTGGCTTCTCTGCTACATTCACTGTTGGCTCATTGAGGGGACAAGGACTGTAATCTCTAGGCCAGTGTGCAGCCTCTCACATCTGTCGAATGCTCATCTTTCCTTGCAAGGAGAACAGGAAGCATTAACAGAGAATGTATGGTGCACCCACAATGCATAGATTCAGCACAGTCAGTAGGAACATCATGGGTGACACAGTACCATTCACATAAACTTGCTTGCTGCACTTCTAAAATATTATGACCTAAATACAAATACAAATATAAGTATTTTGGCATGCATATTTGTTACCTGCAACTTCCCAGACTCCTGCTGGATGTCAGCTCTGGCTCAATGATGCCCCTGAGTTAGAAGGTTGTGTGTTTAAGTCCCAAAGGCGTAAGTACATAATCCAGCCTAGCATTAGCAGCACAACACTGTTAGAGATGCTGTCTTGGATGTTTTGGATGAAACATTAAACCAGGACCCATTTTCCCTCTTAGGTTGACATGGCACCCTAGGATGCCATGGTACTTTTTAAAGAAGAACAGGGGAGTTCTCCTTGGTGTGCCAACAATACCGAATTAGATAATTATCTAGTGATAATTTCACTGCTGTTTTGTAGGTCCTTGCTATGTGCTTAAGTTCTTAAAAAGGTGAGTGCACCTTAAAAGTACTTCATTGGCTGTAAAGTGCTTTGGGATGTCCTGTGGTCATGAAAATTGCTATTTACTTTCTTTCTTTCCTTTCTTTACTTCTGTCCATCTGAGTTATGCAGGGAGAGTGCTATGGCATATCTCGAGTGGAAAGTCTAGGCCTTAATATAAAAATTGTGAAACGTCTGCCTATTCTTCATGACCAAACAAGATTAATATTTTCATGTCATCACAGGCTACATGAAAAAACTTTTGCATTGTGGGTTTGAATCCAGCCCGAACATTTGCACTGAAGATCTCCTCAATGGACTGGCTGTAAGAGTCCAGTTCGTAATGGCAATGTGCATAATTAGTCCCAAGTTTGTCCCTAATTTGACATTGAAATACTGCTGGTGATAATGACAGACAAATGCTTGACATCTTCCAGGGACATTCCTGCCCTAGTTTAATGGACCTTGAAAAACAATGTCTCCCACCTCCGTTAAATTTGTGGATAGGAAAGCACCAATCAAATGCACATTTCAGTCGCTGATCTTGGTAGTTGTCATTTCCACCTATAAGTTGGTAGCCTTGCTCAGCTTGCAGTTGGTGAGAGTAGCACTTTGGGGGAACAGGTGAAAAGGCATTTGATACCCAGTCGCAAAGCTAGCAAGTGAAATCTAGCAGTCAGCAATTGATCAAAATCGGCGTCGTCAGTCAGCTTGCTCACTCAGCTAATTAATGCTCCTGCATATTTAAATATAATTACCATGTAATTATAATACCAGTGTGCTAATCGCTGCGATTGACAAGACGAGGCCTTGCTGTTTTCTTTAAATAATCTGTCAACTATGCGGCTATGTCTTCACTACGCAGTTTACTTAACTAGTTCAGTGATGATGGAATCAAATTGCTGTGATATTTGTGAATCAGATTCCCTCCTAGAAACCAATTTGCACATAGCAAGCTTCCACAAACACCATCTGCTGTAATGCGTCATGACCGGGTAATTTTGTTGGTTATGGGGTACATATGGAAAAAGACCCAAGGAGAACGCCCCTTCAAAATAGCACCCTGGGATCTTTTACATCCACTGGAGAGGGCAGATGAGGCCCCAATTTAGCATTTCATCTAAAAGATGGTACCCCTAACAATGCAGCACCCAATCATTTCCTCCACCAGGAATTTCAGCCTGGATTTTATGCGCACGTTTAGTGGGAGATGAACCCACAACTTTCTGACACAGAGGTGAGAGGTGTTAACCACTGAGCCTCAGCTAACATTCAGCAGTGTGTCTATGTCACACTTTCAGGGACATCAAACAGCAATGGCATTGGCATATAAAACACAATGCCCAACTAGAATATTTTCAATACCAATCTAATTGGATTTGCTCCCAACAATGCTTTATAATCAAGTGATTTTTAAAATTTAAATACATCTCATTGACTGGTTTAGCAATGGTGAGAGACAAACCTCCTTTTGATTTGCTGTGAGTAATGAAGATGTGTGTGAGCCAATGCACGATCCACATGTTGCTAATTAATGCTCCTAACTCCTCATATTAGTACATTAATAGCACACTTAGAGAGCGCCTAGTAACAATTACAGGCCATTCAAGTGGGAAGTAATCAAGCAGTTTTACTCTGTTTTCTCACAGCTTATTATGAAGCACTTAAAAATTATTATGAAAATAAATCATGGAAATAGGTGTACACAATATAAATATGCAATGCAAATGGGTATAAATAGATCAGAAATGAATGCGTCCACATGAAATGAATGGAGTTTTCAAATGAGCCCCTTGACATTGCAGAGAAAATTAACAGCAACTCACAGAGCATGTATAAATCCTTCAGAATGAATTTCATTCCAGTTTTAAATTTACATCAGCTAGCACATAAAGCGGAAAACAGCACTGCCGTCTGAGTAGTGGTTTAGGACTTAACTTCTCCCCACAGAGGCCAGCGAACAGCCAGAGACCTGATGAGAGATGCTGGGCTCAGTGTGAAATGGAAGTGAGCACCATTATTTGCATTGCATTTTTTCCCCTCATTGTCTTCACTGTTCGGGCGAGCATAGTCGCAGTGAATTCAGGATGACCATTTATAGATATTCCTTTCTTTCCTAAGTGCCCTGTCTAGTTCCAGCCCACCCAATACAACCAGGAAAAGTGCAATTGCCTAGGATAAGGGCCCCACAGATTAAAAAACATAGACATCCTATCAGATGTCAAAATGGGTGGCATTAAATATAAATTACATTTTGATAATCGGAGTTAGTGGGAAAGTTAATCAATTGCATTGGAGCACCTAGCAACAGTCATGTTGAAGTTCAGCGAGACAAAGTGTGGTCGTACATCTCTGAGTATTTACCAAGGTTAAGAACATAAGAATATCAGTGACTTTCTCTCAATTAAGAAATCATTAATATTTCATATCAGTTTAAGGCCTTACTTAACCTACAGTATTTAACATGGCATCAGTTAACAACCAACCTATTTCTACAACCTCTTCCAGCCCTACAATCCATTGAGCTCTCTACACTCCTCCAGTTCTGTTCTCTTGCGCATTCTCGATTTCTTCCATTTCACCATTGGCAGTTCTGGAATTCCCTTCCAAAACTTGGGCACCTCTCTACCTCTACTTCCCCCTTAAAGCCGACCTCCTTGACAAAGCTTTTGGTCACCAGTTCCCTAATATCTCCTTAAGTGGCTCAATGTCCAAATTTCTCTAATAACACTCTTGCAAAATGCTTTGGGGGGTTTTACCACATGAAGTGTGCTATATAACAAAAATAATTTATAACTGTATAGCGCGTCTAATGTAACAAAATGTCCCAAACAACTTCACAGGAGCACTCCAAAGCAAGATTGGACACTGTGCCCCATAAGGCAATATTAGGGCAGACCTGCTCAAGAGATAGGCTTTAAGGAGTGCCTTAAAGGAGAAAAGAGAGGTAGAGAAGCGGAGCGATGTAGAGAGGGAATTCCAGAGCTTGGGGCCAAGGTGGCTGAAGGCACATGTGACTTTTTGAAAGGACAGGCAGGAGGGAAAGGGTGGTAGGGTAGCTTTGTTAGTACAAGATGGAATAAGTATGAAAGCAAGAAATGACCTTGGATCGGAAGATGTAAAATCCATATGGGTGGAGGTAAGAAATAACAAGGGGAAGAAGACACTGGCGGGAGTAGTCTACAGGTCCCCTAACAGTAGCTATACTGTAGGACAGAGGGTAAATCAGGAGATAATGACAGCATGTAAAAAAGGCAGTACATTAATCATGGGTAACTTTCATCTTCATGTAGATCGGGAAAATCAAATTGACAGAGGTAGCCACGAGCAAGAATTCATAGAGTGTATTTGGGGCAGTTTCCTTGGGCAATATGTTGTGGATCCAACCAAGGATCAGGCTATTTTGGATCTGGTAATGTGTAATAAGGCAGGTTTAATAAAAGAACTCAGTTCCTCTCGGAAACAGTGACCATAACATGATAGAATTTAGCATTCAGTTTGAGAGTGAGAAACCTGGGTCGGAAACAACTGTGCTAAACTTAAATAAAGGTAATTACAAAGGAATGAGGGCAGAGTTGGCTGGATTGGATTAAGAAAAGAGTTTAGCCGAAAAGATGGTTTATGAACAATGGCAGACGTTTAAGAAAATAGCTCCTAACTCAGAACAAAGATATATACCAGTGAGGAAAAAGGATCCCAGGAAGGGGATAAACCAACCATGGTTAACCAAGTAAGTGAAGAATAGTATCAAATTGAAAAAAAACACACACAATGTGGCAAAGATTAGTGGTAAGCCAAAGGATTGTGAAAGTTTCAAAAACCAACAAAAGATGACCAAATAAAGAGGGAGAAAATACACTTTGAGGGTAAACTAGCAAGTAACATAAAAATGGACAGTAAGAGCTTCTTTAAATATATAAAAAGGAAGAGAGAGGCCAAGTAAACATAGGCTCCTTCGAGAATGAGGTTGGGGAAATAATAATGGAGAACTAGGAAATGGCAGAGGAGTTGAATAAATGCTTTGCATTAGTCTTCACGGTAGAATACACTAATAGCATTCCAAAACACTAAGCAATCAAGGGGCAAAGGTGGGGGAGGAAATAAATACAATAAGTATCACTAGAGAAAAAGTACAAGGGAAACTAATGGGCCTAACATCTGATAAGTCCCCTGGACCTGATGGGTTGCATCCTAGGATATTAAAGAAAGTAGCTACAGAGTTAGTGGATGCACTGGTAGTAATCTTCCAAGAATCCTTAGATTCTGGAAAAGTCCCAGAGGATTGGAAAACTGCCAATGCAACACCCTTATTCAAAAATGGAGGGAGACAAAAAGCAGGTAACTATAAGCCAGTTAGCTTAATATCCATCATTGGGAAAATGTTAGAGTCTATTGTAAAGGATGTAATAGCAGAGCATTTAGAAATATTTAATATAATCAAGCAGAGTCAGCATGGCTTCATGAAGGGGAAATCATGCCTGACAAATTTATTAGCATTCTTTGAGGAGGTAACAAGCAGGATAGATAAAGGAGAACCAGTAGATGTAATATATTTGGATTTCTGAAAGGCGATCGATAAGGTACCACACATAAGGCCACTTAATAAGATAAGAACCCTTGGTGTTAGAGGTAGTATATTAGCATGGATAGAGAATTGGCTAACTAATAGAAGACAGAAAGTTGGGATAAGGGGGGCATTTTCAGGATGGCAACCTGTAACTAATGGAGCACCACAGGGATCAGCACTGGGGCCACAATTGTTTACAAGATATATTAATGACTTGGATGAGGGAAGTGAATGTACTATCGTCAAGTTTGCGGATGACACAAAAGTAGGTGGGAAGGCAAGTGATGAGGATGACACAAAGAGTCTACAGAGGGATATAGACAGGTTAAGTGAGTGGGCAAAAACTTGGCAGATGGAATATAATGTGGGAAAATGTGAGGTTATGCACTTTGGCAGGAAGAATAGAGGAGTTGAATATTATTTAAATGGAGAAAGACTGCAGAAAGCTGCAGCACAGAGGGATTTGGGGGTCCTCATTCATGAGTCACAAAAAGCTAACATACAAATTCAGCAGGTAACAAGGAAGGCAAATGGAATGTTGACCTTTATTTCAAAGGGAATGGAGTATAAAAATAGGGAAGCCTTACTAAAACTATACAAGGGACTAGTTAGATCACACCTAGAATACTGTTAGCAGTTTTGGTCCCCTTATCTAAGGAAAGATATACTGGCATTGGAGGCAGTCCAGAGAAGGTTTACCAGGTTGATCCCGGGTATAGAGGGATTTTCTTATGAGGAGAGGTTGAGTAGGTTTGGCCTGTACTCATTGAAGTTTAGAAGAATGAGAGACAACCTTATTGAAACATATAAGATTCTTAGGTGATTTGACAGGGTAAATGCTTAGAGGTTTTTCCCCTTCAGAGTAAGGGGTCGCCCATTTAAGACAGAGATGAGGAGGAATTTCTTCTCTTAGAGGGTAGTGAATCTGTGGAATTCTTTACTGCAGAGGGCTGTAGAGGCTGGGTTGTTAAGTATACTCAAGGCTGAGATAGATTTTTAATCAGTAAGGGAATCAAGGGTTACGGGGAAAAGGCAGGAAAGTGGAGTTAAGGATTATCTGATCAGCCATGATCTCATTGAATGGCTGAGCAGACTTGATGGGCCGAATGGTTTACTTCTGCTCCTATGTCTTATGGTCTTATGGTCACAGCCATCAATCATGGAGCAATTATAGTCAGGGATGCTCAAGAGGACAAAATCAAAGGCGTATAGATCCCTCGAAGGGTTGTAGGTTGACAAGAGATTACAGAGATGAGGAGGATCAAGATCATGGAGGGGTTCAAAAACAAGGATGAGAATTTTAAAATTAGGCCATTATTTAACCAGGAACCAATGTAGGACAGCAATCACAGGGTAATGGATAAACAGGACTTGGTACGATTTAGGACAAGGCAGCTCCTCAATTTTATGGAGGGTAGAATGTGGGATACTAGTCAGAACTACATTGGAATAGTCAAGTCTAGAGGAAACAAAAGCTGGAATGAGAGTTTCAGCAGTAGAAAAGCTGGGGCAAGGGCAGAGTCAGGCAGTGTTACCAAGGTGGAACTAAGCCATCTTATAGAAGACGCGGATATGTTATCAGAAACTCATCCTGGGGTCAAATAGGACAGCAAGGTTGCAAACAGTCTGATTCAGCCTTGGACAGTTTGGAATCAGAAGTCGGGGAATGGAGTCAGACACTTAAGTAGCCACAGAGTTAGCTTTCTCCAGGCTCATTGACTCCTGGGGTAGAGGCCCTGCTCCCGAGAGCTGCCGGCCAAACAGAGGCTGGCAGCTGTCCATTGCATGCGCTCCCACAGCAGCAGTGGTAGCCAGCAATGCATGCGCTCGAGGCCCAGGATCTGCGAGGGACCCAGGTGAGTGACGGTGGTGTGGGATAACTTTTCCCCTTTTTCCTCACCACTTGGTTATTCGCAACAAGATATACTTTTCAGAAAGAGTGTTTTACCTTTTGAGTGTTGTGATTTTAAAGGGCAGACATAAACAGGCTTTCTGGTAAGTTTAAATCAAAAGAAAGGATTAACGTTTATTTACACAACACCGGAAATGTGAATGCAACGAAAAGCTCACCCATTTAAACACACAGACACGTAGACACAAGAAAGGATGAGTTCTATAGATGACACATGCACTTAGGTTATTAACAGAATACCAAGAAACAATTCATATCTCCTTAATCAGTTCTTTACGATGAAAATGTTGCAGGCCTGAAGGATTTCACTTTCCTGGTTCTTTGAAAGTAACTGGAGGTTGGAGGTTTCTGGGTTTTCATATGAAGTTGTGGCCGGGCTTCTGTAGATAAAAAATATATAATCTTGCACGTGAAAACAAATTAGCCACTGCTCACTGCCTGAGTTGACTGTCTGTTTGGGTAGCATTCCTTCCTCCTTGCTGGGGAGGTGATGATCCCTGTGCACTGAGTGGTCCCATACTGACTTGATCTGGCCTGTCCTTGGAATGATAAGATTTGTTATCTCAAGCCAGTTTCGATCATGTGACCATTAAATCAACACTTCCATTATCCAAATGATCCAATATCATAAGCCTTTGCTACACAATGGAGAATGAATGGCGGCTGTTAACACCTCTTTATTGGATTTCAAGTTTGCAGACACCAAGGGCAGAATTTTCTGCCTGTCGGGCGTGCGGGCCTGACCCAATCTCCAGCAGGTGGGGAGCTGATCCCTGCCGGAGAAGCGGGCCCCGTCGCCATTTTAAGTGGGTGGGCCAATTAAGGCCCGCCCAACGTGATGTCTGGTGGGAAGTGCTATGCACTTCCTGTGTAGGCGGGGGGGGATTCCCCAAAGGCGAGAGTGCGCTCTTTCGCGCATGCACACAAAAGAGCGCACATCTCCCTGAGGCTAAGTGCAGTCTCAGGGAGATTGCTCAAAGTTGTACAAACATTAAAAATAGAAAAAAAATTCCTTAACACGTCCCCCTCATGTGACAATGTCACATGAGATAGGACATGTTCAAAAATTTCACTAAAACTTTATTAAACTGTTCAAATCCCTATATGAAGCCTCATTCCGCCAGTGGATGAGGTTTTATGTTTTTTCTATTCCCTGCCGGGGTTCCTGACCTGCCCGACAACCTTAAGGTTAGACGGGCGGGTCCTTTCATTGTTTTAATGATCCTGTCAATGGCCTCAGTTGGTCAGGTCGGCGGGCCCGCAGCTGATTTTGCTGCGCCCCCGCCTTCCTGAAAATTTAAATGGGGCGGGATGACGTCGGGGGTTCCGCCCGAGGTCGCCCTGCGTCATTTTACGCGTCGGTGAGCGGGCCCCTCCCCCTGCTTGCTGACGGCAAAATTCTGCCCTGAGTCTTTGTTGACCATTGTATTTGAGTTTTTATAAATATCCAAATAATAGGAGCTGCAAATTGCACAAGTGACCTTGTGCCCTGAATGTCTTTTCAAGGGACGGTCCTCCACTTGGAGGTTTACATTTTAATGAATTTCCAGAGACATGAGTTAGTCATGTCTGAGCATAAATCACCAAGAGTCACCTGACCCCTGGGCTCCATCTTGGGTGAAATAAATTGTCCATATTTCATGCTGCTGTTTTAAAAAGTAAAAATGTCCATCGTCTTCATACGTTCATGGGCATATGATGTGAGTGTGGTTCCAGGATGGGTTTCACAGGATATTGGGGTGAAGGGGGTCAGCAGCAAAGACAGGGGATGGCTCTCAGCAGCTCCCCCCCTCCCGCCACCCACACCCCTTCCCAATGCCGGGTTTCTCAAACAGGCACTGGGTGCCTTTGAACAAGGGGCTCCCTGAAAGCCCACAAGCAAACATAACAGGGTTTGCTTTTCAGGCTCCCCACATGGTGATTCCCCCCCACCATCTGTCATTGGTTGAATACCCACGGTGGCAGGATGAGGCCCTTAAGTTGACATTATGGGCCTCAGTTGATGGTGGGGTGGGAAGGCCGTCCATGAGCCTTTCTGTCCCGGACTTCATCAGGGCAGAGGCGGGAAGGTGGCGGGGTTCCCACCCGGCACTCTGCTGCCTAATTAAATGCCCACCTGCCAAACTCACCTCAAAGCAGGTCATTAAATTTTATCCTGTAAAGCAATGTTATAAAAATCCTACAGTTCGAATGCATTTCCTGCCCATCCCACTACAGTGAAAGCTCAAATATGTGTATTCCACTTGGAAAAATAGCTCATTTGCACTATTTCAGAGACCAATGGTAGATTGTTCAGTCAGTGACCAAGGAACCTGGCAAAAGTGAATGTAGTAAATTGAAAATTTGAGTGCAGATTAGTTAGATCAGGTCCGAGGTGATATAGAGCCCCACTTAACTTTTCCGTCAGATTTTTCAGTGATAACACGAGTACCCGCCATGTACGAGTTGCAATATTTGAATGAAACCCCAAAACACACCAATTAGACTTCAGCCCATTTTCCTGCAGTTTGTGCAGGAAAAAGCACTAATTTCTAAATCTGGCAAGATAAAATGGCGTCCAGGTTTGCTGGAGGTTATATTGTATTTTTGAATACCTGTAACAGGGGCTGTAAAGGCTATTTTACTGTTATTTTTCTTTTAGCTCTGACAGCAATTAGTTGCTCAGGAAGTTCTTGTGCCATGCATTCAACCATGTCATTGCGACAGAATACCCACAGTGTTGGCATTGCCCCTGGGAATCCCTGTCGGGTTTTAGGGAAGAAGAGAGAGGAGCGGTAACCATTTAGGCCAAGCTGCACCAGTGCCCATTCAGGTACCCTTATATCTGCAGTTATAACAAGAGGAACTCCAGTGGTAAGATGAGAGTGACCTGAACGCCACGCTTGAGGTGAGAGTGACTGCCCTGGACATCAAGGCAGCATTTGACCAAGTGTGGCAGCAAGGAGCCCTAGCAAAACTGGAATCAATGGGAATCAGGGAGAAAACTCTCTGCTGATTGGAGTCAGACCTAGGACAAAGGAAGATGGTTTTGCTTGTTGGAGGTCAATCATCTCAGTTCTAGAGCATCACTACAGGAATTCCTCAGGGTAGTTTTCTAGGCCCAAACATTTCAACTGTTTCATCAGTGACCTTCCTTCCATCATAAGGTCAGAAGTGGGGATGTTCGCTGATGATTGCACAATGTTCAGCACCATTCACGACTCCTCAGATACTGAAGCAGTCCATGTCCAATGGCAGCAAGACCTGGACAATACCCAGGCTTGGACTGACAAGTAGCAAGCAACATTCGCACCACACGAGTGGCAGGCAATGACCATCCTTGTTCTTTTTTTTAATCCTTTCACGGGATGTGGGCTTCGCTGGCTGGGCCAGCATTTATTGCCCATCCCTAATTGCCTTGAGAAGGTGGTGGTGAGCAGCTTTCTGAACCACTGCAGTCCATGTGGTGTAGGTACACCCACAGTGCAGTTAGGAAGGAAGTTCCAGGATTTTGACCCAGCGACAGTAAAGGAACGGCGATACATTTCCAAGTCAGGATGGTGACTTGGAGGGGAGCTTCCAGGTGGTGGTGTTCCCATCTATATCCTGCCCGTATCCTCCTAAATGGCATTGGTCGTGGGTTTGGAAGGTGCTGTTGAATGAGCCTTGGTGAATTCCTGCAGTGCATCTTGTAGATGGTACACACTGCTGCTACTGTGCATTGGTGGTGGAGGGAGTAAATGTTTGTGGTTTTGTGCCAATCAAGCGGGCTGCTCTGTCTTGGATAGTGTCAAGCTTCTTGAGTGTTGTGGGAGCTGTTCTCATCCAGGCAAGTGGGGAGTATTCCATCACACTCCTGACTTGTGCATTGTAGATGGTGGACAGGCTTTGGGGAGTCAGGAGGTGAATTACTCATTGCATGATTCCTAGCCTCTGACCTGCTCTTGTAGCCACAGAATTTATATGGCTAGTCCAGTTCAGTTACTGGTCAATGGTAACCCCCAGGATGTTGATAGTGGGGGATTCAGCAATGGTAATGCCATTGAACATCAAGAGTTGATGGTTGGATTCTCTCTTGTTGGAAATGGTCATTGCCTGACACTTGTGTGGTGCAAAGGTTACTTGCCACTTGTCAGCCCAAGCCTGGATATTGTCCAGGTCTTGCTGCATTTGGACATGGACTGCTTCAGTATCTGAGGAGTCGCAAATGGTGCTGAACATCGTGCAATCATCAGCGAACATCCCCACTTCTGACCTTATGATGGAAGGAGGATCATTGATGAAGCAGCTGAAGATGGTTGGGCCGAGGACATGACCCTGAGGAACTCCTGCGGTGATGTCCCAGAGCTGAGGTGACTTACCTCCAACAACCACAACCATCTTCCTTTGTGCTAGGTATGACTCCAACCAGCGGAGAGTTTATTCCCTGATTCCCATCGATTCCAGTTTTGCTAGGGCTCCCTGATGCTACACTTGGTCAAATGTGGCCTTAATGTCAGATTTTAGCAAATGCTTCAGCCTTGTCTTTTGCACTGATGTGCTGGGCTCCTCCATCATTGAGTATGGGGATATTTGTGGACCCTTCTCCTCCAGTGAGTTGTTTAATTGTCCACCACCATTCACAACTGGATGTGGCAGGACTGCAGAGCTTAGATCTGATCCGTTGGGGTGTGAGATTGCTTATCCCTGTCTATCATTTGCTGCTTATGCTGTTTGGCATGCTAGTAGTCTTGTGTTATTGCTTCACCAGGTTGACACCTTTTAGGTATGCTTGGTACTGCTCTTGGCATGCCCTCTTGCACTCTTCATTGAACCAGGGTTGATCCCCTGGCTTGATGGTAATGGTAGAGTGGGGGATATGCTGGGCCATGAGGTTACAGATTGTGTTTGAGTACAATTCTGCTGCTGCCCCACAGTGCCGCATGGATGCCCAACCTTGAGTCGCTAGATCTGTTCAAAATCTATCTCATTTAGCATGGTGGCAGTGCCATACAACACGATGGAGGATATCTTCAATGTGAAGGTGGGACTTTGTCACCACAATGACTGTGCGGTGGTCACTCCTACAGATACTGTCATGGACAGATGCACCTGCGGCAGGCAGGTTGGTGAGGATGATTTTTCCCTCTTGTTGGTTCCCTTACCACCTGCCGCAGACCCAGTCTAGCAGCTATGTCATTTAAGATTCAGCCAGCTCAGCCAGTAGTGGTGCTACTGAGCCACTCTTGGTGATGGACATTGAAGTCCCCCACCCAGAGTACATTCTGCACCTTTGTCACTCTCAGTGCTTCCTCCAAGTGATGTTCAACATGGAGGAGTACAGATTCATCAGCTGAGGGAGGGCAGTACATGGTAATCAGCAGGAGGTTTCCTTGCCCATGTTTGACCTGGTGGGGTCTGGAGTTGATGTTGTAAAACCCCCTCTCAACTGTATATCACTGTGCCGCCACCTCTGCCACCTCTGCTGGGGCTGTCCTGTCGGTGGGGGACAGGACATACCCAGGGATGGTATTGGTGGTGTCTGGGATATTATCTGTAAGATATGATTCCGTGAGGATGACTATGTCAGACTGTTGCTTGATTAGTCTGTGAGACAGCTCTCCCACTTTTGACACTAGCCCCCAGATGTTAGTAAGGAGGACATTGTCATTTCCAGTGCTGAGGTTGATGCCGGGTGGCCCGTCCGGTTTCATTCCTTTTTTGTGACTTTGTAGTGGGTTGTTACAACTGAGTGGCTTGCTAGGCCATTTCAGAGTCAACCTCATTGCTGTGGGTCTGGAGTCACCTGGAGGCTAGGGTCCGTACCGAAAGGGCATTAGTGAACCAGAGGAGTTTTTACAACAATTGACAATGGTTTAATCCTCAGACTTTTATTGAATTCAAATTCCATCTGCCATGGCGGGATTCGAACCCAGGTCCCCAGAGCATTATGCTGGGTCACTGGATTACTAGTGCAGTGACAGTACCACTGTGCCATTGCCTCCCCTTCCAACAATAGAGAATCTAACATGCAATGGCATTACCATTACTGAATCCATCTTTAATTACCATCTTGAGGATTGCACTGACCAGAAACTGAACTGGACTAGCCATATAAATACTGTTTTCACAAGAGCAGGTCAGAGGCTAGGAATCCAGTGGCGAGTGACTCACCTCCTGATTCCTCGAAACCTGTCCACCAATTACAAGGCACAAGTCAGGAGTGTGGTGGAATACATCCCACTTGCCTGGATGAATGTAGTTCCAACAACACTGAAGAAGCTTGACATCATTCAGGACAAAGCAGTCCATTTGATTGGCACCACATCCACAAACGTTTACTCCCTCTACCACCGATGCACGCTGGCAGCCATGAGTACAATCTACAAGGTGCAGTGCAGGAACTCACCACGGCTCTTTAAATAGCACCTTCCAAACACACAACCACTACCATCTAGAAGGACAAGGGCAGCAGACACATGGGAACACCGCCACCTGGGAGTTCCCCTCCAAGTCACTCACCTTACAGATTTGGAAATATATCGCCGTTCCTTCACTGTCACTGGGTCCAAATCCTTGAATTCCCTTCCTAACAGCACTGTGGGTGTACCTACACCATATGGGCTGCAGTGGTTCAAGAAGACAGCTCACCACCATCTTCTCAAGGGCAGCTAGGAATGGGTAATAAGCGCTGGCCCAGCCAGCAATGCCCACATCCCGTGAATGAATAGAAAAAAAACCTGCTTTTATTTGTCAGAGAAGCTTTACCTTGAGATGATATATACACGCACAGATAATACATAGAATAGTATAGGCTTCAGGAGGACATGGATAGACTGCTGATTGGAGATACAGTGACACCATGGTTATGTTACTGGACTAGTAATCTGGAGGGTTTGACTCATGATCCATTGGTGTGGGCAGAATTTTACCAGGCCCATTGTTGGCAGCCTGGAGGCTGGGGGGGATAGGAGGGTGGGTTGGCTGAGGCAGGGAGGGTGCAGGGGGGAGGCTGTAAAAGAACAGGGAGCCCCATCAGGACAGCTCTCCGACACATTCCTGCTGCCAGGAAAGTTTCACAGCAACAGGCAGGAACCAGATTGGCTGCCCAGTACATGGAGACATGCAGCCAATTTAAAGAATTAAGTCCCCTATTTGGGTGATTTTTCAGAGATGCCAGCTTCATGCGGCTGTCGAGGGTAACCACTGGAGCTGGAGGCTCCATGTCCCAAAAAAGGAACCATGGGGAAGAAAGGTGTCTACCACAGCCCTGGTGCTCTATCCTGACAGGTTTCCCCTCTCCCGACTTGTATGCCCCCTCAGCCATCTTGGATATTCCTCTTTTTTTATTTTACAGGACATGGGCTTCGCTGGCAAGGCCAACATTTGTTGCCCATCCCTAATTTCTCTTAAAGTGAGTGGCTTGCTAGGCCATTTCAAAGAGCAGTTAAGAGTCAACCACGCTGCCGTGGGACTGGAGTCACCTGTAATCCAAACCACACGAGGATGACAAATTTCCTTCCCTAAAGAACATTAGTGAATCAGATGGGTTTTTACGACAATCAATGACACTCTCCTGGTCACCATTACTCATGAATAAATAGCAAGCTAGTGGCTGTTGTCCACAGATATGCTTCAACAAAGTCCATTCTGATCCTCTAGACAATGGCAAGTCTGTCCTACATCTCTACGCACAAGGGGTGAAATCTTCTGCTCTTGCTGACAGCGAACTTGGAGGTGGGAAGGGCACATGATCAGGTGGGATGGTGCCGTAATGGAACCCCACTGCCTTCCTACCTCCGCTAGAATTTATTCCAGGCAGGAAGGCTCATGGCCAACCTTCCTGGTGCACGAGTGTTGGAAACACACCCACCCACAATTAAGAAGACAATTGAAGTTGCTAAAGTTCCAATTGTCTCCAATTTTTTGTGGTCCATCCAACCTTATGGTTGGCGAATGGGCGAATCTGCCAGGCAGACTTTGTGTTTTTGATGAAACCTCATCCAAAGGCGGGATGAAGCTTCCGTTATTAAATAAAAAAATTAAAATGTATGGACAGAATTTTCATCCTGTATATGATCAGGTGACTGATTCTGATGCGGGGCGTTTTTTTCATGATTTAAAAATCTTTATTTAATTGTTTTGAAGTCTTCAGCTCCCTTAGGCAGCTCCCTGCCTTCAGGGAGTTTTCATTCAGTGCTCGTCCACGCCCACACTTACGTCAGCGCCTGCCCTCCTCCCGCCCCCACCCCGGCAGCGCTGAGCATTTCAGCATGCGGTTGAGGGCCGACCACAGGTGGCGGGCGGTCCGTTTCCTGGCCGCTCCCAGGCCTGCCGATCACACTTGCACGCCAACCTAAAAATCCTGCCCATCATTCATTTACAGACATGCTTACAGGGCCAAGTTACCTGCTTCCCACCACCAGTGACTTCCCAGCATCAGGCCAAAAGCTGGCCGTTTTGCGTAAACTAATGCTGATCTCAAAGGTGCCAGGCAGTTCTGCAGTCCTCCACTGGGATGGGTGCTAATCCCTGCCATCTCCCACCTGAGAATTCACACCCCTTTCATTGTTAGATGGACAAGTCCTTCAGAATTGAATTGGGATTCGGAGAAAACTTACTTGACCGGGCTGTACCGGAGATTAATTTTATTCTGTCATGTATCCCATTTGTCCTGCTGCCCCAGGTTGTTTCCAAAAAGGTTTGAAAAGCAAGTCTTTTTTTTCAGCATGTCACCTTTTATTTCCTCCTCCTTCCTCTCACCTCGTGCAACAAATTGTAAATTGATCTCCATTGTTTGCAGTCGTGATCCTGACCTTAGGGAGGAAAGAGTGGAGAAGGGATCAGAAAATGCCTTCCAAATTTCCTTGCCTTTACAAATTTCCAGCCCTTCTAGAACATTCTACATCATTGCTTCCCTGAAATGTGGTGAAATGAAGCCTTAATTTGCGATTAAAGTAGGATTTGGTCTGCTTTCAAGACCTATGTGGCCTAATTATTACCATGTTCAGCAACTGTTGAGCACCTAAAGCGTTAAGAGATTGGGATCCGAAGATGTCTGTGGGTATTTGCTTTAAATAGCCTCTCTTTCTGCTGCAAATGTTATGATTTATACTGCGCACAGGACTGGGGAATTTGCTGCCCTCCCACAGCTGGCTTCTGCAGAATCAAAGCAGCAGGCCCTTGAAGCAGTTAGTGGAGTGTGACGGGCAGACTGGCATGTGAGATGCCAGATGAGATATGAGTTTACCTTCCAGCTTCTTTTCCACTCATTATATGCAGGAGCAGCTCTGTGTCTTTCTCAGTCCTGTGTGCACTTGCATAAGGCGGGACTCTCAGGAGAGCTGTCAGGCAACTCAGTCAAGGCCGGTCTGATAACACGGTGTAGGCTGGGGGCTATGAGACCGGCAATTTTGCTTTCTTTTTACAACCTCCTCCTGCCACCCCAGCACCACCCATCACTTCCCTCTCTCTCCTTTCATTTGCCTTGAGAGTCAGTGAGCGGAATAACTGAGGTAGCCATCGAGTGTTATTTTCACATTTGAAATTAAATTGAAAAATGGTTTGTTTATTAGATTCAAATCACATGGTTAGTGTTTACCTTAGAAAGCAGCTTTGGAGCAGGTTTTTTTTCTGTATTAAGCCAATTGCTGATCTTTACAGACTATGTGTGAGTCCCTGTGTGGGAAATCCTGTCAGCATCGGGAATAAGTGAATAAGTTTTGCTCGAGATCCTCTGAAATTGTTTAAGTTTTAGCTCAAAACAAGGCACAGCTGATTCGTTTTGCAATCTGTTGCAATGTTCCTTTCCTTCTATGTTTATATGGTTATAGAGAGCAGTATCCTTATCTATTTTCTTAAAGTGTCTTCAGGGCATTGGCTTAAAGGTCATCACACAGGATGTGTACTGGATTAGTTCATGTGTGCATGCATGCATGCGTGTGTGTGTGTGCATGTGTTGGACCAATTCCTATCTTTGTTGCTTCTAATAAGGCAAAGGTTAAACATTTAAACAGCCAGGTGCAAACACAGCTGTGGTGCAAGACAAGTTTACAAGATGCTACATGTATTAAGAGTGATGTGTATATTAAACGGAATGGGTATATTAAAGGTGATGGGGATATTAAAGGTGATGTGTGTATTAAGTATATGGATCTGGCACATAGAGGGTAAATGTGGGACTGAGTACACTACCACCTACACAGTGATGTAAGAAAACACATGACCCACACTAGGGGTCAGTCTAGTGTTGGTCAGAGCTGTGTGCACAGCTCCTATCTTGAACTCTTTACTATATAAATATGTACATAGTTCCTTAGTTAATAAATATATACAGCTAACCTACTATGAAGACTTCATTAAGACCAATCAAATGGTATCCAACACCCAACAGCATGGAGGCAGCGAATGGAAAAACCCAAGACCCTCCAAAAAATGCAGAGAAAAACTAAAATCCTGCAAGGCTAAAGAAAAATTCAAAAAAGCATTCTGATCTGAAGAAAAGCTTGAGAAGCAGACATGCAGAGGAAAATCACCTGGGAAAAGCTCCAAGGAAAGGCTTGGAAGCTGAAGGTAGAAACTTAAAATTCTTCACTGTAGCAGAAAACTCCATAGGATCTCCTGATAGTCCAGCTTCAATTGCCAGACTGCAGAGTCAGCAGACCTATCAGGAGTGAGCTAAAACTTCCAAACTCCTGGATATACCTCCTGACTCCCCAAAGCCTGTCCACCATCTATAAGGCACAATTCAACAGTATGATGGAATACCTCCACTTACCTGGATGAGTGCAACTCCAGCAACACTCAAGAAGCTTCACACCATCCAGGACAAAGTAGCCCGCTTGATTGGCACCCCATCTACCACCTTAACATCTGCTCCCTCCACCACTGACACACTGTAAACTATCCTCAAAATGCACTGCAGAAACTCAGCAAGGCTGCTTCGACAGCAGCTTCCAAGCCTGCTACCTCTACTACCCAGGAGGACAAGGGCAGCAGACACATGGGAACACCACCACCTAGAAGTTCCCCTCCAAGTCACTCACCATCCAGATTTGGAAATGTATCGCCATTCCTTCACTGTTGCTGAGTCAAAATCCTGGAGCTCCTTCCCTAACAGCCCTGTGGGTGTACCCACACCACATGGACTGCAGTGTTTCAAGAAGGCAGCTCAGCGCCACCTTCGCAAGGGCGATTAGGGATGGGCAATAAATGCTGACCTAGCCAGCGACATCCACATCCCATAAATGATTAACAAAAACTATAGCAAGTCCTGAGAAACTTTTAGATAGTTCAGTGGTCAGAAATTGCTATTTAAAGCTCCATCAGATAAACCAAATTCCTGAGTTGGTGCTTGAATATGTGAATCTGTGTTTGCTCTGAAAAGGAAAAAAATAATTAATTCAGAAGAATCACTACTAAAGAAGCAACTTTAAAGAGCAGCAAGGCCAGGATTCGACAGTTTCATTACCCTAAAGCATAGCGCTGAAACAGAGAAGTCTGCAGCTTGTCGTTCCGAGCAGCCATTGTTTAAAATTATTTCAAGGCTGAGTACAAGTGCCATTGCAGCAGGAGCCTGCCAAAACCACCAAGCTCGGGTAAACCTTTTGTCTTCAACTGAATGTGGCGCCATTTTGAATTTCAGCTGAGCCTACACTTTAAAATGTTTTAACAATGGATCAGAAATTCATTCTTCCAGATCAGTTTGGACTTACCCAAGGCCCAGATCAATCGCATAATTGGGGACTTTGGAGAAAAAGATTCCTTGAATACATGATTGGTTCAGATCTGGATAAAAATACAGAAGCTGAACAAGTTAACACACTCCTTTTATTTGGTAGGCCCGATAGTGGATAACATTATTGTTAGACAAATAATCAATGAATCATCTGCTAAATTTGAAGAAGTTCTAAAATCATTCAATGTTTATTTTAACCTCAGAAATAATAAAATCCTCGAAAGGGCTAAATTGAATAAACATGTCCAGTAGGCAGGAGAACCTGTTGACTCATTCATTAATGATCTGTAGAGGATGGCTAAAGGCTGCGAATACAGAAACCTAAAATCTGAACCTATCAGGACAGAATAGTCGAGGGAGTAGTGGATGACACACTCTCAGACTTGCTGCAAGTGAAGGAAGATCTAACCCTCGAGAAAGCTATCCAGGTTGTTAGGCAGTCTGAACTCCATGAGCAGCACAGGTACAAAGGAAACCCCACAGTCCAGTTAGTTAAACAGCACAGAAACAGGGACACTCCAGGCCAAGGGAAGCAATACCCTAACTGACCAGTAGAGTGACCATGCCAGCACTGTGGAGTAAAGTGCCCCCACAGGAATGATCAATGTCCTGCAATTTCAGCTCAATGCTTTCAATGTAACAGAATTGGACACTTCAGCAAACTGTGCAAGGTCAAAGCATCGAAACGTACAGAAGACCCAAAGATGATTCATGAGTTCAAGATTACACACTAAGCCATGCTTCTGGGGTGAGGTTAAAGATCTTGGATTTTTGCATTGGAATATGGGCATTTCAATTAACAGTAATCGCACAAATTTAAATTGGACACGGGAACCAGTGTTACAGCCCTGTCAGAATAAGAACTGTGGCTGAGAGACCTCTAGCTTTGAACAACAGACGCACCTCTCTATGGGCCCAGAAGAATCTGACTCCCAGTCTTAGGTGTGATTCTGGAAGCGCTAAGGTATGGCGGCAAACAAATCCTCGAGCTAATGTGTGTCTTCCATAACCAGTACCCTGACTGGGACTTCAGCTCTGAACTGTCTTCTCTCTTTGCAGAGCCGGTTTCTTCAATTTTGTTACAGGTGCCAGAAAGCCCTCATTGCTCAGACCAGCCAACCACTCAGATGGTTACCCCGACGCCTCCAGTGGAGGATAGACAAGAGAGCAACCAACAGCCAGAAGAGCCTCAACCTCCGACTATTGATGAGGTCAGGACTGCCACCACAGAGCAAATGCTGCAACTCTCAACCAGCATGACAAGGCTACAGACGATGCTGGCAATGCTGGATGATGGGCTGGCAAATAACAGCCGCCCATTGCCAACAGCACGCCTCACAGCCAAACGCTAAGGTGAGCTTACTAAAAAACACATCATCATACAGGAAATGGCCATCTTCCATCACAGAGGACATCATGACAACCCACAAGACAAAGGAAGAAGAGGAAAAAATGACATGAAGACCAGCACAACGTTTATCCACCCCGCAAGAAACGGGATGGAACAACAACCACCTATCACCACAACTGCCGAATTGACCAACAACAGTTCAATACCCAGGAATAGAAAAGGAGCATAAAAAGATATAGAGATGCCAGAACAACCTCTAAATTAACGACAGAGCCTATCACTCCTCTGACTGTAGTGCAAATGAGAAATAGAAGGGTTGTAAGGCCTCCAGGCCACCTGAGCCTATGAACTCAGGGACTTGAAGGGGGTAGATGGGGTAGTAATAACAATATAAATACATGAGGTAAACTACTATAACTTGAAATACATTGGATGAAGACCTGGGGAAGGTGTAGTATAAGGGTATGGCACATATAGGATTAACGTGGGACTGAGTTCAGTACCGCCCACCCTGATGTAAGATAACACATGACCTGCACCTAGGGGTCAGTCTAGTGTTGTTCAGAGCCGTGTGCACAAGCAATCATGGAGACAGCTCCTAGCTTGGACCCTTCGCCATATATATGTACATAGTTCTTGTAGTTAATAAATACATACAATTAACCTACCTAAGACTATGAAGACTTCTTTAAGACCTACCAAATGGTGTCCAACATCCTCCAACAGGTGTATTAAAGGTGATGGGTGTATTAAAGGGAATAGATATATTAAACGGGATGGAGGTATTAAAAGTGACAACACTAAGCTTGGTAATTGCAACATTGCTCTCACCCATTTCTGGTGTCCATACCTCAAGCAGAATTAAGGATTTTTGGCATGATACAAACTGAAATTTTTCATGTTTCCCCAGTAAGATTAGGTTTCCCTCTGATCGCACTATTATCTTCTTCATTTTTTTGTTGAGGATTCTGCTTTTCTGATTGATTGGTGGGAGATTTTTCTGAGTGTGCTTTGTTGCTGCTATAACCTGCTCACACTTCTAATGGCGAGCAAGTCAAAATCTGTTGTGTCAAATCAGTCACACACACAAAGTTCAAAACCATATCTAACTTTGGATCTTAGCTGGTGAGGAGCTCATGATATTGCGGATGGTATTTTTGAGAGGAAAATGGAACACAGGCAAGGCCATCATTCCTGAGTGCTTCTGTCAAGTTGTTTTTACACTCTGATTTTCTTTTACACTTTTACTGCATTATATGATTTGTGTGGAACTAAACTGCAAATAACTTGTGCTGTACCTGCCCTGCGACTGTTTGATGGGACAGTGTGGAGGGAGCTTTACCCTGTATCTAACCCGTGCTGTACCTGCCCTGGGACTGTTTGATGGGACAGTGCAGAAGGAGTTTTACTCTGTATCTAACTTGTGCTGTACCTGCCCTGCGACTGTTTGATGGGATAGGGTAGAGGGAGTTTTAATGAAAACAGAAAATTCTGGAAAAATTCAGGTGTGGCAGCATCTGTGGAGAAACAGTCAACGGTTTGCGACTCTTCTTCAGAACTGAAGAGAGGTAGAAATGTGATGGGTTTTATGCTAGTGACAAGGGACGGGTGTAGCAGGTGGAGCAAAATAAAAGGTCAGGGATAGGCTGGAGGTCAGGAGAGATAAAATGACAAAGAAAGCACTGACCCTTGTTCTGCTACTAACACATTCTGCTATCCACCCTTTAAGCCACTATTAGCACCTGCTTAAGTCTTTAACATTACCATTACCGTTCCTTTTCTCATGTGTCCATGAAATCTTTGTCATTTTGTTCCTCCTGGCCTCCAACCTATCCCTGACCTTCTATTTTGCTCCACTTGTTCCATTCCTCCTTAGCAACTGCATAAAACCCATCACATTGTCACCTCTTTCAGTTCTGAAGAAGAGTCATGTTGGACTCAAAACATTAACTCTGTTTCTCTTGCCACAGATCCTGCAGAACTGCTGAGTTTTTCCAGCATTTTCTGTTTTTATTTCAGATTTCCAGCATCTGCAGTATTTTGCTTTTATTTTACAGGGAGCTTTACTCTGTATCTAACCCGTGCTGTAACTGCCCTGGGAGTATTTGATGGGACAGTGCAGAGGGAGCTTTACTCTGTATCTGGCTTGTGCGGTACCTGCCCTGGGAGTTTTTGATGAGGCAGTGTAGAGGGAGTTTTACTCTGTATCTAACTCATGCTTTATCTGCCCTAGTATTTGATTGGACAGTATAGAGGAAGCTTCCATGCTGAATCTGACCTGAGAGTGTTTGATGGGACAATAAAGGGAAGTTTTGATCTGTATCCATTCTGTGCTCCACCTGCTTTTGAAATGTTTAATGGGTCAGTGTTGAAAGGACTTTATCTAACTGATGCTGTATCTGCTCTAAAGGCATTTGGTGAGATAATGTAGGGGGAGATTTACTCTGCATCTAACTCATGTTGTACTTGATCAGGGAGTGTTTGAGAAAAACACTGGGCACTTGAAATAGAAAGTGTTTCATTACCCTGCATCAACATCCCTCAGCTTAATGTGCCCAAGTTAACAAATTATTTTTTAAAAAAACGTAATGTAGATAGTGAAAGGAACAGTGGATGTGGAATTTTGGTTACTGAAAGATTTATGAGTGAGTCGTGTCTAACTCAGCCTCTCTTGGGTTGTCTGCTTTGGAATAAAGCCTGGGGCTTTCTGATGATGTTCACATTACAACAGTGCCCTGCAATAAACGAGAAGAGGAACATACCCCACAGTCAGGATATGCAGATAATTAAAATAAACGGTTAATAAATACACACAATAAAGAAAACTCATTCAGATACAACCTGGAGGCAATTGTTGTGGAACAGATCCACAGCAAACTAATGGCATTTTAAAGTTATCAAAGAACACAAGTAAATATGTAGAGTGGAGTTTCGGAAGTCAGTTGATGAGCAAAAGGCAGTAGCTGTCAGCTGCAGTATTAATTATATCATTTTCCTTTTCTCTCTAGTAATTTGGTGCCAGCGTAGAGTGGCCCTAGAGAGCACTATTACTCAGGCTGCCATAATGACTACGCTGCTGTAATCACCGTTCCTATTAAGTAGCTGGAGAACCTGCCGACTTTCATTTTGGTTGTCACATCTCAGCTAAGCTAACCCCCTCTTCCCTTCAGTCACCCACAGACAAACATGTGAAACAGAGAACAAATCAGCTTCGGGCGTAATCGTGATCCTGGCGCTAGTTGTTCTTTTCGCCCATGAGTTTCTGTTTTAATTCATTTGTATTTAAAAATTTATTCTGTGATCTTTTTAAGAATGGTAACTTGGTGCCATTTAATTAATACAGTGTCATCCCAGCACCTGTGCATAACCTGATTTTAAATGACTGAAAATGACTTTTTAAAAATATGCAGCACCTTTTGCTAGTTATATTGGGGTGTAGTGGTCAGTTTTTTCTTAATTTTTAAAAAATATGACATTGAAAAGCTTTCAGCATGTGCCTAGTAGTGACACTGTGCCCAAAAGGCCCAGCTTAATTTTTAAAGCCTTCTCAAAGGCCTACAAACAAGCACAATTAGCAGGAACTCCCAGTGGTGATTTAATTCATCCCGAGGACATGGCCAGTTTTAGAGATGGGGCTAGCACAATGTTTCTTAAACTTGTCCAAAAAACTGCAGAAACTAAAGTTGCACTGAAGGCAATTTGCACTTAAAATTTGCAACCTGATGCAATGGTTACACTGATTTTGGACAAATTATGCTGAAATAATGTAAACAGTGCGAACACGCAGGATGTCTAACCTCATATCTTCACAAAAATATTGCCCAAATGTTTATGCACAGAAATACAAGCGAAATATATTACAGCACAGAATCTTTCCATTTGGCCCAACCACTCCATCTCAGCATTTACCCTCCACACAAGCAAATGGTCTGAATCACATTTCCCCTTATCCACCTATCTAACTTTGTTTTGATTGTTCACATCATTTCCGCCTCAACTGTTATCTTTAGAAATGGATTCCACAGCCTCACATCCCTCTTTGCCTTTGTTCGAAATCTCTGAGATTTAATCCTGTATCTTTGTCCCTTCGTTCTTGACCCTTCAACTACTGTAACCTGTCTATTCTATCTACTGTGTCTTTTTATAGAATAGAATTATAGTCATACAACAGCGAAGGAGGCCATATAGTCCATTGTGCTATTGAATTTGTTTTCAATACACCTTCAGGCAGTGCATTCCAGATCATAAGAACTGCTGTGTAAGAAAATTTCTCCTCATCTCCTCTGTAATTCCTTTGTCAAATATCCTTCCTCTGGTTATTACGTCTCCTGCCATTGGAAACAGTTTCTCCCGTTTTACTGTATGAAAATCTTCCATTATTTTGAATACCTTTATTAATCTCCCCTTAACCTTTAAGGAGAACCACCCTAGCTTTTCTAGCCTCTCCACATAATTAAATTCTTTCATCCCAGGGAATTCTAGTAAATCTCCTCTGTACCTTCTCCATGGTCCTGACACCTTTCCTAAGGTGTGGTGCCCAGAATTGGAAACAGTTCTCCGGTTGAGGCCTAACCAGTATTTGGTAAAGGTTTACCATGAGTGCTTTACTTTTGTAATTAATGCCTCTTTTTTAAATTCATTATGGGATGTGGGCATTGCTGGCTAGGCCAGCATTTATTGCACATCCCTAGTTGCTCTTGAGAAGGTGGTGGTGAGCTGCCTTTTTGAACCGCTGCAGTCCATGTGGTGTAGGTACACCCACAGTGCAGTTCGGGAGGGTGTTCCAGGATTTTGACCCAATGCCAGTGAAGGAACAGTGATATATTTCCAAATCAGGATGGTGAGTGGCTTGGAGGGGAACTTCCAGGTGGTGGTGTTCTCATGTGTCTGGTGCCCTTGTCCTTCTAAATGGTAGCAGTCATGGATTTGGAAGGTGCTGTCTAAGGAGCCTTGGTCAAAGCCGAGGATCGAACTTGCTTTTTTAACCTGATCAACTTGTCCTGCCACCATCCAAGATTTGTGTATGTAGACGCCCAGGTCTTCTTTGTCCCAGCGCCCCGTTTAAAATGGCACCATTGAGCTTATATTGTCTGTTCTCATTGTTCTTTCCAAAGTACATCAATTCACACTTATATACATTAAATTTCATTTGACTGTGTCATTTCAAATTCTGTCACTACCTACAGGGAATGGAATCTGTCTCCCAATATTTTAATTTCAGCCCCGCAGAAATTAAGCCATGGCTGACCTTGCGAATTGCATCATTAAAATGTTGCTTTTGAACCTCAATTTTGTGTGAGCAACAACTTCTGGATCAGGAGTTAGTGAACTGTGCTTTATATTATTAGTTGGCGTTTCGTGAAAATCTAGGAACAAGAGAAAGCCATTCAGCCCTCAAGCCTGCCTGTAATTCAGTTAGATCATGGCAGATCTGTACATAGGACCTAGGAGCAGGAGTAGGTCATTCAGCCCTTCGAGCCTGCTCCGCCATTCGATAAGATCATGGCTGATCTGATTGTGGCCTCAGCTCCACTTTCCGTCTGTCCCACACAACCTTTGACTCCCTTGTCTATCAAAAATCTATCTAACTCAGCCTTGAATAAATTCAATGACCCAACATCCACTGCTTTCTAGGGAAGAGAATTCCACAGACTAACAAACTTTGGAAAGAAAAAAAATCCTTCTCATCGCTGTCTTAAAAGGAAGACCTCTTATTTTTAAACCGTGTCATAATTCTGGTCTCTCCCATAAGGAGAATCATCTTCTCAGCATCCACCCTGTCCAGTTCCCTCAGGATCTGATATGTTGCAATAAGATCACCTCTCATTCTTCTAAATCTCAATGGGCATAGGCCCAACTTGTTTAACCTTCACTTCATCCCAGGAATCAGTCAAGTGAACCTTCTCTGAATGGCTTTTAATGCAATTATATCATTTTTCAAATAAGGAGATCAAAACTGTACACAGTCCTCCAGATGTGGTCTCGCCAAGGTCCTGTAGAGCTGCAGTAAAACTTCCTTATTTTTCTATTCCATTCCCCTTGCAATAAACGCCAATATTCCATTTGCCTTCCGAATTACTTGTTGTACCTGCATACTAAATTTTTGTGATTCATGTACCAGGACACTCAGATCCCTTTGTTTACCACCAAGTTCTGCAATCTCTCTCCATTTAAATAATACACTGCTTTTCTATATTCTTTAGCAAAGTGAACAAGTTCACATTTTACCACATTATGCTGCCAAACTTTTGCCCAATCACTTAACCTATCTATATCCCTTTGTAGACTCTTTACCTCCTCTTGACAGCTTACTTTTCCTGGTGTCATCGGCAAATTTAACTGCCATACATTTGGTCCCTTCATCGAAGCCATTGACATAGATTGTAAATAGTTGAAGCCCTAGCACTGATTCTTCTGGCACTCCACTAGTTACAGTTTACCAACCCGTAAAAGACCCATTTATCCCTACTCTGTGCTTCCCGTTAACTAACCAATCCTTTACCCATGTTAATATGTTACCCCCCTTTACCATGAGCTCTTTGATGTGGCACCTTGTCAAATGCTTTTCATAAATCCAAGTACACTACATCTACAGAGTCCCCATTATTCATCTTGCTTGTTACTTCCCCAAAGAGCTTCAATAAATTAGTTAAACATGATTTCCCTTTCACAGTACCATGTTGACTCTGCCTGATCTCATTGTGATTTTGAAAGTATCCTATATACCCTTAATAATGGATTCTAGCAATTTTCCTATGACAAATGTTAGGCTAATTGGCCCATAGTTCCTGCTTTCTGTCTCTTAACTTCATTTACCCACATTGATAACGTAACCCTTAGTACTCTGATTGAACAAGAATTTTCAGTTGACCCTAACCCTCAACAACTTTTTGGGGTAGAGATTTGAATAGGGAAATGTTGAAAAACATGACATTCCTGTTTATAGCAAAGGAGCAGAGCTTTCAGAACCAAGTATTCCCCCTGAGTGTATTATTTAAAATAGTAATGAGAAACAAATCCATTTAATTGGAAAATAAGTTCCCTTTTTACAGGTTTTACTGCAACTGTGAGAGTTGGTGAGACTACACCTGGAGTATTGTGTGCAGTTTTGGACTCCTTACCTAAGAAAGGATATACTTGCCATAGAGGGAGTGCAGCGAAGGTTCACCAGACTGATTCCTGGGATGGCAGGATTATCATATAAGGAGAGATTGGGCCGACTAGGCCTGTATTCACTGGAGTTTAGAAGAATGAGAGGGGATCTCATTAAAATATATAACATTCTGACAGGGCTGGACAGACTGGATGCAGGGATGCTGTTTCCTCTTCTGGGGTGTCTAGAGCAAGGGGTCGCAGTCTCAGGATACAGGGTAGGCCATTTAGGACTGAGATGAGGAGAAACTTCTTCTCTCAGAGGTGGAATTCTCTACCACAGGACGCTTGGAGACCAAGTCACTGAGTATATTTAAGAAGGAAATAGATAGATTTCTGGACTCTAAAGGCATCAAGGGGTATGGGGAGAGAGCGGGAGTATGGCATTGAGACTAGGATCACATTGAATGGTGGAGTAGGCTCGAAGGGCAAAATGACCTATTCCTGCTTCTATTTTCTATGTTTCTATGTTTCCTACCACTGCAGATCTCCCACTGCCCCTGCGGCCATTCTGACTGCAGAGAGGTCACACTTTATATCCAAGTGACTCCATCCAGAGGCAGGGCAGCCAGTGCATCACCCATCCCCAGAGCCAAATCCAAAAGCACCAGTGAAGAATATTCAAACCAGACCAAAACCACATCCAAGTCAGGGAGGGTCGCAGCAGGCCAAGATCACATCCAGGTCAGGGAGGGTCACAAAAAGCCAAGACCACATCCAGGTCAGGGAGGGTCGCACCAGGCCAATATCACATCCTGGTCAGGGAGGGTCGCACCAGGCTGAGGTCACATGTGATCCAGGCCAGGATAACATCCAGGACAGGGAGGGTTACACCAGATTAAGATCTCGTCCAGGTTACGGAGGGTCACACCAATCTAAGACCACATCCAGGCCAGGGACAGTCACACCAGGCCAAGATCACATCCAAGTCAGGGAGGGTCACACCAGGCCAAGACCACATCCAGGGAGGGTGAACCATGCTAAGATCACATCCATGATAAAAGCAAAATACTGCAGATGCTGGAAATCTGAAACAAAAACAGAAAATGCTGGAAAAACTTAGCAGGTCTGACAGCATCTGTGGAGAGAGAAACAGAGTTGACATTTCAAGTCCGTATGTCTCTTCTTCAGAGCTACAGAGAAGTAGAAATGTGATCAAGTTTACACTGTTAAGGTGGGTGGAGCAGGTGAAGCTGGATAGAAGGCCAGTGATAGATGGGGGCAAAGGAGAGATTGACAAAGATGTCATGAAGGGAGTGTAAGGGCTAAAAAAGGTGCTGATAGTGGCATTAAGGTAAGAAAGCAGAATGTAATAATGGCAGGATAAGGGTGAGTACCCTGCAAAGAACAACATGAATAAGTAACAGATGGCCCTTGTGGGGGTGGGTTGGGGGGAGGGGACGGTGGTGGGGAAAAAATAAAGGGTTCGAAAATGGGATAAAAAGGGGGCATAAAACAATGAATAAATGAATGAAAATAAAAATAAGTGGATAAAAAATAAAATTTAATTTTGAAGAAAGGGGTAAAAAAAAAAGAGGCATAGATAGAGGAGAGAGTTCATGGTCTGAAGCTGTTGAACTCAATATTCAGTCCGGAAGGCTGTAAAGTGCCTAGCCAGAAGATGAGGTGCTGTTCCTCCAGTTTGCGTTGAGCTTCACTGGAACAATGCAGTAGGCCAAGGACAGACATATGGGCATGAGAGCAGGGTGGAGTGTTGAAATGGTAAGCGACAGGGAGGTCTGGGTCATGCTTGTGGACAGACCGAAGGTGTTCCGCAAAGCAGTCACCCAGCCTTTGTTTGGCCTCTCCAGTGTAGAGTAGACCACATTGGGAGCAGCGAATGCAGTAGAGTAAATTGAAGGAGGTGGAAGTGAAGCGCTGCTTTACCTGAAAGGAGTGTTTGGGCCCTTGGACGGTGAGGAGGGAGGAGGTAAAGGGGCAGGTGTTGCACCTTCTGTGATTGCATGGGAAGGTGCCATGGGAAGGGGATGAGGTGTTGGGAATGATAGAGGAGTGGACCAGGGTGTCCTGGAGGGAATGGTCCCTACGGAATGCGTGAGGGGAAGGAAGATGTGTTTGGTGATGGCATCATGCTGGAGTTGGCGGAAATGGCGGAGGACGATCCTTTGAATGCGGAGGCTGTTGGGGTGAAAAGTGAGGACAAGGGGGACCCTATCATGGTTCTGGGAGGGAGAGGAAGGTGTGAGTGCAGAGGCGCGGGAGATGGGTCGGACATGGTTGAGGGCCCTGTCAACCACTGTGGGGGGAAACCTTGGCTAAGGAGGAAGGAAGACGTGTCAGAAGTGCCGTTTTGGAAAGTGGCATCATTGGAATAGATGCGACAGAGATGACGGAACTGAGAGAATAGGATGGAATCCTTACAGGAAGTGGGGTGTGAGGAACTGTAGTCATGATAGCTGTGGGAGTCAGTGGGCTTGTAATGAATATTGGTGGACAATCTATTACCAGAAATGGAGACAGAGAGTCAAGGAATGGGAGGGAAGTGTCAGTGATGGACCATGTGAAGGTGATAGAGGGGTGGAAATTGGAAGCAAAATTGATAAATTTTCCCAGGTCCAGACGAGATCATGAAGTGGCAACGAAACAGACATCGATGTACTGAAGAAAGAGTTGTGGGAGGGGGCCAGAGTAGGACTGGAACAAGGAACGTTCCACATACCCCATAAAGAGACAGGCATAACTGGGCCCCATGTGGGTACCAATAGAGACATCTTTTATTTGGAGGAAGTGAGACAAGTTAAAGGATCACACCCAGGTTAGGGAGGTCACATCAGCCTGAGACCACATCCAGATCAGAAGGAGTTGCAGCAGGCCAAGACCACCTCCAGGTCAGGGGGTTGAACCAGGCTGAGGACTTATCCCATTGGTATAAAATTGCCCACACTTGGGCTGAGCTGGATTGGCATGATTGATCAGGGACTGGCAGCATGATTGTGTCAAGGGAAAGTTTGTCTTACTAACTTAATTGGATTTTTTGGGGAAGTAACAAGGAGGATTGATGAGGGTGGTGCAATGAATGTCGTCTACATGAATTTTAGTAAGGCATTTGACAAGGTTCCACATGGCAGACTGGTCAGAAAAGTAAAAGTCCATGGGATACAGGGAAGTGTGGCAAGTTGGATCCAAACTTGGCTCAGTGACAGAAAACAAAGGGTAATGATTGAAGGATGTTTTAGTAAATGGAGAGCAGTTTCCAGTGGCGTCCCACAGGGCTCAGTGTTGGGGCCCTTGCTATTTGTTGTATATATTAATGTGTTGGACTTAAATGTGGGAGGCATGATTGGGAATTTTACAGATGACACAAAAATTGCCATGTGGTTGATAATAAAGAAGATAGCTGTCGATTGCAGAAATATAGCAATGGTTTGGTTGAGTGGGTGAAAGAGTGGCAAATAGAATTCAATCCCGAGAATTAGGTTATGCATTTTGGGAGGGCAAACAAAGCGCAGTAAACAAGAAGTTATTGAGTGGGGTAGAGGAAGTGAGAGACCTTGGAGTGCATGTCCACAGATCCTTGAAGGTGGCAGGACAGCTGGACAAGGTTGTCAAGAAAGCATATGGAATGCTTTCCTTTATTGCACAAGATATAGAATACAAAAGCAGGAATGTAATGCTGGAATTCTATAAAATGTTGGTTAGGTGATAGCTGGAGTTTGTGTACAGTTCTGGTCACCACATTATAGAAAGGACATAATTACTCTGGAGAGACTACAGAGGAGATTACAAGAATGTTGCCAGGGCTGGAAAATTGTGGCTATGAGGAAAGATTGGATAGGCTGGGGTTGTTTTCCTTAGAACAGAGGAGACTGAGGGTCTCCTTGATTGAGGTGTAAAAAATTATGAGGGGCCTAGATAGAGTAGACAGGAAAGACTTATTTCCCCTAGCTGAGGGATCTATAACCAGAGGGCACAGATTTAAGATGATTGGTAGAAGGATTAGGGGGGATATTAGGAAAAACTTTTTCACCCAGAGTATGGTAGGTATGTGGAATTCACTGCTTGGATTGGTGGTGGAGGCAGAAATGCTCAACTCATTTAAAAGGTACCTGGATCTGGTACAGCACCTGAAGTGCTGTAACCTGCAAGGCTACGGACTGGTGCTGAAAGGTGGGATTAGAATGGCTGGCTACTTCTTTCAGCTGGCGTAGATATGATGGGCTAAATAACTTCTTCCTGTGCAGTATCCTTTCTGGGATTATGCTGACGGTGAACAAAATTTTCCCAGGAAGCATGCAGGTTATTAAAGCAACATTGGCTGGAACTGCATTGTAAATACCTGAAGAGCAGGTCTCCTTGGAAAGGAAATGAGGTTGAGACTATTTCTCACACGAGATATCTACTTCAGCTTTGATTCTTTAATAATATGCGTGGAGGAGTATCTGTACTGAAAAAAAATTCCCCCAGGCTTTCTATCTCCATTAAAATGTCAATCTTTATTGTCATCTTTAACTGTAGATTGTGAGGCATTACATAAATACCTATCTAGCAGTACAGATGGTACCAAATACTTTGCAAATCTCAAAAGGGGGTGAGGGGGGGTTGGGTAGTGCATGAATTCTCTCTTCTCCTCTCCACCCCCCCCCCCCACTGCCTGTTGGGATACAGTTCTGTGGAGTTTGGTAACATTCTGGTGCCTCATCCTGTGAGTGAGCCACTGACTTGCGGAGATAACTGCAAATCACCCAGTTCTGTCAGTTCAGATGAAAATGGTTCCAGGGATGAGGGACCTCAGTTATGTAAATAACAGAGAAGATGGGCTTGTTCTCCATTGAGAAGAGAAGGTTAAGAGGAGATTGGACAGAGGTGTTCAAAATCGTGAGGGGTCTGGACTGAATAGATGGAGAGAAACTGTTCCCATTGGCAGAAGAGTCAAGGACCACAGGATTTAAGGTGATTTCCAAAAGAACAAGAGGAAAAGCTTTTTACACAGCGAGTGGTTGGATATGGAATGCTCTGCCTGAGAGTGTGGTAGAGGCAGATTCCACTGCATCTTTCAAAAGGGAATTGGATAAGCACCTGAAGAGAAAAAAATTTACAGGGAAATGATGGGGAAGTGGGACCAGTTGAGTTGCTCTTGTAGAGAGCTGACATGGACATGATGGGCCAAATGGCCTTTTACTGTGCTGTAACCATTTTATGATTCCCCAATTCTACCATGGGGGGTTGTAGGGCTGGAGGAAGAGAATTTTAAAATTGAAGCATTGCTGGACTGGAAGCCAACATAGGTCAGTGAGTGCAGGGATGATGAGTTTACGGGACTTGGTGTGAGTTAGGATATGGACAGAAGAGTTTTGGAACAGCTCAAGTTTACAAAGGATCCTGTAGTGTGGTTGTGGTTATATGCCTAAGTCCACATCTGCAATTTTCTCACACCTCAAGTTGTTCTCTTCTGGGAAAAGACTGTGGAAGTGAGTGATGTTAAAAGCAGTGTTGTGTACATTCAGCAGCACAGTGTGTGTCTGTCTATTCCCAGCCATCTCAAACTCCCTTCCCCCCTGTCCCCGGGGAAGCATAGCTTGAGATGTTAAGAGGACAAAGCAATTGAAGGCTTAAAACTTAAAAAGCCTTCCGATCAGCTGAAGTGTGGCATTTGCTTTTCAAACTGCATAGCAACGGAGCGCATCAACTGCTTAAACATTCTGCTGGGGAATAATTACAAGGCCCACTCGAGAGACCCTTACAAAATTCCCCATTGCGCAGGAGGTCAATACAGGAACAGACATGGGGCTTCAGTTTGCCATGACTGCCTTTGTAAAGACTGGTAACCAGGCAATCAGTGCGCAATGTGGAGAATCTGCGCAGACTGGGGGAAATTGTGAGCACAGGCAACATTGAGATGTGGAGCCATGGGAATGTCATTAGAGCAAAGCCACTGCTTTTCACAAAAGGATACTTGCCATAAGCAACTGCATGGGAGGGATCAGCAGAGAGATCAATAGGTGGGTGACCAGTTGCCAAATTTCATTTCAGTCATTTTTTTTCGTTATTCTTTCATGGGATGTGGGCATTGTTGGCAAGGCCAGCATTTGTTGCCCATCTCTAATTGCCCTTGAACTGTGAAGCTTGCTAGGCCATTTCAGAGGGCGGTTAAAAGTTAACCACATTGCTCTGGGTCTGGAGTCACATATAGGCCAGACAAGGTAAGGATAGCAGATTTCCTTCCCTAAAGGACATTAGTGAACCAGATAGGTTTTTTTACAACAATTGATAATAGTTATCATGATAACCATAACCATTACTGAGACTATATTCCAGATATATTAGTTAAATTTAAATTCTGCCAACTGCTGTGGTGAGATTTGAACCCATGTCCCCAGAGCATTCACCTAGGTCCCTGGAGTACAAGTTCAGTGAATTACCACAACACCACCATCCCTCCTTAGCAATAAATGCCCAGTTGTGTTTGTTGTCCCTCTGTTAACTGAATTGTGACCATACTATTGTGCAAAAGTTTGTACAAATAACTGTGACTGCGTTCCAAGGAGGCCTCAAGTGATAACATCTGTTGCTGAGTTGATCTCATCTGTTTCAAGTTGGGAGGTCATCAGCCAAAGAGAGATGGGCAAAGTCATGACAATCCTGTCCCTTGCCAAGATTGACAGCAGCCTCATGAGTTTGTTCCCTATTGCTCTTGCCTTTCTCTAAAATCCCACCTCTTGTTCTGTTCACTCCCCCTGCCTTCTTTGCTCTGCATCAGGGAAAAGTTCTTCAACATTAGAAATTAATCATTCCTTACTGTTCAAAATAGTCTAGATAATGACTTCATTAGTTTGTGCAAGTTGCCAAATTATTTCTTTTAAAACCTTCAGCATTTCAGTCAGTTCTCAGCATTGTTGTGACCAGGTGAGAAGGGGTGAACTGGCTCCCCTCTATTACACCTCCTCAGCTGGTCAGAACAAAGGTTTAATTTTCTGTTTTACGAGGATATGCCTTTTCCAAATATGAATGTGTTTAATTATTTAAGCTGTGAGCAATAGGAGCCAATCAAACAAGGTTTTCTTGAGTCAAAGAAACAGCAAATTTACTAATCCCTAAATCCGAGACAAATAATAAAAACGCAACGCCACACACACACACACGCACACACATGTTGCGACCAATTTAAATTAGCTTGTTAGATACGGTCAGATGCATAAGATTTTGCAGTTATTACAAGATATTGGTTCGCTGATAGGTTTCTGGTGGAGTTGGCTTCTCGAATCAGGCAACATACTTATTTCAGAAGAGAGAGGGGAAGAGAACATGCAGCCCTCAGCTTGTTTCCTCTGCTGAAGGCTTTCTTGACACCACCTGTGTCACTTGCAATCTCTCCCTACTGGCTGGCAGTTTTGCCTTGAAATACTTTACTCATTGTGTGTTTCCAAGAGGTTTTGGGTGAGTCTGTCTGTGGCAGCCATTGTTTCAATATCCAATACTTTGCACTTTTAATGTCTCTTCCTTAGACAGTTACAAGTTTTGATGGGTGTCTGGCATATAGGAAATGTCTCTCTCTTCACACTCCCGATGATGATTTGTTGGCTTCTTGCCTTCAGCTTGGAATGTGGCTTTGCATTTGCTCTGTCTCAGTTCAAATTGCAAAAGCTCCAGTCAGTTGAAAGTTAAAAACTATTTTCAAAAATAAAGGGGCATAGCCTCGTAACATCACCAACATTGTGAATTGTTTGTTATGCTCACCACTTGAGATGCGCACCAATGAATATGTCGTTTTGATCAGTGTTCTGGCACGAGCTGTTTGAACATCAACAGCAACCAATGCCAACAGACATGCAAAACATCTGTTAGGCCAGCCCAGGCAGGGCCCGGCATCATTATAAGGATGTAATCAATCGAATTTACAGGGTAGCCCAAGAACATGCCAGATGTTTCCCCCTTGACCTGCCCTCTTTCTTTCCATTTATATTTAATGTCTCATTTTAGTCAGAGTTGGGGGGTGGTGGGGTTCTCTAAGCAGAATCAGGT